>NW_028127638.1:0-600000 GCF_965231255.1 Vanellus vanellus | reverse complement strand
GCAAATTCCTCTCCGTCTTTGCCGTGAGCTGTAATTTCAGGGCAGATTAATTAATTCCCCACCTCTCGTTTGCCCCCGAGAGCAGCTCCTGCAGCCGGGTCCCATGGGTGCAGCGGGGGGGCGGACAGGCCCTCCCCCAGGCTAAGGAAATGCAGAAAGATGGGGGGACCACCCAGCCACCTCCTGCCTGCACCCCAACACCAGGTGCCTCCGCACAAGCGCCCGGTGGGACAATAGCTGAGGTGACCGGGTGGCATGGGGCTCTGTGGGGACAGTGGCCTTTGTCCCCCTGCTCTGAAGGGCCACAGCATCACCAGGGGGTCACATCGAGATGCGGAGGAGGGGACAAGGAGGGGGGGTCTGGTGGGGAGACCCCCAACAGGCATCGCCCAGGTGCCTCCCTCCCACACCCACCTTGGGTACCCCTCACCTCCCCCTTTGAGCCCCCACTCCTCCGCCTTGCAGATGCCTTACACCCCCCTTCAGCGGCCTGCTGCCCCCCCTCCTTGCACACCCCCAGCACCCCATTTTAGACACCTACCACCCTCCTTACCCCCTCCAACCTTGCAGATGCCCTTCACTCCCCTTTCCATGGCCCTCACAGCCCCCCCCCTCCCCCCCGTGCAGATGCTTTGCCTCCCCCATTTGCCCCCACCCCCTGCTCCCCCTGTGTTTCCTCCCTGCCATGGGAAATGCCGCAGTGAGCAGCCATGGAGCATCCTCCAGCCACACCGGCGGCACAGCCCGCCCGGGGGTACCGGGCATCCCCCTCCCTGCCCCGGTGCCGCTGCCTCCCACCTGACAGCTGAGGACCCCATCGGCCCATTGCTGCCGGCGGGCATGGCGGGGCTGGGGGGAGATAATTGCTTGATAACGATACTCTTAAGACATCCAAACAAAACACCAACAAAAATCACTACGATCACAAAAATGAATAGGTTTCGCAATAGGCTTTGCAGCCGTCAGCTCAGGGCAAACTCAAAGCCATGCAAGATTTTGTTCAACCATCCGACTTCTATTGCCTCTCGTAGGTTTCTGCCATCCAAGTAGAAGGCAAATTAATTTTTCTTGTTTTCTCTTTTGACTGATTCCCTGTCCAATCAACACACCAAGGAGTAGATCGCATGTAATGCCATTCTCCGTGTTCTGCCGTCTTCCAAACTGAAGGGAACTGCATTCGAGAAAGTGCTCGAAAGCCCAGCAGTTATCACCTCTGTTTTGGACCCGCGCTTCAAGGAGATGCAGTTTCTCAGCTCCAGCCTGAGAAGCGAGCTGCACCAGCCAGTGAGAACCACGCTGTTGTGGGTTTGCAACCACCAGTCCCCATCTGCCACCCAGTCTGGGGTGCCAAACTCAGATTCCAAAGCCACAGGCGCAGATGCTGGCAGCCAGCTGCCTGCTCACAAGGACCCATGTGCCAGCGCCCCATCTCAGAGCATCTATGACATCCTTTTGGGGTAGGACCCGATGGAGAGCATACCCGAGATCCACCAGCAACTGGAAAACTACATCCTGGAGCCCCTCTGCAAGCGCAGCACCAGCTGCTGCGCTGGTGGAAGAAGAACGAGCATCGCTTCCCGGCCATGGGGCGGCTGAGCCAGCAGTACCTCGCCATCCCCACCACTGCCTTCCTGCCAGACCAGGCCTTCGCTGCCGGGGAAAGCACCCTGGAGCATCGGTGCACTGTCCTGGCGCCGGAGAATCTGGTCCAAATTCTGTTCTTGCATCCGCATTCTGATTTTTTAGAATGCACAATTTTTGGGATGGCGACTGAGAAATTAGGTCTTGTGGTTCCCATTGAAACACCCATTAATTCATACAACCAAAACCCAGCCAAATGAAAAGGCCATGTTAAACCTCAGCCCCGAGGGAAAAGAAATGTGCCCGACCAGGTGCTAAAAGGCGCTCTGGCAAACCACCCCCCCTCTCCAAACTGCAGTTTGCTCTAGGAAACTGACAAGTTTTCTTCCTCTGCAGCCTTAGCGAGGCTGTAGATTTTTCCACCCTGCAGGGAAAGAAACAATCCTCAAAAGCAGATGTTATTCTGCCTGCAAGGAAAGCTTTAAAATATTTTTCTTTTTTTAAAGGCAGAATGCCTAAATGGAACATCCGAGCTGGTTTCTCCATGAAAATAACACTTTGCACTTGCACAGCAAAGCAACGCTCATTAACCAATCTCGGAAAGCTTCGCAGGCATTAAGAAACACTCCAAGTAACACACCTGCGTGCACCCTGTAAGCACACGTGCAAAGAGGAATCCCTGTTTACGCACCCCGGCTATATCAAACTGCACTATTTCCCTCACAAGCCATGATGGAAACGGGCCACGCTCCCATTCCTCGGCTCCAGAGCTCCGGCGATGCCGGGATCATGCCGACCCTCAGCCGCTGCGGGCATCAGTTCTTCCAACCATCCGCTGCTGGGTCAGCGACAGGAATCTGGGAGCAGGAAGGGGATTGTACCACCCAGGCTCCCCAAAATCCCACGCACTTAAGAGGAATGCGAATCTCAGGCTCCCCTAAGCCAACACATTTCTCACTGTGACCACTGCACTAACACCCAGAGCACTTTTTAAGCAGAACGCACCAGGTTTAACCTCCACGCCTGAGAAAGTCCCTGTCCTGAGGGCTGCCGGTCCCCTCGGCCCAATGCAGGAGGCAGCAGCAAACCCCTCCAGACAGGGCAAGAGGTGCTTGTAAGAGTGACATCCAGCTAATAACCAAAAAGCACTTAAACCAACCCCAAACTTTGGAGACATTTAGTCTTGGGCCAGCAGCAGCATGTTGCTCAGTAAAGCACGCTTCCACGACTCCCCTCAATTAACCGTCACCTCCAGAGCCCGATCTCTGAAGGTGAGAAGTTCCTTTAGGTTGACTCTTGACGTCTCTTTCCCTCCCACAGGCAACGAGACCCCAAGTATTTCCACTTGAGAGTGCAGTTCCCCTTCCACGGGCACCCAGCTCGCTCTGCAGTTTTGGATTATCACTCAGCAAGGAGTGCGGGAGTCACGGCAGCAGTTGCATCGATAAGCAATCTGTGCAACAGTTCCTAAAACAGGGGCTGCCCACAATCAGAAGTTGACTCTTTGGCACAAACTCCCTCCACACCAGTCATCACACGGGGGGAAAAAAAACAACCAAGCTATTGTAGGGCTCAGTATTACCCATTTCTCCGCAGCTGGGCAGAAATACACACTTTTGCGGCTTTTCCCACACTGGAAAATTCAAAGCATTAGTACTAATAAAAAGACTTCTTTTTCTATTGCCTCTGTTGGAGGGCTCCGGCACGTGGTCTGCAACGAGCGAATATCCACACAAAAACAAGCCCCAAAAGTCCCACAAAGCTGCTCTACCTCTTACGGTTTATTGCTGGGGTCCCCACCAACACCTAAACCCACGTCCCACCCCCCACACGGTACATCCTTTGCCATTTTGAACTTTGCCGCAAAACATTTTACCATTTTCCACCCCTCTTTCTTGGGAAAAGAAAGAGGGAACGAGACAACTCCAAACCGCTCTCTTTTATTTGATTTGCAGTGATCTGACAACCCCAGCCCTTCCCGCTGCCTTAGGCTTTGGGAAACAATTCAAGGGTCCTCAGCCACCAGTAAGGAACGAGCTGTTATTCATGGGCCAATCAGTAGAAACAGCAGCCCCGATCATTAGGAGAAAGTCTCATTTTTCAGTCATGGATTTTCACGGGTTTTGTTTTCAGGCCACCCAAACAGGGCGCGCTTTTATAGCCATCAGCAATTAAATTCTCTGTCCCCTCCAGAAAAGCCTTTTCCTAAAGGCGCTCTCCTTCCAAGGGCAGACCCACAAAAAGAAGCCCACACTGCTTAATCCATTTCACAGAGAATTTCAAATGCAAACAACAATTAAACAGGACGTCTTTTCCCCGCTTCAGGGAAAGCCAGTAATATAGACCTTGGCAACAGATTTAGCAAATCTATCATTATAATGCCTTTGCATTTCCCATTTCCACCTGGAGAGCAGGCTGAAAGGACTCTCATAAAAAAAAACCCAAACCAAATTCCTGTCTAGGGGGTAATTTTATGAAACGATTTGAACACCTTAACAATTTGAACATCTTTTTACAGGTACAAGGCAACAAGAAACAGTCTCCAGGTGAAAAAAAAGAAAACAACACCTATTCACCTCTTTACCCCAAAGATCTTTTCACCACACGGATTCCACCACCAATACACAGCTGCTAAATATCCCCGGCTGCTGCCGATCCGTAAGAAACCCTTCAAAATACAAGAGAACGCCGAGCCCGGCATGCTGACGGTGCTGCCAGGGCTGTGAGTCAGAGCTGGACAGAGTTGCAGCCCCTGAGGTTGAAATCAGACCCACGTTTAGGCACAACCCGGGGTTTTAAGCCTCGCTACAAACCAGACCCCCGCTTTTCAAGAAAAACAGGGAGATTCACCTCAAAATAAACCACGTTCTCGACGCCAAAGGGGCGCTGGTCCATGGCCGCCGCCGCCCTTAGGGCCAGTTCCATGGGGCTTCGCTTCACCTGGAGCAGAACTCGAGGGCATGAGGACAACAAGCCCCCTACACAAAATCTAAAAAAAAGGAAAAGTTCAATAAGATTTGCTGTTACTCACCCACCAAAGCCTAACCACTACAACTGGCCCTTTCACAACCAGGCCTGATCGCAGAAGAAAACTGAAATATCCCAATTCCCAGTTCAAACACAAGGCGTGGAGCTGCCCAGACCCCACGTGTGGGCTGGGCAGACGGGGGGGCTCTTCTTCTCAAAACCCGCAGGAAGAGAAAGGGCAGGAGTGTTTTCCCAGCCCTGGAAGAGGCTGTGGGGAGAAGGTGGGAGGGAGGAAAAGGCTGCCCAGGAGTGGAGTCAGGGGAAGGAGAGGGCTCCATCCATAGGGGAAACACCATTCCTGGCCACACAGGCTGGATTTGGGGGCTCTCCCTGAGGGAAACACTGCTCCCAGCCATGCAGGAGGCTGTAGGGCAACGACAGAGATGGATTTGGGGGCTCTCCCTGAGGGAAACACCATTCCCGCCAACGCAGGAGGCTGCGGGGACACCCCGGGAATAGGTTTGGAGACACTCCCTGAAGGAAACCCCATTCCCGGACACACAGGAGGCTGTGGGGCCGCCCGGGGGACACATTTGGGGGCTCTCCCTGAGGAGCCTGTGGGGAGGAGGGAGGCGGGGGCCGCCCCAGGGCCGGGGCCACTCCTGGAAGGGGAGGGGGGGATCTCCAGCCGCCCACGCGGGGCTGCCCGAAGCCTGAGGAGATGAAAAGAAGAGGAGAAAAGCCAAGAGTTCCCTCACCGCCATCGCCTCTCACAGCCCCGGCCCTCCCCGCCGCGCCTCATGGCGGCTGTGTGCGGTGTCACCTGAGCGGGGGGCGGGGGCTGTGGCAGGAAAAGGCGAGAGGGGAAGGGAAGGGAAGGGCGGCGCCATTTTGAATGGGAGGAGAGGGGAAGGGGGGGCGAGAGATGGGGGGGTGGGGGGGGTGGGAGCGAGGGTGTGAGGGGAGTAGGTGTTGTGTGAGGGGGGAGCAAGGGGGGAATGGGTTTTCGGGAGAGGGAGGTTTGCAGGGCTGTGAGGTGCCTGTGAGAGAGGAGGTCCCGGAGGGAGGTGAGTGGAAAGGGCTGTGTGTGAAAAGAAAAGCTTTAAGGACAGGCCGGGCTGGGGAAAGGTGGTGGGCCCTGAGGGAGGGCTTGGGGACCGGGGCTAGAAGCGTGGGTTTGGGGGCAAAACTCTGGGAAAGAAACTGCAGGACAGGGCCAATCTGAGTATACAGTTTAGCGAAGCTTCTAGGAAAAGGTGACCAAACGCGCCTCTTGTCCTTTTGTGGGCTGGTTTTGTCTAAGTTATTCATGCGAGTGGACTTTTGCCACATGGGATGGGAACTTTCGCTTCCCGGGATAGCTGATGCCCCTGGATAACCACTGCCCGCGAAGCACTGCGAAACCCCGTGATCAAAAATGAGAACAAAGACCGGGTTTTGCCTCTCAGAAGGATCTCTAAGCCCCATCTCCAAGCTATTTTCAGTACCTTTCTGGTTGTTTTCTTCCCCCCCATCCCCGTGATGTTCGTCGGGGGGGCTGGCGGAGCTCTGCAGGCAGATATCCGGCTCATTTTGGGGAGGGCAGGGGTGGTTTCGGCCTCGCATTGCCCGACGCGGAGAGAAGCTGTGGTGCGGGGCTCGTTCTCCTCGGCGCGGCCCCGCCCCCTCGCTCGCGTTTGCCGCGGCGACGCAGGGGGGCGTGGCCCGGGTTTTCGCCTCGGCACATGCGCGGGTGGGCGGACGTGAGGGGGAGCACTTCCGGTGTACGGCGTCGGGCGGGAGCTGCGACGGTCGGTACCGGGGGAGACGGGGGGACCGGAGCCGAGGAGGGCGGGAGCGGGCGGGCGGGGTGGCGGCGGCGGCGGCGGCGGCGGCGGCGGCGCGGAGGTGTGCAGGGCCAGTTCGGGGGGTTTGTGGGGTGGCGGGACCGGGCTGGGGGGTTCGGGGGGCGGTCTGGGCCTGTTTGGGGGGGGCGGAGCCGAGTGGGGGGTCCCCGGGGGAAACAGAGCCGATTCAGGCCACGTCCCCCGCTGCCGCCCCCTCACCCCCCGCTCGCTCCCCGCAGGTGGCGGCAGCCCCGGCCGCAGCGCAGGGTGCCCGGGGCCGGCCTGGCGGGGCGCTTGGCTCCGCTCTGGGCTCCGCTCTCAGCACCCCCCCGCCCCCGGCAGGTCAGCCCGGCCGTGCTCCCTTCGCCCGCCTCCAGCCCACGGCCGAGTCCCCCCAGGTACCCCCGAGATGGGTCGGGGTTTGTCAGCGCTGGGCCCCCTGAAGCGGGGGTGTGTGGTGGGCACGGGCATTGCTGGGAGCCCGTGGGCAGCCCTGGGACCCCCTTAAAGCCCACGGAGACCCGCGGGGCCCCCTTGTCTCCCCCGGAGCCGACGGGGAGCCGTAGCTGTGGAGTCAGCTTAAGGAGTCTGCCCTAAGGACTGCTGCTTTTTGGAGCGTTGGGGGAGGGGGAGGGTTGTCGGTGTGGGGAGTGGAGGTGTGTGGGAGGAGTCCCGTGTCTTGAGGGAGCTTTGGGGATGTTGAGCAGATTTGGGGGAGTGGGGGAGGAGTCCCCTCACTTGGAACTCCCTGGTTCTTCTAAACTGTGGGAGGCAGCGGGCGTAGGGGGAAGGCAGTAGAGTGGGTTGCTGTGTTTCAGTCCTTGGTTGAGAGTCAGCGACTGTGCTCCCTTGCTGCTCAGCAGACTATTAGCTCCGTGGGGCTGTTTCTCCAGGCAGGCTACGACTACAGAAACGGCCCCACTTCCTCGGAAGGGTTGTTAGCGGTGACGTCTCCTGTGAACGTACTGCCTGACGTTGGATAGACCTGGCACCACACAGCAGCTCAGAGCCCCACAGCATATGCTTCCACATTCAGTTCCGTCCCCTGCCTGGGAACCCACTCTTTCTCGGTCCTGGCTGGCAGCTCCTGTGGAGACTCCTGGCTGAGCACCAGCCCCAGTTTCCCCACTGCCCCACCAGCAGCCATGGGAGAGCGGGGGTGTCCCGAGTGTGTGAGCACCACTGGCTCTGTTGCTGCACTGGGCCAGGGCTCCAGGAAGTGGTAGAGGGAGCTCTGGGAAGAGGAGCTGCTCCTCAACAGGCTGCTGCAGTCCTCCGAGTTGGCCAGCGAGCACAGGCTGCAGGGTCTCTTGCGGTGGCCCTCGGGGGGCCCAGGAGCCCGGGGGGTGCCTGGACCAGAAGGAGCTGTCCCCACTGATAGGACCTATAGGCGGGAGAGGAGGGCAGGGGGACCTGGGGGCTTGGGAGGGACAGGGGGTAGAGAGGGGCATCACTGCTCAGATGGTATATGGTTGGCAGGGAGCCCAGTGGGTCCTGTGGGGCCCGGTGCTGCCTCCTCGCTGCCTCCTCGGTTGCCCTGCAGAGGAGGAGAGAGAAGAGAGCCCACTGCACCCCGTCTCCTCCGCTGGAGCCCGCGGGCAGCACCCCCTCCTCAGCAGGCGGGCAGGGCTGCCCAGTGCAGGCAGGGCAGGGCACAGGCTGAGGGTCTGGGGCAGGATCTGGGGGTCTCCCACACACTCCCTGCTTCTCCTGCATCGACTTGAGCTCCCATCCTTCATCCGCTAGCCGAGAAGCTGCTGAGGGAGGGGACGGAGTGAGCGGCCGGCAGCCCCTGGCACAGCCCCGGCTCAGGGCTGCCGTGGGGTGTGGGCTGTTTGCGTGGTGCTCGGTGCCAGGGCCACTCACCGCTCTGCTCCTCTGGGCGGGCTCTCGTGTCCGTCGTCCCTTGCTTTGGCTTCTTCCAGTCCCTCTGCAGGACCCCGGGAGCTGGGTGAGACGGGAGCAGCTCCCAGCCCCGCGCCGCAGCCCCCCACCCCACCCCACGCTGTGGCACAGTGCGGTGCAGCAGTCGCCTACCTGGAGCCGCTTGGTCCGTAGCACAGAAGAGACCGCGCTGAGCCCCATCAAAAGCATCACGAGCGGAGCCAGGTGAGCTGTGGGAGGGACATTGGAGTCCCTCCTGGCACCAGCTGCGGTGCAGCCGCGCAACCCTGGGGTGCCCCCCATGGGAAATGTTAAAGAAATAAAATGTTGGTCTCTATCCCTGGTGCTGTGGTTCATCCTCCCATCCCGCGGCTGGGGCTGTGCCCCCCTCAGTGCCCGACCCAGTGGGACAGGCTGGCACTGCTGGCACCCACCAACCTGGGGGGGTGGGGGTGTCGGGGGAGCTGGGTGGGCTGGAGAAAGGGAGGAAGCACCTCTTGAAACCATCTCGGCCCTCCCCAGCCACAAAACCCTCCCCAGAGGCACCAGAGGGGACCCCCCAGATCCTTGAAGGGCTGCCCCAGACTCCCTCTGGCCTGCAAGAGTGTCGCCCAGGACCCCTTACGGACACCCCAGTGGCGTCCCAAATCTGGGTTCTTTACCTGCTGGGCAAGCCAGTAACACACTGTGTGGGAGCAGCCAGCCAAGCCGGTTTCAGAGCACCAGAGGTGAGAGGCAGGGAGCTGCCATCCCACTCAGCTCCATCTCCGCCGTGCCTTGGCTGTGCAGAGAGAACTTGGGGGCAGCTGCAAAACAGCTCAGCCCGGGCTTATCTCAAGATGGCACAGAACAACCAAAACCAAATGGCCCTTAACAAACAAAATGTCCCGAGTCCCATCCCACCACTCTTCCCGTGACGTTGAGCGCCGGACATCACAAATTGGCAACAGAGACTTCGCTATGGCACCACCAGAGGGAAATATCCCAGACAGCGTAATCCACTCAGGCATAATCCTGCACCCTCACCGAGTCAGGAAATATAAACCGCAGGGTCTGGGGAGACAAATGGGGAATCCTCCAAGGATACAGCTGGCCCCTCGGAGATCCGCCCCCCCCCCCATCCAGGACGCTGTACAGGGTAACTTCCCCGGGATGGAGCGACCTCACCTGAGAGAGAGAGGGTAAGTGACTAAGAAACATCCGTACGGTATAGGGCATGCGATTGAGTTTGTGACTGGTGCACTCTTCTAAGGTATTAATATCTAGCGCCCTTGTGGTTTGTGTTGCTACTTGTCGGGGGCATTTGTAGCTCGCAATAGTGGATCCCGCTAATTTCTTTTAAATTGCAATAGTGTAATCGCCATCGCACACACAGAACTTGCAATAGTGACGTATTGGACCCGTGAGCGAAGTCCAAACAAATTGTTAATTTGAACCTCTCAGTGAAGCCCCTTTTCCCGTTTCGTCACACTCCCCGAGCCACTGGGTAAAGCGACACCTGGCAAAAAACCCACCACCACCCCAAAAAAAACCCCACACCACATTCCCCACTCCCCACCCACCCCTTCTCCCCCCATCACAGCCATGGGGCAAACTCCCACCACCCCAATCTCAGCTCGGCCGTGACCCCCCCGAGACACTGGAACGAAAGCAACGGAGAGCAGCTCAGGCTCGTGTGAGCTGGAGAGATTTCTCTTTGTTTTTTGATGTTGTCGTTGGGTGGGATTTGGTTGGTTTTTTTCACAGAACACTTTGCAGTGTGGTGTCGCAGCCCCCAGGGCTGGCGCTGGCACCGCCACCTCACCCCCTGGCTCTCGTCCCTCCTCCTGCCCGGTGGCTTTCACCACTTTCCTTGCTTGGTTAGTTTTTTTTTTTTCCTTTGTACCTTTCTTTTTTTATATTTGGGGGTTTTGTTTCCTTTTCCTTTTTTTTCTCTTCCCCCCCCTTTTTCCTCTTCCCTTTTTTCTTTTTCCCCTTTTTTTCTTCCCCCCCTTTTATCTCTTTTTCTGTTTGTTCTTCTTTCCCCTTTTTTTTTTTTTCCCCATTGTTTTCTTTTGTTTTTTTTTTTTTTTCTTTTTCTCTTTTCAAATATCTCTCAAGCTTTCTCCGAAGGAACAGCCCCTGGCTCTCAGCCAGCAGAAGGAGACTATGGAAGAGCTGTGGCACCCGTGGGATTGCTTTCCTTCTCCCGCCTCGCACTCAGTAGAGAGTTTGTTTTCCAACTCGTTTTTTTTTTATTAAGAAAATAAACAAAAATAATGCTCCAGCTATCAGTTTTACAAGGCATAGAAAATCTCTAAAAGGGAAACAGAAGCGCGATGTGCTGAGGTATGAAAACCTGAGGTAGTTTTTGTGTGTGGATGTGTGTGTGTCATTTGGGGTTGGGGGTTGTGTGTGTTTTATTTTTGAAATTAAAAAAAAAATAATAATTTTGCTAGTGTTTTGTTTTTTTTTTTCCCCCAGCCCTGGGCTGACAACCTCTTAGAAATCTGTTTTCCCCCCCTGCCCCTCTTTTCCCACCTTCTCTCCTTGCAACCGGGATCTTTCCCCAAAGCGTTTACGGCCGAGCACGGCCTTTCTTTAACCTCTAGAAAAGCCGGCTTGTGCTAAAAAACAAACATCCCCCTCCCGCCCCCACCCCCTCTGAAATGAAATAAATAAATAAATAAATAAAATCCTTACAAAACTTAAAAATCGCCGTTAGTTTTGTTATCGTTACATTAATTCTAAAAACTGATGAGCTGCTGCGCTGTGTGCCGCAGCCCAACCTCCCCCCCTCAACGCTGGGTGAGCTCCTCTGGCCATGCCTGGGATGAAAAACCGGTGGCTTTTAGGAAATAAAAAAAAAAATAATAAAAAAAAAGAATAATAAAACCTCTCTTTCTCTCTCTCTCTGCCTGTGTTAGTCCGACTAAAGGGAGAGCGTCGGGAGGCGAGGGAGGAGGAAGGGGGAGGCTGTGGGATGGAGAGAGCCCTCCCCGTACCCCTTGGCTGTGCACCCTCGCAGCGCTGTGGGGAATGGGGGGCTGTGTGTTTGGGGGGGTCTTTGGTTTGCACAGGGTGGCCGTGGTGGGGGCTCAGCCCCATCCTTACAGTGCTGGGGAGCACGGGGCTACCAGGCACAGAGTCCCTCCCCCAGTGAGGTGCTTTGGTGCGTTGAGGTGTTAGATGGGGTGGCACAGCCCCTGCCCGCCCCGGGAGGGGGGACACCCCCTCTCCGGTGGCACTGGGTGGGAGGGAGGGAGGGAGGGAGCAGAGCTCTGGGAGCCATGGAGAAAGGTGTGGGGGTGTCCCTCATCGTGGCAGCCCCCAGCAGCCCTACCCCACCACCCGGCCACCCCAAGGGACACCCAAGCCCCATCTTGGTCCTCTCCCCGTTGGGTGATGCCCTTCCACCCACCCCGGAGGTGCTCTCCTCTCCTGCGGGGGGGACGCCCAGCGCTCGCCTGGCTAGAGAAGCACCGGGGGGGTGCTTAGGGGGCATCTGAGCTTCCCAGTTACAAGGGCGTAATTAGTGCACCATTAATAACCATTAATAACGACTTTGGCTTTGCTAACCAACTGCGGCGAGGCCCCCACCCCGCTTTAGCACAGGCTTCCTGATGCCAACGCCTCCCCGAGCCACTGGGTAAAGCGACACCTGGCAAAAAACCACCACCACCCCAAAAAAAAAACCCACACCACATCCTCCACTCCTCACCCACCCCTTCTCCCCCCATCACAGCCATGGGGCAAACTCCCACCACCACCACCCCCAATCTCAGCTCGGCCGTGACCCCCCCGAGACACTGGAACGAGAGCAGCGGAGAGCAGCTCAGGCTCGTGTGAGCTGGAGAGATTTCTCTTTGTTTTTTGATGTTGTCTTTGGGTGGGATTTGGTTGGTTGTTTTTCACAGAACACTTTGCAGTAGAGGACAAAAACGTGGTGTCGCAGCCCCCGGGGCCGGCGCTGGCACCGCCACCTCCCCCCACCTCCCCCCACCTCCCCCCTCCCCCGGCTCCTGTCCCTCCTCCTGCCCGGGGGATGTTCCCACTTTCCTTCCTTGGTTTGTTTGTTTGTTTTTTTCCTTTCTACCTTTCTTTTTTAATATGTGGGGTTTTTTTTTTCTTTTGCCCTTTTTCTTCTTTCTCCCTTTTGTTTTTCGCTTCCCCCTTTTTTCTCTTTTTCCCCTTTTTTTTCCGATTTTTTTTTGCCTTTTCCCCCATTTTTCTCTGTTTCCCCTTTCCCCCCCATTTTTATTTTTCTCTTTTTTCACTTCTTCCCCCTTTTTTCTCTTTTTCCCCTTTTTTCTTTTTCCCTTTTTGTTTTTTGCTTTTTCCCCCTTTTTTCTGTTTCCCGTCCCCCCCGTTTTACTTTTTCTCTTTTTTTACTTTTTTCCCCTTTTTTTATCTTTTTCCTCTTTTTTCTTTTCCCACTTCCCCCCCCCCCCCTTTTTTTTTTTTTCTCTTTTTAAACAAGCTCTCTCCCGAAGGAGCGGCCCCTGGCTCTCCGCTGGCAGAAGAGCCTACGGAAGAGCTCTGGCACTGACACGGGCGGGAACACCCACTCACACATCGCAGCACAGCAGTTAGTTTGGCAACACCCCCACCCCCTGTCACAAGTGAGACCCGCACAGACAAAAGGCTCCTGAGTGAGGGCACTGGGGCAGCCCCACCTTAGAAGCAGCAGAGGAGCAGAGCCGTCCGGAGCCATCAAGAGCACAGGAAGGGCTATTCAGGGCCTCATTGTCTGCGCCGAGTGACCGTCTGCTGAGAACCGCTCTGGCGGCTCAGAGCTCAGCCCCAGCAGCAGTCTGGAGCCAACGGGGAAAAGTACACTGGGAGGAAGACTGGCAGCCTTCCTCCACAACGCCCCGGAGAGAATGACCAGAGTGCTGCCTATCCCCATCGCTTTTCCAACTCGGTTCTTTTTTTATTAGAAAATTAATTAAAAAAAGATCTCCAACTCTCAGGTTTCCAAGGCACACAGAATCTCTAAAAGGGAGACACAAGCGTGAGGTGCTGAGGTACCCAAACCTGCCCACGTTAGTCCAACTAAAGGGAGAGCGTCGGGAGGCGAGGGAGGAGGAAGGGGGAGGCTGTGGGATGGAGAGAGCCCTCCCCGTACCCCTCGGCTGTGCATCCTCGCAGCGCCGCGGGGAATGGGGGGCCGTGTGTTTGGGGGGGTCTTTGGTTTGCTCCCCTGACCCGCTGGGGGTGGGGGAGGAGGGTTTGGGAGGGGGGGATGTCCGGTGGCTGGGTTACATTCATCGGGCGGTGCTGGGCGGCACGGCAGGAGCCTCCCTTGCTGTGCTGCGGGGCCGGGGCTCCCGGAGCGTGTTTCTGCTCCTGCTGCTTCACCTGCTGGAGCATTTCCCTCATCTTGCGCTGTGCAGTCTTGGGGAGGAGAGGGGAAAAGCAAGAGGTGGGGGTCAGGGCACCGCTTCTCCCCCCACCACCCACCCCCGAGCCCCCACCGAGCATCTCGACACTCCCAACAAGCTGTAATTAATTTCAGGTTTTTTATGGGTTAGTCCCACAAATTGATGCAAGGAGACGGAGCCAATTAAGACTGAAGTATTTATTAGCAAGCGGCAGCAAGCAAAACAGCGCTGGGCGGCCCGGGAGTCTCACTCTGCCGACGGCTCGCACCCGTTTCCCGAAAGTCCCTGGTTTTATACTCTTCTTTTTCCGGTAGAGGGGTACTCTGTGCTGTGGGATCCGTCTAAAATGTCTTTTGTTCCCTCCTAGTGCAACAGTGAAAGAGCGAAAGAAGAAGCATCTCAGAGTTTTGAGAAATTATCTCATGTCCTGGAAGAGAAGAAATCCGCAGCTCTTAGGGCAATTGAAGCTTCTAAGAATTTAAGGCTGGAAAAATTGCAAACACAAGCAGAAGAATCTCAAGGGCTCCTGGGAAATAATGGCCTTGTAGGACTTGCTCAAGAACTGCTTAAAGAAACCGATCCATCTTGTTTTGTTCAAACAGCAAAACAACTTCATGTCAGGTATCTTATTAATTATCTTCCGTTCGAGGTACAGGTACTGTTCCAGGGATGTCTGGTCAGTCCTATTCTTTGGACACCTGCTAGGAAAGTACTGAATGCAAGTACTTTGTGTTGCAGAGCCTCAGAGGCGGTCCCGGTACCATTCAGTAGAAATTCCTATATTACAGTGTGCGTTAAAAAACAGCCCAGAGGAGGGGCTCTGTCCTGCGCCAACGCCTAGCCTTCTTCAGTAGGACTGCAGTGGAAGGGTAACCCATTCAGCTCACTGATACAGTCCTTTGCTCAGAGATTGCATCGGGTATTTGCAAGTTAATCTAACAGGTCTCTTCTGGCTTTAAACTCTTTGATCTGAATAGTTGTGCTCCATTAGCGCTTCACACCTATTTTGTTCTTTGAATGTAATGCCCCAAATTGTTAAAATGCTCTGCCAACCAGAAGATTCCCTGTTAGTTATCTTTACACTGATGTACAAAAGGCCTTTAAATTTTGCATTTTAATTCTGTCTAGAGAGACAAGTTTCTGGGACACATGAGTAAGTACCTGAAAAGAGAACTTTTTTTAAAGCAAAACCTAGCGGTTTTGCTTTAAGGAATGCACCCATGTGAATTCCTTTTTCCTTCTTCTGCCATCCCTCTGCTTCTGTGCTTTCAGAATCCAAAAAGCTACTGAATCTCTGAAGAGCTTCAAGCCAGCAGCTGAAACTACTTTCGAGGACTTTGTGATGGACATAGCCAAGCAAGAAGAGATCCTTGGTGACTTGTCCTTCCATTCCAATGGTAAATTATGAGAGCATCACGTCTTTCTTGAGTTACAGCTTTAAGGGCTTCTCTGGAAAGAGGCAAAACTTGTGCAGGGCTGCAGTTGCAGAACTCAGTCTTGTGAATTGCATTGTCCCTTCTGCCTCTGTGATTCTCAAGGCGTCACCTGGCAGCAATGCTAGCTTCAGCTTTGATAAAGCAGCTAAGATGCCATGGTATTCAGAACCAGTTTACATTGGCTTCCAAAATATTGTAGTTAAGTAATACTAGGTCTTCCTAGCAGCTTTTTGTCGTGATTGCATGACAGAAAAGAATAGGTTTTTATATGGTTTTTTAGTTGCCAGCAAAAATAAATAATACAACTTTCAAAGTAAAACCAGAAAGGATTTAAGTGCATGAACAGACCCATCCTCATCTGCACTCTTTGACTGAGTCAGATTTCCCCCCCCCACTGTCCCCCCAGTGCTGTAGCCACTCAACAAAGGGCTTCTGTGTTTAATTCTAAAACAACATGTATCTACATTTGAGGTTTTTTTCTCCTGAATCTCTGTCATTCCAGGTCTAGAAATACCAGAAATCAATGAAGAGCAGAGCAAAATGTACAACAAAGCTCTGATCAGTTGGGAATGCCCTGGGAAGACAGACTCAGCTGATATCTATGTTCTTGAGTATCATAAGCTTCATAGAGAAGAGGAGAGTACAACGTGGCAGGAGATCGAAGTTTGCAGCAAGAGCAAAGTAATATCTGATCTCGATGACGACAGCAGCTATGCCTTCAGAGTTCGAGGATATAAAGGATCCATCTCTAGCCCTTGGAGCCGAGAAGTTATCTTGCGTACGCCTCCAGCCCCAGGTATTGGGTTTTCTTATGTCCACGAGCTGCTGGTGGTGTTAAGAGCTGTAGGTGGTTTCCAGTAGCTCCCAGACTTCTACTACACTGTTACCGGTTGTATAAATGTTTAAAAGCACTGTTAACAAACAGGTTAAGTAGGTAGCATACTGAGACTGCGTTAGCTTGCGTAATGTTCCTGGTAGCCTTTAAAAGCGAGGAATTCTAGTGCCAGCATGACTTAAAATATAGTTTATAAGCACAGAAATACTTAACTAAGAGAAAATTTTTTGGGATGCTGTTTTTCAGTTCTCAGTTTTCTTTTTGATGACAAATGCGGGTACAACAGTGAACATCTCCTGCTGAACCCAGGAAGAACCTCTGTGGAAAGTAGGGCTGGATTTCCTCTACTGCTGGGGTCTGAGCGCATGCAGGCCGGATGCTACACAACCCTGGATTACATCATTGGCGACACTGGGATTGCCAAAGGGAAGCGCTTCTGGGCTTTTCACGTGGAAGCCTATTCCTACCTGGTGAAAGTGGGAGTTGTTTCTAGCAACAAGATACAGAGGTTGTTCCATAATACCCATGATGTGACCAGCCCAAGGTAAATTGCAGACTCTTGCTTAATACATGTTTTGTATAAGGAGATGGCTTTTTAAAAAATAAATTAAGAGCGAGCCTGGTCTCAATTAGTATACAAGATGAACCTAAGCAGTGGGAAGTGGCTTGAAGGATATAGTGTAAGCAGGTTGTCCTGTTCATCCTCTACTATTAGTAGGAAGATGTTCTAATTGTCCAGAGTCCTATTTTCTTTCTTTCTGGGAAAGAAATCGGGTTTCTACAGATATCAAGATATGTCAGTTAAAGCAAGAAGGTTAAAAAAGAGAAAAAAAAGCATCATTTGCAAGATTGAAGCAATGCTTAGTTGTCAATAGTAAGATTCTGCCTTAATTCCCTTAGCATACTAGGTTTGGCAGCCACTCAGAGGTACAATGTTCACTGTGCATATCTGTGTGTCTTTGCTGTAGCTTGCGTCATGGTGGATTCCAAGTCACTGGCTCATCCCAGGCTATAGATTTGCATATGACACTGGAGTGCTACTGAGCACAAGCCAAAGTGCAGTGGATAAACCAGCAAAAAGATTTCCAGCTCTCAATTACAGTTGTAGTAAGCCTGGATGTGTCTAGGAACTGCAGGCTGGGAGGCTATCTCCCAGGGGCTCTTAACTTTTTCATGAATCTAACAAAAGTGTTGGCCTTCTGCTGTATAACATACTGAAATTATAAAAACGCCAGTGTCTCAAGCTTCTGAAAGTCAGATGGAGACTTTTTGAAAAATGAGAAATTAGATCCTGATTTTCTCATTTCTCCCGGTCCCTGCCAGGAGGGAGTGAAGCTCAGCCCCGCTCCCTCCTTTTACAGGGAGGAAAACAAAATGGAAAAAAGAAAACCAAATTGTCCTATATTAGAAGTGTATAATTCCATTTTAAGGGTAGGGCAGCAATAGGGCTGGTACCACAGCCCCCCAGCCCCACAGCCACTGTGGGTCACCGGCGTAATAATGTACCTCTCCGGTAATTCAAGTTTCTTTTGGGAAGGGGGGAGAGATGGGGACTCTCCTGCGCCGGGACCTTTCCCCTCCAGGGAGGCATAGCCGGAGCAGCGAGCACGGTCCTGCCCGGAGGGCAGCGTGGAGGGGACGCGCACGGGCATCCCGGAGGAACAGCAGCAAGGAAACCCCGGCACTGCACCTTTCCCTTCCTCCGAGCCTTTTTCTTTTCCTCTTTTTAAGGGCTCAACCAGTTTCTTCCCCCTCTGACCGTCACCATGGGGCACTGGCACCAGCAGCTTTGCAAAACCCCATCCTGTAAAAGCCGCCTGATTTTGGCCCAGTTTGGGGATGCGCTGCTTCCATCCTTACAGAGCAAACTGATAGATTTGTTTTTCTCCCCCCTCCCCATTTAGCAAGAAGCACCAACGTGCCGTTGTCGGTTTGGGTCGGTTTGCTGCAGAAAAAGGCTCCCGCAGGGGACGGGATAAGCCGATGGCAGGAGGGTCCCTGCACCCATCCCACCGCTGCTGGTGGAGGGCGGCAAGGGGACCTTTTCTTCGGGGTTGTCCTCTCCTCCCGGGCTCTGCAGCCCCACGCCGCAGCCCAACGACCCCCCCGAGATGGGAAGAGAGCACGAGAACCATCTCTGCTCAACAGCTCAAGAGGAAAAAACAAAATAAACGAAAGAGATAAAATAATACAATAGGATGAGATACAATAACGCAGGAGCACCCGCCCCACTCGTGGCACTACTTTTATTCTCGGCCACTGCAGTGATTGGGGGGTTTGACAGGATGGACCTTCCAAGGTCCCCTCCCACCCAAACCAGTCTTTGGGTCCATGACTGGAAGTGTCTGAGGTCAGGTTGGATGGGGCTGCAACCAACCCCGTCTACTGGATCCCAAACCACCCAGAAATCCAATCCAAACTGTTCTTTGGGTCCGGTTGGAGGTGTTCAAGGTCAGGTTGGATGGGGCTGGGACCAACCTGGTCTACTGGAAGGTGTCCCAGCCGATGATGGGGAGGTTGGACTGGATGGACCTTCAAAGGTCCCCTTCAACACAAACCGTTCTGTGGGTCTATGACTGGAAGTGTCCAACGTAAGGCTGGATGAGACTGGGACCAACCTTCTCTACTGGTTCCCAAACCTTCCAGCCCAAAAATCCAACTCAACCAACCCAAACCTTCTATGAGTCTGATTGGAGGGGTTCAAGGTCAGATTGGACAGGGCTGGGACCAACCTGGTCTGTTGGAACCCAAACCACCCAAAAATCCAACTCAACCAATGCAAACCATTCTGTGGGTCTGAGTGGATGTATCCAAGGTCCGGTTGGATGGGGCGTTGAGTAACCTGCTCTACTGGAATATGCCCCTGCCAAAGACAGGGGAGGTTGGACGAGATGGACCTTCAAATGTCTCCTCCAAGCCAAACCAATCTGTGTGTCCATGACTGGAAGGTCCGAGGTCAGGTTGGACGGGGCTTGGAGCATCCTGAGCTGCTTGAAGCTCTCCCTGCTAATGGCCACCCCACCAGAGGTTGGCGGTTGCCGTGTCACCACGGTCAGTCAATCAGCGATGAACATGTCACCCTGATGTCACAAGAGGTGCGTGGCACACCCACTCAGGGGGTATAAAAGGGCCCACCGGGTGGTGGGTCCCACACTTTGGAGGAACGTCCATAAGATGACCTCCAACATGGCTGTCGCCACCAAGAACCGACCCACCAGCGTGAGGCGGACCAAGATGGACTTCTGGGATGGGATGGAGCACACCTTCGCTATGTCCAGCGTCACCGCTGAAGGTACGGCCAACCGCAGCCACCTCTCCGGCAGCCAAGACTCAAGGGCTTGTCACCATTTCGGAGCCAGCCCTGACACTTGGCGTCTGCCACCGCGTCGCGGCTCAAGGGGGAGATGTTTGGGGTGGACCTGAGAGCTGGTGGAGATGGGGCCTGACCTGGTTCTTCTTTGTTTTTTCAGAGCGAACGGCCGTCTGGGATGCAGTGGCTGGCTACATTCAAGACCAACTCCTGCTCCACAAGGTGGTGCAACACCCGCGTCCTCCTCATGCACCATGAGGGGTGGTGGGATCCCCCTGGGGCGTGGCCTGCTCTCACCCTTCAACTCCTCAGAAAACAGGAATCTCACCCCAAAAGTCCCCACTGACGGCCAAACGGGGCCTGTGCAATGTTGGTGTCACTTCTGGTAGGGCTGATCCAGGTCGCTGGAGACCCCCCTGGGATGGCCTCATCCTGGTTCTGCCCAAACTCCAGTGCTGTTTTTTTCTCCTGAGGAGGGGAAGGACTCAACATCTCCTCCTCAAAGTTCTCCCCACCGCCCAGCTCGTGCCTCCAAACGGTGGGAGAGGGCAGGATCCAGCCTGAAGCACCATCCCTGGATGGGGGAGGTCACCTCCAGATCTTCCCTCTAGCCAGTCCTCACCCTCCCACCCTTCTCGTCCACTTGCAGGGCGTCCGAATTCCCACCCTTGGCTCCTTCGGTACTGTCCTCGAACACGTCCAGGTCGGAGATGAAACCGTGACTATCCAGAAGCCGGTGTTCCACCTGGCCAGGAACCTTGCTGTTGTCCACAACCTGATGGACAACAAGGACTACCTGCCCAGTAAGATGGCTGACTGCATGGTCATCTTGTCTGAAGCAACTCCAAAGTCCAATAATTGAGTGGTTTTGAGTTTTTTTGGGGCAATGCAATGATTGTGACACACAAGCTGTAGGACACGGGCCACCGGGTGAGCGTCTCCATCCTTCTCCTGTGGTTCTTCCAGGCAACAAGGAGATGGAGCCCCTCAAGTACTCCAAGGTGGCCGTGGCAGCTGCCGTGTCCCGGCAGAAAGTGGTGGACTGCATCCAAGGCACCACGACCCTCCTCTCGCACTGCCTGGGGAAGGGGGAGAATGTGGCCCTCATCCTGAGGGAGGTGGGGGTGCTCCTCATCGAAGGCACGAAAGTGCGCGTGATATTCTACCGCAGCTTCCTGGAGAGGCTGTCTGGGAAGGAGAACTTGGAGAAGGTTGTCTTCAAGGTAAGCATTTTGGTTTCTCTGTGGTGCGTGCGGTCCCACGG
This sequence comes from Vanellus vanellus, assembly GCF_965231255.1. Lineage (NCBI taxonomy): Eukaryota > Metazoa > Chordata > Aves > Charadriiformes > Charadriidae > Vanellus > Vanellus vanellus. Next base: position 579,534 of record NW_028127638.1, on the reverse strand, counting down.
CAGTGTTCTGGCACTGCTTGTGTGGGGTCCCTCAGGACACGTTCAGCCACTCGGTCCAGGTGAGAGTTACGGTCCTGCCAACACTTGCTGCCTCAAGCTCCTCCGACACTTGAGTGCCTCAGCCATGTCGGGGATGTCCCACCGTTTTTGGCCTCTTCCAATGTGGGGTGCTTTAACCACGTTGAGGGATGTCCTGCCATCTTTGGCCTCCTCTAACACTGAGACCCTCAACCACATTGAGGATGTCCTGCTGTCTTTGGCATCCTCCAGTGTGCAGTGCTTCAACCACCTTGAGGATGTCCTGAATCTTTGTGTTCCTCCATTGCAGGTCCCCCATCTGCTGGACATGATTGTGTCCCCAGTGGTACCCGTGGCCTCACTGAGCTTCTCCGGCCATGTCATCCTCTTTCCCAAGTGAGTACGTTGGCGGCTGTAGCCGCTCTTTGATGCCAACGCCCAAGGTAGCATCTCTTCCTTGTGCCGCTGCGGGTGTCCTGGGGACACCAGGCGGCGACTCTTGATGATGTCCCCAGGCCGCAGTCACTCCCATAAGGCAGCTCTGAGGGGAAAGACAGAGGAATTTGGGTGACATTTCTTCCCGTGGTGGCCTGGACTTCTTTGCTGGGCGACTCCATTTCCCAGGCCCGTCCTTGGGGATGGGATGTGGTAGACTTGGGAAGTCAATGGCCTTCATGGCAATGCCAAACTCTGCCTGCGGGCAAGTGGCCGCAGCAAGTGGCAAGTGCTGGTGGTGCCATGGGTCATATGGGTGTCTTCTCCTTCTTTCCAGGTTTGTGATGGAGTGTGTGCCCAAACACCCACCCAGGGCTCTCCTCAAGACCTCGAGACAAGTCCCTGGTGAGGATGTGCAGATGAGAAAAGACAGTTTGCCACCTCTCCAGCAAGGTGGGAAAGGTAAAGCAGCTCCCAGCTCTTCTCCATGGGACGGGTAACCAACTTCTGCCATCTTGTGGGGAAATGGCCGACGCTGAGCGCCAAAAGTCTCCGACTTGTCCTAAAGCTTCAGGCCAACTCCTGAGGGCCTTTTGTCCTAACGATTTGTTGGTGTCACCAAAAGAGAGCCCCGGGGTGGGATGTGCCCAAGGGTACAGTGGGAGGATGGTGGGCCAAGGCCTTCTCCTCCCCCTCTTCCCCTCAGAAATGACACCTGTCCCCTCCCCGGCACCACCCGGCTCCTCCTTCCTGACCATCATGATGATGATGAAGTCGGAAAACCACATTGGAAATGGTGCTGGTGTTGGGGAGGACACGATGGGGCTGCTAGAGGAGCAGAATGTCCAACCCTCAGACATTTTGGGAAGGGGCCTGAGCACCCCCTGCATGTCCCTGGGTGGTCTGGCAGCGTCACAGCGACGCTCTTCTGAGGAGGTGTCTTCTTTCTGGTTCCAGTGGGGTTTCCCGGTTTTCCCTTTCCTGCTGCTCCGAGCCCGACTCAAAGCAAAACACCACAGTTCGGGGAAATCTTGGAGCTGCAGAAGAAGAAGAGGACAAGGTCTCTGGCCAGGTGAGGCTGAAGGCTCAGGGTGGGCGGCCGCACGGGGCCATTTTACCCGGAGAGGTGGGAGACGCTCCATCCCTGGAGACATTCCAGGCCAGGTTGGATGGGGCTTTGAGCAACCTGATCTGGTTGAAGACCTCCCTGCTCATGGCAGGGGTGTTGGACTAGATGGACCTTCAAAGGTCCCTTCCCACCCAAACCTTTCCATCAGCCTGACTGGAGGTGTTCAAGGTCAGGTTGGATGGGGCTGGAACCAACCTGGTCTACTGGAAGGTGGCCCTGCCGATGACAGCGGGGGGCGTTGGACTAGATGAACCTCTAAATGTCCCTTCCAACCCAAACCATTCCATGATTTTCTGACCCAGCAAGAGCCTGTTCCCCAGCCCTGAACGCTCCTTGGTCATCACCACCCAAGCGTGGTGAAGGCAGCACCTGGAGGGGGGGGATGTGGCTGCCAGGAACACCCCCATTTCACAGGGCTGGATCTTCGCCAGCTCTTCAGGAGAGCCCCAGCGTGGTCTAGGGACAATGGGACAGCTGTGTGTCAGATGAGGGTCCCGGCACAGGGGGTTTCCTCAGCCAACCTGCTGGTGGCTACGTGAGGAGGCACGTGGCTCATGGGGAGGGGCAGAAAGCAGCCCCAAACCCATTGCGTCCTCAGGTAGACCTCTCCCTTTGTGTCCTTCCAGGCGGCGGTTGGTGGTCCCAAGGGTCTCCTCCGACACAAACCAGCCCATGACCAGCCAACCCAAGGGCAAAGCAATGCCCAAAAGACAATGTGGACGCAGAGCCAAGAGATGGCAGCCAACCCTCAGTCCTATAGAGGAGGAAGAGGAGGAGAAGGAGGAAGAGAAGGAGGAGAAAGAGTAAGAGAAGAAGAACGAGGAGGAGAAAGGAGGAGAAAGAGGAAGAGAAGGAGGAAGAGAAAGAGAAGGAATAGTGGAGAAAATCCTCACCGAATGCACAGTGCTGAAGGCGGTGAAGGCCGAGTCCTCCCATCCTCGCGAAGCCTCGGCCTTCATAACGTCTGTAATAGCCGTATTATCAGCAACGAGTTCTGAGGTCAGCCTGCTCAAGGAGCCCGCCTACGGGGCCCTCCAACGGCCACCAGCGAGCCGAGGCAGCAAAACCAGCAAAGCTGTCCCTCCATGGACACCCCTGGTTAGGTCCAGCCGGTGGGCGAGGGGACCACCTCCAGGCCATTGTCTGGCGCTGAAGATCACTTTGGTGCTCTTTGGCCGTAGAGGCCACGGTTGGTCACCATGAAGCTGAATAAAACCACAGAGATGTTGCAAAAGAACATTGACCACCTCCCTCAACAAGCTTCCCCACCTCTTGGAGCACAGGGCAGAGGGTGGCTGCAACAAGGAGCTAGTGGTGGTGGTGATGCTGGCAGTTGGCAAAAACACCTTCCCTGATGACCCCAACAGCTTTGCCAGCTCCACCTCCTTTAACAAAATCCATGACTTCTTGGAGCCTGGGGTGGAGGGTGGCTGCTCCAAGGACCGCCTGGTGTAAGCAATGTTCGGGGATAATGAGCCCTTCTGGGGAGTGCCAGACACCCCCTTGCAGAACCCCAAGGGCAAGCAGGGTGGGGTGGCGGCAGGCCTCCCCACCTGGCTGCCACTGAGTCCCTTGGAGACTTCCAAGGGGAGCTCTGCGGAGAGTTCAGAGAAGACTTTAAAGGACAGTCCTGTGAAGAGTCCCTGGAAGGATCCCCTGAAGGCTCCTCCAGAGAGTTCCCTACTGAGAACCCTCTGTCACCCGCTGCCAAGAACCCTGGCCAGACCCCCGGCTGTCCCCCAGCATCGGCCACCCCGCATGGCCCAACTGTTGGAGGAGCTGCTGAGGAGGCAGTCCCAGGAGGTTTTGACCCGCTCGCTGCTGCCACCAGCCGTTGTCTCCTGCCAGGCTGTGCCTAGATCGGGAGAGGCGGGTGGCAAGCAGGCCAAGCGCCCCGCGCCACACGGCACCCCCAGGACGCAAGAGACCTCCCCGTGGGACAACATCCCACCCAAGAAGAGGAAGATGGTGGTGTGCCAGGTGGAAAAACACTCCAAACCCCTGTGGGAGGGAACGCCGGAGCGGGACGGTGCCGCAGTGGGCAGCAGCAGGCAGCACGTGGGCAGCAACAAGTGGAGGGCAGATGGCAACACCATGGCCACCAAGCGACCCAGAACCCTGGGGGATGCTGGGGGGCAAAGTGCCCCACGCTCCCCCAGCCTCTCTTCATGGGCTGATAGAGAAGGCGTGGAGCACGCATCCCCACCGCATGCGACCCGCACCCACCCACTCCAGCCCCAGACCTCTCCCACATCTCTCTCTCTTTCTTAATTCATTAAAGGTTTGATGTTTGGTTCACAGTGCGTCTGCCTGCGGTCATTCCTGCAGTGGGAGGCGCGGGGGTTAACGCAGCCCGTGCCGCATGTGTACATCTGACCCTCCACCTCTTCACCCCTGTATATGAGGAATCCCCCAAGGTTGTGGATGGAGACTGTCCTGGTTTGAGGTAAAACAGAACCAATTTCGTTCAGTAACTTCGCTTCTTAGCGGGGCCTCTTCTAACTACTAAATTAACTGCATATTGTGCAGACAGTGTTCACTCTCTCAGAGAGATCAGACCAATGTTTATAGCTGATGCCCAGGCATGGGATGCAGAGAGGCTCCTGCTTGTACTTATTGCTATAACCCCCAAGGCCAACCAACTTTGTTATTTGCCCCGTCGGAGGGTCGGAAGCGGAAAAGCATAGTGGGGTCCCACCTGGAGGGAGGAGCGGACAGGACAGGTGACCCCAAACTGACCAACAGGGTATTCCATCCCATCTGCCTCATGCTCAGTAGAAAAGCTGAGGGATCAAAGGGTCACGCGTTCTTCCTTCAATGGCTGATGTCTGAGGAGGACTCTGTTCGTCTGCCTGTGATCCCGATCCTGAATCCACATCTGGAATCCAGTTCCCGTCCGTCACTGAGTCCAGCCTGGGACTGCCCCAGTGCCAGCCGGTGACGTGATTGTCATCTCGGGAGCTTGATACGGTTTTGTATATATTTTTCATTATTTCTTTTTATTTTATTATTAATATTTCATTAAAGTAGTTTAGTTTCTTCTAAACTCGTAAGTCTCTTTTTCCTCCTCTGCCTCTCTCTTTGTAGAGGGGTAGAGGGGAGCATCTGTCGGTCCCGTCTGGGGTCCCTCGGGTCCCCAGTGGTGGATTTGGCCTAAACCACGACACAATGCTAAGATTACCTTTTTTTGGCTTGTAGACGTTCTTTTGCTATCAATTTTCTGAATCACAATTCTCTTTACTAAGTACAAAATGTAGATTTTGAGAAAGAATATCCAGTTCACAAAAATAATTTGCACTTAATTAGAAGAAAATCAGAAAAGATATTCTTTTCCTTAGGAATTTATATCTACCCATAATATTTGCAGCAAAACCATTCCAGTACAGGGATAGCATTTTCTGAGAGCCAGGAAATGCAACGGACTGAAAATAAAAATGATGAAAAATGGTAAGTCTATTTGTGTTGTTCAAGCTGACCAATTTGCAGCTCTATATACAATCAGGATTCTGTGCATTATATTAAAAATATCAAAGAAATAAGATGAAGCGTGGGCATTTTCTGTTATTCCACTTGCTGTTATTCTTCCGCATCTCTTGCTTGCCTAGGAGCAGCATGTGTATCCTAGCAAACCCATTTCAATAACACTCCTGCAGATCAGATTTGTTGTATTTCATGCCAGAGAATGTAAGATACAACACTTTACCTTGATAGAGCCTTTGTCAGTGTCCAGAATAGGATATTATTAGCCCTGGGTAGTGTAAGCCAAATCAAACTTGAATTCGTTTAACAAGATTTCTAAGTATTAAAACGAATCAATGCACTTTTCATATTTGCAATGTTATTGTGCAGCACAAGTACTTTGAATTCATCCATATTGCAGTAAAAAGGAAAAGGCCTGCGTCCATTTTCTCTTTCTGATTGTTGGACGTTGCTCTTCTACAGGATGCCCTTGTCCGCAGTGCCTCTTAGGCACAGTCTCTGACTCACACCAGACCCAACGTCATGCCTATGTGGTGGGCACGGCAGCACCAGCTGCCTGGCGCCGACACGGGGGAAGTGGAAACTGCACTGGAAGCAGTATGGGCACTCACAGAAAGAGCACACGACCCCTTGCCATGGGGTTAGTTAGGCTCAACATGCCCAGATATGACAGGCTACCCTTTCCTGGGGGAATTTCAGGAACTCAAGGTGTTTGCTTCTGACTAGAGGTCTCTCTGGAGTTCTCTGGTGACACCTGTCCACAGCTCTGGAGATAAGGCCCAGGAACAACTCTGGTTTAGTCCACTTCTTCATCCATCTATGACACGCCATGCCGACTCGCTGAAATGAGCAGTGCTGGTACAGGCAGGGCCGCAGCGGAACCCCTTTTTGGCCGCAAACTGGGCCTTTCTGGAGCTTTTCTGGGGCAGGAAAGGCTGGGCCAGTGCAGGGACACTCGCAGGGTGTTATTAGGATGGCTGTGACAAGCCAAGGGACGACACTCCAAGGTATGAGGGATGGGGCGCGAGCGAGGGCCCTCAGCCTCTTGCTCCAAGATGTGCTGGGTATACTGCAGCACACTCGTAGTCTTATGAAGAGGAGCCAGGGGCTCCTGAGGCAATAGGAGCCAATGGGGAAACACAGGTAAACACCTCAAAGGAAGGCCACCTGGAGAACAGCACAAAGGAACTGCAGCCACTCCAGCCACTAAGTCACCTTCAACGGGGACCCAGCTTAAGTGCCTCTATGCAAACGCACATGGCGTGGGGAGTAAACAAGAGGAGTTAGAGACGTGTGCACACCTCCAGGTCTATGATCTCATTGGCATCACAGAGACGTGGTGGGATGGCGCCTATGACTGGAGTGTTGGAATAGAGGGATACGGGCCCTTTAGGAAGGACAGGCAGGGGAAACAAGCAGGGGGTGTTGCCCTCTATGCCAATGACCACCTGGAATGAGTGCATGGAGCTCCACCTAGGGATAGATGAGGAGCCAACCGAGAGTTTGAGAGTCAGGATTAAAGGGAACCAATCTTTATCGGTGACAAGGATAGTGGGATTGAGTGCACCTTCAGCAAGTTTGCCATTGACACCAAGCTGCCTGGAGTGGTTGACACGCTGGAAGGAAGGGATGCCATCCAGAGGGACCTGGACAGGCTGGAGAGGTGGGCCCACGCCAACCTCATGCAGTTCAACAAGGCCAAGTGCAGGGTCCTGCACCTGGGTCGGGGCAATCCCAAGCACAAATGCAGGCTGGGCAGAGAATGGATGGAGAGCAGCCCTGAGGAGAAGGACTTGGGGTTGCTGACCGACGAGAAGCTCAACATGAGCCGGCAACGTGTGCTCACAGCCCAGAAGGCCAACCATATCCTGGGCTGCATCAAAAGAAACGTGGCCAGCAGGGCGAGGGAGGGGATTCTGCCCCTCTACTCCATTCTTCTGAGACCCCACCTGGACTATTGTGTCCAGCTCTGGATGCCTCCACATAACTCCACAGGCTGGAGAGGGACTTTTTACAAGGGCATGTAGTGATAGGATGAGGGGTAATGGCTTCAAACTGGAAGAGGGGAGATTTAGATTAGACATGAGGAAGAAATTTTTCACTCTGAGGTTGCTGAGCACTGGCCCAGGTTGCCCAGAGAAGTTGTGGATGCCTCATCCCTGGAGGTGTTCAAGGCCAGGGTGCATGGAGCTTTGAGCAACCTGGTCTAGTGGGAGGTGTCCCTGCCCATGGCAGGGGACTTGGAACAGGATTATCTTTAAGGTCCTTTCCAACCTAAACTATTATATTATTCTATGGTTCGATGACTTGCTCTCACTTTGGCTTCCCCCGATTTCTGACATCTGTCTTGGTTCCCTGCCCTGGAGTCTTACCCCGTTCCAGGTTCCGGCTGTCTACTAGGACTCCTGGTAGACAAGAGCTCTTCTTAGAATGGACTGAGGGAAAAATCCCAACTTATAATTTTTTTTTTCCATAAATACTCTGATTTTCAGATATTATGCTGCCTTGTACACTAGTACTGTACTTCAATAGCCTGCATCCAGTGTTCAAGCCTGAAAAATTTATTCGAAACGATGAACTGGAAGTACACCTGCACACACAGCATTGTAATCTGATGTTATCTGTCTGAGGGGGGTCTCATCCATCTCACATGTTGTGCTCTGTCAACAGATATTGCTACTCGTGGCCCTACCAACCTCCTCCCACCACCACACCCACTACTTTTCGTTTCTCTTACATCATCACCTGCCTACTCACCACTTTTACTCCTAGAAAGATTTGATCTAGCAAATACCCAAGTAAAGCAACACTTTTACTCTGTGGACCTTGGCAACCTAAATTGCTGTTTGCGAGTTCATCTTTCATGTCACTGACACTTAGGAAGATCCCTAAAATGACAGCTAAAAAAAATCATACGCAACCCTATTCAAATGCCAATACAATTCCTTTCTTTGCCTTCAACTTGCTGGCATAGCAGATTAAAAATTCTTGGTTTTAATTAACGGGGGAGGTGATTCAGTAGTCCAGGTATAACAGTATTATGGTGACAAATAGACACTTGGGTTTGTACCCTGGGTATGAACAACATCCCAGCTGACATCTGTAAGTGCCAAGTTGCCGGTTATTTCTTAACGGGTTTCTGTGTAATTTTTTAGAGGAAAACAAAGTCACATTTGAAAATATTTGAAGGTCAGTTTCACCCAGTTCCAGACATTAACAGCTGGCTCTAGGAGCAGCATCTCAAAACCACACCGCTTTTGGTCTCTAGTCAGTACGACTGGGCCATCCCCTGAGACATGATGGGGTCTGGAGCCAAAGGCCATCACCCAGGTATCAACACCTAAATCCCCAGTGCTGAAATGGATGCAATGACAGAGAGCCCTACACCCACCCCCGGATTTTCACCAGGTGCAATATAAATGTTTCTTTGAAGAACAAACCTGTTTTGAAGGACTTTGTGTTAAATAACGGATTTTGCAGAAATTCAGGTAGTTGCTATAAGCAGAAATTACAAACATGGACTATTTATTCAGAATCAATATAATGTTGGTTCAATAAGAAAGTGATGAGTTATCCTCATGTGCGGTTTTTAACTTGTGTGTTCTTTGGGTATGTCGTGGTTTAGGCCAAATCCACCACTGGGGACCCGAGGGACCCCAGACGGGACCGACAGATGCTCCCCTCTACCCCTCTACAAAAAGAGAGAGGCAGAGGAAGGAAAAAGAGACTTACGAGTTTAGAAGAAACTAAACTACTTTAATGAAATATTAATAATAAAATAAAAAGAAATAATGAAAAATATATACAAAACCGTGTCAAGCTCCCGAGATGACAATCACGTCACCGGCTGGTACTGGGGCAGTCCCAGGCTGGACTCAGTGACGGACGGGAACTGGATTCCGGATCCGGAGTCAGGATTGGGATCACAGGCAGACAAACAGAGTCCTCCTCAGACGTCGGCCATTGAAGGAAGAACGCGTGACCCTTTGATCCCTCAGCTTTTCTACTGAGCATGAGGCAGATGGGATGGAATACCCTGTTGGTCAGTTTGGGGTCACCTGTCCTGTCCGCTCCTCCCTGCAGGTGGGACTCCACTATGCTTTTCCGCTTCCGACCTTCCAACGTGGCAAATGACAAAGTTGGTTGGCCTTGGCTGTTATGGCAATAAGTGTAAGCAGGAGCCTCTCTGCATGCCATGCCTGGGCATCAGCTATAAACATTGGTCTTATCACTCTGAGAGAGTGAACATTTTCTGCACAATATGCAGTTAATTTCAGTTGTTAGAAGAGGCCCAGCTAAGAAGCGAAGTTACTGAACAAAATTGGTTCTGTTTTACCTCAAACCAGGACATTCCACCCCTTATTCCATACCATTTGCATCTTGCTCAGATTACTATTACTTTTATACATCAAATTTACACACACATAGTTATATATGATATGGATATATGCAGGTCACTCATCTATGGTTTATGTTTATATACAAATTTTTAAGTCCAGTTAGTTCATGATTGCAGGATCTCATCTCAGGGTAGGAAAGATGGTACAAAATTCATTCTTGTTCGTGCCCATGCGTAGCATGTTCATCTTGAAGAGCTTGCTGGATGCCACTTGATGAAGTTAGCTCAGGTTTCATCACCACTGTGTTATTCTGAAAAACACTTATTGAACACTGTTAGTATTATGTAGTGATCAGCATCATACTGCTCAGGATTGAGTATTCTCACCAAGGGTTAAATTCCCTTGAGGTACACATTGAACTTCTCCATCCTTCAGCATCACCCACCAAGTACATCCAGGTCCTTGGGCAAAAACAGTCCCACGAATGGGTTTGCTTTTGCCTGAAGCAGGAAAAACCCAAACAGTTTTCCCTAACAAATTCCTTTCATGCACCACAGGGACTTTATCCCCTTCTACAATATGTAAAAGGTCTGATTGAGCAGGACCAGCTCAATTGATGGATCCCCTGGTGTTAACTAACCAGGTAGCTTGTTGTAAATGCTTGTCCCAATTTTTAAAGGTTCCACCTCCTATAGCTTTTAGGGTGGTTTTTAACAGTCCATTGTATCGCTCAATCTTCCCAGAAGCTGGTGCATGATAGGGGATATGATATATCCACTCAATACCATGTTCTTTTGCCCAATTACTTATAAGATTGTTTTTAAAATGAGTCCCATTGTCTGACTCAATTCTTTCTGGCGTGCCATGTCGCCACAAGACTTGCCTTTCAAGGCCCAGGATGGTATTCCGGGCAGTGGCATGAGGTACGGCATAGGTTTCCAACCATCCTGTGCTTGCTTCCACCATTGTAAGCACATAGCACTTACCCTGGCGAGTTTGAGGGAGTGTGATGTAATCAACTTGCCAAGCTTCCCCATATTTATATTTCAGCCATCGTCCCCCATGCCACAAAGGTTTTAACTGTTTAGCTTGCTTGATTTCGGCGCATGTTTCACAGTCATGGATAACCTGTGCAATAGCGTCCATGGTTAAATCCACGCCTCGGTCACGTGCCCATTTATATGTTGCATCCCTTCCTTGATGACCTGAAGTGTCATGGGCCCACCGAGCTAAGAATAGTTCACCTTTATGTTCCCAGTCCAAGTCTGTCTGGAAAATTTTAGCAGCCTGATCCGCTTGCTGATTGTTTTGATGTTCCTCAGTGGCCCGACCCATGGGTACATGGGCATCTACGTGACGTACCTTTACGACTAGGTTTGCTAGCCGGTCGGCAATGTCTTGCCACAGCTCAGCAGCCCAGATGGGTTTACCTCTGCGCTGCCAGTTGCTCTGCTTCCACTGCTTTAGCCACCCCCACAGAGCATTTGCCACCATCCATGAGTCAGTATAGAGATAGAGTATTGGCCACTTTTCTCGTTCAGCAACGTCCAATGCCAGCTGGATGGCTTTTACCTCTGCAAATTGACTCGATTCACCTTGTCCTTCAGCAGCTTCCGCGACTCGTCGTGTAGGACTCCATACAGCAGCTTTCCACCTTCCATGTTTTCCTACAATACGACAAGACCCATCAGTAAACAAGGCATACTGTTTCTCATTATCTGAGAGTTCATGATATGGTGGAGCTTCCTCAGCACGTGTCACCACCTCCTCTGGTGGCATCCCAAAGTCTTTGCCTTCGGGCCAATTTGTGATCACTTCTACGATTCCTGGGCGATTTGGGTTTCCTATTCGAGCTCGCTACGTGATTAAGGCAACCCACTTACTCCAGGTAGTATCGGTGGCATGATGAGTAGAAGGAACTTTACCCTTGAACATCCAGCCCAGTACTGGTAATCGGGGCGCCAGGAGGAGCTGTGCCTCAGTACCAATTACTTCTGAAGCAGCTCTAACTCCTTCGTATGCTGCCAAGATTTCTTTCTCAGTTGGAGTATAGTTGGCCTCGGAGCCTTTATATCCCCGACTCCAGAATCCCAGGGGTCGACCTCGAGTCTCCCCTGGTGCTTTCTGCCAAAGGCTCCAGGTAGGGCCATTGTCTCCGGCTGCGGTGTAGAGCACATTTTTAATGTTCCGTCCAGTTCGGACTGGTCCAAGGGCTACTGCATGCACAATCTCTTGTTTAATTTGCTCAAAGGCTTGTCGTTGCTCAGGGCCCCACATAAACTCATTTTTCTTTCGAGTCACTTCATAGAGAGGTTTCACAATCTGGCTATAACCTGGAATATGCATTCTCCAGAAACCCACAACACCTAAAAAGGCTTGTGTTTCCTTTTTATTAGTAGGTGGGGACATAGATGTTATTCGGTTAATTATATCCATTGGGATCTGGCGACGGCCATCTTGCCACTTAATTCCCAAAACCTGGATTTCTTGTGCAGGTCCCTTGACCTTACCTCTTTTAATGGCAAAACCTGCTTTCAGAAGAATCTTAATTATTTTCCTACCTTTGTGGAAAACTTCTTCTGCTGAATTACCCCACACAATGATGTCATCGATGTATTGTAGGTGTTCTGGAGCTCCACCCTTCTCCAGTGCAGTCTGGATCAGTCCATGGCAAACAGTAGGGCTGTGTTTCCATCCCTGGGGCAGTGGATTCCAGGTGTACTGGACACCCCTCCAGGTGAAAGCAAACTGTGGCCTGCACTCTGCTGCTAAAGGAATAGAGAAAAAGGCATGAGCAATGTCAATTGTAGCATACCATTGGGCTGCCTTTGACTCCAGTTCATACTGAAGTTGTAGCATATCTGGCACAGCAGCACTCAGTGGTGGTGTAACTTCATTCAGGCCACGATAGTCTACTGTTAATCTCCAGTCCCGTCAGACTTTCGCACTGGCCATATAGGGCTGTTAAAGGGTGAGCGAGTTTTGCTGATCACTCCTTGGCTCTCTAGCCGGCGAATCAGGTTATGGATGGGAATCAGGGAGTCTCGGTTGGTGCGATACTGTCGTCGAAGCACCGTGGCAGTAGCAATTGGCACCTGCTGATCTTCAACCCTCAGCAGTCCCGCAACAGAAGGGTCATCTGAAAGACCAGGTAAGGTAGACAGCTGTGTAACATCCTCAGTCTCTACAGCTGCTATACCAAAAGCCCACCGATACCCTTTTGGGTCTTTAAAATACCCTCTCTTGAGATAGTCTATGCCAAGGATGCACGGAGCATCTGGACCAGTAACAATGGGGTGTTTCTCCCATTTATTCCCAGTTAGGCTCACTTCAGCTTCTAATACAGTCATTTCTTGAGATCCGCCTGTCACTCCAGAAATGGTGACAGTTTCTGCCCCTTTATGATTCGATGGCAATAGGGTACACTGTGCACCAGTGTCCACCAGGGCTTTATACTTTTGTGGCTCTAATGTGCCAGGCCATCGAATCCACACAGTCCAATAAACTCGGTTGTCCCTCTCCTCCTCCTGGCTGGAGGCAGGGCACCTCTAATGTTGACCGTAGTACCTACGATTATCAGATCGGTTCCTACCTGGTCCGTAGGATCGCCTACCGTAGGTTGGAGCAGCCTTCTTCCTGTAAGAATCCTTTCTCCTATCTGCTTCATTTTGCAGCTCAAGCACCCGTGCCTGTAGGGCTGAGGTAGGTTCTCCATCCCACTTCTTCATGTCTTCTCCATATTCACAGAGGCAAAACCACAGGATATCTCGCATCGGGTTTGATTTGTCTTGAGTCGGAGGGTGTTTTTTCTCTTGAGTAGGAGGGCGTTTCCTCTTAGCAGCTGCAACATGAGTCTGTACAGGGAAAGAATGGAGTTTTTCCTCCACCTTGGTTAGTTTATCAAACAGTTTATCGGTTTGCTCAACTAATCTCTGGGTCATTTGCTCTATTTTCTCAGTCAGTTTCTCAGTCATTTTCTCGGTGGTCACAGTCAGCTTTTCTATGGCTGCCACAGAAAAGGGACGAGAGAGACTGTCTTCATACTGTCGTACCTTATTAACCACTTCATTTACAGTTGGTGTGTCAGTATCGGATCCTCCCCAGACCATTGTTGACAATGTGTGGGAATATGTTGATGGTGCACTTTGTACAAACTTCTTTAGCATAGATCGTTTGCATGGCATTTCATCAGGGTCTACAATCCCTTGCCCATCGCTATAAATCACCTCTCGCACAGCCAATTCTCTCAGGTACTTAATACCTTTTTCCATGGTGGTCCATTTACTTGGACGGCATTCGATATCGTCCTTAAAGGGATACCTGCGCTTTATGGCTGACACCAGTCGCCTCCAGAGACTGAGAGTGCTTGTCTTTCTCCCAATCTCTTTATCAATACCTCCATCCTTGGCCAGGTTTCCCAATCGCCTAGCTTCTCTGCCATCTAAATCTAGGGTATCTGCCCCACTATCCCAGCATCGGAGCAACCAGGAGACAAGTGTTTCACCTTCATGACGACTAAAGTCCTTCCTGATATTTCTCAGATCTTTCCTAGAGAAGGATTTAACAACTCCCTCTACATCTGAGTCCTCCTGTGGTGAGGCTGCCCTAGAAGGGGCCTCTCCAGCATCTGCTCTAGAAGGACTCTCGCCTTTGTCTGTTTTCAAAGGTCTCTTTCCCTTATCTGGTCTTGAAGGACCCTCCCCTGGATCTTCTTCAGAACTCTCCCCCAAGCTATCTGACTTGAGGCGGTCTTTGTCGTAAGGCGCAGGGGAAGGAGTTGACCTCCTCTTCTTCCTCCTGGTTACCGGGGCAGCTTGTACCGATTTTGATGGAGTTTGAGTAGTTTTGGTACTGGTTGTAGTGGCTGCAGTAGGTTGTGCCGGGACAGGCGGCGGCGTGGCTTGTGCCGCTGCGGGGGGGGGCACGGCTTGTGCCGGGACGGGCGGCGGAGGGGCCGGTGTTGTTGCGGTGGGGGGGGCGGCTGCCGGTGGTGCCGGTGCCGTTGCAGGCGGCGGCGGCGGAGGAGGCGCCTGTGCCGTTGCGGTGGGGGGGGCGGCTGCCGGTGGTGCCGTTGCTCCGGGGGGGGCGGCTGCGGCCGGGCCGGGCGGGGCCGCGGTTCGCGCCGCTGCAGATCGCCGAGCGGCTGCGCGGGTCTGAGTGGCGGCAGCGCACGGTCCCCTACGGCTCCCCCTGCACAGATGTTTCACATGAAACCACCCCTGCACCACATTCAGGAGCCCCAACAACAAAATCACGATCTTAACAAGGTACCAGTCCTTATCCTCAGAGCCCAAAAGGCTTCCATGCCCCAGCTCTGATGGGGTCACATCAGCATAATTATCAAAGGGCGAAGTAAACATCCCCCAGGTAGAACCGAAAGTATAATTAATAACAGAATCCATCACCTGATGCCCGAGATATACAGGTAGAGCCGTTACCCAACTCATCCTGTTATACATCTGAATTGCGAACCACACCAAAACAGCACCTTTAAACCTTCCCATAAAAAGACAAAGAATAAATGAAGTTTGCAACACATTTGACAGGTTAGACCAAGTTGACTGCATTAAGGTCCAACAAAGCTGTTTAAAGGCATGATACGCGATTTCGTCTAAGAACGACATGATGCAAGCTGTCTGTTCTAATCTCTGAGCAAGTTGGAATTCAAACTATTTGGACAATTTATCACAGCTCTGGTGGAGCACTGTTCGGGCCCCACGTTGGGCGCCAATTAATCTGTCGTGGTTTAGGCCAAATCCACCACTGGGGACCCGAGGGACCCCAGACGGGACCGACAGATGCTCCCCTCTACCCCTCTACAAAGAGAGAGGCAGAGGAGGAAAAAGAGACTTACGAGTTTAGAAGAAACTAAACTACTTTAATGAAATATTAATAATAAAATAAAAAGAAATAATGAAAAATATATACAAAACCGTATCAAGCTCCCGAGATGACAATCACGTCACCGGCTGGCACTGGGGCAGTCCCAGGCTGGACTCAGTGACGGACGGGAACTGGATTCCGGATCTGGAGTCAGGATTGGGATCACAGGCAGACAGAGTCCTCCTCAGACGTCAGCCATTGAAGGAAGAACGCGTGACCCTTTGATCCCTCAGCTTTTCTACTGAGCATGAGGCAGATGGGATGGAATACCCTGTTGGTCAGTTTTGGGTCACCTGTCCTGTCCGCTCCTCCCTGCAGGTGGGACCCCACTATGCTTTTCCGCTTCCGACCCTCCAACGTGGCAAATGACAATGTTGGTTGGCCTTGGCTGTTTTGGCAATAAGTGTAAGCAGGAGCCTCTCTGCATGCCATGCCTGGGCATCAGCTATAAACTTTGGTCTTATCACTCTGAGAGAGTGAACATTTTCTGCACAATATGCAGTTAATTTCAGTTGTTAGAAGAGGCCCAGCTAAGAAGTGAAGTTACTGAACAAAATTGGTTCTGTTTTACCTCAAACCAGGACATGGACTCTCTCCAGTAGTTCCCCGTCTCTCTTGAAGTGGGGAGCCCAGAACTGGACACATTATTCCAGTTGAGGCCTCACCAGTGCAGAGTAGAGGGGAAGAATGACCTCCCTCCACCTACTGGCCTCAGTCAGATTCAACACTTGGCTCCAAATAGGCTGGAAAACTGTCCTTACCCCAATGCACCTCAGAAATCAATCTGCATGAACAGGGAACTGTCACTCTCTTTGCAAACTCATCACTGGGGGAGCTGGAAAAATATTTATAAAATCTATAGCTACTTAGAGTCCAGACGATAAAAAGCACAGCACAGGTCCCATGAGAGAAACTGCAATGGGAAAAGGTCTTGCTTTGATTAGGTTGCTGGATAACAGCTTCAAGTTAAGGGATTTCTTGAGCTACCGCAACCTTTTGCTGATTGTCCTCCTCTTCCTTCCCCTTTGCTCTTCTCCTCACAAATCAATGGCAAAGGACACAAAGGGACAGACTTCCTTCATTGTATCCAAATGCCCCAGTGCTTCACATGAACACATTTTAAGGAAAAGAGCAACAGAAGTGACTGACAACATGGCAGAAGACTGGGCAATAATCCATTAAAAAAAAAACCCAGACAATTAAACAACACCAGAAAATGCAATTGAAATGCCTCCTCTCTTCTTTGGCACTTGGGAAACTTCATCTGGACACTTCTGTCCCCCTCCTGGTTTCCACAGACCAAGAAAAGACTTGCTGTGGGCCCAGCCGAAAGCCTTTGGGATGGTGAGGGGCACACAAGAGGCAGGCAGAGGGAGCTGCCTCTGGTCTGCATCAAGAAGAGGAGGCTCGTGGTGGACCCAGCTGGTGACTACAGCTGAACAAGTGGCACTAGGTCCAGAAGAAATCCCAGCTAGACAAAATGAAAAGATTGTCACCATGAGGCTCCTCAGACACAGCACAAGGGCCCAGAGGGGTTGTGAAGCCTGTCCTTGAGGGTACCCAAACATGACTGAACTAAGTCCCAAGCAACGGGATCCAGCTGGGGCTGCTCTGAGCAGAAGCTTGGACTGAAGACCTCCAAGCGTCTCTACCAACCTCTATGCTTCTGTGGTTCTTCAAAGGTGAGCTGTCCTGCCTTCCCCAGATGGGCAGCGACAGCCACAACCTTGTGGAAGGCGGCCTGTCGCACTACCACCCAGGCCCTTACTTCAGATGAAGAGCCACTATCAAGCATGGGGGGCTTTGCCACTTGCAGGGCACTGGGTCGGTGGGAGGGCACTGAGGACCCCCAGCCCTCCTGGAACACTGTTGCCCTCTCGGGCAAGCAACATGACGGGCAGGAGTGAGCCCCAGGAAAGAGGCTTTCGGCCCCCTCGACCCTCCTCCTCTTCCCACATTTGGGCATGTTTCAGGCCACAGCCCCCCCCCGCCCAAACATACCCTATTTGGCCACACGCATCAGCCACAGTCCCAATCAACATCACAATGGCTTCCTGATGTCATCAGCCACCTCACACTGCCTGTTCTTGGGGACCTATAAAAGCAGGGGTCCCTGCAGCTGGCCCACAGTTTCCCGAGCTTCCAGGCCCTCGGATGCCAAGCATGCTTGGAAGGAAGAGGAGCTGGAGCAGCGAGGCGCATGGCTGCCCACCTTTGTGTGGAACGCCGCAGAGCCGCTCCCCGCAACCGCAGAGGAGGCAGGCTCATCCCAGGAGGAGGAAGCTCAATGAGCAGAGGCGGCACACCACTCCTGATGGCACAAGCGCGGATGACCTCGATTCTATAATCAGAGGCATGCAGCGCTTGACCATAAGCTCACCAGGAGACAGCGTGGAGCCCAAGCGCATCTGCCTGCCAGGGAACAGCCAGAGCAGTGAGGCAGATGGCCGTCCACTTTGGCATGGGACGCCACAGAGCCACTCCCTGCAACCAGGGAGGAGGAAGGCACCTGCCAGGAGGAGAAAGCGCAAGCAGCGGAGGAGGAACGTCACTCCTCATGGCACAGGTGCGAGTGACCTCGCTTCCGTGATCAACGGCACTCAGCGCATGGCTGTAAGCCCACGAGAGAACGGCGTGGAGCACAAGTGCATCTGCCTGCCAGGGAGCAGCCGGCGCAGCGAGGCGGATAGCTGCTCAGCTTGCCGTGGGATGCCACAGAGCCGCTTCCGGCCACCATCGAGGAGGAAGGCACCTCCCAGGAGGAGGAAGCGCAATCGGAGAGGAGGAGGAACAACAACATCATCACGCCCCATGGCATAATTGTGACTGCCCTGGCTTCTGCAATCAAGAGCATGCAATCCACAGCATGCGATCAACTGCAACACATTTTATGTCTTTTACTTATTAAATTGGGTTGGTGAATGTAAAATTTCTGGGACTGATCTTGCTGTTTGTGCCGTAAATAATTTAAGCAATTAAAACTCGTTCCGCTTGGTTGGTGGTGCTGTTATGGCTGGAGAGACCCATAACAATTTATTGTCATTTAGGCAATCATTCTATCACCCGATGAGCTCTCCCCACCTGGGAAAGGGAATTGGGTAAAACAAGGCAACCCGGGAGCTGAAGTATAAACATGTTTAGTAGAGTTAGATTAGGTAATTAACATTAACAGCACATTCTCCTTTTGCTCCTCATCACTTGTTCGTAAAAAAACCTGAAAATCAAAGAAGCGGCGGTGTGTTAACACCTCCTCCCTAAGCCCGCTCCTCGCTGCGGGTGCTGCCAAAGCGATGCCAAAAGGTGGGAATTTGGGGAAAATACCTGGCATGGTATTGAAATACAGGTCCAAAAGCCCCGCGGGTGGATTTAAACCACCGCTGCCCCACGGAAGGGCTCCACGTGCGGATTCCTGCTGCAAGTCTTGCTGCTGTTCCGTATGGCTTCAAAAACCTCAAAGTTCTGACGCATAAACAGAATCTGGACCAGATTCTCTGGCACCAGGACGGCGCGCCCATGCTCCAGGGTACCTTCCCTGGCAGCAAAGGCCTGGTCTGGCAGGAGGGCGGTGGATGGGGATGGCGAGGTACTGCCGGCTCAGCCGCCCCGCGGCCGGGAAGCGATGCTCATTGTTCTGCCACCAGTGCAGCGGCTGGTGCTGCGCTTGCAGAGGGGCTCCAGGATGTAGTTTTCCAGTTGCTGGTGGATCTTGGGGTTCTCTCCATGGCGTCCTTCCCCAGAAGAATGTCGTAGCTGCTCTGAGACGGGGCGCTGGCACATGGGTCCTTGCGAGCAGGCAGCTGGCTGCCAGCATCTGCGCCTGTGGCTTTGGAATCCGAGTTTGGCACCCCAGACTGGGTGGCAGATGGGGACTGGCGGTTGCAAACTCGCAACAGCATGGTTCTCACTGGCTGGTGCAGCTCGCTTCTCAGGCTGGGGCTGAGAAACTGCATCTCCTGGAAGCGCTGCCCAAATCAGAGGCCTCTTTGTGTCGGGCGTCCCTTTTTTGGTTTCCTGGTTTGTGCTGGACGGGCCCTTGAGGACACTGCGTGTCCGCTGCGGTGTCCTGGTGCTGTAGTAAAATCCCCAACATGGGTTCAATTACAGCATGTCTGCCTTTACCAAAGACAGCAAACTCTCCTTTGGAGCAGGGAATTTGAACCCTCGCTTTGAATTGGACCTTTGAAACCATCTTCATGAGTGGAACTGGAATATTAAGATTTAATTTGAAAAAGGAAAGGGGATTTGGATTAGGGAAATGGAAGGTTCTGGGGAATGATTCTGAAAATTGGTGTTGGCATATTAACGAGACCCAGCAACCCGTATTGGCTTTGGACAGAGAATCAGTCAAAAGAGAAGATAGGAAAAATTAATTTGCCTCCTGCTTGGATGGCAGAAATCTACGAGAGGCAATAGAAGTCGGATGGTTGAAGAAGATCTTGCTTGGATTTGAGTTTGCCCGGATCGGATGGCTGCAAAGCCTATTGCGAAACCCAATCATTTTTGTGATCGTAGTGATTTTTGCTTGTGTTTTGTTTAGATGTCTTAAGAGTATCGTTATCAAGCAATTATCTCAACCTTATGTATTAGTGATACGGGATAGGAAATGAGGCTCACTGAAGTACAGAAAGACTTGGCTAAGTCTCAAAGGGAGGGAATTGTTGTAGTAAAATCGACATAAACCAGGAAAATTAAATGTAAAATGTAATTGAAGCAATAAAGGAAACCTGCTGCTGCTCAAGTCCTCTCTACTGCCCCAACACTAGTTATTTACCTAATCTCAATATAGGGAAATATTTAGTAGACACGATTTCTCTATGATTCAGTTAAGGAACTACCCAGCAGACAGTGTAGCACTGTTGGTAAGCAGGGTATTCCTATCAAGAGAGCGACGAACTGTAGGCCTGGTCAGCAAACCCAGAAAGCCACTTGGAACTGCCAAGATCAGAGGAAAAGCAGGTAAAAGGTGGTTCCGGCCAGGGGGAGATGGTGACCACCGACTCATTGACCACCTCCCCAAACGATACCACCTATTAAAAACATAAGAGTGGAAAAAGAAGACAGAGTCTGCGCACTCATTTACGTGGGAAGCAAAGAAATCTCGACCAATCATTGGAGGGAATAACAGTGAATATGTATTAATTGTTTGAATATGTAAGAATCAATGTGTAAAAGTGAAGCTGTTTGGAACTAAGGTGAGCGCTCCCGTTTTGGGACAAGCACCCATTTCTGCGCATTAATGGCGTAAAATTAGAAATACCTCTGCTCTGTGCGTTACTGGCTTGCCCAGCAGGTAAAGAACCCAGATTTGGGAGGACAGTGGGGTGTCCTTAAGGGGTCCTGGGCGGCCCTTATGGGGTCCTGGGGGGGACTCTTGCAGGCCAGAGGGAGTCTGGGGCAGCCCTTCAAGGACCTGGGGGTCCCCTCTGGTGCCTCTGGGGAGGGTTTTGTGGCTGGAGAGGGCCCAGCTGGTTTCAAGAGGTGCTTCCTCCCTTTCTCCAGCCCACCCAGCTCCCCTGACACCACCCTCCCCCCCAGGTTGGTGGGTGCCAGCAGTGCCAGCCTGTCCCACTGGGTCGGGCACTGAGGGGGGCACAGCCCCAGCCGCGGGACGGGAGGAGGAACCACAGCACCAGGGATAGAGACCAACATTTTATTTCTTTAACATTTCCCATGGGGGCACCCCAGTGTTGCGCGGCTGCACCGCAGCTGGTGCCAGGAGGGACTCCAACGTCTCCCCCTGTTTCCACAGATTACTAAAAATGATCAATAATACAGCATTGGTCACACGTTAAGGAAAGGGATACAATCAAAAGGCTTCTGTGTGAGCCGACTCGGGCAGGACGCAGGAACGACCACAAGACCACAGAAGACAAAGAACAAATGTGATCTCAATACCTCGCAAATTGGGGGGTCTCCCCAGCAACGCCCGGGCAGAGGGACACACGCAGGGGATGCAGGTGCCACAGGGCGGGAGAAAGTCCTTGTTAGCAGCAGCGTGAGCTCCAACTCGCTGTTCTCGCCTGCTTTTCAAGGGTTCAAGCAGGTGTAGTTGTTACTAGTTTTTACGTAGTTTTTACAGGCCTGTGTCTTTGTAGATACTTGATGTCTTTTATTCCTACTTTATTTAAAAGTAAGAAATTTACAAGCAAACAACCCCCCCACACACACCCCTTCTACCTGTTTGTCACAGTAATGGAAAAAATTAATTACAAGTGAACACTTGTCTTGATGCCAGATGCTCTCTAGGCTGTATTCTGAAGATACTGAGCCCCTCTTCTATCATTGAGGCAGTGTGAAGAAACCGCCCCTGCGTATGTCAGCGTGGGATGCTGTCTGAGGGAGAGCTTTTGGCAGCATCTGTGGGATTGAATTAAACAGCACCAGTGAGTATTCCCGTGACCTGGACCTTGATCATCGGTACTGCTAAACCATTTGGAGGTTTAAAGGTGTTCGGTGAAGGGGCAAAATAGTTTTGGCAGAAAATATAGTTTAGTTTTTGGAAGAAAAGTACTGCTTTCAGGATGAGAACACGGTTTGCCTGACTGTTGATAGCTTTAATGTTTTCATGTATGTGCTGGCAGTATTAAGAGAGTGGAGGAGAAGCACAAAAGGGGAAAATGGCCACAGCTGGGAATGACTGCTATTTCCATTTTTATTGCCGCTATGCACAGGTAGATGCTGTAGATTTTAGAGTGGTTTGTATCCTTGATTTTCTTGACATGTCATGTTGAAAGGGAGGTTTATTGTGTAAAGTTGGAAGTTGATATATCACTCTGCCTGGGTTATGGCAGCATCTGTAGATCAAATATCTGATCTTTGGAAGTGGTGAGAAGAGCTAATGATCATCTAAACTATGGGCAATTTCTCCTGGGAACTCTGCTCACATACCCAAAGAACACACGAGTTAAAAACCGCACATGAGGATAACTCATCACTTTCTTATTGAACCAACATTATATTGATTCTGAATAAATAGTCCATGTTTGTAATTTCTGCTTATAGCAACTACCTGAATTTCTGCAAAATCCGTTATTTAACACAAAGTCCTTCAAAACAGGTTTGTTCTTCAAAGAAACATTTATATTGCACCTGGTGAAAATCCGGGGGTGGGTGTAGGGCTCTCTGTCATTGCATCCATTTCAGCACTGGGGATTTAGGTGTTGATACCTGGGTGATGGCCTTTGGCTCCAGACCCCATCATGTCTCAGGGGATGGCCCAGTCGTACTGACTAGAGACCAAAAGCGGCGTGGTTTTGAGATGCTGCTCCTAGAGCCAGCTGTTAATGTCTGGAACTGGGTGAAACTGACCTTCAAATATTTTCAAATGTGACTTTGTTTTCCTCTAAAAAATTACGCAGAAACCCGTTAAGAAATAACCGGCAACTTGGCACTTACAGATGTCAGCTGGGATGTTGTTCATACCCAGGATACAAACCCAAGTGTCTATTTGTCACCATAATACTGTTATACCTGGACTACTGAATCACCTCCCCTGTTAATTAAAACCAAGAATTTTTAAAAGAGGACATTCACATTTCAGGCAACGACTAGAGCATGGGAATCTAGCGTGACTTACCCACAAAGTCCTTTTCCTCATGGGGGTTCCAGGTGCAGATTCTGTCGCTGTGAAAAAAACTCTTGGCTGTGTTCACAGCAGCACACCCCGTATTAATCCGTTTAGTCATTTTTTATTGTTGTATTTACAATACCTGAAAACTGTTTTTTCCTGCAGCAGAAGAACAGCAACATCTCCTGTTTCTGGGAAAGACAACCCTCAGGCTGTCTGAGGATCACTTGTGCATTCCATCATAGCAAACCTCGTTATATAAATGGACTTTTTTTGCCACCTAGCAACAGTGAGTAAAACCATATTCTCAACAATTTGTTCGTGAGAGTAAGTAGATGCAGGAGAATGTCCTCCTAGTGCTTACTTCCTGTGCTTATGTTGTATATGTTAAGGTCAAGATGTGCACCATGGCAAAGAAATCAGGTATGATCTGCTATCCCAGCAAGTTGAAGGCAAAGAAAGGAATTGTATTGGCATTTGAATAGGGTTGCGTATGATTTTTTTTAGCTGTCATTTTAGGGATCTTCCTAAGTGTCAGTGACATGAAAGATGAACTCGCAAACAGCAATTTAGGTTGCCAAGGTCCACAGAGTTGGTCCACAGTGTTGCTTTACTTGGGTATTTGCTAGATCAAATCTTTCTAGTAGTAAAAGTGGTGAGTAGGCAGGTGATGATGTAAGAGAAATGAAAAGTAGTGTGTGTGGTGGTGGGAGGCGGTTGGTAGGGCCACGAGTAGCAATATCTGTTGACAGAGCACAACATTTGAGATGGATGAGACCCCCCTCAGACAGATAACATCAGATTACAATGCTGTGTGTGCAGGTGTACTTCCAGTTCATCGTTTCGAATAAATTTTTCAGGCTTGAACACTGGATGCAGGCTATTGAAGTACAGTACTAGTGTACAAGGCAGTATAATATCTGAAAATCAGAGTATTTATGGAAAAAAAAAATTATAAATTGGGATTTTTCCCTCAGTCCATTCTAAGAAGAGCTCTTGTCTACCAGGAGTCCTAGTAGACAGCCGGAACCTGGAACGGGGTAAGACTCCAGGGCAGGAAACCAAGACAGATGTCAGAAATCGGGGGAAGCCAAAGTGAGAGCAAGTCATCGAACCATAGAATAATATAATAGTTTAGGTTGGAAAGGACCTTAAAGATAATCCTGTTCCAAGTCCCCTGCCATGGGCAGGGACACCTCCCACTAGACCAGGTTGCTCAAAGCTCCATGCACCCTGGCCTTGAACACCTCCAGGGATGAGGCATCCACAACTTCTCTGGGCAACCTGGGCCAGTGCTCAGCAACCTCAGAGTGACAAATTTCTTCCTCATGTCTAATCTAAATCTCCCCTCTTCCAGTTTGAAGCCATTACCCCTCATCCTATCACTACATGCCCTTGTAAAAAGTCCCTCTCCAGCCTTCTTGTAGCCCCCCTTCAGATGCTGGAAAGCTGCTATAAGGTCTCCCCCGAGCCTTCTCTTCTCCAGGCTGAACACCCCCAACTCTCTCAGCCTGTCCTCCCAGCAGAGGTGCTCTGATCATCTTCGTGGCCCTCCTCTGGACCCGCTCCAACAGGTCCATGTCCTTCTTATGTGGAGGCATCCAGAGCTGGACACAATAGTCCAGGTGGGGTCTCAGAAGAATGGAGTAGAGGGGCAGAATCCCCTCCCTCGCCCTGCTGGCCACGCTTCTTTTGATGCAGCCCAGGATATGGTTGGCCTTCTGGGCTGTGAGCACACGTTGCCAGCTCATGTTGAGCTTCTCGTCGGTCAGCAACCCCACGTCCTTCTCCTCAGGGCTGCTCTCCATCCATTCTCTGCCCAGCCTGCATTTGTGCTTGGGATTGCCCCGACCCAGGTGCAGGACCCTGCACTTGGCCTTGTTGAACTGCATGAGGTTGGCGTGGGCCCACCTCTCCAGCCTGTCCAGGTCCCTCTGGATGGCATCCCTTCCTTCCAGCGTGTCAACCACTCCAGGCAGCTTGGTGTCAATGAGAAACTTGCTGAAGGCGCACTCAATCCCACTATCCATGTCACCGACAAAGATCGGTTCCCTTTAATCCTGACTCATAAATTCTCTGTCGGCTCCTCATCTATCCCTAGGTGGAGCTCCATGCACTCACTCCAGGTGGTCATGGACATAGAGGGCAATACCCCCTGCTTGTTTCCCCTGCCTGTCCTTCCTAAAGGGCCCGTATCCCTCTATTCCAACACTCCAGTCATAGGCGCCATCCCACCACGTCTCTGTGATGCCAATGAGATCATAGACCTGGAGGTGTGCACACGTCTCTAACTCCTCTTGTTTACTCCCCACGCTGTGTGCGTTTGCATAGAGGCACTTAAGCTGGGTCCCCGTTGAAGGTGACTTAGTGGCTGGAGTGGCTGCAGTTCCTTTGTGCTGTTCTCCAGGTGGCCTTCCTTTGAGGTGTTTACCTGTGTTTCCCCATTGGCTCCTATTGCCTCAGGAGCCCCTGGCTCCTCTTCATAAGACTACGAGTGTGCTGCAGTATACCCAGCACATCTTGGAGCAAGAGGCTGAGGGCCCTCGCTCGCGCCCCATCCCTCATACCTTGGAGTGTCGTCCCTTGGCTTGTCACAGCCATCCTGATAACACCCTGCGAGTGTCCCTGCACTGGCCCAGCCTTTCCTGCCCCAGAAAAGCTCCAGAAAGGCCCGGTTTGCGGCCAAAAAGGGATTCCGCTGCGGCCCTGCCTGTACCAGCACTGCTCATTTCAGCGAGTCGGCATGGCGTGTCATAGATGGATGAAGAAGTGGACTAAACCAGAGTTGTTCCTGGGCCTTATCTCCAGAGCTGTGGACAGGTGTCACCAGAGAACTCCAGAGAGACCTCTAGTCAGAAGCAAACACCTTGAGTTCCTGAAATTCCCCCAGGAAAGGGTAGCCTGTCATATCTGGGCATGTTGAGCCTAACTAACCCCATGGCAAGGGGTTGTGTGCTCTTTCTGTGAGTGCCCATACTGCTTTCAGTGCAGTTTCCACTTCCCCCGTGTCGGCGCCAGGCAGCTGGTGCTGCCGTGCCCACCACATAGGCATGACATTGGGTCTGGTGTGAGTCAGAGACTGTGCCTAAGAGGCACTGCGGACAAGGGCATCCTGTAGAAGAGCAACGTCCAACAATCAGAAAGAGAAAATGGACGCGGGCCTTTTCCTTTTTACTGCAATATGGATGAATTCAAAGTTCGTGTGCTGCACAATAACATTGCAAATATGAAAAGTGCATTGATTTGTTTTAATACTTAGAAATCTTGTTAAACGAATTCAAGTTTGATTTGGCTTACACTACCCAGGGCTAATAATATCCTATTCTGGACACTGACAAAGGCTCTATCAAGGTAAAGTGTTGTATCTTACTTTCTCTGGCATGAAATACAACAAATCTGATCTGCAGGAGTGTTATTGAAATGGGTTTGCTAGGATACACATGCTGCTCCTAGGCAAGCAAGAGATGCGGAAGAATAACAGCAAGTGGAATAACAGAAAATGCCCACGCTTCATCTTATTTCTTTGATATTTTTAATATAATGCACAGAATCCTGATTTTATATAGAGCTGCAAATTGGTCAGCTTGAACAGTACAAATAGACTTACCATTTTTCATCATTTTTATTTTCAGTCCGTTGCATTTCCTGGCTCTCAGAAAATGCTATCCCTGTACTGGAATGGTTTTGTTGCAAATATTATGGGTAGATATAAATTCCTAAGGAAAAGAATATCTTTTCTGATTTTCTTCTAATTAAGTGCAAATTATTTTTGTGAACTTGATATTCTTTCTCAAAATCTACATTTTGTACTTAGTAAAGAGAATCTGATTCAGAAAATTGATAGCAAAAGAACGTCTACAAGCCAAAAAAAGGTAATCTTAGCATTGTGTTGTGGTTTAGGCCAAATCCACCACTGGGGACCCGAGGGACCCCAGACGGGACCGACAGATGCTCCCCTCTACCCCTCTACAAAGAGAGAGGCAGAGGAGGAAAAAGAGACTTACGAGTTTAGAAGAAACTAAACTACTTTAATGAAATATTAATAATAAAATAAAAAGAAATAATGAAAAATATATACAAAACCGTATCAAGCTCCCGAGATGACAATCACGTCACCGGCTGGCACTGGGGCAGTCCCAGGCTGGACTCAGTGACGGACGGGAACTGGATTCCAGATGCGGATTCAGGATCGGGATCACAGGCAGACGAACAGAGTCCTCCTCAGACATCAGCCATTGAAGGAAGAACGCGTTACCCTTTGATCCCTCAGCTTTTCTACTGAGCATGAGGCAGATGGGATGGAATACCCTGTTGGTCAGTTTTGGGTCACCTGTCCTGTCCGCTCCTCCCTCCAGGTGGGACCCCACTATGCTTTTCCGCTTCCGACCCTCCGACGGGGCAAATAACAAAGTTGGTTGGCCTTGGGGGTTATAGCAATAAGTGTAAGCAGGAGCCTCTCTGCATCCCATGCCTGGGCATCAGCTATAAACAATTGGTCTGATCTCTCTGAGAGAGTGAACACTGTCTGCACAATATGCAGTTATTTTAGTAGTTAGAAGAGGCCCCGCTAAGAAGCGAAGTTACTGAACGAAATTGGTTCTGTTTTACCTCAAACCAGGACAGTCTCCATCCACAACCTTGGGGGATTCCTCATATACAGGGGTGAAGAGGTGGAGGGTCAGATGTACACATGCGGCACGGGCTGCGTTAACCCCCGCGCCTCCCACTGCAGGAATGACCGCAGGCAGATGCACTGTGAACCAAACATCAAACCTTTAATGAATTAAGAAAGAGAGAGAGATGTGGGAGAGTGGGGCTGGGGCTGGAGTGGGTGGGTGCGGGTCGCATGCGGTGGGGATGCGTGCTCCACGCCTTCTCTATCAGCCCATGAAGAGAGGCTGGGGGAGCGTGGGGCACTTTGCCCCCCAGCATCCCCCAGGGTTCTGGGTCGCGTGGTGGCCATGGTGTTGCCATCTGCCCTCCATTTGTTGCTGCCCATGTGCTGCCTGCTGCTGCCCACTGCGGCACCGTCCCGCTCCGGCGTTCCCTCCCACAGGGGTTTGGAGTGTTTTTCCACCTAGCACACCACCATCTTCCTCTTCTTGGGTGGGATGTTGTCCCACGGGGAGGTCTCTTGCGTCCTGGGGGTGCCGTGTGGCGCGGGGCGCTTGGCCTGCTTGCCACCCGCCTCTCCTGATCTAGGCACAGCCTGGCAGGAGACAACGGCTGGTGGCAGCAGCGAGCGGGTCAAAACCTCCTGGGACTGCCTCCTCAGCAGCTCCTCCAACAGTTGGGCCATGCGGGGTGGCCGATGCTGGGGGACAGCCGGGGGTCTGGCCAGGGTTCTTGGCAGCGGGTGACAGAGGGTTCTCAGCAGGGAACTCTCTGGAGGACTCTTCAGGGGATCCTTCCAGGGACTCTTCACAGGACTGTCCTTTAAAGTCTTCTCTGAACTCTCCATGGAGGGACAGCTTTGCTGGTTTTGCTGCCTCGGCTCGGTGGTGGCCGTTGGAGGGCCCCGTAGGCGGGCTCCTTGAGCAGGCTGACCTCAGAACTCGTTGCCAATAATACGGCTATTACAGACGTTATGAAGGCCGAGGCTTCGCGAGGATGGGAGGACTCGGCCTTCACCGCCTTCAGCACTGTGCGTTCGGTGAGGATTTTCTCCACTATTCCTTCTCCTTCTCTTCCTCCTCCTCCTTCTCTTCCTCCTTCTCTTCCTCTTTCTCCTCCTTCTCCTACTCGTTCTTCTTCTCTTCCTCTTTCTCCTCCTTCTTTTCCTCCCTCTCTTCCTCCTTCTCCTCCTCTATCGGACTGAGGGTTGGCTGCCATCTCTTGGCTCTGCGTCCATGTTGTCTTTTGGGCATTGCTTTGCCCTTGGGTTGGCTGGTCATGGGTTGGTTTGTGTCGGAGGAGACCCTTGGGACCACCAACCGCCGCCTGGAAGGACACAAAGGGAGAGGTCTACCTGAGGACACAATGGGTTTGGGGCTGCTTTCTGCCCCTCCCCATGAGCCACGTGCCTCCTCATGTAGCCAGCAGCAGGTTGGCTGAGGAAAGCCCCTGTGCCGGGACCCTCATCTGACACACAGCTGTCCCATTGTACCTAGACCACGCTGGGGCTCTCCTGAAGAGCTGGAGAAGATCCAGCCCTGTGAAATGGGGGTGTTCCCAGCAGCCACATCCCACCCCTCCAGGTGCTGCCTTCACCACTCTTGGGTGGTGATGACCAAGGAGCGTTCAGGGCTGGGGAATGGGCTCTTGCTGGGTCAGAAAATCATGGAATGGTTTGGGTTGGAAGGGACATTTAGAGGTTCATCTAGTCCAACGCCCCCCGCTGTCATCGGCAGGGCCACCTTCCAGTAGACCAGGTTGGTTCCAGCCCCATCCAACCTGACCTTGAACACCTCCAGTCAGGCTGATGGAATGGTTTGGGTGGGAAGGGACCTTTGAAGGTCCATCTAGTCCAACACCCCTGCCATGAGCAGGGAGGTCTTCAACCAGATCAGGTTGCTCAAAGCCCCATCCAACCTGGCCTGGAATGTCTCCAGGGATGGAGCGTCTCCCACCTCTCCGGGTAAAATGGCCCCGTGCGGCCGCCCACCCTGAGCCTTCAGCCTCACCTGGCCAGAGACCTTGTCCTCTTCTTCTTCTGCAGCTCCGAGATTTCCCCGAACTGCGGTGTTTTGCTTTGAGTCGGGCTCGGACCAGCAGGAAAGGGAAAACCGGGAAACCCCACTGGAACCAGAAAGAAGACACCTCCTCAGAAGAGCGTCGCTGTGACGCTGCCAGACCACCCAGGGACACGCAGGGGGTGCTCAGGCCTCTTCCCAAAATGTCTGAGGGTTGGACATTCTGCTCCTCTAGCAGCCCCATCGTGTCCTCCCCAACACCAGCACCATTTCCAATGTGGTTTTCCGACTTCATCATCATCATGATGGTCAGGAAGGAGGAGCCGGGTGGTGCCGGGGAGGGGACAGGTGTCATTTCTGAGGGGAAGAGGGGGAGGAGAAGGCCTTGGCCCACCATCCTCCCACTGTACCCTTGGGCACATCCCACCCCGGGGCTCTCTTTTGGTGACACCAACAAATCGTTAGGACAAAAGGCCCTCAGGAGTTGGCCTGAAGCTTTAGGACAAGTCGGAGCCTTTTGGCGCTCAGCGTCGGCCATTTCCCCACAACATGGCAGAAGTTGGCTGCCCGTCCCATGGAGAAGAGCTGGGAGCTGCTTTACCTTTCCCACCTTGCTGGAGAGGTGGCAAACTGTCTTTTCTCATCTGCACATCCTCACCAGGGACTTGTCTCGAGGTCTTGAGGAGAGCCCTGGGTGGGTGTTTGGGCACACACTCCATCACAAACCTGGAAAGAAGGAGAAGACACCCATATGACCCATGGCACCACCAGCACTTGCCACTTGCTGCGGCCACTTGCCCACAGGCAGAGTTTGGCATTGCCATGAAGGCCATTGACTTCCCAAGTCTACCACATCCCATCCCCAAGGACGGGCCTGGGAAATGGAGTCGCCCAGCAAAGAAGTCCAGGCCACCACGGGAAGAAATGTCACCCAAATTCCTCTGTCTTTCCCCTCAGAGCTGCCTTATGGGAGTGACTGCGGCCTGGGGACATCATCAAGAGTCGCCGCCTGGTGTCCCCAGGACACCCGCAGCGGCACAAGGAAGAGATGCTACCTTGGGCGTTGGCATCAAAGAGCGGCTACAGCCGCCAACGTACTCACTTGGGAAAGAGGATGACATGGCCGGAGAAGCTCAGTGAGGCCACGGGTACCACTGGGGACACAATCATGTCCAGCAGATGGGGGACCTGCAATGGAGGAACACAAAGATTCAGGACATCCTCAAGGTGGTTGAAGCACTGCACACTGGAGGATGCCAAAGACAACAGGACATCCTCAATGTGGTTGAGGGTCTCAGTGTTGGAGGAGGCCAAAGATGGCAGGATATCTTCAGCATGGCTGAGCCACTCAGTGTTGGAGGAGGCCAAAGATGGCAGGACATCCCTCAACGTGGTTAAAGCACCCCACACTGGAAGAGGCCAAAAACGGTGGGACATCCCCCACATGGCTGAGGCACTCAAGTGTCGGAGGAGCTTGAGGCAGCAAGTGTTGGCAGGACTGTAACTCTCACCTGGACCAAGTGGCTGAACGTGTCCTGAGGGACCCCACACAAGCAGTGCTAGAACACTGCTGTGTGACCACGCGCACAACAGAGAAACCAAAATGCTTACCTTGAAGACAACCTTCTCCAAGTTCTCCTTCCCAGACAGCCTCTCCAGGAAGCTGCGGTAGAATTTCACGTGCACCTTTGTGCCTTCAATGAGGAGCACCCCCACCTCCCTCAGGATGAGGGCCACATTCTCCCCCTTCCCCAGGCAGTGTGAGAGGAGGGTCGTGGTGCCTTGGATGCAGTCCACCACTTTCTGCCGGGACACGGCGGCTGCCACGGCCACCTTGGAGTACTTGAGGGGCTCCAGCTCCTTGTTGCCTGGAAGAACCACAGGAGAAGGATGGAGACGCTCACCCGGTGGCCCGTGTCCTACAGCTTGTGCGTCACAATCATTGCATTGCCCCAAAAAAACTCAAAACCACTCAATTATTGGACTTTGGAGTTGCTTCAGAGAAGATGACCGTGCAGTCAGCCATCTTACCAGGCAGGTAGTCCTTGTTGTCCATCAGGTTGTGGACAACAGCAAGGTTCCTGGCCAGGTGGAACACCGGCTTCTGGATAGTCAGGGTTTCAGCTCCGACCTGGACGCGTTCGAGGACAGTGCCGAAGGAGCCAAGGGTGGGAATTCGGACGCCCTGCGAGTGGACGAGAAGGGTGGGAGGGTGAGGACTGGCCAGAGGGAAGATCTGGAGGTGACCTCCCCCGTCCAGGGATGGTGCTTCAGGCTGGATCCTGCCCTCTCCCACCGTTTGGAGGCACGAGCTGGGCGGTGGGGAGAACTTTGGGGAGGAGATGTTGAGTCCTTCCCCTCCTCAGGAGAAAAAAACAGCACTGGAGTTTGGGCAGAACCAGGATGAGGCCATCCCGGGGGGTCTCCAGCGACCAAGATCAGCCCTACCAGAAGTGACACCAACATTGCACAGGCCCCGTTTGGCCGTCAGTGGGGACTTTTGGGGTGAGATTCCTGTTTTCTGAGGAGTTGAAGGGTGAGAGCAGGCCACGCCCCAGGGGGATCCCACCACCCCTCATGGTGCATGAGGAGGACGCGGGTGTTGCACCACCTTGTGGAGCAGGAGTTGGTCTTGAATGTAGCCAGCCACTGCATCCCAGACGGCCGTTAGCTCTGAAAAAACAAAGAAGAACCAGGTCAGGCCCCATCTCCACCAGCTCTCAGGTCCACCCCAAACATCTCCCCCTTGAGCCGTGACGCGGTGGCAGACGCCAAGTGTCAGGGCTGGCTCCGAAATGGTGACAAGCCCTTGAGTCTTGGCTGCCGGAGAGGTGGCTGCGGTTGGCCGTACCTTCAGCGGTGACGCTGGACATAGCGAAGGTGTGCTCCATCCCATCCCAGAAGTCCATCTTGGTCCGCCTCACGCTGGCAGGTCGGTTCTTGGTGGCGACAGCCATGTTAGAGGTCATCTTATGGACGTTCCTCCAAAGTGTGGGACCCACCACCCGGTGGGCCCTTTTATACCCCCTGAGTGGGTGTGCCACGCACCTCTTGTGACATCAGGGTGACATGTTCATCGCTGATTGACTGACCGTGGTGACACGGCAACCGCCAACCTCTGGTGGGGTGGCCATTAGCAGGGAGAGCTTCAAGCAGCTCAGGATGCTCCAAGCCCCGTCCAACCTGACCTCGGACCTTCCAGTCATGGACACACAGATTGGTTTGGCTTGGAGGAGACATTTGAAGGTCCATCTCGTCCAACCTCCCCTGTCTTCGGCAGGGGCATATTCCAGTAGAGCAGGTTACTCAACGCCCCATCCAACCGGACCTTGGATACATCCACTCAGACCCACAGAATGGTTTGCATTGGTTGAGTTGGATTTTTGGGTGGTTTGGGTTCCAACAGACCAGGTTGGTCCCAGCCCTGTCCAATCTGACCTTGAACCCCTCCAATCAGACTCATAGAAGGTTTGGGTTGGTTGAGTTGGATTTTTGGGCTGGAAGGTTTGGGAACCAGTAGAGAAGGTTGGTCCCAGTCTCATCCAGCCTTACGTTGGACACTTCCAGTCATAGACCCACAGAACGGTTTGTGTTGAAGGGGACCTTTGAAGGTCCATCCAGTCCAACCTCCCCATCATCGGCTGGGACACCTTCCAGTAGACCAGGTTGGTCCCAGCCCCATCCAACCTGACCTTGAACACCTCCAACCGGACCCAAAGAACAGTTTGGATTGGATTTCTGGGTGGTTTGGGATCCAGTAGACGGGGTTGGTTGCAGCCCCATCCAACCTGACCTCAGACACTTCCAGTCATGGACCCAAAGACTGGTTTGGGTGGGAGGGGACCTTGGAAGGTCCATCCTGTCAAACCCCCCAATCACTGCAGTGGCCGAGAATAAAAGTAGTGCCACGAGTGGGGCGGGTGCTCCTGCGTTATTGTATCTCATCCTATTGTATTATTTTATCTCTTTCGTTTATTTTGTTTTTTCCTCTTGAGCTGTTGAGCAGAGATGGTTCTCGTGCTCTCTTCCCATCTCGGGGGGGTCGTTGGGCTGCGGCGTGGGGCTGCAGAGCCCGGGAGGAGAGGACAACCCCGAAGAAAAGGTCCCCTTGCCGCCCTCCACCAGCAGCGGTGGGATGGGTGCAGGGACCCTCCTGCCATCGGCTTATCCCGTCCCCTGCGGGAGCCTTTTTCTGCAGCAAACCGACCCAAACCGACAACGGCACGTTGGTGCTTCTTGCTAAATGGGGAGGGGGGAGAAAAACAAATCTATCAGTTTGCTCTGTAAGGATGGAAGCAGCGCATCCCCAAACAGGGCCAAAATCAGGCGGCTTTTACAGGATGGGGTTTTGCAAAGCTGCTGGTGCCAGTGCCCCATGGTGACGGTCAGAGGGGGAAGAAACTGGTTGAGCCCTTAAAAAGAGGAAAAGAAAAAGGCTCGGAGGAAGGGAAAGGTGCAGTGCCGGGGTTTCCTTGCTGCTGTTCCTCCGGGATGCCCGTGCGCGTCCCCTCCACGCTGCCCTCCGGGCAGGACCGTGCTCGCTGCTCCGGCTCTGCCTCCCTGGAGGGGAAAGGTCCCGGCGCAGGAGAGTCCCCATCTCTCCCCCCTTCCCAAAAGAAACTTTAATTACCGGAGAGGTACATTATTACGCCGGTGACCCACAGTGGCTGTGGGGCTGGGGGGCTGTGGTACCAGCCCTATTGCTGCCCTACCCTTAAAATGGAATTATACACTTCTAATATAGGACAATTTGGTTTTCTTTTTTCCATTTTGTTTTCCTCCCTGTAAAAGGAGGGAGCGGGGCTGAGCTTCACTCCCTCCTGGCAGGGACCGGGAGAAATGAGAAAATCAGGATCTAATTTCTCATTTTTCAAAAAGTCTCCATCTGACTTTCAGAAGCTTGAGACACTGGCGTTTTTATAATTTCAGTATGTTATACAGCAGAAGGCCAACACTTTTGTTAGATTCATGAAAAAGTTAAGAGCCCCTGGGAGATAGCCTCCCAGCCTGCAGTTCCTAGACACATCCAGGCTTACTACAACTGTAATTGAGAGCTGGAAATCTTTTTGCTGGTTTATCCACTGCACTTTGGCTTGTGCTCAGTAGCACTCCAGTGTCATATGCAAATCTATAGCCTGGGATGAGCCAGTGACTTGGAATCCACCATGACGCAAGCTACAGCAAAGACACACAGATATGCACAGTGAACATTGTACCTCTGAGTGGCTGCCAAACCTAGTATGCTAAGGGAATTAAGGCAGAATCTTACTATTGACAACTAAGCATTGCTTCAATCTTGCAAATGATGCTTTTTTTTCTCTTTTTTAACCTTCTTGCTTTAACTGACATATCTTGATATCTGTAGAAACCCGATTTCTTTCCCAGAAAGAAAGAAAATAGGACTCTGGACAATTAGAACATCTTCCTACTAATAGTAGAGGATGAAGAGGACAACCTGCTTACACTATATCCTTCAAGCCACTTCCCACTGCTTAGGTTCACCTTGTATACTAATTGAGACCAGGCTCGCTCTTAATTTATTTTTTAAAAAGCCATCTCCTTATACAAAACATGTATTAAGCAAGAGTCTGCAATTTACCTTGGGCTGGTCACATCATGGGTATTATGGAACAACTTCTGTATCTTGTTGCTAGAAACAACTCCCACTTTCACCAGGTAGGAATAGGCTTCCACGTGAAAAGCCCAGAAGTGCTTCCCTTTGGCAATCCCAGTGTCGCCAATGATGTAATCCAGGGTTGTGTAGCATCCGGCCTGCATGCGCTCAGACCCCAGCAGTAGAGGAAATGCAGCCCTACTTTCCACAGAGGTTCTTCCTGGGTTCAGCAGGAGATGTTCACTGTTGTACCCGCATTTGTCATCAAAAAGAAAACTGAGAACTGAAAAACAGCATCCCAAAAAATTTTCTCTTAGTTAAGTATTTCTGTGCTTATAAACTATATTTTAAGTCATGCTGGCACTAGAATTCCTCGCTTTTAAAGGCTACCGGGAACATTACGCAAGCTAACACAGTCTCAGTATGCTACCTACTTAACCTGTTTGTTAACAGTGCTTTTAAACATGTATACAACCGGTAACAGTGTAGTAGAAGTCTGGGAGCTACTGGAAACCACCTACAGCTCTTAACACCACCAGCAGCTCGTGGACATAAGAAAACCCAATACCTGGGGCTGGAGGCG
The DNA here is from genome assembly GCF_965231255.1 of Vanellus vanellus. Classification (NCBI taxonomy): domain Eukaryota; kingdom Metazoa; phylum Chordata; class Aves; order Charadriiformes; family Charadriidae; genus Vanellus; species Vanellus vanellus. The sequence continues at coordinate 543,853 of NW_028127638.1, read as the reverse complement.
TACGCAAGATAACTTCTCGGCTCCAAGGGCTAGAGATGGATCCTTTATATCCTCGAACTCTGAAGGCATAGCTGCTGTCGTCATCGAGATCAGATATTACTTTGCTCTTGCTGCAAACTTCGATCTCCTGCCACGTTGTACTCTCCTCTTCTCTATTAAGCTTATGATACTCAAGAACATAGATAGCAGCTGAGTCTGTCTTCCCAGGGCATTCCCAACTGATCAGAGCTTTGTTGTACATTTTGCTCTGCTCTTCATTGATTTCTGGTATTTCTAGACCTGGAATGACAGAGATTCAGGAGAAAAAAACCTCAAATGTAGATACATGTTGTTTTAGAATTAAACACAGAAGCCCTTTGTTGAGTGGCTACAGCACTGGGGGGACAGTGAGGGGGGGAAATCTGACTCAGTCAAAGAGTGCAGATGAGGATGGGTCTGTTCATGCACTTAAATCCTTTCTGGTTTTACTTTGAAAGTTGTATTATTTATTTTTGCTGGCAACTAAAAAACCATATAAAAACCTATTCTTTTCTGTCATGCAATCACGACAAAAAGCTGCTAGGAAGACCTAGTATTACTTAACTACAATATTTTGGAAGCCAATGTAAACTGGTTCTGAGTGCCATGGCATCTTAGCTTCTTTATCAAAGCTGAAGCTAGCATTGCTGCCAGGTAACGCCTTGTGAATCACAGAGGCAGAAGGGACAATGCAAGTCACAAGATTGAGTTCTGCAACTGCAGCCCTGCACAAGTTTTGCCTCTTTCCAGAGAAGCCCTTAAAGCTGTAACTCAAGAAAGACGTGATGCTCTCATAATTTACCCAATATTGGAATGGAAGGACAAGTCACCAAGGATCTCTTCTTGCTTGGCTATGTCCATCACAAAGTCCTTGAAAGTAGTTTCAGCTGCTGGCTTGAAGCTCTTCAGAGATTCAGTAGCTTTTTGGATTCTGAAAGCACAGAAGCAGAGGGATGGCAGAAGAGGGAAAAAGGAATTCACATGGGTGCATTCCTTAAAGCAAAACCGCTAGGTTTTGCTTTAAAAAAAGTTCTCTTTTCAGGTACTTACTCATGTGTCCCAGAAACTTGTCTCTCTAGACAGAATTAAAATGCAAAATTTAAAGGCCTTTTGTACATCAGTGTAAAGATAACTAACAGGGAATCTTTTGGTTGGCAGAGCATTTTAACAATTTGGGGCATTACATTCAAAGAACAAAATAGGTGTGAAGCGCTAATGGAGCACAACTATTCAGATCAAAGAGTTTAAAGCCAGAAGAGACCTGTTAGATTAACTTGCAAATACCCGATGCAATCTCTGAGCAAAGGACTGTATCAGTGAGCTGAATGGGTTACCCTTCCACTGCAGTCCTACTGAAGAAGGCTAGGCGTTGGCGCAGGACAGAGCCCCTCCTCTGGGCTGTTTTTTAACGCACACTGTAATATAGGAATTTCTACTGAATGGTACCGGGACCGCCTCTGAGGCTCTGCAACACAAAGTACTTGCATTCAGTACTTTCCTAGCAGGTGTCCAAAGAATATGACTGACCAGACATTCCTGGAACTGTACCTGTACCTCAAACGGAAGATAATTAATAAGATACCTGACATGAAGTTGTTTTGCTGTTTGAACAAAACAAGATGGATCGGTTTCTTTAAGCAGTTCTTGAGCAAGTCCTACAAGGCCATTATTTTCCAGGAGCCCTTGAGATTCTTCTGCTTGTGTGTGCAATTTTTCCAGCCTTAAATTCTTAGAAGCTTCAATTGCCCTAAGAGCTGCGGATTTCTTCTCTTCCAGGACATGAGATAATTTCTCAAAACTCTGAGATGCTTCTTCTTTAGCTCTTTCACTGTTGCACTAGGAGGGAACAAAAGACATTTTAGACGGATCCCACAGCACTGTGGCTGTGTACAGAAACGTACTTAGTGTTGTTCAAGAGATCAGAGCAAACTAGTCATCTGTTTGGCTGACGAGACTAACGAGCTTTGTTATGCTCTTCAACACTGAAAATGCAATCAGCACTGCACCCAAGCTAGTAAGCGTCTCCTACGTTAACACAGAGAGGAAAGAGCAGGAAATTATTCCTCCGATTATGTATTGAGTTACGCACAGCGTTTGTCTAAATAGTTCATGGAAAAGCACTGTAAAAGCAAGTCAGCGTCTGAAGTCTTCATGCCCAAGACCTAGGTGCTCTTCCACCTTCCCCAGTCACCCTGAACGGGGAGTCCAGCCCAGTTTCTCCCCTATGCCCTGTAGTGCCACCTCTGATGAGTGCCCTGGATAAAAGGAACTATGAAGCACAAAGGCCATCTGCAGTGTGATAAGCTCAGTGCTGTTTGTTCACCAAACCTAGAAACTCGCATTGTCACATTGTTTTACAAAAAGGCAATTGCTGAACCTGCTGTTGCAAGATAGCCCGCATCCTGTGAGCGGGCAAGGCTAAAACTGCAAAGGTCAGGTTATGCAAACAAAGTAGGATGTGAAAAAGACTTGGAGGAGGGGAGGGGGGCTCATGAAGACGAAGAGTACATGATGTGAGGAAGACATGAATCTTTCATCCCTGCGACAACCAGGAGGAAAAGGAAAGCAGAAAACGACCCCCTAGCAACAAGTCGTGTCGTGCAGATGCAGAGTACCCCTCTACCGGAAAAAGAAGAGTATAAAACCAGGGACTTTCGAGAACCGAGCGTGAGCCGTCGGCGGAGTGAGACTCCCAGGCCACCCAGCGCTGTTTTGCTTGCTGCCGCTTGCTAAATAAATATTCCAAATTTTTAATTGACTCTGTCTCGCATCAATTTGTGGGATCAACTTATAACAGTTTTGGTGCCGTGACTCGGATAGAGGCAATCTGGTGAGAAGCCCCATACGGGGAGGCGCCCCGCTGAAATTCAGCGGCCCTGGCTGGGTGCTATCGCATCACATCCTCTACCGACGAACCCTAAATTCGGCAACAAGCAAAAGAAAGCCGGCAAACCCTGTAATCTTTGTGCACGAAGCCCTGAACGAAGACGCAGGAACGTGTGAGTATAGGCCGGTTATCCGTTCGGTTGGGGTTGGGTATCCCGGAGTGTGATAATGTGAGACGTCCACCGGACTTAGTAGTCCACCGGATGAAGCGAGTGCGGACCCCTTAGTAGTGCGGTTCTCATCTCCCGCGAGGGACTGGGCCACGAATAGGGGGAGCGTGTGTGTGTGTGTAAGAAGGCACTCCGGAAGATGGGACAGAGGAAGAGCAAGCCCTCTGATCCCATGGGTGGATTGGGACCTCATGTGAGACTTCCCCAAATACCACCAGACAGTCCGTTAAGTTTAATGATCAAATATTAGGATGATTACCCCTTCTAGGCGGGGTAAGGACAAAGTGAAATTGATTCACTATTGTATGGAAATATGGAGAGAAAGAAACAAATAAGAAAATGTTTATATTGGCCAATTTAGATTTGTGATCAGTCTGACTATCTTGGTGCAGATTAGTGGTAACAGTCTGACTATCTTGGTGCAGATTAGTGGTAAACGGCAAATAGTTTAAGATTTAAGTTACACGTAACTAGCTATTGTTTTAATTAGAAAATCTTTTGGTGTGAGTGAGAAGTGTAATAGGCTCTTTGATATGACTGAGTGAGTGTTTGAGTGAGTGAGGTGCAGAGTTTGTGTGTTCGCCCTAAGCGAAAAAGAATTTTTATAATAGAGGAGAGTGAACATCGACATAGTCCAGGCGCAGACATTAAATGGCTCCTACAGCGGCCAAACTGGACTAATCAAGACACTGAACATAAAACTCATATGGTGGATCTGCGCACCAGAGTTGATCAAGAAATTAAAGAATCTGTTCCTCAAGGACAGAATATAAATAAAACTCTTAGTGAATATCAAAGGAAAGATAACCCCCCCGACATTTATAAAAACATTGTTGAAAAGGAATATAAGACAAAAAGATTTTAATGAAGATTAGAGGGGTCAAAGTTTCTATTTACTGGGGACTCGTAAAGTCACCGAGCCCTAAATGAAGTTAAAATTGAGTCCCCAACACGAAGTGTCCGAGTTCCTTGTGAACTTGGGCGCCAAAAGATCAACCGTCCAAAGGTTACCATCTGGATGTGTTGAATCAAAGGAAAAACTCCGAGTAATCGGTGCAAAGGGGAAAACTTTTAAAGTGCCCCTGATAAAAAGTGTAACAATAGAAACTCCAAATAAATATGGAGTGAGAACATTTTTATTAGTTCCAGAAGCTGAATATAACTTTTTGAGACGAGACCTGATAGTAAAATAAGGAATTAATTTGAGAGTAGATCAGGAGAAACTAAAAGTAAAATTATGCTTATTAACTGCGGAACATGAAGCCAGAATTAATCCAGAAACCTGGTATAGTCCAGGATCGGTGAAAAAAAAAAAAAAAAAAAAAAAAAAATTAAACCGATCACAGTCTCCATAAGAGACCCAGACCAACCAATTAAGATAAAAGAATATCCCATCTCCAGAGAAGGGAGAGAAGAGTTGCAACCAACAATCTAGAGATTTTTGACCCAAAGACTTTTAGAACCCTGTATGTCTCCTCACACTACTCCCATCCTGCCCGTAAAGCAGCCAGATGGGTCCTATCGTCTGGTACAACACTATACTTAATCAATTAAGCCCAGATTACAAGTGGTATAGTGTCATAAATTTAAAAGATGCCTTTTGGGCCTCCTCCTTAGAGGAAGATTGCAGGGATTATTTCGCCTTCAAATGGGAAAATCCCAAAACACATAGAAAACAGCAATTACGGTGGGCCGTCTTGCCCCAGGGGTTTACAGAATCCCCAAATATGTTTGGACAAGCTTTAGAGCAATTATTAGAATCCTATGAATTAAATCAAGAGTTGATTCTGATACAATATGTAGATAATTTACTAATTGCTGGAAAAACTCAAGAAGATGTTAGAACTGAAAGCATTAAGTTGCTAAATTTTCTAAGTCTCCAAAGACTAAAAGTTTCAAGATCTAAATTACAGTTTACAGAAGAAGTAGTAAAATATCTAGAGCACTGGCTTACAAAGGGGCAATAGAAATTAAATCCCGAAAGAGTAAAAGGAATCTTGCCTCTAACAATACCTACTAATAAAAGGCAAATAAGACAATTAGAATTGTTAGAGTACTGTCGACAATGGATAAAAGATTATAGTAATAAAGTAAAATATTTATATGAATGAAATTAACTAAAAATGAACTAGTAAAGTAGACCTCTGAGGACAAGAGGCGTTGGGAAGAGATAAAAAGAAAATTAATAGAAGCACCTGTCCTCAACTTACCTGATATCCGTAAACCCATTCAAATTTTCATCAATGTGGATAATAGAACAACATATGGGGTTTTGACCCAGGGATGGGCAGGGCAGAGAAAACCTGTAAGATATTATTCTAAAATCTTAGATCCTGTAAGCCAGGGGTGGAGCACTTGCCTGCAAGTGGTAGTGACAACCGCATTATTGATAGAGGAGGTTGGAAAAGTCACCTTAGGAGGTGAACTGAAAGTATATACCCCCCATAACATCCGGGGAGTGTTGCAACAACGAGCTGATAAATGCCTTACTGACAGTCGGTTGTCGAAGTATGAGAGAATTCTGATTAACTCCCCTAGATTAGAAATGGAAATGACTTCCATTCAAAATCCGGCCCAATTTTTATATGGAGAGCCCAAAGAAAGACTACTGTCTCCAGTTAATAAATCTACAGACCAAGAGAAGATTTAGAAGAAGAAGAATTAGATGAAAGAGAAAAATTCTTTGTGGACGGCTCCTCATGAGTAGTGGAAGGGAAACAAAAATCGGGATATGCCATCATGGATAAGTACACTTTTCGAATAAGAGAATTGGGGCCATTGAATACGGCTGGGTCTGCAAAAGCCTGTGAATCATATGCTATGTTGAAAGCACCAAAAACTTTTAGAAAATAAAATTGGGACTATTTATACGGATTCCAAGTATGCCTTTGAGGTGGTACATACCTTTGGAAATCCTACCAAAAGAATTAGCCCGGGGCATACTTAACAAATTACACAGCAGAACCCATTGAGGAATTCAAGCCCTTGTAGATCAATTTGAAACTAACTATGCCTGTGTCGGGATATACGGTTTAGCAAAAAGGCTCTTAGAAGGATGTTTAACCTGTCACAAAGTGAATAAGAGACAACTTAGAGAAAAAGTACAAGAAGGGCGTGAATTGGCTAAAAGACCATTTGAAAAAAAAAAAACAAAACAAAACAAAGAAAACCCAAGTAGATTTTACTGAATTACCGAAGGTTGAGAGATATCAGTATCTATTAGTCTTGGTTGATGATCTTTGTAGAAGCCTTCTCGGTGGTAAGAACTACGGCGAAAACAGTTATTAAAGTCCTCTTGGAAGAAAGGCCCACATTTTACCTCCAAAATAATCAAGAAGCAACTAAATTATTTGGAACAAAATGGGAATACCACACTCCCTGGTATCCTCAAAGTTCTGGGAAAGTAGAAAGAATGAATGAGGAGATAAAGAAACATCTAACCAAGCTGAAGGTAGAGACGAGAATGAATTGGGTTAAATGTTTGCCATTAGCCTTACTACATATTAGAACTCAGCCAAGAACAGATACTGGTATATCCCCCTTTAAATTGTTGTATGGGATGCCTTACGATTTCAGAATATTAGTAAAACACCTGAAAGTCGAAGATGAAATCTTAACGGAGTATATTTTAGAACTCACTAAAAGAAGAGACCTCCCTTGAACATTTCCATACACCGAATCCAACCTGGAGATCAGGTGTTGACCAAAACCAGAAAAGAAACATCTTTAACGCCCCGCTGGGAGGGACCTTTTTGTTGTTTTACTTAACACAGATACAGCAGTACGGACAGCGGAGAAAGGATAGACCCACACTAGCAGAATAAAAAGACCTATCTTCCCAGAAAGGTGGACTATGACGTCGGAACCGAGAGACCTTTGAGTAAGATTAAGGAACAAGACTGGTAAATGCACTTTTCCAGAAGAGAAGTAACGGATAGTTTAACCATGTATAAAGCACCGTACTTCTGGATACCTATGTTGGGTTGTTTGCAAGTGTGCAGTTTGGTAAGAAGTAGTCATGTGTCTCGTTTAACATGCAATCTTGCTGTATGAATTGTCGCAAAAATCTGACGTATCAGGAATCAGAAAGTCAAGCAAAAATCTGTAAATTATTTTGGGGGTGGGAACTATCAATATCTGAACCCTGGGAGGTATATGAAATGAACTGGTATTGAGCCTTAAGACAGTGCGCTGTAAGATTCCTCTGGAAACAGGCCCAGCAACAAAACAGGTGGAAATATATTTAAGAATTATTGATAAATTAACAGCAGAGTTACTAAAGTGAGAAAGGCGTGGTAAAAGGAAAGCCAGAAAATTCCCCTGAAGACTACCTGCTGCTGCCGAGCAGATGTTGATATCCCGTTGCTCTCTGCACGAGAGTGGACGAGGACAGGCAGAGAGGTATTAAACAGTGGGGCAATGAAAGCTGGTATCCTTTCACTACCACGGCCTCAAGAAATGAGCACCAACCCTTCCATTGGCACCATAGTTAACTACCTTAATTTCCACCCTGGCGGGGCCCCTCATAATACTGTGGTTAATTCTAACCTTCGGGCCTTGTTATTGTTAACAGATTTGTAGCTTTTGTTAAGAACAGGTTAAAAACAGTGCAACTAATGGTAATAAAGCAATCAAAACTAGAAATGAAGATTATACCAGATGAAAACTCTGAGTTAAATGCAGCTTGTGAAGTACTGTCCAGGTTTGATCAGCAAATTTCTTGTAAATAAAAGAAAAGGAGGGGGATGATTGTAATAAGTAACAGAAGATCATTTGCTGATCCAACCAGTCGCTCAAGGACCGTCTGGACAGGAGGTTATCTCAAGCACAATAAAAGCTCAAGCACAAGCGCTTAAGCGGTTTGATGAACAAAGTAGTAAAAAGTAAAAGGGGGGAGTTGTGATAAGCTCAGCGCTGTTTGTTCACCAAACCTAGAAACTCGCATTGTCACATTGTTTTACAAAAAGGCAATTGCTGAACCTGCTGTTGCAAGATAGCCCGCATCCTGTGAGCGGGCAAGGCTAAAACTGCAAAGGTCAGGTTATGCAAACAAAGTAGGATGTGAAAAAGACTTGGAGGAGGGGAGGGGGGCTCATGAAGACGAAGAGTACATGATGTGAGGAAGACATGAATCTTTCATCCCTGCGACAACCAGGAGGAAAAGGAAAGCAGAAAACGACCCCCTAGCAACAAGTCGTGTCGTGCAGATGCAGAGTACCCCTCTACCGGAAAAAGAAGAGTATAAAACCAGGGACTTTCGGGAAACGGGTGCGAGCCGTCGGCGGAGTGAGACTCCCGGGCCGCCCAGCGCTGTTTTGCTTGCTGCCGCTTGCTAATAAATACTTCAGTCTTAATTGGCTCCGTCTCCTTGCATCAATTTGTGGGACTAACCCATAACAAACCTGAAATTAATTACAGCTTGTTGGGAGTGTCGAGATGCTCGGTGGGGGCTCGGGGGTGGGTGGTGGGGGGAGAAGTGGTGCCCTGACCCCCACCTCTTGCTTTTCCCTTCTCCTCCCCAAGACTGCACAGCGCAAGATGAGGGAAATGCTCCAGCAGGTGAAGCAGCAGGAGCAGAAACACGCTCCGGGAGCCCCGGCCCCGCAGCACAGCAAGGGAGGCTCCCGCCGTGCCGCCCAGCACCGCCTGATGAATGTAACCCCGCTGCCGGACATCCCCCCCTCCCAAACCCTCCTCCCCCACCCCCACCAGGTCAGGGGAGCAAACCAAAGACCCCCCCAAACACACAGCCCCCCATTCTCCATGGCGCTGCGAGGATGCACAGCCGAGGGGTACGGGGAGGGCTCTCTCCATCCCACAGCCTCCCCCTTCCTCCTCCCTCGCCTCCCGACGCTCTCCCTTTAGTTGGACTAACGTGGGCAGGTTTGGGTACCTCAGCACCTCACGCTTGTGTCTCCCTTTTAGAGATTTTGTGTGCCTTGGTAACCTGAGAGTTGGAGATCCTTTTTTAATTAATTTTCTAATAAAAAAAGAACCGAGTTGGAAAAGCGATGGGGATAGGCAGCACTCTGGTCATTCTCTCCGGGGCGTTGTGGAGGAAGGCTGCCAGTCTTCCTCCCAGTGTACTTTTCCCCGTTGGCTCCAGACTGCTGCTGGGGCTGAGCTCTGAGCCGCCAGAGCGGTTCTCAGCAGACGGTCACTCGGCGCAGACAATGAGGCCCTGAATAGCCCTTCCTGTGCTCTTGATGGCTCCGGACGGCTCTGCTCCTCTGCTGCTTCTAAGGTGGGGCTGCCCCAGTGCCCTCACTCAGGAGCCTTTTGTCTGTGCGGGTCTCACTTGTGACAGGGGGTGGGGGTGTTGCCAAACTAACTGCTGTGCTGCGATGTGTGAGTGGGTGTTCCCGCCCGTGTCAGTGCCAGAGCTCTTCCGTAGGCTCCTTCTGCCAGCGGAGAGCCAGGGGCCGCTCCTTCGGGAGAGAGCTTGTTTAAAAAGAGGAAAAAAAAAAAAAGGGGGGGGGGGGGGGGGGGGGGGAAGTGGGAAAAGAAAAAAGAGGAAAAAGATAAAAAAAGGGGGAAAAAGTAAAAAAAGAGAAAAATTAAAACGGGGGAAAAGGGAGAAACAGAGAAAAAAGGGGGAAAAAGAAAAAAAGGGAAAAAGAACAAAGGGGAAAAAGAGAAAAGGGGGAAGAAGTGAAAAAAGAGAAAAATAAAAATGGGGGGGACGGGAAACAGAAAAAAGGGGGAAAAAGCAAAAAACAAAAAGGGAAAAAGAAAAAAGGGGAAAAAGAGAAAAAAGGGGGAAGAAGTGAAAAAAGAGAAAAATAAAAATGGGGGGGAAAGGGGAAACAGAGAAAAATGGGGGAAAAGGCAAAAAAAAATCGGAAAAAAAAGGGGAAAAAGAGAAAAAAGGAGGGGGAAGCGAAAAACAAAAGGGAGAAAGAAGAAAAAGGGCAAAAGAAAAAAAAAACCCACATATTAAAAAAGAAAGGTAGAAAGGAAAAAAACAAACAAACCAACCAAGGAAGGAAAGTGGGAACATCCCCCGGGCAGGAGGAGGGACAGGAGCCGGGGGAGGGGGGAGGTGGGGGGAGGTGGGGGGAGGTGGCGGTGCCAGCGCCGGCCCCGGGGGCTGCGACACCACGTTTTTGTCCTCTACTGCAAAGTGTTCTGTGAAAAACAACCAACCAAAACCCACCCAACGACAACATCAAAACCCAAAGAGAAATCTCTCCAGCTCACACGAGCCTGAGCTGCTCTCCGCTGCTCTCGTTCCAGTGTCTCGGGGGGGTCACGGCCGAGCTGAGATTGGGGGTGGTGGTGGTGGGAGTTTGCCCCATGGCTGTGATGGGGGGAGAAGGGGTGGGTGAGGTGTGGAGGATGTGGTGTGGGTTTTTTTTTTGGGGTGGTGGTGGTTTTTTGCCAGGTGTCGCTTTACCCAGTGGCTCGGGGAGGCGTTGGCATCAGGAAGCCTGTGCTAAAGCGGGGTGGGGGCCTCGCCGCAGTTGGTTAGCAGAGCCAAAGTCGTTATTAATGGTTATTAATGGTGCACTAATTACGCCCTTGTAACTGGGAAGCTCAGATGCCTCCTAAGCACCCCCCCCGGTGCTTCTCTAGCCAGGCGAGCGCTGGGCGTCCCCCCCGCAGGAGAGGAGAGCACCTCCGGGGTGGGTGGAAGGGCATCACCCAACGGGGAGAGGACCAAAATGGCGCTTGGGTGTCCCTTGGGGTGGCCGGGTGGCGGGGTAGGGCTTCTGGGGGCTGCCACGATGAGGGACACCCCCACACCTTTCTCCATGGCTCCCAGAGCTCTGCTCCCTCCCTCCCATCCAGTGCCACCGGAGAGGTGGTGTCCCCCCTCCCGGGGCGGGCAGGGGCTGTGCCACCCCATCTAACACCTCAACGCACCAAAGCACCTCACTGGGGGAGGGACTCTGCGCCTGGTAGCCCCGTGCTCCCCAGCACTGTAAGGATGGGGCTGAGCCCCCACCACGGCCACCCTGTGCAAACCAAAGACCCCCCCACCCCCATTCCCCACAGCTCTGCGAGGATGCACAGCCGAGGGGTACGGGGAGGGCTCTCTCCATCCCACAGCCTCCCCCTTCCTCCTCCCTCGCCTCCCGACGCTATCCCTTTAGTTGGACTAACACAGGCAGAGAGAGAGAGAAAGAGAGGTTTTGTTATTCTTTTTTTTTTTAATTTTTTATTTTCTAAAAGCCACCGGTTTTTCATCCCAGGCATGGCCAGAGGAGCTCACCCAGCGTTGAGGGGGGGAGGTTGGACTGCGGCACACTGCGCAGCGGCTCATCAGTTTTTAGAATTAATGTAACGATAACAAAACTAACAGCGATTTTTAAGTTTTGTAAGGATTTTATTTATTTATTTATTTATTTCATTTCAGAGGGGGTGGGGGCGGGAGGGGGATGTTTGTTTTTTAGCACAAGCCGGCTTTTCTAGAGGTTAAAGAAAGGCCGTGCTCGGCCGTAAACGCTTTGGGGAAAGATCCCGGTTGCAAGGAGAGAAGGTGGGAAAAGAGGGGCAGAGGGGGAAAAACAGATTTCCAAGAGGTTGTCAGCCCAGGGCTGGGGGAAAAAAAAACCAAAACACTAGCAAAATTATTATTTTTTTTTTAATTTCAAAAATACAACACACACAACCCCCAACCCCAAATGACACACACACATCCACACACAAAAACTACCTCAGGTTTTCATACCTCAGCAGATTGCGCTTCTGTTTCCCTTTTAGAGATTTTCTATGCCTTGTAAAACTGATAGCTGGAGCATTATTTTTGTTTATTTTCTTAGTAAAAAAAAAAATGAGTTGGAAAACACACTCTTACTGAGTGCGAGGCGGGAGAAGGAAAGCAATCCCACGGGTGCCAGAGCTCTTCCATAGTCTCCTTCTGCTGGCTGAGAGCCAGGGGCTGTTCCTTCGGAGAAAGCTTGAGAGATGTTTGAAAAGAGAAAAAGAAAAAAACCAAAAGAAAAAAATGGGGGGAGAAAAAAAAAGAGGGGAAAGAAGAACAAAGAGAAAAAGGAGATAAAAGGGGGGGAAGAAAAAAGGGGGAAAAAGAAAAAAAGGGAAAATGAAAAAAGGGGAGGGAAGAGAAAAAAAAAGGAAAAGGAAACAAAAACCCCAAATATAAAAAAAGAAAGTTAAAAAGGAAAAAAAAAAACAACCAAACCAAGCAAGGAAAGTGGTGAAAGCCATCGGGCAAGAGGAGGGACGAGAGCCGGGGGTGAGGTGGCGGTGCCAGCGCCGGCCCTGGGGGCTGCGACACCACACTACAAAGTGTTCTGTGAAAAAAACCAACCAAAACCCACCCAACGACAACATCAAAAAACAAAGAGAAATCTCTCCAGCTCACACGAGCCTGAGCTCGCTCTCCGTTGCTTTCGTTCCAGTGTCTCGGGGGGGTCACGGCCGAGCTGAGATTGGGGGGGTGGTGGTGGGAGTTTGCCCCATGGCTGTGATGGGGGGAGAAGGGGTGGGTGGGGAGTGGGGGATGTGCTGTGGGGTTTTTTTTGGGGTGGTGGTGGTTTTTTGCCAGGTGTCGCTTTACCCAGTGGCTTGGGGAGTGTGACGAAACGGGAAAAAGGGCTTCACTGAGAGGTTCAAATTAACAATTTCTTTGGACTTCGCTCACGGGTCCAATACGTCACTATTGCAAATTCTGTGTGTGCGATGGCGATTATACTATTGCGGTTTAAAAGAAATTAGCAGGATCCACTATTGCGAGCTACAAACCCCCCTGAACAATAGCAACACAAACCACAAGGGCGCTAGATATTAATACCTTAAAAGAGTGCACCAGTCACAAACTCAATCGCATGGCATATACCGTATGGATGTTTCTTAGTCACTTACCCTCTCTCTCTCAGGTGAGGTCGCTCCATCCCGGGGAAGTTACCCTGTACAGCGTCCTGGATGGGCGGGGACGGATCTCCTAGGGGCCAGCTGTATCCTTGGAGGATTCCCCATTTGTCTCCCCAGACCCTGCGGTTTATATTTCCTGACTCGGTGAGGGTGCAGGATTATGCCCGAGTGGATTACACTGTCTGGGATATTTCCCTCTGGTGGTGCCATAGCGAAGTCTCTGTTGCCAATTTGTGATGTCCGGCGCTCAACGTCATGGGAAGAGTGGTGGGATGGGACTCGGGGCATTTTGTTTGTTAAGGGCCATTTGGTTTTGGTTGTTCTGTGCCATCTGGAGATAAGCCCGGGCTGAGCTGTTTTGCAGCTGCCCCCAAGTTCTCTCTGCACAGCCAAGGCACGGCGGGGATGGAGCTGAGTGGGACGGCAGCTCCCTGCCTCTCACCTCTTGTGCTCTGAAACCGGCTTGGCTGGCTGCTCCCACACAGTGTGTTACTGGCTTGCCCAGCAGGTAAAGAACCCAGATTTGGGACGCCACTGGGGTGTCCGTAAGGGGTCCTGGGCTGCCCTTATGTGGTCCTGGGGGGGGAATCTTGCAGGCCAGAGGGAGTCTGGGGCAGCCCTTCAAGGATCTGGGGGTCCCCTCTTGTGCCTCTGGGGAGGGTTTTGTGGCTGGGGAGGGCCGAGCTGGTTTCAAGAGGTGCTTCCTCCCTTTCTCCAGCCCACCCACCTCCCCCGACACCCCCACCCCCCCAGGTTGGTGGGTGCCAGCAGTGCCAGCCTGTCCCACTGGGTCGGGCACTGAGGGGGGCACAGCCCCAGCCGCGGGATGGGAGGAGGAACCACAGCACCAGGGATAGAGACCAACATTTTATTTCTTTAACATTTCCCATGGGGGGCACCCCAGGGTTGCGCGGCTGCACCGCAGCTGGTGCCAGGAGGGACTCCAATGTCCCCCCCACAGCTCACCTGGCTCCGCTCGTGATGCTTTTGATGGGGCTCAGCGCGGTCTCTTCTGTGCTACGGACCAAGCGGCTCCAGGTAGGCGACTGCTGCACCGCACTGTGCCACAGCGTGGGGTGGGGTGGGGGGCTGCGGCGCGGGGCTGGGAGCTGCTCCCATCTCACCCAGCTCCCGGGGTCCTGCAGAGGGACTGGAAGAAGCCAAAGCAAGGGACGACAGACACGAGAGCCCGCCCAGAGGAGCAGAGCGGTGAGTGGCCCTGGCACCGAGCACCATGCAAACAGCCCACACCCCACGGCAGCCCTGAGCCGGGGCTGTGCCAGGGGCTGCCAGCCGCTCACTCCGTCCCCTCCCTCAGCAGCTTCTTGACTAGCAGATGAAGGATGGGAGCTCAAGTCGATGCAGGAGAAGCAGGGAGTGTGGGGGAGACCCCCAGATCCTGCCCCAGACCCTCAGCCTGTGCCCTGCCCTGCCTGTGCTGGGCAGCCCTGCCCGCCTGCTGAGGAGGGGGTGCTGCCCGCGGGCTCCAGCGGAGGAGACGGGGTGCAGCGGGCTCTCTTCTCTCTCCTCCTCTGCAGGGCAACTGAGGAGGCAGCGAGGAGGGAGCACCGGGCCCCACAGGACCCACTGGGCTCCCTGCCAACCATATACCATCCGAGCAGAGATGCCTCTCTCTACTCCCTGTCCCCCCAAGCCCCCAGGTCCCCCTGCCCTCCTCTCCCGCCTATAGGTCCTATCAGTGGGGACAGCTCCTTCTGGTCCAGGCACCCCCCGGGCTCCTGGGCCCCCCGAGGGCCACCGCAAGAGCCCCTGCAGCCTGTGCTCGCTGGCCAACTCGGAGGACTGCAGCAGCCTGTTGAGGAGCAGCTCCTCTTCCCAGAGCTCCCTCTACGACTTCCTGGAGCCCTGGCCCAGTGCAGCAACAGAGCCAGTGGTGCTCACACACTCGGGACAACCCCGCTCTCCCATGGCTGCTAGTGGGGCAGTGGGGAAACCGGGACCGGTCCTGAGCCAGGAGCCTCCACAGGATCTGCCAGCAGGGACCGAGAAAGAGTGGGTTCCCAGGCAGGGGACGGAACTGAATGTGGAAGCATATGCTGTGGGGCTCTGAGCTGCTGCGTGGTGTCAGGTCTATCCAACGTCAGGCAGTACATTCCCAGGAGATGTCACTGCTATCAACTCTTCCGAGGAAGTCGGGCCGTTTCTGTAGTCGTAGTCTGCCTGGAGAAAGAGCCCCACGGAGCTAATAGTCTGCTGAGCAGCAAGGGAGCACAGTTGCTGACTCTCAACCAAGGACTGAAATACAGCAACCCACTCTATCGCCGTTCCCCCTACGCCCGCTGCCTCCCACAGTTTAGAAGAAACCAACCAGGGAGCTCCAAGTGAGGGGACCCCTCCCCCACTCCCCCAAATCTGCTCAACATCCCCAAACCTCCCTCAAGACACGGGATTCCTCCCACACACCGACAACCCTCCCCCTCCCCCAACGCTCCAAAAAGCAGCAGTCCTTAGGGCAGACTCCTTAAGCTGACTCCACAGCTATGGCTCCCCGTCGGCTCTGGGGGAGACAAGGGGGCCCCGGGGGTCTCCGTGGGCTTTAAGGGGGTCCCAGGGCTGCCCACGGGCTCCCAGCAATGCCCGTGCCCACCACACACCCCCGCTTCAGGGGGCCCGGCGCTGACACCCCCCGACCCATCTCGGGGGTACCTGGGGGGACTCGGCCGTGGGCTGGAGGCGGGCGAAGGGGGCACGGCCGGGCTGACCTGCCGGAGGAAGGGGGGGGCTGAGAGCGGAGCCCAGAGCGGAGCCAAGCGCCCGGCCAGGCCGGCCCCGGGCACCCTGCGCTGCGGCCGGGGCTGCCGCCACCTGCGGGGAGCGAGCGGGGGGTGAGGGGGCGGCAGCGGGGGACGGGGGGGGGGGACCTGAATCGGCCCTGTTCTCCCCGGGGACCCCCCACTCGGTCTGCCCCCCCAAACAGGCCCAGACCGCCCCCCGAGCCCCCCAGCCCGGTCCCGCCACCCCACAAACCCTCCGAACTGGCCCTGGACACCTCCGCACCCCTCCTGCCGCCACACACCCCCGGTCCCCCGTCTCCCCCGGTACCGACCGCCGCCGCACACCGGAAACGTTCTCCTTCGCGTCCGCCCACCCGCGCATGCGCCGAGGGGCAGACCCGGGCCACGCCCCCCAGCGGAGGGGGGGGGCGCGCCGAGGAGAACGAGGCCCCCTCAGCCCCGCGCCACCGCTTCCCTCCGCCCCGGGCACTGCGAGGCCGAAGAAACCAGCCCAGCCCTCCCCAAAATGAGCCGGGACCGCCCCGAAACCAGCCCAGCCCTCCCCAAAACGAGCCGGGATCCCCCAAACCAGCCCAGCCCTCCCCACAATGAGCCGGGATCCCCCAAACCAGCCCAGCCCTCCCCAAAATGAGGGTGTCCCTGGCACCCTCCTCCCGGCTGGGATGCGTCACCGCGGGGGCGGCCAGGGGCACCAAAACGGCCCAAAATGGGGGAGTTCATGGGGTCTTTGGACCCCCTGAACAGGCAGTTCCTGCGGGGCGACCCCCCCCCCCCAGCACTGGGGGAGAAGGAGCCCACCCCTTCGCCTCCTGGCACGGGATCGGGCCCTGCCGCCACAAAAAAGGGGGTGTCAGCACCATTTTAGAGACGGAATCCATCCAAAGGTACTCCAGGAACATTTGGGGCGGATGCTGGGTACGGGCATCGATACAGAGCTGGTGGGGAGAGAAAAAACCCAAATCGGGCTGGCAGAGACCCACGGGCAGCTCTGAAGGACTCGGGGGGGGGGGGGGGGGGAGGTTAATTACAGTTCCCCAAGTTATTGTAGAGATCGATAAACCAATAAAATACTCTCAATTCCTTTTAATATGCTGTGACTGCATCACCCGGACAAAGAACACATGCACGGGATGCCAAAAATGCCAAAAGCAGAGACAGAGACTGTCACCGATCGGATTTGCATCCTCCAACAATTAACGGCTTTCTCCCCCAAAATGCCTTACCTTCTGCGCGCCTTCATCAAATCAATATCTCTGAATTGTGGCTGAAAATCCTAAAGAAATGGGCAATGAAAGCAGGAAGGGAGGAGCGGGTTTGCCAGTGAGACGGGCACTGCTCCTTCTATTTGTCTGATCCCGTGTGCGAAGCCAGAAAAAAGCAGACGGAGGCAGCGCTGCAGGGACTTGGCACTGATTTAAAACACTATGAACAGTATCTTTATGGATATTCACTTACCAGAAAAGAAATTGTACTTAAGAAGGGTTCAAAACTGCTTTAGGGGGGCTGAAAAACTGCTTTGGAAGGGTTAACAAACTGCTTTAAGTAGTGTTCAAAACTCCTTTCAGGAGGGTTCCAAACTGCTTTTTGCAGCAGGGAAGCTGGGAGAAACCCCGCATTTCCCATCTGGAAAACCAACAAAAAGAAAGAAATAATCCACAGCCTCACTGAGGCCGCAAAGGAAGAAAACTTGTCAGCTGGGCACCCGGCGGCGGCACTGCAGTTTTGGCGGTGGGTTGTGTGTGCCAGAGCGCCTTTTAGCACCTCCTCGGGCACATTCCTTTTCCCTCGGGGCTGAGATTTAACAGGGCCTTCTCATCTGGCCAGCTTTCCATTGCGCTCATTAATAGGGGTTGCCATTAGAATACCCTGGGAATCTTTGGATGGTTGTGCTTGCGTTGTTAAGTTTTGCGGGTTTGACCTTTGTCATTGTCTGGATCTGCGGTAGAGGGAAACGTCCGGCAGAGACCCCGCCGGCTCCTACCGGCCACAGCCACCGCCGGCCTCTATGGCGGGCAGTGATCCCATCCAGACTCCGCCGGCTGAGATCCTGCCAGCTCCTACAACAGCCCCCGCCGCCCCCCTGCTGTACACCGTACCGGCACAGCCCCCGCCAGCCCCCCCGACGGGCATCCCGCCTGCACAGCCCCCACCAGCCCCCCCGACGGGCATCCCGCCTGCACAGCCCCCGCCAGCCCCCGCAACATACATCATCCCTGCGCAGCCCCTGTTGGCCCTGTGACAGACACTGACCCCATCCAGACCCCACCGCCTCCCACGACAGCACCCGCAGCTGCAACAAGGACCAGACCTACTCTGACCGTGGTGATGGCTGATGCAGCTGAGCTACAGACACAGTCAGTCGGTGCCGGTATCAGTCACCTCTGTGCATAAGAGGAAACGTGCAGTAGGGCCAGACAGCAATGGGCAACCAGGGACATCATACAACGAAGGAACAGAGGAAACTACTCCATCATTAGCCCCAAGTGAGCTGCGAGACATACGTAAGGATTACGGCTGTCAGGAAGGCGAGCAAGTGATTCCTTGGCTACTCCGATGCTGGGATACTGGAGCCGAGAGTTTGGAGTGAGATGGTAGAGAAGCCAAGCGGTTGGGACCATTGGCTAAAGATTCGGGTATTGACAGGGCTCTTGGAGGACCACCACAATCCCTCACCCTCTGGAGGCGACTCTGTGACGAAACGGGAAAAAGGGCTTCACTGAGAGGTTCAAATTAACAATTTCTTTGGACTTTGCTCACGGGTCCAATACATCACTATTGCAAGTTCTGTGTGTGCGATGGCGATTACACTATTGCAGTTTAGAAGCAATTAGCGGGATCCACTATTGCGAGCTACAAATGCCCCCGACAAGTAGCAACACAAACCACAAGGGCGCTAGATATTAATGCCTTAGAAGAGTGCACCAGTCACAAACTCAATTGCATGCCCTATTCCGTACGGATGTTTCTTAGTCACTTACCCTCTCTCTCTCAGGTGAGGTCGCTGCATCCCGGGGAAGTTACCCTGTACAGCGTCCTGGATGGGCGGGGACGGATCTCCTAGGGGCCAGCTGTATCCTTGGAGGATTCCCCATTTGTCTCCCCAGACCCTGCGGTTTATATTTCCTGACTCGGTGAGGGTGCAGGATTATGCCAGAGTGGATTACACTGTCTGGGATATTTCCCTCTGGTGGTGCCATAGCGAAGTCTCTGTCGCCAATTTGTGATGTCCGGCGCTCAACCTCACGGGAAGAGTGGTGGGATGGGACTCGGGGCATTTTGTTTGTTAAGGGCCATTTGGTTTTGGTTGTTCTGTGCCATCTGGAGATAAGCCCGGGCTGAGCTGTTTTGCAGCTCCCCCCAAGTTCTCTCTGCACAGCCAAGGCACGGCGGAGATGGAGCTGAGTGGGATGGCAGCTCCCTGCCTCTCACCTCTTGTGCTCTGAAACCGGCTTGGCTGGCTGCTCCCACACAAGGAGGTGTTGGCATCACGAAGCCTGTGCTAAAGCGGGGTGGGGGCAGTTGGTTAGCAAAGCCAAAGTGGTTATTAATGGTTATTAACAGCACACTAATTACGCCCATGTAACTGGGAAGCTCAGATGCCCCCTAAGCACCCCCCCGGTGCTTCTCTAGCCAGGCGAGTGCTGGACGTCCCCCCCGCAGGAGAGGAGCACACCTCTGAGGTGGGTGGAAGGGCATCACCCAACGGGGAGAGGACCAAGATGGGGCTTGGGTGTCCCTTGGGGTGGCCGGGTGGCGGGGTAGGGCTGCTGGGGGCTGCCACGATGAGGGACACCCCCACACCTTTCTCCATGGCTCCCAGAGCTCTGCTCCCTCCCTCCCTCCCACCCATCCAGTGCCACCGGAGAGGTGGTGTCCCCCCTCCTGGGGTGGGCAGGGGCTGTGCCACCCCATCTAACACCTCAACGCACCAAAGCACCGCACTGGGGGAGGGACTCTGTGCCTGGTAGCCCCATGCTCCCCAGCACTGTAAGGATGGGGCTGAGCCCCCACCACGGCCACCCTGTGCGCAAGGACCATGTCACGGGGCACATGGCAGCGTGCCAAGTGTGCAAAGCTTGGAGGAGGAACATCTCCTCCAGCCGCGCTGAGGGCAGCAACAGTGTCACTCGCACTGTGGCTCTACCCACGCTCTCCTGGCAGCACGGGAAAGCGCAAGCTCGTCACCTCCCAAAGGCCACTTCCTAACGAGAAGCGAGGCCCAGCTCCTGCACAACACGGCTGGCCCAAAGCGGGCTGATTCTGCCCCCTGGGGTGGTCTCAGGGGAGCTGGTGGGCACATATGGACATGCCGAAGGGCCAGAGCCCACCCTGTGACGCTGTAGGCAGAGGGGACAGTGGTACCTGGACAATGTCCCCACCGCCTCACACACGGAGGCTTTCAGCAGTCACAGCCACCCGGGCGCTGCCAAGGGGGCAGCAGGGGCTCCCCACGGGGGGTTTACAGAGCACAGAGAGCGTCCGTACACCACTAACCCCTCTCCAGGGGCGGATTTTCAGGATGCTGCTTGCTCATCTCACCGCTGAACAACTCCCCGATTGCCCCTTCAGCACGTTGTGACCATCGCTTCGTGGCTTTTGTGCTCCGATACTCATCCTGGCTCCAATCCTCTTCCTGGGGGATTGTGAGGGAGCAAAAGACCACATCGCTACATCCAACTTTTTCTTCAGTTAAATAAAAAAAAAAGAATAAATCACCCTCTGTCATTATCAGGTAGAGTTTCGTTCCAGTCAGGCTCTTTTTATTAAAATAAATATTTAAATTATATAAAGAAATAAATATTTCTCTTTTCACATTAAATAACTCCCTGGAGACAGCAAAAAAAAACCCAGACAACCCAGAGTTACTGTCTCCAAAATAAGGATGGTGGGAGGGGAATAAACCATCTTAACTTCTACTTCATAACCTAAAGAGGAAAATTCGTCTAAGAAATGTAACTAAGATCTAAGAAATGTAACTAAGATCTAAGAAATGTAACTAAGATCTAAGAAATGTAACTAAGATCTAAGAAATGTAACTAAGATCTAAGAAATGTAACTAAGATCTAAGAAATGTAACTAAAGGTCTAAGAAAAGTGACTAAAATAAGAACTCTAATTGTCCACGTGTCACAGCAGCTGTTGATGGATTATCTCCCACACCATCTTCTTGCGCAAGTATGGCATGTGAGTCTGAAAAGAGAAGAGAAATCCATTAAATAACGACATCACGGCAGAAAGAGGCGGAAAACACGCATAAACGCCCAGCGGAGTCCTTAATAGGATGTTCCCTTTAGGAACTGTCAGCCATTTGGGTACAACACCCCACGCGGCTCCTAAGAGGGTGACACGACAACCCAACAAAACCAGATTGACTTGACCGCGCGACAGCTTACAAGCACGCTAACAAAAGACCGGTATAAAATAAAAATAAGCAGCGGCAGTATCTTGCCCAAGAGGAATCTCACCGGCAGCAGCTCCCAAAGGCGGGGATGGAGAACCACAGCTCTGCCCTGCCCAGGCCACTTGGAAGTTCTGACCCCAGCAACTACGCACCGAAACGGGGCACAAAACCTCAGTCCCTGCCCCAGACACAATTAAGAGCTGCTGCGTAACCTCCCTGGCTCCTGTCCCTGCGCGAAAGGGGCTGGAGGGGTTTATGACCTTCACTCACCTGGGTAAAGTTGAATGGTTTCTCTCTGGAGATGTAATCTGAGTATTTGCACATAAAGACGACGCAGTCGCTTCCGTTCAGCTGCTGAGGGATCTCCTAAGGAATGCAAAGAAGATGGAGGATTTCCCTCTGTATCAAAAGAAAAGCAACTTGGAAGTAGCGCACATTACCCACACCGACACTGCGCTCACCGCACACTCCTGACCCTACTTGCGTAATCCCGAATACCCACTCCCGCCCACGAGGAACAGACCCAGTTCACTGCGCACCATCCCTCCCCTCTGCCTCCCGGACTCGGACACTACAATCCAAATTCTTGGCAGGCCCAGAAGGGGCAGCAGCCCTCCTCCCTGCGAGGCCTCTCGAGGTTCGCACGGCGTCTTTCTCAAGTGACCTTTCTTAAATCCAGTCTGTAGGGACCGCTTTTTACTATTAACTCCTCGAGAAACATCAGCTCAACCCTTTGCTTTGTCACGTGCCAGGATCTGGGCCCCAAAGAAGCACTGACAGTTCCCATTTCAAGCCCAAGTGGTGCTCACGTACACATGGCTCCATGCTGTGAAGAGTCCACTCCGAAACATTCAGCTCCAGGTTTCTTTTTTCCCGGCTTTTTGCAGGTATTGGCTGGTTAAAACAAAAGGGAAAAACAGAAATCCCTTTTCATCTCTGTAATTTAGGCCAACAACAAAATAAAGCGGCTGAAGGATCACAGGAAGACGGACGGCAGGACGGGAAAATGTCAGAGGATCCTCACAGCAGCTGATTTAAGGCTGATTTGGGAGGAAAAATCCCAATCTGAAACTTACAAACATGGGGAGAGGCTGTGAGCTAATGGTCAAGAACGAGGCCAACAATTCCAACAGAGACTTCCACACAAACCTAAGTTCATTGCTTCGGAGAGGTCAAAAAACCCCAAATCACATGTTATCAGAGGACCAAGAGACAAACCAAGCAAGGAACCATAATGCCATAATTCCACCGGGTGCCTTGATCCCACACCCTGGGCTCCGACTAACAAAGTCGGCACACGTGTGCCACGGGGCTATGGCGTATTTGGCTGTGCCTATCACGGGAAGGTGGCAGAATCCAGGCACCCCAGACCCTGGGTGGAGGGGACGCTGTGACACCAGACAAGCAGTCGATGCCAGACAACTCGCAGCAAGCAACTCCAGGATTCCTGGTTGGTTATCTACAAGCCATGTGAAAACTTGCAGTCGCCTTACAGGGACTAAATCTAAAAACCCTCTCCTCATTCACACCATAAAAGCAGTGACGGAGCGGTTACTTACAGCAAAGTCTGACAAATTTCATCCCCTTTCTGTGCCAGTGAGTTCAAGTATGTGATGGTCTTCTTTCTGACATCTATGACCTGTTATTAAAAGGTGACTGTGAGACAAAGCACAACCTTGTGCCGCACACCCACCAACACCTAAATGACTTCTCTTGCCAGTTTTTTTCTCCCCATCCAACTCCAGAGAAAAAGCCCGTGGAACTCACAGCTAGTGTCCAGTGCGCTCACAAGTTCACAGGCATGAAGATGATGTCCTGCTTGAAGACATCCACACTCCTGGTCCACCTCCTGACTGCTTCATAGCCCCCCGATGTTAGTTTGGGATAAAAGAAGGTACTGAAAGCGTGGACCGCTGGATACCCTTCCTTCTTGCCTCTTTCCATCAGCAGACCCATGTAGAAATTAACGACCTGTACCATAAAGAGTAACCATGAGGTGTAAAACTAAGACGCTGGCTTTCCCAACGAAAAATACAGCACCACGTCTTTTCTGGCCACCCTTAAGCACGCAGCGGAGAGAACTCCAGCCTCAGCTGTCAGCTTTTGTTCCCAGAATTTCACACGGGGTTACATCGGCAGTTTGATCAAAACACCTGCCCCCCACGCCAATAACACGAACTAACTCCTGGAAGCTGCGTCATACAAGAAGTAAAGGAACTTCCAGAAACACTCGACCCTTCAATACCTCAAGTAAGAACTGTACAGAGATTTCTAGGCTCTGCAGCGGAGGTCGTCAAAGAACGTTGATGAGACTTCTGTACACGGCGGAGGGGTATTTTTCAATAAAGGCTGAATGAGACTGTCCCTGTGCTGCAGCTGGTTTTACCTCATCATTTAGCCAGCAAAGGTTCCTGAGCATGCGGATGTCCTCACGAGTGACCTTTAGTTTGAAGGCACTGCTCATGATCTCATCTGGCTCACCTCTGCCAAATGCGGCACTGACCTCTCTCTCCATGGCCTGAAAGGAACAATTCAATGGGGAAGGACTTGTGAAACAGAGCACGGAGCACGCTGACCTGGGGGCAGCTTTCCACTGAAACACGGCCTGTAAATTCAGCTCAGCTGACAGAGCAACTGCCTTCGACAGTTTCTTGGCTCAGTAAGCGATAGCGCTTTTGCCTTGCTTGCTTGGTTTCAGCATCCCAACTTTGAACTTTAGAGCCCAGGCTTGCTGCCATTTCTTTTCACCAAGGACGTTGGGATAAAACCCGTAAACTTAGCAAACACGCTAAAGCAGCTGAAAATGGAACACAAGTCTGGCAAACCCCTTTCCCACATGCTGCTGCGGCCCTCGCAATACCCAGGTTTAAGCCAACCCCAGCGGGCATCCTCCGTACTGAGGCAGCTAAGTCAGGAGCCTGAAAGAGTGTGAAGGTGGGGGACTTCAAAGGGAACGGCAAAGGGGGAAACTGAGGCAGCTACACTGGAGTCAGGCAATGGGGAGTCCAGGTTGTACACGCAACTGGTCGCAACTTGCACGTTCCCATCTAAGTCTGCTTAAGGAATGCAAATAAATCAGTATGTCTGGTAGTATAAAATACTCTGATCTGCAATAGCATCTTCTTCTTGCTTGAATCTGGGTGAGCAAAATAAGAAAAACACCCGGTTTCCCTTGTACCCAGCATCAACTCCGCAGCCTTTGTAAACTCTGCATTTGCTCGCCCTTTCCAAGTCTATCCTCAACAGGCAGGAAAAGGCGGGGGGAGCTCAATTAGACTGCAACTCTGAAGAATAAAAGCAGCCAAAATTCATACAAGCAGGGGAAACTGAACTCCCACTCCCCGGTGGTCGGCACCATGGACCAGCACAAGCTGATCTTTCAGGTTCTATCACCACAGTAGGACAAGAGGCACATCCAATATAACTGGATGAGTCGAGTAAGCACTGCTCTGGAGACTGGTGTTCAACCTGGACTCATTTTTTGTCCTGGTAACAGAAGGCCCACAAACCCTCAGGTCAGCACAACTGAAGGAGCGCTGGAGCACACGAAATCCTTCAAACCAGCTTTAGTGCTGACCCTCGCACTGTGAAGTCACAGCCGCAGACACTCGCTAACAGGTTCAATGCAAGTTCTTCAGATTTCAAAAAGCCTCAAGAACCACCGAGAATAAGAGGAGTTCCCTGCAGCTCTGTTGCAACCTTCTGTTTTGTGTAACAAACTGTTGGCTACGGTACCTCTGAGCGGAGGAAAGCGTTCCGCTGTTTTTCCCAAGCTTGGCACTTTCTTTCCTTCCACATTGAGGCTGGCTGACTTTTTGGACTGCACATGTGTTGGGTGTCCTCGGAATAACGCATCTTCTGAGATTTCAGTGCCACGCTGCCTCTGTTAGACAAACGGACGTTAAGCTAGCAATCAAGCACAGATTTGTTTGCTCAGGGATAGGACAGAAAATCTTGCTTATATAGGGAACTGGAAGGGTTTTTGTATACACATCCAACCAGCAAACCCCAGAGTTACTTTTTATTGACGACTGCATTCCAACTGTGCACCCATGGAGTGCTGCACTCAGAGGCAAGAGAGGCAGAAAGCTCCTTTGGCTTGGGCTAGCGTTAAGAACCCCAGCAAAGCCTCCACGTGTAGGTATCAAGTTGAGAGCGAGATTACTATTTCTGATTTCCATTATTAAAATTTTATTTTTGACCTCAATCCTGACCAGAGGTGAAAGTCAAAGAGATGTACTTCCCATCCCAGCAAACAAGATAAGACTAAAGACACCCCAGTCCAGCTTTGCAGGTCAACTAAGGCTGTGCGCTAAAGATTTTGAGGCTATACCCAACACATGAAAGAGGAAGAATCAAAACGGTATAGTGTAGCGTGCTCCTAATAGTCCAGAAACAAAATTAACGGCAGCGTAAAACACTTTGCAACAGCGCTACTCATCAAATAATGCTCCCACTTTCCTGGGAAAAAAACAACCTGGGCAAATACAGATATTGTTGAGTAAGTCATGTGAAGTGGAGAGTGCTGAAGTTTCTGATCACAAATAGCTCTATTTTCCTTGTGAGTAACACAAGCTTACCCCTGCGATGGTTTGTTTCACTGCTCCTTCCTCTTCCTGAGAGTTTTCTTCTGGTGTGCAGTACCTGCCAGGAGAGGGAGAGAAAGAAGTGAGCTGTGTATCCATCCTGTCCCATGGAATTCTCAGGAATTCACCTTCTGGACAAGAAAGGCTTTTTCAAGGCTTATTCTGACTACAGCCCCGGTTGCGCACATCAACATGTGACAATATCGCCTCAACTTCCAGCACTGTTCTTTCTTAGCAGCAAGACTGGGATAGAATGAAGAGCTGGGAGCTTTGGAATTATGTTTTTGTTTTTTTTTTTCCATCTACTTGTACAAGACTCCTTTTGTTTCTCTTTATCAGTCGCATTATTTGGAAAACAGGGAAGCAACCAGCACTTCCTCTATCGAGTGCTTTGTGATCTACTGCTGATAAACACTGCACGCTGGGTGTTCTACTGCAAGGTGTAACAGGAACATCTGCAACTAGACTTGCATCCAAACAGAGTGAGCTTCGGGAAACTAAGATCAGCACACTGTTTACTTGCCTTCTACAAGCCAGTCAAGAGAGTGACTATCCCCATTTGGAGAGGATTGTCATTCAAACCACGCAGACTCTGAAGAGCAAACAAATACACAGACATTGAAGTTGTCCAGATATATGTCCCTGCTTCAAAAACACAAATTCGCATTGTCACCAAAAGACCCCTTTTTTTCAGGAGGGAGACCTACACCAGACTCTCACAGTATTCTACACTCATTGTGCTTTAACGGCTTTCAGTCCAGCATGGTAAGAGGAGATATCACAAGCTTTGTCAAATCGTTTCAGTTAGTAGCTAAATCCGAAAAAAAAAAGGCAAGAAAATGTCCCTTTTACTTGAACGCATGAGTTATTTTCTCTCCATCTCTCCCCTCCAGCTTAGGGGAACCACTGACACTTTAAGCACACAACAGTGCCGCACAGCTAAAAATAGAGCTAGTGTTTAAAGCAGGGAGAAGAACAAGGACAGAATTAGCTACAAAACAGGACTGCCGCAACTGAACCTCTCTCTGCTCCCATCTACGCTTTCTCCTCTCTCATGTAAGGGCAGGTCACTGCAGAAAGATGCGTGCATCTTACTGCCGTACAAAATCTCTCCCTCTAGCTGCACCTACTGCCCCCAAAACCCGTTTCCCTCAACACCACAAAGCCCTCAGAACTCACAGTCCTGCCAGCTCAGACAGCCAACACCAATGAGGCCACTGGCCTCTCAAACCCAACCGCACGCTGCCTTTTTCCCCCTCCTAGTCAAACCCCACGCATCCTCTAAGTCCCAAAAACTGCCTCAAGTCCCACCAGGCTTTACAAGCTCTCCCATCCTTATGCTCAGGATGCGAGTTTCCAAGCGAAAGAAATGAAATGTCAGCTCGTTGATGGCTCGGCAGAACGACTCACAAACCAAAACGGATTCTGCAAATCCAAGGACAACTTGGTACGGCCACCACTCGCACCCTTACTGGCTTTCTTCCCACAGCAAACACCACACCAGCACAACCCTCTTTGTCACGCAGCACGGCTCTCGCATGGGAGCTGTGTTGGAGATGCACCTGGCTTGCGAGCAATTCCGGAGCCGCAAGCTAGCTACTCCTCTTTCACAGCACTGAGACGATCAAATACCATTGGTCATCTTCGGGACTCTACCAGCGGCTGAGAGACACACTCACGCAGAGCCAAAAGAAACAAGAACCATCATTAAAAGAGACTCTACCTGATCGTATCACCTCTCTGCGACCACTGCGGGCAGCAAACATCTATACATTCAACACCTGCACAGAGAAGCAGTAGTAAGAAAACAAGAAGTCGACTTTCAATCACCATCAGAAAGACACAGCTCTCAATTTCTGGGTGATAAATAAAAAACCCCAAAACTTTTAATGATGACTGTATGGTCAGGAGGTTTGAATTCTGGCAAGCACTTTGAACATCATCTGCCAGTGTATAGGAAATGCCCTGTTCCGATTTGAAGTCTACCTACAAAGTGGAACGGATTGGAACCATGGGGATACTCACCGGTCCTTAGTGTTGGACGTGGACAGACATCTCCTCTGTGTTTTGGTTCTTCTACGTGACTCACAGTCATCACTGGTTCCTTGGAGGAGGCTTGAACGCTTTGGGGCAGGAAAAAAACAACAGAGGAGAATCACAATTTTTATATGTGGGGCATTTGTTATCAGTGCGTACCAATTCACAGTGGCTTTTTGGGTTTTTCTTTAGAAAGAAAAAAATATTCTTTGCACATCCGACAAATATCTGCATCAACCTCAGGAGGCCACTTTACTCTGTGGGACAAGACAGAGTTCATTTCAACCAGCCTTGACCAATTCTGCTCAATCTATTTGTTAAAGATCATGCTGACAGTGAGAATGGCAATGTCCACAGCATCCACACTGCTGGGACATTTTACTTCAGACCCGCCCTGCTCTGACCTCAGGGACTATATGCTCTGTAGCAGTTGGAGTGCATTAGACCCGTTCCCCAGGAACCTTCTCTAGTTTAGCTTCCTCTGAAAGGAATCTCTTTCTCATGCTCCAGATCTGCTCCAAAATATGAGCCAAACCACAATAAGCAACGACTGGGAGATTAGACGCCGAAAGCAGAGTCTTGACCTGCTCTCAAATGCGGTGCACTTAAACTCAGTGCACCCAAAATTACATGAGAAAATGTTTTCTGTATCATTTTCATGGTATGGATTTTCATCTGAAGTGGCGGATTCTGGCGCAGCGCGCTCCTTAGTGGGCGGCCTCAGTGGTAAGAAGCTGTCTGGAGCAGCTTTGATGCTCTGTTTGCCGTTCCGGCTTGTGCTGAAAACATCAACGGCAAAAGAAATGGTCTCAAGAGAACATTCCAATATGCACCTCCACCACCAACTACTTTGTCAAGCACGTACACTGATGACGATGGAGACAGACACGAGATGTTCATGACTTTCAGATGAAGACCTGCTGTCTTCAACTGGCTAATGGGGAAGTACAGAGAAGTAAAAGTGAAAATCACAACAACTGCCTTGAAGATACACTGTCGATTGTGTCCTCAGCCTCCTCTCAAGTTCAACACTTCCTCTTACCGCAGACCTTTAATCTCTAGCTAGTCTCCTGCACCAATTAAGTAGCTGGGTTTAAAGAATAAGTTTAAAATTGGTTCTTCGGGGAGGAAGCAGCTGGAGACCTCCCTTACCATAGGCAGTAAACCTTTCGGAGAAGAAGTCAAAGAAAACGGAAAGATTTTTACCTCAGACGTGGAATTCTCTTGTGAGGACGGGATAGTGTTTCCTTCGTCAGGTGAGCATGGGTTCCACACGGCATTTGAGCTACGAGAGAAGAGCATAAGGTATCAGTAACTCTCAAAGGAAACTGAAGAGGTTCATGAGTTTACAGTAACGAGCTTCACCAAAGATAAATTCTCATTTTCTCTCTCACATCATCGTATTATTTGTGTTATGTCACTTGAGGACATTTTCGGGTTTTCACACTGGCAGCTACAGCAAGTTGTGCGCACAAGGTATTGCCAGTCAAAAACCTGAAATACAAAAGGCTTCTTGGGATCTACTACCTAAAAGGAGCCTTGAAAACAATCTACTTCTGGCAAGCTAACAGTGGACGGATCAGAACGGAAGGACTGCATCCAAGGCAGCTCTGGCACTGAGATGACAAGATAAACGCCCGGCCCCACTCCAGAAGCAATGCAAGGATGCAGGTAAGAAACAGAGGTCACGCTCAAGTCTTCCCAGATGCTGCCTCGTCCTGTGCCTGCAATAATCCGTACAGAACCCTAGGGGTAGGCTTGGACAGTACACAAGGTAGGGTGAAAATGAAACAAGTCGTATAACTTGATGTCAGCCTTACCAATTTGCAGCATTGATACATCGAGCGACGAAAATCGTGGTCTTTTAGTTGAAGGCTCAAAAGAAGTGGACCGAGGCTTAAAAGAAAACAAAAAAAAGTACCAACGTGAGTATAACTTGAATGTGAATCCAAGCAAACACACTTCCTGAGACTTAGTCAGCTCTGCTATGACTTGGGGACCATGACACGCTGGTTCACATTGCAGAAGAATGCAAATCTTTGCAGGACCTTTAACAGGTATGCTTTAATTTTTTAATACAGGCTCTCATACGTGAAGCGATTAAAAGAATACAAGCTTGTCACTCAGTAATCACTCAGTCAGCTCCTAAACATTCCAAAGTGTGATAGTTCAGCCCTTGAAAAATATATTTTGTACAAATCAGAGTTAATGACGCTCTCAGGAATGAAGAATTAGAGCCCGACAGTCTCTTAGCCCTCTTATCCCATGGGGCAATAAGAAAAATAGCACTACACCTTTGAACCAAACTAGGGAGTCAAGCAGTCGGTGGCTCATTTTTACAGAGCCAAAGTCTTACAGGAATCCTCTCCTGGGCTGGTGGCTAATGAGCAGAAAGAGGTTTATCCACAGGAAGTATGCAGTTTTTCTTGCCAGGTAGTGTATTTTGATTCCTTAACCACAAACTCGAGAAAGAGAATAACGCAGACTTGAGTAAGGCAAACCCAGCCCACATTAGAGCTGCCTGCTAGAAATGGAAAAGAACCACCTACAGCTGTACAGGCTCAGAGCAGGCTCAACCTCAAGATGCATTAGGGAGAGCTGCTTGCTCTCGCACCTTGCACAGACCCTAATATTTCAAACCCCTCGCTAACCTCTTCCGCAGACTCTGTGAATGGAGCATCTTTGCTGACGGAGGCCGCCGGGCGTTTGGTTGCCTTGGTCAGCAACTGCAGCACAGCAGAAACTTTCTCTTTCTGTTCAGAGATGGAATAATCTAAAAACCAAAGACAGGCCATATAAGAACATGATAGAAAACCAACAGAGTTACATTGCGAATACAGCCAGGAGGGAGCACACAGCTTTGATTTAAAATACTCTTTCTGCTGACACGCGCGGGCTCACCGCCAGAGACCTGGGCTATCTCCTGCTGGCAGTAAAAGTATTGTGTCCTGCCACAGTCACCGCAGATAACGTCATACAGAGGGCTAAGCCCCACCATACACCCTCAAGCCATTGGCTATAGGGATAGATAGCCACAAGGAAAGAACAGCTTGAAAAGCCACTGTTTCAGGAACAATGCCAGAGCACAAAAGTCAGACTTTTCGAAGGGACACAAAACCTCAGAAAAATCAGGCATATTCAATACTTCTGTAATGTGCAATACCTGATGTTTTCTTTTTCGGCGGACTCTCGTCACCATCGTCCACAGGTATCCAAACGCTGAGGAAAGAACACACACAACAGCGTTTTGCAACCCTAGGGAAGCTCCCAAGAGGCTGACTTCCCTTCACAGGGCCCAAACTTCCAAAGTTACTTTTCCTATCCCGAAGGTCTCCCCCTCCAAGCGCCCCTGGGATCATCTCAGGCACACACACACCTAACTGCACCCCTCCTCAATACCCCCCAACCTCTCCCAGCCAACGACCGCTCTCAGAAAGCTAATTATCCCACTGGAGCACATTAGGCCTCTTTTTCTCGTTCGGTTAATGCTCCCTAACATTTTACATTTGTTCCTATCGCCAAAAACTTAAGTTCATATGTAAAGTTTTCCTCTTTCCTCGGGGAAAGCAGCACACCAGAGATTACTACGCCATCTAAGTTCATAAATCACTACACCGAGTTGCAAAGAAAAGTCTAAGTAGGACAGGAAATAAAAGGTGGGAAAGCAACAACTGCATACACCCACTTCAATCACTTACTGCTAAATCAGTGCTCGTCAATGAGTTCTTGAAATAATTCTTTGCTGCACCCTTTCTTACTAAGCATAAGTCCAAGTATTATATCAGTTGATAACAATGATAACATCTAGTAAAAATTTTTCCTTTGGGAATGGAGCACAAAGGTTGCTCCTAGGTGGGTTTTCCTCTATTTGTTTTTTTTTTTTTTTTTTTTCTTCTATTTGCCCCCCCAAAATGTCATGACAGACTCCAAGGATTCTTTGAAGAATTCTTTGGTCTTTCTTACACAAAGGAATTTCTTTTAAACTGTTATGCCCTGAAACCCTGCTGATATCATTGCTTCTGGACTACCTTCTCTCTGTATCAGGAGCACAAAGAAGTCCCTAAAAGCACCTTTCATACAACATCAAGAGTATTGGCTATTACTATGCTATTAAAAGTCAGGCAGAAAATATTGGGGGGTAGGCATTAGAGGGAAATATCTTCCCATAAAAATGCATTCTTACTCAGCATATTTGATACTTCAAAAGGCAAAATCTTTGTATCCTCCTGCTCAATTGTTAGCAGGAGCTAACTCCTTCTGAGCTGCTCTCCAGGCTCAAGGCTACGTCCTGAGAGAAACGCAGTTTCAATACCTGACTGCGGTTACGGCAACTGTCTGTGAACAGAAATGCCGCTTTCTCCAGCTTTACCAGAATACCCAGCACCTGGGAGAGCATTGTTTTGTCCTTTTTTACCTTACCAGCCACTTGGAGGTTTAGAATCAGTTTGATGGCGAGAAAAGAAGAATTCTCTCTTGGGAAGTTGTAATAAGCTGCTCCCCGCTCCTTCACCACTCCAAGTCTCCACCCCCTCTTTTTTCCTTTTCAAGCCCCCGCTGTGCAGACAGAAAGCCAACGAGGGGGTGGCTTTGCCCACGGATTTGGGGGGAACATCTGGAAGCCACAGTCATCTCAGCATCACAGGGGAACAACTCTGACTGCGGCACGGGGCGAGCCCACAGCGGCAGGAGCCACAGCCGCCGCACAGGGCCGGAAGGACGGGGATGCCGGGCTGGGAGAGGGCGGGGGGGGGCACGGAGCTGCCGGGGGCCCACCACGAGCCCCACCGCCCCGGAGGGGGGGCTCTGGGCGGGCAGAGGGGCCGAGCCCAGCCCAGGGGAGGGCAGCCAGAGCCAGGGGAACCCCAGAGCAAGACCCCACCCTGCACCCGAGCCCACAGAGCAACTAACGCCGCTCCCGCCCGAGGAGAACCGGCCGAGGCGCCGGGCGGGCTCCCGCCAAGGAGGCCCCGGGGGTCCCGCAGGCCCCAGGCGGGGGAGGGGGGGGGAGAGAGGCGGAGGGGGGAGTGGGTGCCGGGGCGATGCCCGGGGGCGGCCCTGAGGCGGCGGGGCGGCTCGCTGACCTGGGAGGCGCGGCCTCTTGCGCGGCGGCGGGGCCGGGGGCGGCGAGGACGGCGACGAGGGCCACCAGCAGCCATTGCTACACAGGCCCCGGCCGGCCCCCGGCGGAAGTGCGGCCGACCCGTGCGCCCAGCGCCGCCTCCCCATTGGCTGCCGCCGCCGAGTTCTGGCCCCTACGAGCTGGAGGGGAGGGGGCGGTGGATATGCGCAGGCGCGTTGCCGTCTGCGCTCTGCCTGAGGGAGCCGTTGAGGGCCGCCCAGCCCGCTTCTGCCCCTGCCCTGCGGTGGGGCCGGGCCGGCGCCGTCCCGCCTCGCCCCGCCCTCCTGTGTCTGGGGGAGGCGCTGGCCCTTCTCCGAAAGCCCCGAGCCGGGCGCCGGGAGGCCGAGGAGTGCCCGGAGGAGAGGAAGAGGCCTGTTTGCCCTCGGGGAGAGGCCCTCACAGAGGCCGGAGGGGGCCCCCTAGAAGCCCTCCAGAGACGGAGGGCCCTCCCAGAGAGCGGAGGGCCCCCCCAGAGAGCGGAGAAGCCTTTCGGCGTCCCGCAGGACAAAAGCAAAGGCAAAGCCACGCACATCGCACCTGGGTGCATCTTCCATAACCTTGTCTCCTGTCCACTCGAGAGGGAGGGCGGCTCCCCCAAAAAATTCAGGTGCTCTTGAGGAGCGATGGAGGAAGCACAATTTAAAAAAACAAACAAACAAAAAAAAAAACCCAAAACCCTAACCAAACTTGAAATTAGTTACAGCTTGTCTGGAGTGAGAAGTTGCGAGTGTTGAGATGCTCGGTGGGGGGTGGAGAAGCGGTGCCCTGACACCCACCTCTTGCTTTTCCCTTCTCCTCCCCAAGACTGCACAGCGCAAGATGAGGGAAATGCTCCAGCAGGTGAAGCAGCAGGAGCAGAAACACGCTCCGGGAGCCCCGGCCCCGCAGCACAGCAAGGGAGGCTCCCGCCGTGCCACCCAGCACCGCCCGATGAATGTAACCCAGCCACCGGACATCCCCCACCTCCTCTGTTATAGGTTAATTTTATTTATATTCTGTTTTGAGGAACAGATTCTTTAATTTCTTGATCAACTCTGGTGCGCAGATCCACCATATGAGTTTTATGTTCAGTGTCTTGATTAGTCCAGTTTGGCCACTGTATTATTCGAAAAGTGTACCTATCCACGATGGCATATTCTGATTTTTGTTTCCCTTCCACTACCCATGAGGAGCCATCCACAAAGAATTTTTCTCTTCCATCTAATTCTTCTTCTTCTTCTTCTAAATCTTCTCTTACTTTGGTCTGTAGATTTATTAACTGGAGACAGTAGTCTTTCTTTGGGCTCTCCGTATAAAAATTGGGCCGGATTTTGAATGGAAGTCATTTCCATTTCTAATCTAGGGGAGTTAATCAGAATTCTCTCATACTTCGACAACCAACTGTCAGTAAGCCATTTATCAGCTCGTTGTTGCAACACTCCCTGGATGTTATGGGGGGTATATACTTTCAGTTCACCTCCTAAAGTGACTTTTCCGACCTCCTCTATCAATAATGCGGTTGCCACTACCACTTGCAGGCAAGTGCTCCACCCCTGGCTTACAGAATCTAAGATTTTAGAATAATATCCTACAGGTTTTCTCTGCCCTGCCCATCCCTGGGTCAAAACCCCATATGTTGTTCTATTATCCACATTGATGAAAATTTGAAAGGGTTTACGGATATCAGGTAAGTTGAGGACAGGTGCTTCTATCAATTTTCTTTTTATCTCTTCCCAACGCCTCTTGTCCTCAGAGGTCTACTTTACTAGTTCATTTTTAGTTAATTTCGTTCATATAAATATTTTACTTTATTGCTATAATCTTTTATCCATTATTGACAGTACCCTAACAATTCTAATTGTCTTATTTGCCTTTTATTAGTAGGTATTGTTAGAGACAAGATTCCCTTTACTCTTTCGGGATTTAATTTCTAATGCCCCTTTGTAAGCCAGTGCTCTAGATATTTTACTTCTTCTGTAAACTGTAATTTAGATCTTGAAACCTTTAGTCCCTGGAGACTTAGAAAATTTAGCAACTTAATCCTTTCAGTTCTAACATCTTCTTGAGTTTTTCCAGCAATTAGTAAATCATCTACATATTGTATCAGAATCAACTCTTGAACTCAAATTCCCTTTAAATTTGATATGCTATTGTAAGCAGCACACCCTCTACACAGTCAATTTTTTGCTGACAACAAATTGTAAAAAATAGGGAAACCTCTGAGGTGTGATGTAGTTTTAGGAACCGAAGAGCAGCTTTCCCAAAGTTTAGGACAAGTACCAAATAATATTGCACAGCTTAAAATACAGTTGTTTACGTTCTGACTTCAGTACAGTACAGCTTAACTGTGAATGTAAGGAATTAACATTTTGCATTGTGAGCCAAATTATTTGTGGCAGAAGGTCAAACATCACATAGAAAATTTAAACCTGGATGTTTTAAATGTCAACTTGTTACAGGACTTGTAAGCAAACTTTAAAAAGCTTAAAAAGCTGTTGGCCTCACTTTTGAGGGCTCCAAATACTCTTGCAAACCAACATTAATATTTCTGACCTATACAGGCCGTTCAACCCACTGTTCCCTAAAAAAGCTATCAGGCAGTAAGCATATGGTGAAGTACACATGTTTATTTAACATTCCTAAAATAAGTTGTATCTACATACTACATAAATGAATGAAGTCTTAATATAAAATAGAAAACTGCATTGACAGAGGAAATCAAAGTCCATATGGAGTTACTGATCGAAGACCTTTTGTTTATGAAATTTTACAGTCATTTCTATAAATGATCTCTTCCAAATTAGACGATTTTTTTTTCTTTTCTCCTAATCCACACCATTTGGATGACTTTACAAACAGTGGTGTTCATTATAAACTTAAAAAACAGTTACAGCATCTTCTGGTGCACAAGTGGCTATGGAAAATGAGACAGTCTTTTTTTGTTCTTTCAGAGTGTTCTCTGCCATGTCTGCGGTTTCTTTCTGTTTGCTTTTTGTTCCATCCACTGGACTTCCAAACGGAGAGATAAATTTGATTTCCGCTGGTGGAGGTGACCAACTAACTCCAAAAAACCCCTGTTCTCTAACAGCAAGACTATGGATAAGAATTAAAAGGCAACGACTCACGAGAAACTATGGATTGGCTTCTACTTGTGGCTTCTTCCCTCCCACCCCCCTCTAAAATCAACTACAAAGCTATTTAGGGGCAGTTACATGAGAACTGAAGAAATGGCAGGAAATAAATATAATGCATTAACAACCCTGAGAGCAGTCTACGAGAGGAAGTTCTGAAGGGGAATTAAACTACTTGGTTGGCTGCGGACATGCACACTGGGCATAATCTTGCAAGACGATCCATCGCTCTAGCTAGTGCGCTTCCAAAAGGAGAGGTGAATCTTGTTTCCACTGGGGGAGGTGACCAAGGACCTTCTTTTCTTGTGGTTCTGCAAAGACAGAGAAGTATCAAATTGATTCTTTTATTACCAACAGTATTTAGTAGAGGAAAAGAAACCCCGTGGAGTTACAAAATCAATGCCAAGGAATTATTTATGGCCTTCTTTGTAGACAGGATCAAGGCAGAAAAGGTACATCAAGAAGCTTCCTTCTGCTGTCATTCCTTGCCAGACTGCCCCAAGCATTCTCAGTCACTATTCGCAGGAGCTTTTAGAGCCCCTCCCACCTCCCAGGTTTTAAGAGGCAACCGTCCTCAAATGGTTTTCCAGAGGGAACCGGACAACATGGCCAGAAACAAGCAGTTCTCTTTACTCGTTGTCTGACCTTCTCCTGCATTCTATAGGGAACTAAAGACCATAAGAGTGTGGTTTCATAAGGTGGAATAAGACCTTAGATAGGCAGATAGACAGACAGACGGATAGAAGAGCGCGCCATCGTTGCAAAGAGTAGTGCCCACTTGCCCTTTTCTCTCCCATCCCTCTTCTGTTTCCATTAGAAAACTAAACCCCTAAGTGGGGAAAACGGTGCCCAGCAGACCAGCAAGCTGCACAGGCTCAGAAAGTCAGAGCAGAACTGTAGAGCCAAGTGAGGAAGAGGCAGTTCGGTGGCTAAAAGCTGAATCGCTAGCACGACAAAGGAATGCAAATAAGTGCTCAAAAAGAATTTCATACTTGCTTGCTTGCTTCATTTTTGATTTTGCAGCTCTCCCTCTCTTGAGTTTTGGCTTTCCTACAGACTCTCGGGAGTTGGTATCCTCCTCCTCTTGAGTTGGAAGCTCCTGTGTCAAGGCAACAAAAACATTACTCGTGCACAAGTTCTTACACTTCTACAGAACACAAATGAATGTTTCTTTCATGAAGAAGTCATGACAGAGTGATTCCCAAAAGCATGACAGTTTCTCTCCACAAAAACAAACCTTCCCTCTCAAATTCTCCTACCATCCTACAAGCTGAAAGTCTGCAATTAAGAGGTAGCCCACCAAGTAAGTTTAAAGAAAGCTACTCTGCCTTTTGTTAAAGGCAAAGCAACGCTTCCTAATTCTTGACTTACACAGATTCAGCGGTGATTTTTGTCGCTAGTTTCCATGAAGGAAAAAAATAATCAAATCATTTAGCTGATTAATTTCAAGCTCTCTTTCGATATACTTTCAAGGAAAAAGGCAAGGCCTTGCTAAGTATGATTTGAAAAAGCGGTACAGAGCAAAAATCAAGAACGTGAGACAACCAGAGGTTTGCTTACTGGTTCTTTCACAATTCGGGAAATGCTAGACACATTTTTTTCCCTTGACCTCAAAAGAGGGGGCAAAAAGACAGGTTGGGAAGACAAGTCCGGGTCTAAATCCTGAAGCTGCCCAGGATGGTCTGCTTCCCCAGCTAAGAGAGGTTGGTCACTAGGCTGCGCCTCTTCATCCCTGACTGTATTTTCAGCAAATTGTACCTTAAGGTTTTTCCGTTTTCTTGCACTTCTTCTGGGAGTGACTGCCGTTTTTATCTCATGAGCAGTGTCAATCTGGCCCATTCCTTGACACGGAGATGCTCCCAGTGCTGCACTATCTTCAATCCCCTGAAGTTAAAAAAGGTCTGTTAAGGCAATATTCATTACCAAACAGACTAACTTCAAGTCGAGCTAGATGAAACCGAGGACAGTGAAATGCTGCTTTTCCTTTCAGATCACCACTGGGTGTAAAAAGTTAAGACACGTACAAGGTACTCTCTGCTACAGATAACAGTTCATGTGTTGAAGGGATAGAAGAGAGCATTCAGTGCTCCATTTCTGGTGTTCCTCTTCACGAGTAACGATTTGTCCCCACTCGTGGACAAAGTGAGCGGCTTTACAATACAAGCTGCATACACAACTGCCAGTAATCATCCCATTGCAGTCCCTTCTGGACCAACTACTAACCCACACAGAGTGACCGACTCTGCACCTAACGGGGCAAAATGTCCCCAACGTCTGAAGTTTCAGTCATGAGAGGTGTGACCGCAACACTGCGCCAAACTGGCCAGGTATCACATTCGGCATCTCGACACTGCGCTTTCAGGAATCACTTGGATTACACGAGACAACACGTATATTTTAACTACCTCCACCTCGTGCTTTCTAGTTCCCTGTACGGAGCAATTCTTCTTTCCTTCTAGATCCTCAGATCTGACGATCCTGAGTGAGATACTCAGGCTTTTATGGTGAGAACAAAAGTAGTATCTGTGACTTATTTCCAGTGACTCCGATGCTCAAGAGAATTTAACCCCTGTGTAAGCACCTTTGCCCAGCCCTCTACGTTATCGTGCTAGCCAACGATGGCAGAAGGAAGAAGCCCCTCTGCAGCAGTCTCCATAGAACCGGCTCGTTTTCTTGCCTCCTGCCTTGTCCAAAGTTGCCAAAGCATCCTATGATAGCAACACACCATGCTTCACAACTAAACTCAAGACATACTAGTCTGCCATAAGCTTTCCTTTCATGCTTACAAATCTACAAACAAGAGAGCAGTGACTACTTTGTCCTCAATTCAGTGAAGGCAGACGAGCCAAAAGCAGGTGTTTACATCTAAATCAGGACAAAACAGTTATAACGAAAGCAGAAAAACCTTCCCCGTACTGCCACACGAATGACTGCAGAAGCTTTGTGACCGTCTCATGTACCCGCTGCCTTCTTCCCATCACAAATTTCCCGTCTACACCATAAGGGATTTACGTATTCCCAAGTCTGTAACCCTCTTCTCTACAGTGTCATCCTAAATCCCAAAGCCGAGACAGCTAAATAAGTGACTGCCCATTTAACTTCATCTCAAATGTGGGACACTGAAAAGCACTTTCTCTTACTTAAGACCGATCTATTTGTGGTACGCCTTCCCTTCAGTTTGCATTTCACTCCTAACTGTTACTAACGATTCATGGCGGATGTCTTCTGAAGAACTCATCAGCGCCAGCAGAAGTGAGAACAATGGGGAAGAACCTGGGACAACTGGAGAATCACTAGTTCTAATTTTCAGTCCATGTGAACAACCTTTCAAAATTCATATTTTACAAAGTTCAGATGGTAAAAAATGTAGTTTAAGAAAAAAAAAAAAAGACTTTTAAGTAGCTTGAAATATCTTGATGCTGAAATTAACTCATTACGGGGAATTCTGTTTATGTTAATAAGGAACAGAGAGTAAACGATCTCAGCACCTAAATCATTCTGACAATGAGTTTGGTTCCCACAGCATTTTGTCATTTGGTAAACGGCCCCCAGTATCGAAAAGCTGCACTCCCCAACTTTTTGTGTTGTCTTTAACAATTAAACGACTTCTTTTATTAAGTCAAACAAGAAACTTTTAAGTTCTAACAAACCAAACGAATGTATGGTTATTTTAAAAAATAGTTTAGGCACTTTTGTTTTTCCTACTACAGCCCTCAAAGGCCCCAGTCTTGACGGGTTCTATTCGGTGTTAGAGGTCCACAAAACGCATAGGAGAAAAACAGAACTGCCCTTATGTAATGAGGCTTTAACTTGCGTTCACCAGCTAAAGAAACTGAGACCGTTTTGGGTGCCTTCCAATTGTCACTAAGACAGGACTGTCCTCCATTTGCAAAGAGTTTTTCTGTTTTGTCGAAAATGGGAACATAGCTGACTTACATTAATTTCCTCAGTTTTAGGAAAATTGTTAGAAACAGTTATTTCTTCCTGCGGAAAAGGAATATTTCCTTCAACTTCAGCTGCTTCCTGCCTACATTCTTGGGGAAATCCATACACTTCTCCTCAAGGCGATTTCCTGAATGAGTACTGACCACATGCCAGTGTTAACTCACTTTCTTCCATGCAATATAAAGAAGTGTATTTCCCAAAGCTATGGGACAATGGGCACACGGCAATTTAGTTAGAGCTAAGCTTCCCCTCTTCAAGACTGGTCCTAACGCGCTGCTTCCAAAAGGACTGTATATGCAATACTCACGCGCACACTGAAAATATTCCACAAGGTGAACGCAACAGTGTTTCCGTTAAATTCTTTGGTGGTTTCATTTCACACCAAGTTTACCGGCGTCTGGTGTGGTCGGTTGTTGTTGCTGGCTTTTTTAAAATACAAACCTTAACCGCAGGAGGAGTCTCAGGTACATTCAGCTCTGATGCTCCCGCGAATTTCTTGTGTGAGATGGGACCACACATATTTGATCCAAAGGGGCTGGATGCCACAGATGAATTAGGTGGTCTGCATAGGAACTGCCAGCTACAAGCCCGCATGGGAGAACACGAAGGAACGGGACGGCCCACCAAATCCAGCAATCTGGAAGATTCACAATTTAAAAGATGAAAAGTAATAAATAAATGGGGGGAAAAAATCACGCTGCGGTCAAGAAATCTGACACGACACATAACAAAAACATTCCAGGAACAAGAAATACAGGTGAACCCTCCCTGTTCAGGTGATGTATCAGGCCCAAGAACAAGCTACAGGCATCTTCTAGTTTCTCAAGTATTTTGGTACATCTCATGCTTAATTTCCCAAACCACTGCCACTGAGGAGAGAGGAATCCCTTGCAAATTGCGCAAGTCAGGTCAGTCTCACGCCAGAAGAAATATCATCTACATTGCAACACTGGCACCACTTCACATTCTCCCCTCACTTGTGTGCCCAAGTTGACCTTTTCTTTCACAGAGACAAAGCGGAATGCAAGCACTTGGAAAACACAGAAAGTCTACACACACACATCCATCCATCCACATACAAGAAGCAACACCTTTTGGAAAAATTCATGCTAGATCCACTATTCCTGGAACATTTTTGTGAAGATTTTGTAATTGGTGTCCCAGCAAACGCATCGCACAACTCTGCATCACGGGGAGTTGATGTTGTGGCTGGCGGTTCTGTAGCTCTAGGACTAGAATTACAAGGAAAATGTAACTGACTCCCATTCCCCTGAAGTCCACACATACCAGAATTCAAGTTTATTTGACCGTGCCACCCGTAGG
The DNA here is from genome assembly GCF_965231255.1 of Vanellus vanellus. Taxonomy (NCBI): domain Eukaryota; kingdom Metazoa; phylum Chordata; class Aves; order Charadriiformes; family Charadriidae; genus Vanellus; species Vanellus vanellus. The sequence goes on along the minus strand of NW_028127638.1, from coordinate 502,666 downwards.
AAAATCATCGGACAACCGCAAGCCTCTTTCCTGCTCATTAGAATTCTGCTTAAGTTGATGTAAAAAAGACAGAAACGAAGCAGCAACTGGGCAGGAAGCGGTAAAAGATTACTCTTCGATCCCACGAGCAAGTCTATCAAAATCTGTACAACGGTACCTTAGTGGTAATCAAAGTTTTTGTGTCAGCCATCTTAAATTCTGTAAACACATTCACCATAATGGCAATGTGCTATGTATGTGTGTGTGTATATATTCATATATCTAAATGTATTTGCATAAGTGAGATTTTCATAGCAGAACTCTCTCTCTAAATACTCCTTATGAAGGACAGTTTCTCAAGTGTTCTATATTGTACATGCAAAAAAGCCAAAGTTTTGTGCAGGTGCACCTTCCCTCCAAAACACTCACATAATGCAAATGGATTTTTCTCTCTCTCCACACATGTAGCTCAAGACTGTGACAAAAGGCTGCTTACCCATCGCGTTGGGAGAAACTGGGTTTCTGCTCATTTCCTTCCCAGAATTTTCTGATATTGGCCAATACGTGACTGAGGAAGTTTTCTCTTTTACACACATTTCCCACATGAGCTTGTTTCGTTATTGTTGATAATGGCTTTGGTCTTGAGTCTGTAAAGCAAGAAGGGAAACATATCAGCCTTGTGTAATCAAAGTGACAGTGAGTTGTCCGCTATATTCCCTCTCCTAAAAGTTACCTTCTCTTAATACCAATGAAGGCAAACGGTAAGGCTTGGCTCTCTCAACAGCCCGCTTCCTTTCAATTCGAGGAAGGATCTTGCCAGATTGGGCTACTGCAGAACTTCTGGCAACTTTAGAAAAAAAGAGAACAAAAAAGAAATGAATCAAAAATTTCAAACTCAAAAAATACGTCACCTTAAAAGAAGGCAAGAAGTATTACCTTCAGATGTCCAACGTTTAATGCATCCTCTCAGAAGTTCTGCAGAACCTGTCTGGACAGCAGCTGACAATACTGCTTCCACCTGCTCCTCCTAAACATAACAGACAGAATAAAATGAGAATCTTACCTACTTTCAGCACCTGAACCATCAACGGTGAATGTTTGTTTCTAGCTGTATACTCAGTCAGACATCACAAAGTCAATTCGGAGACATGCGAGTCATTCCACACTCTTTGTCTTAATTTGAGCCACAGGCTGGACTGCTCCTTGGTCTGAGGAGCACAGTAACTTTTCCTCTGACATTTCAACTTACTGAAGGCTAATTCTGATCTTTAGATCCATGCCTCTGCAGTACAGGCTTCATGCACTGACTTCCAATTAGCTCTTTTCTGTAACATCCTCTGCCACTACCCATTACGCATTCCGTGCGTGTAAGGTTGCCATCAGGAGTGCAGGAAGGGTGAAAGGTTCCTCCACAAACTTTTACTTTGCTCTTTTGGGGGTTTTGTTTAGTTGGTTTTTTTTTAAAGACATTTAAAAGTATCTTTCCCTTCTAGGCAAAATCGTTACATTCCAAGGGATTTCTACACAGTGGAACACACATGTGATATTTCCATCTTTTTCTGAAAACTGGTTGCAGGCAAGGAAACACACCAAATGCTATTCACAGCGGCAAACAAAACTGCAAACCAAGCTTCTCGACCCTACTGCTGCAATTTGTCTCACTAACATTCCAAAGGAATCCCTGCTCAAATGCATAACAAGTCTCCGAACGGCACAGTCACAATTCAGCAAAGGCTATTAAAAAACAGACGGGCTGTTCATCACAAAGACTCCATCTCTCATGAAGCTCTTCAGATGAGAGAGAACGGTCGGTGCCAAAGGAAAACCTGTGACAGAGGGGGTGAAGTCACTATGGCGAGATAAAGGAGACAGAAGGCAGTGAGCGTCATGAGATAAAGGTGATGATGGTGTTGCAGCAACAAGAGGGCAGTCTAAGAGGAGTACGTTGGGCTACTGTAGCACGAGGCAAAGGCCGCAGAGGTGAAGATCTGCTTTCACCTGACACCAGTAATCCTTTACCACAGCTCTCTTCCTTGGAAGCAAACGGTCGTGTGTAGTGCAGCAAGCTGACGTTTGCAACAGCTCGCATCCCAGCGAGACACCCCCATCGTCAGCTACTGCACTAAACTTCATGCTTCGAGAAACTGATGGGGATGAAGGTTGCTCTGAGGGAAAGAGGCTTGATGTTGCGCGTGACCAGCACTGAGCGCACGCTTCCTTGTGCATGTCTGTGGCCCAGAATTAAGAGACGGGTCTCTAAAGACAAATCTCTTAGGGCTGTTCCCAGTCAAACTCCGTAGTTTGCGGCTAAGCATACTATTTCTTCTGCTAACTCCAGCCAACACTCGTATTTCAGGGCAACTGGCAAATAATACGAAAACCACGTTATCATGTCTTGTAGCCTCTCCAGCCCCGCCAAACCAGAGGGCTGTATCTCCCCCTTGATTCCCTCATATGCGCTCACCTGGCTCAAACTGGATGGCTGGACATCGACGAGTCTTGGAGACAGCAAGCCAGCTACTAGACACCTGTGGTAGCTCTCACCAATGGCTTCAGTCATTGAAGGGACAGATTTCTTCAAAAAATTCAGGGTCTGAAACATCAATCCAAAACTACTGATAAAGGCCGCATTGTTAGTCGGTCACTAAGGGCCTGGGTAACCGCTAAGAGAAATTATAGAAACGTCCCCTTAAACTGTCAGAAAGCCTGCATCAGGAATGTGCTTTGGCTTAGCCATCTGAGTAAGCGTTACTATGCCGAGTCTTAAAGACGGCAGCCAAACTAACAGTTACAGTTTATTTTAAAAATCCCGTGAAAGAAAAGAGCAGCCCTTGCAATGATTAAGTATTTTCTAGCTTCTCTCTCGATACACACGCCTTGCTTTTTCCCTGACCACTGACACAAAATGCATTCTATAGCAGCTAAACTAACACACAACTGTAAACCACGCTTTGGAAGATCCTTTCGATGCTTGTTTGTGCAGAAGCTGATCCATGTTGGAAATATTTAGCGAGCTGAAACTTAAGTCAACATTATTTGTCACAATCTGGGTAGTGGCTCGGAAGTTGCAATTGGGCCAAGTTTGGGAGAAAAAAAGTTTCCGTTCTTCTCAAACAGTTAAGTAATTTCTCATTTTCTCCATTCTGGCTCCCTTTTTTCAAGTTAATCGGGGATAAAAACTCTAACTCAGGACTATGCAGGCAGTTTGACCGATGGCTCGTAAAGAAGTAACAGCTTTCCCCGACTTCCACAACATTTCTGTTCTTGCTCCTAGAGCAACATTGCATTCCTTTCTAGACATCCAATCCCTGATCATGCTTCCACAGGAGACCGTGGTGGTTTTACAGTCCCAAGAGCGGACCTAAAGCATGAGCATTTGCATAAATCTGGTGACAGGCTACAATTGCAATTACGCGTGTGGATGGGCAGGAGGAGCATTAAATGGTCTCAGACACTGAAAGCAGTGCAACAGAAAGCTTAGAAAATGTCCACCTCGTGACATTCTCAACAGAGACAGAATAAAAGGTCACCTCCTTCTGGAAGCTGGTGCAAGTCATGTGAACAACTCCGGAGTTCAGCAAGCACGTGCCATCTGCAGAAACAACAAACGTTTGACAACCTTCCAGACTCTCTCAGTTATGTTATGACCAGTTTACATTGTTTACATAGCAGTATCTGGAAAGATAGAACTGAGTACTTTGAGCTTCAGTTCCAAGTCATTTCCTTCTATAACCAGCACCACTTCACAGGCTACGTCACAAAAGCAGCAAAACTCCGCAGACTGCCAGATATATTTCACAAGAGGAAATACCTCGTTAGTACAACGTCATCAGAGTTGGGCTGGGGGTGTGGGGGGTTGGGTTTGGTTTTTGTGTGACAGACAATGAACAAGAGAACCGAGAAATAGCATCTCATTTTAAGCTTATCGCTCTTAAAAGCACTGAAATACCTACCAAAAGTACAGGCACTCGGATTAAAAAACTGCTCCGGTGGTGGATAAAAAGGAGGAACTTCCCGACGTAGACTGCGCTCATGTACCAGAATATCCAAAAGGAGCTCGGGAGAAGTCATGCTTGTCACAGTCTCCAGTGACCACAAAGCAAAATAGGGGCAATCATGAAGGAACTCTTCTGGCCTTAAAGAAAACAAGGGCGTCAGCTAAACGCCGACATTCAAATGAATTATTTGCAGGGATATTGAAAGCAACTTAATAAAAATCTACCTTAGCGAGTCTGGCATTTGAGCATGATACCAGCTGTTAATGTCAAATACGCCCAAATAAGTAGATGGTTTGCCTTGACCGTATGTTTGCACTTGCCAACTGAAGACTGCTACACTGACGTCAGGATATATTGCTGTAAAAGAGAAGACATTGTTTTATTTGCAGAAAATAGGGTAGATCCGATATTTTTAAAACACCACTTTCGATTTTGGCTTAATTTTGTTCTATCACTCATGAAACACAACACTTACTAAGAGTAGTGAAAAAAATTACAGAGCAGCAAACATCTCTGCGACAGGTTTCAGTCATACTGCCCCTTTTGCTTGTTCAAATTGCATCCGTTCTAAGCAAAGTCAAATACACAATTATTAGCTAATTAAGTTCTCCGTACATGAAGAGCTGATCAAGACGTTTAGCTAGATGAACAGTTTAGCAAAAAAAGCATGCTAGGAACACATACATTGCGACTTTTAGAAAGCATACAAATAATTGTCGTATATGCTTGTCTCACACAGCTGGCATTATTCATTTCCAGCTTTGACTCAATGACGAGTTTTAAGAATAGCTCCTTTCCATGCATATTCCGAACGAAAGACCACAATTCTCACACCAAATAAACAAAGAAACCCTGACAAACCAGAAATTGGAATAGAGATTTTAACATAAACTATTCACAACATTCACACCTCCACACTTACACACACAACACCAGTTCTCTTAATCCAAAGGCATTTCAGATGAAGACCCTTAAGATCAAAGCCCCTTAAGATCGTTGAGTCCAACCATTAACCTAACAGCGACAGGTCTCTTACGTACCTCCAGGGATGGTGACTCAACCATTTCCCTGGGCAGCCTGTTCCAACGCTTTACAACCTTTCCCGTGAAGAATTTGTTTCTAATACTCATTCTAAACCAGACCTGGCACAACTTGAGCTCATTTCCTCTCATCCTGTTACTTGGGACAAGAGACTGACCCCCACCTCACTACAGCCTCCTTTCAGGTAGCTGAAGAGAGCAAGAAGCTCTCCCCTCAGCCTTCTTTTCTGCAGGCTAAACAACCCCGGTTCCCTCAGCCGCTCATCGCAAGACTTGTGCTCTCCACCTCTCACCAGCTTCATTGCCCTTCTTTGGACATGCTCCAGCACCTCAAGGTCTTTCTTCCAGGGAGGGGCCCAAAACTGAACACGGTCTTCAAGCTGTGGCCTCACCAGTGCCGAGTACAGCAGGACAATCCCTTCCCGACTCCTGCCGGTCACACTATTTCTAAGACATGCCAGGATGCTATTGCTCTTCTTGGCCACCTGGGCACACTGTCGGCTCCTATTCAGCTGCCTGTCGACCAGCACCCCCAGGTCCTTTTCCACCAGGCAGCTTTCCAGCCACTCTTAGAATCATAGAGGAGCGACACCCGGGCACTTGACCCGACCTGGCCAACAAGTCGATTTCATACAACGAACATCACATTCGATATCAATTAGAAACTTTGCTGTGAAGTGCTCTCTCTCCCCTCGATGGCTGTGATCCTGAGAACTTCTTCCCCAAGCTTGTACTGTTGCATGGGGTTGTTATGACACAAGCGTAGGATCTGGCACTTGGCCTTTGTTGGACCTCAGACCGTTGGCCTCAGTCCAGCCAGCCAGCCTGTCCACATCCCTCTGTGGAGCCTTCCTACCCTCAAGCGGATCAAGGCTCCCACTCAGCTTGGTGTCCTCTGAAAAATTCTTGAGGGTGCGCTCCATTCCTCTGTCCAGATCATTAATAAAGGTAGGTATTAAAGACATCAGGCCCCAGTACTGAGCCCTGGGGAGCACCACCTGTGAGGGACTACCATCTGGAAGTAGACACGCAAACAGGTTTGAACAGGGCAAAAAGAGATTCAGATAACATTCCAAAGCAGTGGAGAGAATGATCTTATTGTTCAAAGGTGACAGCTGAAGGAATAAAATGCCTGAGCAGCAGTATACAGATGACCCCACCATACATCGCTAGAGCATGTCAGCAAGCGTGAAAACTCACCTAGTTTTTACCTTAAAGAGAAGTCTCACATAACTTAAGCACACGGTTTGTCTTTTTCAATAATCCCAACAATCCAGTCTGTACAGATATTTAAGGCTTTCAGACCCTGTGGCCAGAACAGCATCCATTGCTTACATTCCAAACCCACGTATTTTAAAATAATCAAACACAGGCATCAGAACAAACCTTCAATAATGCTATCCTCTCTGTCAACAGGGCTGAGAAATTTTTCTACGGTCTGACAGCTGAGTAGTTTAATACTGCTGATCTGCCCTCTCAAGGGAAAGACTCCTCCCGTGAGATCTAAAGTGTACCTCTCGTCACAGTTTTTCAAACCCTGGGGAAACAACAGAAGAGACAAAGGGTCATTTTGAGATAAAAACATACATTATAGCTAAATATGAAAGACACTCTATATCTCATATAATAAGCATATTTTACCGTGTATATTTCCCATGAGCTTATTTGTGACAATAAATAGAAACTACAAATGACATGCAAGAGAATTCAGTGTCAAACCCCAACAGCTAAGTTTGGCGGTACAGACCAGGCACGTTTTCAAACTCTAGCATTTCCCTAACATCATTCAGATCTAAATGTGTTTTGCAGACTTCCTTGCAATGTCAAGGTTTCTTTATAAACCTAAATATATATCTACAAAGAGATATCTGAAATAACGCAGCACGCATGCACACAAAGCTCTTTCCTCCGTGTCTTGGTCACAGAACTGATGAAGTCAGAGAAGTCACGCCATCGCAGCAGCTAAAGCTCTGTCGAGAGGTATGATCTAGAGGCACATCGCCAGAGTGAACGCACATCCCTCGCTGGGAACTACGAGAACTTCTTACTGATGAACAATCTTCTTTCAAACCACATAAGCTCCTGCCACCTCCTCTTCTCATCTTGTCAGAGACTGATTAATGGGTGAATTGGGTGAAATGGGTGAATGGCCCTCAGGTCCTTCACCGAGCACAGCCAACAGCAAAAGGGGAAAACAGAGAGGACATGGGATGCACGTGGCCAAGGCATTTAGGATCACAAAGCACTACAGAGTAAGCAAACTGCTTTGAGATACACTGAAACCCCGGCAGGATTGTGTTCAACCCCTGATGCCACCAGTTGCTAAGTAAGCATTAACTAAAATGAACCGTCTTTCCAAACACAGCATTGCTTCGAACTGTCTGCTGTACGGTGCAAGACTGGGCGTACTGTGGACACCAAACAAAAAAACAACAAAAATCCACCACCACCAAACAAAAGCCAACCCAGAAACGGATCACACCACGTTCTACCCAAGTTTCCTAAAACTTTCCTAAATTAGCATGAAACAACACATTCCCATATGATCTCATAACATACATCTAATTCACCTGAGAAGAGGCAAGCTTTCTCTTCATAGTTCCAGGAAATGTTTCAAATAAATATCAAGGCTGTCTAAAACCAGTAATAATTACAAAAAATTATGGTTTTCATTCCTAAAAAAAATAACAGACGTGCAGAGGAGATGAGGAAAATGAAAACCATCTCTTTGAAAAACTGATGTGAAGCATAGGCAAAGAGCCTCATTTTTGGTACAGAATGAATGATCACTACACCCAATTTTAATAAAAGATGTTGTCCTGAACGAGACATCCACCACTCCAAAAGACAGTTTCATCAGGTAAAGTACTAAAACTCCAGAAACCTGTCAGAGACTAATTTTAAGAGCTAGAAATTTAGACTTTCGTTCATATGTGAAGAGCCAGTCCTCCACAAAGAGGGCGCAGAGGGAAAGGGCAAAATAATACCAAAACAATTCCTGCCTAAGACAACTTCTGAAGCAAAGCAGTCTATTTGAAACTTCCCACACTGGGGCAAGCAAATCCCACTTAAGGAACTCCATTGTATGGAAGTGATGAAGGAGGGACTTTATCGACCAGTAAAACAGGAAGAGAGTTTTCAAATGAGATGCACTGGTCACACTCCGATATGGAAGTAGACGCTTTTCTGCCAGTGAGGATGGAAAGAAACTTGTCTCAGACAGCCGTGTAGGCAGACAGTCATGTGGTACCGACCAAGCTGTGATTCCAAGGAAGTGTTCTGGGACTAAAAGTGCCCACGGTAGAGTACAGATCCTGGCCTAATGCACCTTTTGGGGTTTGTCCTGTTGAGAATATGCAAGACAAAGGATCAAAATAGGAGGAAAGGCTTGCTCTGAATTAAGATTACTTTCCCCTCAAAAAGGTTTTGGAAGACTTCCGAGCATACTACTGAATAGAATTCTACATTACACAGATGCGCCCTATATCTGTTACATACCAGAGATATAATGATACCTCACCTGCATTTTAAACGCACCACCTTTGGAGCCAGCTTGTACATTTCTGTATTCTCTTCTGAACGAGTCATCCCACTGTTTACTGTATTTACATATTTTGCTGGCTCTGAGAGTGGATTCAATAGGTAACCCAGACAAAGAGAAGAACAAGTTATCTTTACAGCTACAAGGTTTCAGGATCATCACCACGTAAGAGACGCTGTAGGTACATTTCATGTGAAGTACAGCTGACAGAGCTCAAAAGGAAACCAAGAAACTAAACCCAAAGATCAGCAAAGAAGAAACAGGTATAGATGACCGTCTTTGGAGAAAGGGAGACAGAGGGAAGCTTATTCAAGTCTGCAGGTTGGTTAAACAAAGCTATTCGAGGCCCTGTCTTTTCTTCCTACATGCCCTCAATTTGCTGTTTAAGAATAATTTTATTTGTAAAAGCTGCTTCCTCTTCAGGAATTGAATTGATAGGGGCTCTTTGCAGACGAATCTAGTTGCAACACACGACACTGCAGCACAAAACTGTACGCCTTGTTTTCAAAAAGCATGCACAAAGGCCAGGCCCAAGAAGACTCAGCAAAAGACTACTTTTTTTCCAGTCAGCTCTGAATTTTGATGGTCAATATTAGCCCTGCGAACTCAGCTGATGCTCACCCACAGAAAATAACTCTTCTTTTCACACGCGTGCACATCTTACCTCATACATGACTTGTCCTGATGCCAAGCACTTTCTGTCACCAAATGTTAACTGCAACAGATGTAAACTCAGCGCATCACCTTCGCTGAAAAGGGTATCAATGAGGAAATTAGATTACAAAGATGCTTTATAATCCTCATAATCATTTCATTAGTTCTAGACCGACGTTTTCTTAATAGCACGCTCTTGCTGACAAGAAAAACACCGCTTCCCAAAACACGGTAACTGGCCACATTTAGCCACTAAAATACATAAGAGGACATTTTGGCACTAAAAGCTCCAAGGGCAAATGCTAACCATACATTTTGAAAGCTTTAATACGTTGCATGGACTAAAACTTGTTGGATAGACTTCTTCACAGCCAAGAGGTCTCGATCACAACTGCTTTAAAGTCAAACTTAAAAAGACTGTCGCTCTCGGAACGGCTGAGATGATGCTGAAAGAGAGAGAGATCTTTCTCCCCTTCCCTTACCACCAAAGTTCCGGTCCCTCTCCTGCACCCACTGCACCCTCCCGCATTCGGATGTGATGCAGTCATCCAGCAGGAAACCGTTGACTTCTCTGCTGAATCCTTCCCTCCAGGTGAGCTGAACTGGCTCACGAAGGCTCACTGGCTCACGACTGCCGAAGCTGGCACAAGGCAATCGCCAATACTGTCACCGCCCTCCTTTAGGGGCAGCGGGCTGTTGTATCGGCACCTTTAGTCTTCTAGATCTGCAGCCTCAACTGCTTTTAATGGTATTTTAATACCATGCTGGGAGCATCAAACAAACCGTGAAGCAGTCAGCAAGAAACAAAAGGAAATCATTTAAGAATGCAAGCGCAAAAATGCAGCCACAGTTGCTTTGCCTTCTTTCCGAAGGCGGGAACTACCGGGTCCCTCTTCACATCTCTTAAAGCCTGTAAAAATGGCATTGTCAGCTTAAAACCTTCCCTACCTGACCGAATCTCCTGCATAGCTCAAGAAACAAAACAAATATACCTGTATCGACTGTATGCCGACAAACATATTAAAAAAAAAAATAAAATTCAGTGGCTCACTGAAGTGACACTGAAGTGTTTATTCACCTTTCCTGTGTAGACTGAACAGCCCACAAGTAGCAACAATTGAGAGGATCATTCTCAGGCTCTTGAAAAGTGACAGCATAGACAGGAATCCTTCCTCCTTCAAGCTGAGAGTGGTGCCTACAACGTTAAAAAAAAAAAAAAAAGAAAAAGAAAAAGAAAAAAAGAAAAAGAAAAAAGAAAAGGTGAGCCTACCGGCCCTAACTGTTTGTAGAAGGGTAGCAGCTTCTTCCATGAAAAGAAGACCTTACGAGCTTATCCTCAAAGTACAGAAGGTCATACTTCCATCTCAAACAAGTGAGTCAAGGAAGAGACAACTGTATATGCAACAGTCAAGAGGTGAGGAAACTCCTGTCCAGCAAACGCAATAACCTGGGCTTATGTCCTCCTCTGCCTCAGGAGGAAGAACATCATAAAGGATTACTTCAGCAGCCAGGCAAAAGATTGCTCCTACTGTTGTAGCCTACTTCAATATTGAACTTCAGATGCAGCATATCTTCTGAACAAATTTAAAACAGTGCCAAACACAAGTAGCTTCTCATTTCTTGGACTACACAAAGCATTTTTCTTCCAGACTTGTGAATCTTATTGGTACCTTCACAGTCCATTCTTGCCACCTAATTATTCCTCCACTGGCTATGCATCCAACAGCTTCTGGTGAGTCGCTGCAGACGTGCTGAAGTGAATCCCTGTCTGAAGCTGGCCAAATATTTCAAGTGAGATTGCTCTTTGGCAGATCTTAAATCACCTCTTAATTTTTCTTACTTATAAATTTACACCTCCCTTATTCTCACCGCCAAGTGTTGCAAGCAAACTTTCATTCACATGCATCGTTGCCTCGGAATGGGTCAATCTCTGATTTCAGCCAAAGCTGACGTGGAGGAAAGAATATATTTTCAGACACAGATCAGCTACTGATCTTTCGTCTCTCACTTGTTTCCTCCTGCACATTTTAACGACTAGCATCACCAAAATCACACCACTAACGTACTTCAGCCTTTCAAAGTATGCCCTAGGTGCAGTTACTGGATCTGAAAAAGAGTTCCTCAAATCAGTTTCATCAAAATACGCACACAGGGAAACAACGGTTTCACTGAATACTACTGGTAGAACAGACTGTCTGATAAAAATCGGCTCTATCGCATCCCAGCTGCTTGACGTGGAAAGCATGCTTCTTTGGGTTACAATTCCTCAATCCACAGGCACAATAAGGAAAACAATCCCAGTGCACGCAGGAGAAGGCCATCCACTTAATGCAGGTATGACTTAAAAGGTATTGCAGAAGAGGATTTCTACACATTGTACTCATACTGGGTTCAGTCCCTGAAAAAGTCCTCTTTAATTTCACATACTTCCTTAGGCAAAAAATGGAGACCGCTGCCCCTCCAGGCGTGGCCAAGGGTAAAGGCCTACTTACTCCCTCTTCAAAGTCTTCATGTTCCACAGTGACAGGTAGCCGTCTGAAAAACCCACAGCGAGCTGATTGCTTCTGCTTATGTAGCACAGGGTTGACACTGCTGTTCCGGAAGGATTTTCTAAATAAAAACAGAGACGTCTCCCTTCTCTGGTCACAGCTTCTCTCCTCTGTGGGACTTGAGCAGGACTTCTAGTGACAACTTCCAGATCTACACACACAAAACAAGGAATGCGTGATGCCATTTAGCGTGCATTTTATACGCTGACGTCACAAAACCCATAATCTAAGTCGACCGTCCCAGGCAAAATACCAATTTATGCAGCACTTTTTTTGCCATTTCCATTTTGTACGTCTTCAAAGAACATAAGAACTCTCTGATCGGACACGTATTCTCACTCGTAGGCAAAAATCAAGTAGAAGCGTAACCTTCATAGACAAATTCCTCTTGGACTCCATACATCAGGAGTTTGGGCCTCACAGTGAAGCTATTTGAAGTGACACCAACTCCTGAAGCCACTGTTGTAATAGTTAAAACAGTGGATGCAATCTGAATACACCAATCAGAGATTTCATTCATCCAAATGCAGGGGTTTTGACAAGTTGGATTTTTTTTAGAAAACAAGCCTAGAATTTGCCCCAAGTCACTTAAGACGAGCCAAAGAACGTTCCCAAGAAATAGGGCACCTCCGACACAACTTCCTACCAGGCAGCTGCACCGACTCAGATGGTAAAAGTCCCGCACCTCACTGGCAAGAACCATAGTGACACAGCGATCTCGGTGGGAGGGGGCATTTATAACACTAGAAGGAGTAATCAGCCACTCCTAGCTTTAATCAGTTCAGGACTATACAATGTCAGACCGCCACCTGCAGTCAGTACTCACAAATGTCTGCACACTAGTATCTTCAAAGCGGGATGCATACTGCTTCTTTAAAAGACACACATTTTCTTACACCTCAATTCATGTTTAAAAACTGAAGCTTACCCAATGCTTCGATATCGTTCTCACTGCAAGACAAATCATCCAAACAAAGGTCAACCAGAAGTAGATGACCAACATCTGTAGCCACTGCTGCCACTCCAAAGAGCCATTGCAGGCTCTGATGAAGGTGCTGAGTGCTCACACTGGCTCCTCCGTGACTCGTTATGGGCTCTATAGCAGTTACGTGCAGGAAAACTACAAGTTAATATTTCAGCTGTTTGACAACCCAAGTCGAAATCATTCAAAAGGGAAGCCAGAACTGGCACATCACAAACAAGAAAGTAAATACAGGAGCATAAGACTTAAAAACAAAGCATGGTTTCCGATTCTATCAAGGAAAAAGAAAAAGAAAACAGCCCTGTACAAAAATCTCTTATTGCCTTCCCTTTACTGTATTTCCTACAGCTATTTCACGGAATTAACTTCAACTGAAAAGGTGCAGTCTATTATTACAGCTTACCAACTTCCATTTCCTACTTAGAAATAATGAACTACGGAAGGAAGAAGCGCGCGCTGCTCTCTAACATGCCAAGCAGTCGGCATGCACCTCTATTACAAGGTGAGGACAGATTTTTCAGCACGTGTTGCAACACGTCCCAGGACAATACCCACTGCCAGAGCAGAGCACAAGCACAGGAAGACTCCTGCACTGAAGCTATACAACAGAAGGACACAGGCTATCGTTTAGCCCTCTCACAAAATGCAACCCAATGCAAACAGGAAGCTTTACATCAACAACAAACTGTTACAGGAAAATAAAGCAAGGGAGTGAACTTCACAAGGTAGTCCATTTTTTATCTTCTATTTTTACCCCCAGAGGTGGGGAAAAATAACCAAACCCCAAAGCCCCAAAGGTTTCTCCTCTCCCCTATCAAGCACTTGTTGCCACTACTCTGCCTGGCGACCTGCTCCACAATTTACCTTTCATCTTGCTCACGAGAATTCTAATCTTAGAAGCACCCGGAGCAATTTAGACCACTCTCATTTCCTGTTTCAGATTCCCTCTAAATCAAATCAAATTTCCAGTCTTCTCTCCTACTCGAAGGACTATCGCAAGCGCTTTGATTGTTCCAATTCTTGCTGCTCCAAGTCTTGAGGACTGTTATGAGGGAAGCAGAAATACGCTACACAGCTTGCTGCGCAATTAGCCAAAGTTCAAGTGTCGCTTCCAACTTCTTTCTCTTCTAAGATTGTTTCCGTTGTTCAACTGGCTCCAAATGAATCTTCTCCATTTGTACATACGGTCTTCCAACAACGTTTCCCGATTTTAACACTGCCATTTACCACCTAGAAGCTCCTGAAACGGCCTAGTTTTCCACTGCGCTCTGCACAGGCTTTTCATATGCTCCTAGACTAATGCCGACTCATTCTGGGAATGAACTCAGAAAACTTTTCTCAGCTCACAGGATCCAAATGCTACCCCTCTGCCTCATACAAACCAGGAAAACTTGGGAAATTACCATTCCATACTTCTGAAACATACAACCATTATAAACCCATTTAACAGAACTAATGTTTTTAATTCAGAGTTGCTTTTACTAGAAACCAATTCCAATAAGACTCCTTTAACATTTTCAGTTTTCTGCTGCATTTCACATGTATATCATCCAGAGGGTAAAAAGAGCTGTTGCCGTGACCAAAAAAAAAAAGCCAAAATTCTTTCTAAGCTTCTAAGTTCCGTTTTCTAAGTCATTCCTTTTCTCTCTGAGCAACTACACACCTACTCTTCCACTAAAAGACAGTCATACAGTCACTACACATACCCTGTATTAATACACTCATGGCTTGACACCTCGGTCCGGAATTACTTGAAGTTGCTGTTAACCTGGATAACTTTGTTGTCCACAGAAGTCAACAGTCCAACCAGCAACACCTGTGTCCTGCCTATGCTCACCTAACCTCAGAGCAAAAAGATAGGAAGCGAAATGAAAGCAACAGACCAGACAGGTTTGTAATCAAGAGCATTCAGGCCACAAGAGCAGAAACTCAGATAAGCTTTGGCTTTATTCCCAAATTCACAACCTTCATCACACAACAGCCAACTTGTCCCCCCAAGGCTTCGTCATATTATCTCCTCAACCACTCTTTTTGTGGTATGGAAAGACTCCCTGATACAACTGAGACTTATAACTCTATTTGGTTTCAAAACACTTCTGTAGACACAGACTCAATACATGACATGTTCCTTCTTCCCCTTTCCTGTTCTTCTTCCCAGCTTGCTTAGATTTCAGAAATAAAACTTAATAAAGCTACGTCCTTTTTCACACACATAATTTACTTATTGATTATACGCCTATGCCAGCACACAACTTGTCTTTCCAGCTACAACTCTCAGATTTACCCAGACGGTAGGCAAACGCACCCAGTGGAGCACCAACCCAACTCCTCGCTTTAGAAAGTACCGCAATACAAGTGCTTGAGACGAGTAAGCACACTGTAGCATTACAAACAAGCAAAACAGAAACTGTGGTCTGCTCTAAAGTCACCTGCTTGCTAGGCTGAGATTCATGGGAAAGGGTCCAAGTCATTTACAGCACAACTATGGAAGACCGAGATCTTTGAAAGACGGAATTCCTGACAGAAATTTCATTCTGACAGAAAAAAGCATTTCAGAAATTTCTGTTACAGACCTGTTAAGGGGTAGTGATTTATTTTTTCACTCGTGCCAAAAAAAAGGTATTTTTCAATGCCCTTTTGTGGAAGTGGAGAATCAGGTAACTTTGTGCTCTATGATGAAACTAGAAAACTTGGTTTACTATCCCTAAACTCAAAAGATAACAGTACCATTGTGCCCAAGATTTTACCTCAAGGCTCTCTCAGCTGGATACTCTCAAGTGACAGTACGTTAATGCACTAGACAAGAAATACCCCCTACAAAGAGGCGCTCCAAAGCTTGTCCTGAGACAGGGTCATGCAGCACCTAATAACATAAAAGCTTCGCTTCTCCAATTAAAAAGTACGTACCGTTCCAGGAAGAACAACCGATTTCACCACTCGTGATGTTCCAAGGTCGTACAGACAGAGAACACTTCCCTCTGCTTCTTCCAACCCAACCAGTAGTCCCGTTCTCTTCTGCCAGGAAAACTCCTTCACCACACGAACAGTGGGAGGCTGTTTCTTTACTCCACTGAAACGGTGCGCAGAGAGCCGCTCTGCTGTCACAGAGTTCACTACCTCAAGCTGAGGACCACGCACCAACCACGCTAGGCCATTCCTCCCTGGAAGAGAAAAGAAAGCTGGCTAAAGCAAATGTCCAAGAGAAGACTGAAAACAACTGAAAAATCACAGTCGCTGCCCCTTTCCTTCCCTAAAAGAACCTAACAGAGGAAGACCGACTTACCTCGTTCTGGTCACTTCCTTAAATCACCCACTGAAATCCTCAGGCCATACCTCTTAAAATTAACAGCCTTATTTATTCTTTTGCATTTGTACCTGTCATTCCAGCACTGAAGAATCTGGATTGTTTGGGATAAAGATTACAATATCTTGACCTAGAGTCTTTAGACCACATTCGGCTTGGTTTGGCTAGAAATCATCGAAATGCATATGGGAATGCAAATCTTCAGGCGGGCTTCCCACATAACAAATCTAAGCCAATTCATTCCTTGTTGATTAATTGTCCTTGACACAGGCCTACTTTGGGCAGGGATTTGGACCTCAACAAGACATTCTCTTAAAACGGGCACCGCATGAGTAAATGTAAACTTTTACACGTGCTGGTCACACGAAGAATTCAACGTGTTTTGTTTCACTGAACTACTTCAAGCTCCAAGGAAGTGTTGCCTCAATTACAGCCTTTACAGTCAGGTACATAGATTCTACCTGCTCTTAACAGAATCCTAGACATCCAGACAGGCACCCAGCTCTGCTTTCAGATCACCTGCAAAGTCCACTACCTAATCTGCTTAGCCGCTTTCAGCGGCTCTCCCGGGGTACTCATCTGCATCCTAGTAGATACTTTGGAAATATGGCTGCAGCGCTTAACAGCGTTATCCTCTTCCTTCTGTTTTTATTCAGACTAGAAAAGAAAAAGCAGGGGGGGTGCCTCTGTAACAGCCTAGAAGAACTATTTCTGCACGCGATGTTACGATGGTCATAGAGCTTGAGCCACTGAAAAGAAATACCGCCCAAAACACCACTATTCCCTTTTTGAAAATTGTTTCTTATGTAATTAAAAATTGAGGAGGGCTCACTGACTCAGCATGTTTAAGTAAACTATTTGAATTGCACAAGATCGGTGCAGGTTGTTATAACTTCAAAGTTTAACTATACCAATGTTCTAATATTAGCATACGTTGAAGCATCCTTTTTGGTCTCGCTAAGCCTGATGCACCTTAACAGCACCGACCTGGCACAGTTGATACTATGACCCGATGCTTCCGGTAACCTCCAGGCAATAACAACTTTATACCAAGTCCAAATTTAAAGGAAAATGCTCACCTCTAGAAAACTTCCCGCACAGCACAGAATTGCGGCTCCTCTCCTCTTCCCCAACTGCCTCAAGAGTCACCTCTGGAAACTGCTGCAGACTGCTCGTAACGTGAGCCCTCAGGTCTGGCATTCTTCACTGTAAATAAAAAAAAACATTGACCAAACAGACTCATGTCAGCCATAAATATTCTTGAGATTGACACTAGTTTCATCAGACGCAGGGAAAAATCTCCTAGGCATCACCTGTATCTCTTTTCCTTAAAAAAGGGGCACTCAGGACAGTTTTTCCTCCCACAGCAGAGCCAAAGGAGAATCCTTTGCTTTTCTGATGCCCATGAGATCCCCAACAAAAAGTGACAGAGAGGTATGGATGAGATAAATAACAGGAAAAAACCCAGTACACTGAGTTCAAGGCTGCTCACACAGGTGAGTAAGAGGAGGTCTGAGAAAAATCCTATTGGGAAAAGCTTCTCAGTAACAGGCACAAGTTTCCAAGCTGAAGAGAGGATTTCACAAACCATGTTGACTGCGCTGCCACCAAAAGAGAGGCCTTGCTGCCGCCTCCCATCTCTCCATCTGCCCCTTTCTTCTACTACTGTACTCCTGTGGGCTTACCTTGCGCTGCCTTGAACACTTCTTAGAGCACTTTGGGAGCCAACTTACCTCCCTAAGCAGACAGGCAAATAAGCCAGAAAAGGAGACAGTGTTCCACCAGGTTAGAGAGTCCAACTGGCTTGCAGAGAGAACTCGCAAGTGTAAAAGGCGGCACAAGGAAGGGGGCAGGACAACGCGTTGGGAAGAAGGAGAGGGAATTCGTCCGTGTGCGTTTTGTGGCAGTAAGCCGGTATGCTAGCTCAGGCATGGGTGAACACCACACTCCATTTGCAGGGAGAGCTAAAAACCCCTTTGCTTTTAGAAAGGACACCACCCAGGACACAGTCGGTCCACTTAGAACTCCCTCTTGCACGGAGAGGCCCCCCGTCTCACTGAGAAAGGCTGCAGCTGACAGGCGTCGCTCCTTCCTTCAGCCAGAGGGGGAAGCCAAAGTCATTTCAGGGAAGTGGTACTTGGTGATCAGAGAAGGGACGACATTGTGTGCCTCTACTCAGATCACATTTTCTAAGGAAACAGGACAAAGAGTGGGAAGAAGCCAAAGAAGAAGAAATGGAAAGAAAACTAAGTTCTTTTGGGAAAAACAGCATCCACTTTGTTGAACAACAGGTCAAGATCACAGAATCGCAGAATGGTCAGGGTTGGAAGGGACCTCTGGAGATCATCTAGTCCAACGCCCCCCTGCCCGAGCAGGGTCACCTACAGCAGGTTGCACAGGACGGCGTCCAGCGGGTTTTGAATGTCTGGAATAAGAAGAAATAAGTCGTGCTGGAGTCCCAGCAAAAGCCTGACTGAAAGGACCACAAAGAGAGCGGCGTTCAGTCCTGAGCCCCAGAAAGGGCAGGAGGAGAGCAAAGGGGAGGAGAGGGGGGAACCTTCTCCTCCAGAAGGACCCAACAGACTGGGAAGCGAGCTGCTCCTGGGCAGGCAGGAATAGCTCTGTGTGGCACTGTCGCTGGGATCTGGCGCTGGGAAGCAGAGGTGACAAACACCTGGCAGCAGGGATCATCTGTAGGTTCTACGTTTCAACTCCATGCTGCATCACTGGGAGGGAAAAGGAAGGAAAGAAGCGGAATTAAGTCACACGTAGGAGAGAGACCCAGAATTCTCAGGAAAAACAGTCACCTCTGTCCCACAACTCAGTTGTGAAAATATATGCCCTCCGCTAATATGAACACAGAATAAGCTCTTAATCTGCTGCCTTTGCTTATTGACAGATTCGCTCTTTCTTCATCCGGAGTTGTCAATCACTTTGAAGGGGAATCTTTTGTCCTTTTGCCCAGCACCTGACTGCAATTTGCAGCAGGAACAGAACAGGAAAAATTATGAAAGCGTACCTTTCAGCATAGCATAAGGCTGACAACGTTCCTTTGTAAGAGAGGTCTGCCGGACTCACGGCCGCAATCTGGAAGCGTATGAAAAGTATCAACTGACATTAGACTTTGAAGGAGATTTTTTTTTTAAAGCAGTGTTAAACACTACCAAAAATCAGATAGGGATTAAGTCCATAAACATAAAAGGAGAATCCTAGTGTCTTAGCAACCTGGCTATAAATTAACTCCTTTAGCATTTGAAGAAACTCAGGTAAGCTGTTTCAAGGCTGTCAGCATTTAGTCAATGTTTTCACAGATGCACTTTTTCTATTTGTATTCCTCCATCTCTCTACTGATAGTCCTTTCTTTAAGAAAAAATACCTCTCCAGAGATGCTGGAGTACACCATTAGTTCCCTGAGACAAAGGCGATCCTTTGGCAGTTTCATCTTATTTAGGAATGAAACATCTTGTGCACAGCCCAAACGATAATCTCAGATTTCAGGAAAAAAATATAGTTGCTTCATAATACTGCCTCATTTTATGGAAAGAGCATGGCTTTTCTAAATAAAGGGGGGCTGCTTATGAGTGTTATACCTACATTTCTCTCTATTTAGATAAGTTTTTACAAATATGCAGAAAACTCTTGCAGAAGAAATGGGGTTTGAATGGCTAATGTAGAAAAAGAGAGAGAGAGATTTTTGTTCTGAAAACAGAAGTGCTCTCCATTTGAGTAATGCGTTTCCTAGTGGCAAGAAACTTGTGACCAGCAGAAGGGTTCTCACCTTTATGTTGCATAGAAAGCAATCTTTTATCTTTTTATCTACACGCACTTTCACCACTGTTAGAGCCATGGGATCAGAATTAGAATCAGTTTACCATGATGGTCCGGCTGTTTCCCCCCAGAGCGGACTGCAGGAGTTTCGTCAGGACCGAGTCCTTGTATGGGATATGCAGCACTTCTTTCCTGGAGCAACCTCAGCCAGAGCACTAAGGGAAAGGAAGTCAAAATATGGGAACAGTAAAGCATAACCATCAAAAGCAAATTAACGGGGGAGAAACTACCAGATTCTAAACTTCAGTACATTCCTGCTTATTTCATGCTTATGTTCATTCTTCAGTATATGAGTGCTTATGTACATCTCAGGCTTTATTCACTTAAGTAACTTTATTAGCCACGCAGCAAGTTGGTCTCTGTCGCAATCCCCAGCACTTCCCGCTGGATTAGGCTTTGGGAAACAATTCAAGGGTCCTCAGCCACGAGTAAGGAACGAGCCGTTACTAACTGGCAAATCAGTAGAAACACCAGCCCCAGTCATGAGGAGAAAGTCTCATTTTTCAGTCATGGATTTTCACGGGTTTTGTTTTCAGGCCACCCAAACAGGGCGCGCTTTTATAGCCATCAGCAATTAAGTTCTCCGTCCCCTCCAGAAAAGCCTTTTCCTAAAGGCGCTCTCCTTCCAAGGGCAGACCCACAAAAAGAAGCCCTCTCTGCTTAATCCATTTCACAAAGAATTTCAAATTCAAAATAGAACTAAACAGGACGTCTTTTCCCCGCTTCAGGGAAAGCCACTAATATAGACCTTGGCAACATATTTAGCAAATCTATCATTGTAATGCCTTTGCATTGCCCATTTCCACCTGGAGAGCAGGCTGAAAGGACTCTTATTAAAAAGAAAAAACAACAACAAAAAAAAAAGGCAAAACATATTCCTGTCTAGGGGGTAATTTTATGAAAATAGGACAGAAGTGAAATTCCTGTGAAACAGAGGAGTTATGATTGTTACCGTCTTCTCCAGCCTTATCAATCTGAATGTCTTTTTATACGTACAAGGCAACAAGAAACATTCTCGAGGTGCAAAAAAACCCCACCTAGTCACCTCTTTACCCCAAAGATCTTTTCACCACATGGATTCCACCACCAATACACAGCTGCTAAATATCCCCGGCTGCTGCCGATCCGTAAGAAACACTTCAAAATACAAGAGAACGCTGAGCCCGGCACGCTGACGGTGCTGCCAGGGCTGTGAGTCAGAGCTGGACGGAGTCGCAGCCCCTGAGGTTGAAATCAGCCCCACACTCAGGCACAACCCGGGGTTTTAAGCCTCGCTACAAACCAGCCCACTGCTTTTGAAAAAAAAAAAAAAAAACAAACAGGGAGATTCACCTCGAAAGAAACCACGTTCTCGACGCCAAAGGGGCGCTGGTCCATGGCCGCCGCCGCCCTTAGGGCCAGTTCCATGGGGCTTCGCTTGACCTGGAGCAGAACTCGAGGGCGTGAGGACAACAAGCCCCCTACTCAAAATCTAAAAAAAAGGAAAAGCTCAATAAGATTTGCTGTTACTCACCCACCAAAGCCTAACCACTACAACTGCCCCTTTCACAACCAGGCCTGATCGCAGAAGAAAACTGGAATATCCCAATTCCCGGTTCAAACACAAGGCGTGGAGCTGCCCAGACCCCACGTGTGGGCTGGGCAGACGGGGGGGGCTCTTCTTCTCAAAACCCGCAGGAAGAGAAAGGGCAGGAGTGTTTTCCCAGCCCTGGAAGAGGCTGTGGGGAGAAGGTGGGAGGGAGGAAAAGGCTGCCCAGGAGTGGAGTCGGGGGAAGGAGAGGGCTCCATCCATAGGGGAAACGCCATTCCTGGCCACACAGGAGGCTGTGGGACCACCCTGGGGATGGATTTGGGGGCTCTCCCTGAGGGAAACACTGCTCCCAGCCATGCAGGAGGCTGTAGGGCAACGACAGAGATGGATTTGGGGGCTCTCCCTGAGGGAAACACCATTCCCGGCAACGCAGGAGGCTGTGGGGACACCCCGGGAATAGGTTTGGAGACACTCCCTGAAGGAAACCCCATTCCCGGACACACAGGAGGCTGTGGGGCCGCCCGGGGGACACATTTGGGGGCTCTCCCTGAGGAGCCTGTGGGGAGGAGGGAGGCGGGGGCCGCCCCAGGGCCGGGGCCACTCCTGGAAGGGGAGGGGGGGATCTCCAGCCGCCCACGCGGGGCTGCCCGAAGCCTGAGGAGATGAAAAGAAGAGGAGAAAAGCCAAGAGTTCCCTCACCGCCATCGCCTCTCACAGCCCCGGCCCTCCCCGCCGCGCCTCATGGCGGCTGTGTGCGGTGTCACCTGAGCGGGGGGCGGCGGCTGTGGCAGGAAAAGGCGAGAGAGGGAGGGAAGGGAAGGGAAGGGAAGGGAAGGGAAGGGAAGGGAAGGGAAGGGAAGGGAAGGGAAGGGAAGGGAAGGGAAGGGAAGGGAAGGGAAGGGAAGGGCGGCGCCATTTTGAATGGGAGGAGAGGGGAAGGGGGGGCGAGAGATGGGGGGGGGGGTGGGAGCGAGGGTGTGAGGGGAGTAGGTGTTGTGTGAGGGGGGAGTGAGGGGGGAATGGGTTTTCGGGAGAGGGAGGTTTGCAGGGCTGTGAGGTGCCTGTGAGAGAGGAGGTCCCGGAGGGAGGTGAGTGGAAAGGGCTGTGTGTGAAAAGAAAAGCTTTAAGGACAGGCCGGGCTGGGGAAAGGTGGTGGGCCCTGAGGGAGGGCTTGGGGACCGGGGCCGGAAGCGTGGGTTTGGGGGCAAAACTCTGGGAAAGAAACTGCAGGACAGGGCCAATCTGAGTATACAGTTTAGCGAAGCTTCTAGGAAAAGGTGACCAAAGGTGCCTCTTGTCCTTTTGTGGGCTGGTTTTGTCTAAGTTATTCATGCGAGTGGACTTTTGCCACATGGGATGGGAACTTTCGCTTCCCGGGATAGCTGATGCCCCTGGATAACCACTGCCCGCGAAGCACTGCGAAACCCCGTGATCAAAAATGAGAACAAAGGCCGAGTTTTGCCTCTCGGAAGGATCTCTAAGCCCCATCTCCAAGCTATTTTCAGTACCTTTCTGGTTGTTTTCTTTCCCCCCATCCCCGTGATGTCCGTCGGGGGGGCTGGCGGAGCTCTGCAGGCGGATGTCCGGCTCATTCTGGGGAGGGCTGGGATGGTTTCGGCCTCGCATTGCCCGACGCGGAGAGAAGCTGTGCTGCGGGGCTCGTTCTCCTCGGCGCGGCGCGGTCCCGCCCCCTCGCTCGCGTTTGCCGCGGCGACGCAGGGGGGCGTGGCCCGGGTTTTCGCCTCGGCACATGCGCGGGTGGGCGGACGTGAGGGGGAGCACTTCCGGTGTACGGCGGCGGGCGGGAGCTGCGACGGTCGGTACCGGGGGAGACGGGGGGATCGGAGCCGAGGAGGGCGGGAGCGGGCGGGCGGGGTGGCGGCGGCGGCGGCGCGGAGGTGTGCAGGGCCAGTTCGGGGGGTTTGTGGGGTGGCGGGACCGGGCTGGGGGGCTCGGGGGGCGGTCTGGGCCTGTTTGGGGGTGTAGAGCCGAGTGGGTGGTCCCCGGGGGAAACAGGGCCGATTCAGGCCCCCCCGTCCCCCGCTGCCGCCCCCTCACCCCCCGCTCGCTCCCCGCAGGTGGCGGCAGCCCCGGCCGCAGCGCAGGGTGCCCGGGGCCGGCCTGGCGGGGCGCTTGGCTCCGCTCTGGGCTCCGCTCTCAGCTCCCCCCCCGCCCCCGGCAGGTCAGCCCGGCCGTGCCCCCTTCGCCCGCCTCCAGCCCACGGCCGAGTCCCCCCAGGTACCCCCGAGATGGGCCGGGTGGTGGGCACGGGCATTGCTGGGAGCCCGTGGGCAGCCCTGGGACCCCCTTAAAGCCCACGGAGACCCCCGGGGCCCCCTTGTCTCCCCCAGAGCCGACGGGGAGCCGTAGCTGTGGAGTCAGCTTAAGGAGTCTGCCGTAAGAACTGCTGCTTTTTGGAGCGTTGGGGGAGGGGGAGGGTTGTCGGTGTGGGGAGTGGAGGTGTGTGGGCGGAGTCCGTGTCGTGAGAGAGGTTTGGGGGTGTTGAGCAGATTTGGGGGAGTGGGGGAGGGGTCCCCTCCTTTGGAGCTCCCTGGTTGGATTTTTCTCAACTGTGGGAGGCAGCGGGAAGGGGGGGGAAATAGAGTGAGTTGCTGTGTTTCAGTCCTTGGTTGAGAGTCAGCGACTCTGCTCCCTTGCTGCTCAGCAGACTATTAGCTCCGTGGGGCTGTTTCTCCAGGCAGGCTACGACTACAGAAACGGACCGACTTCCTCGGAAGAGTTGTTAGCGGTGACGTCTCCTGTGAACGTGCTGCCTGACGTTGGATAGACCTGGCACCACGCAGCAGCTCAGAGCCCCACAGCGTATGCTGCCATGCTCATTTGGCTCCATCAAATCCTCCGACCTGAGAATACCAAAGGTACGGAGTTGAAACGGGCCCTTCCTCACCCGCTGAGTCAGATGAACCTTTTTGTGCCCAAGTTGGCTGGGGACTGCTCCTGCCTCGCCGCCTTCAGGCGGAGCATGGCTGTGAGCAGGGGAGCTCAACACACAGTGCTTGCTGATTGCACCTGCTCCCTCGGGGGAGCACCTGCAGCGGTGGGATAGGAGGAGGGAGGACAGCACGAGGGCTAGAGACAAACATTTTATTTCTTTAACATTTCACATACGGGGTACCCCAGAGGGGTTCCCGGCCCCACACCCCACAGCCGCTCAGTATTCGGGGCACTGTTGGTCTTCTGGGCCTGGCGCTGTCACCACTTGCAGGGCTGGCAGAAGCAGACACGGCTAGTGGCATCTCCACCAGCCCTTCAGGTAGCCCCACAGCCAGGCGCAGCCCTGCCGTGGGCATCTTCCTGCCCTGCACAGCCCTGGGTCTGCCTGGCCACACTCCCTGCCCATGGTCTTACAGGACTCCTCCCTCTTTGCCTTCAAGGCCTGGAAAGCGCAGGTGATCTCCCGCTCCACCTTGTCCATGTCCATGGCTGGGGGCCTTCCGGGGGACAGGTGCTCGTCCGTGGGCCTCTGTGTCCTGTCCATCCCCTGCTGGGGAACCCACTCTTTCTCGGTCCCTGCTGGCAGCTCCTGTGGAGGCTCCTGGCTGAGGACCAGCCCCGGTTTCCCCACTGCCCCACCAGCAGCCATGGGAGAGCGGGGTTGTCCTGAGTGTGTGAGCACCACTGGCTCTGTTGCTGCACTGGGCCAGGGCTCCAGGAAGTGGTAGAGGGAGCTCTGGGAAGAGGAGCTGCTCCTCAACAGGCTGCTGCAGTCCTCCGAGTTGGCCAGCGAGCACAGGCTGCAGGGGCTCTTGCGGTCGCCCTCAGGGGGCCCAGGAGCCCGGGGGGTGCCTGGACCAGAAGGAGCTGTCCCCAGTGATAGGACCTATAGGCGGCAGAGGAGGGCAGGGGGACCTGGGGGCTTTGGGGGGACAGGGGGTAGAGAGAGGCATCACTGCTCAGATGGTATATGGTTGGCAGGGAGCCCAGTGGGTCCTGTGGGGCCCGGTGCTGCCTCCTCGCTGCCTCCTCGGTTGCCCTGCAGAGGAGGGGAGAGAAGAGACCCGCTGCACCCCGTCTCCTCCGCTGGAGCCTGTGGGCAGCACCCCCTCCTCAGCAGGCGGGCAGGGCTGCCCAGCGCAGGCAGGGCACGGGCTGAGGGTCTGGGGCAGGATCTGGGGGTCTCCCCCACACTCCCTGCTTCTCCTGCGTCGACTTGAGCTCCTATCCTTCATCTGCTAGTCAAGAAGCTGCTGAGGGAGGGGACGGAGTGAGCGGCCGGCAGCCCCCGGCACAGCCCCGGCTCAGGGCTGCCGTGGGGTGTGGGCTGTTTGCATGGTGCGCGGTGCCAGGGCCACTCACCGCTCTGCTCCTCTGGGCGGGCTCTCGTGTCTGTCGCCTCTTGCTTTGGCTTCTTCCAGTCCCTCTGCAGGACCCCGGGAGCTGGGTGAGACGGGAGCAGCTCCCAGCTCTGCGCCGCAGCCCCCCACACCACCCCACGCTGTGGCACAGTGCGGTGCAGCAGTCGCCTACCTGGAGCCGCTTGGTCCGTAGCACAGAAGAGACCGCGCTGAGCCCCATCAAAAGCATCACGAGCGGAGCCAGGTGAGCTGTGGGGGGGACATTGGAGTCCCTCCTGGCACCAGCTGCGGTGCAGCCGCGCAACCCTGGGGTGCCCCCCATGGGAAATGTTAAAGAAATAAAATGTTGGTCTCTATCCCTGGTGCTGTGGTTCCTCCTCCCATCCCGCGGCTGGGGCTGTGCCCCCCTCAGTGCCCGACCCAGTGGGACAGGCTGGCACTGCTGGCACCCACCAACCTGGGGGGGTGGTGGTGTCGGGGGAGCTGGGTGGGCTGGAGAAAGGGAGGAAGCACCTCTTGAAACCAGCTCGGCCCTCCCCAGCCACAAAACCCTCCCCAGAGGCACCAGAGGGGACCCCCAGATCCTTGAAGGGCCCCCCCAGACTCCCTCTGGCCTGCAAGATTCCCCCCCCAGGACCCCATAAGGGCCGCCCAGGACCCCTAACGGACACCCTAGTGGCGTCCCAAATCTGGGTTCTTTACCTGCTGGGCAAGCCAGTAACACACTGTGTGGGAGCAGCCAGCCGAGCCGGTTTCAGAGCACAAGAGGTGAGAGGCAGGGAGCTGCCATCCCACTCAGCTCCATCTCCGCCGTGCCTTGGCTGTGCAGAGAGAACTTGGGGGCAGCTGCAAAACAGCTCAGCCCGGGCTTATCTCAAGATGGCACAGAACAACCAAAACCAAATGGCCCTTAACAAACAAAATGCCCCGAGTCCCATCCCACCACTCTTCCCGTGACGTTGAGCGCCGGACATCACAAATTGGCAACAGAGACTTCGCTATGGCACCACCAGAGGGAAATATCCCAGACAGTGTAATCCACTCGGGCATAATCCTGCACCCTCACCGAGTCAGGAAATATAAACCGCAGGGTCTGGGGAGACAAATGGGGAATCCTCCAAGGATACAGCTGGCCCCTCGGAGATCCGCCCCCCCCCCATCCAGGACGCTCTACAGGGTAACTTCCCCGGGATGGAGCGACCTCACCTGAGAGAGAGAGGGTAAGTGACTAAGAAACATCCGTACGGTATAGGGCATGTGATTGAGTTTGTGACTGGTGCACTCTTTTAAGGTATTAATATCTAGCGCCCTTGTGGTTTGTGTTGCTATTTTTCAGGGGCATTTGTAGCTCGCAATAGTGGATCCTGCTAATTTCTTTTAAATTGCAATGGTGTAATCGCCATCGCACACACAGAACTTGCAATAGTGATGTATTGGACCCGTGAGCGAAGTCCAAAGAAATTGTTAATTTGAACCTCTCAGTGAAGCCCTTTTTCCCGTTTCGTCACACTCCCCGAGCCACTGGGTAAAGCGACACCTGGCAAAAAAACCACCACCACCCCAAAAAAAACCCCACACCACATCCCCCACTCCCCACCCACCCCTTCTCCCCCCATCACAGCCATGGGGCAAACTCCCACCACGACCCCCCAATCTCAGCTCGGCCGTGACCCCCCCGAGACACTGGAACGAAAGCAGCGGAGAGCGAGCTCAGGCTCTTGTGAGCTGGAGAGATTTCTCTTTGTTTTTTGATGTTGTCATTGGGTGGGTTTTGGTTGGTTTTTTTCACAGAACACTTTGCAGTGTGGTGTCACAGTTTCCGGGGCCGGCACTGGCACCGCCACCTCACCCCCGGCTCTCGTCCCTTCTCTTGCCCGATAGCTTTCACCACTTTCCTTGCTTGGTTTGGTTGGTTTTTTTTTTTCCTTTTAACCTTTCATTTTTAATATTTGGGGTTTTTGTTTCCTTTTCCTTTTTTTTCTCTTCCCTCCCCTTTTTTCATTTTCCCTTTTTTTCTTTTTCCCCCTTTTTTCTTCCCCCCCTTTTATCTCCTTTTTCTCTTTGTTCTTCTTTCCCCTCTTTTTTTTTCTCCCCCCATTTTTTTCTTTTGGTTTTTTTCTTTTTCTCTTTTCAAATATCTCTCAAGCTTTCTCCGAATGAACGGCCCCTGGCTCTCAGCCAGCGGAAGGAGACTATGGAAGAGCTCTGGCACCCGTGGGATTGCCTTCCTTCTCCTGCCTCGCACTCAGTAAGAGTGTGTTTTCCAACTCATTTTTTTTTTTATTAAGAAAATAAACAAAAATAATGCTCCAGCTATCAGTTTTACAAGGCATAGAAAATCTGTAAAAGGGAAACAGAAGCGCAATGTTCTGAGGTATGAAAACCTGAGGTAGTTTTTGTGTGTGGATGTGTGTGTGTCATTTGGGGTTGGGGGTTGTGTGTGTTTTATTTTTGAAATTAAAAAAAAAAAAAAATTTTGCTAGTGTTTTGGGTTTTTTTTCCCCCAGCCCTGGGCTGACAACCTCTTAGAAATCTGTTTTCCCCCCCCGCCCCTCTTTTCCCACCTTCTCTCCTTGCAACCGGGATCTTTCCCCAAAGCGTTTACGGCCGAGCACGGCCTTTCTTTAACCTCTAGAAAAGCCGGCTTGTGCTAAAAAACAAACATCCCCCTCCCGCCCCCACCCCCTCTGAAATGAAATAAATAAATAAATAAATAAATAAAATCCTTACAAAACTTAAAAATCGCCGTTAGTTTTGTTATCGTTACATTAATTCTAAAAACTGATGAGCCGCTGCGCTGTGTGCCGCAGCCCAACCTCCCCCCCTCAACGCTGGGTGAGCTCCTCTGGCCATGCCTGGGATGAAAAACCGGTGGCTTTTAGGAAATAAAAAATAAAAAATTAAAAAAAAAAAAGAATAATAAAACCTCTCTTTCTCTCTCTCTCTGCCTGTGTTAGTCCAACTAAAGGGAGAGCGTCGGGAGGCGAGGGAGGAGGAAGGGGGAGGCTGTGGGATGGAGAGAGCCCTCCCCGTACCCCTCGGCTGTGCATCCTCGCAGCGCCATGGAGAATGGGGGGCTGTGTGTTTGGGGGGCTCTTTGGTTTGCTCCCCTGACCTGCTGGGGGTGGGGGAGGAGGATTTGGGAGGGGGGGGATGTCCGGCGGCGGGGTTACATTCATCGGGCGGTGCTGGGCGGCACGGCGGGAGCCTCCCTTGCTGTGCTGCGAGGCCGGGGCTCCCGGAGCGTGTTTCTGCTCCTGCTGCTTCACCTGCTGGAGCATTTCCCTCATCTTGCGCTGTGCAGTCTTGGGGAGGAGAGGGGAAAAGCAAGAGGTGGGGGTCAGGGCACTGTTTCTCCCCCCACCAACCACTCCCGAGCCCCCATCGAGCATCTCGCTGCTCCCAACTTGTCACTCTGGACAAGCTGTAATTAATTTCAGGTTGGTTGGTTGGTTGTTTTTTTAACTTGTGCTTCACTCCTCGAGAGAGCCTGAATTTTCTGGGGGGTCGCCATGCCACCTAAGTGTACAGGAGACAAGGTTATGGAAGATGCACCCAGGTGGGATGCGCATGGATTTGCCCGCACCGGGGAGTCCATTCACACCCCGGGTGCTGCTCTGCACAGCATCCAAAACACCTATTTTTAGATCAATCAAGCCAATCTTCAATTTCAGCGCTCGCACAGCCGGGGGGAGCTACCGAAACACCTTCAGTGCCTCTTGGGGACACAGGGACCTCCCAAAAGAAGAGCAGCAGGTCGCTCGGTGGTGCTGGGCTCAGCAAGCCCCACACCTTTCCTCGGTGGATGAAAGTGGCCGGGGAAGATCAGGTAAAGCCACAGCCAAACCGTACCTGACTGGCAAAGAAATGCCCAATGATTTTAACGATGACCTCCTCGTTCTCGTCCAGGGTTTGGTCTCATGGCACAAGGACTTCCGCACTGGTTAAGTTTTGCAGTTCGTTCACCTGGAGCGAACCACAAGAGGCTTCTGTTGTGGAAGAGCCAAAATCCTCCACTGCCGGTGTCACCACGGCACCAGGCACCCTGTGTGTCTCCCCCTTCCTTGGGACCAACGAGAACCACCACCAGGACATGGGGGCTGAGGGTCAAGATGTCGCTGAAACCACTGTGCACCCGGGATTTGTCCCCCTGGGGTGGGCAGGGGTGATGGGTGATGCCCAACTCTGCATCCCCGGGGCACCACCACCTACCGTTTTGCCACCTTTGCCTATCACGTGGCCGGCTGCGAAGGAAGGCACCTTGATGTGGGCTTCAAGCTTCACTTCTTCTTTCGCGTTAAAGAAGTTTGCCTCTTTCAGCTTCCCAAATATTCACCCCTGGGCCTGGGGAGGAGACGGACGGGAAGGAAAACCATCAGGCAGCGCCCGCTGTGCCTCTCCATCCCCAAAGCTGATAATGTCCCCACGTCCAGCAGCATCAAAACCACGGTACCCAGCAAAGAGCTCCCCCGGCGCTGAGGGAGGCCAAGCCAGGCTGGCAGCACAGTGGTGACCACAGGGACGCCTGCGACTTGTCCCTTACTGTCCCCCACCCCATAGCCCCCACCCAGCGCACCCTGAACTGAGCCTCGGGCGGCCCTGTGATGATGACCATCCGCTCGCTGCCCTCGGGACCTTCTGCCGGGGTGATCTGGGGAGGGATGGGGGAGAGGGAGCATGAGCGCGGCCCCCACTTTGGCGAGACCTTCCCTCTGTGGCATTTCCCCCCCAGTGCAGGGCAACCCCCCCATGCAGGAGCATCCCCTCCCACCTGAGCCGGGGTGATAACCGGGTGCTGCAGGCCTGGCCTTCTACTAACGACAGGCCGGAGAGGTGGGCACATGCCAACCTCATGAAGTTCAATGAGGCCCAGTGCAAGGTCCTGCACCTGGGTCGGGGCAATCCCAAGCCCAAAATCCAGGCTGGGCGGAGAAGGGATGGAGCGCAGCCCTGGGGAGAAGGACCTGGGGGTGCTGATTGATGAGAAGCTCAACATGAGCCAGCAACACGTGATCGCAGCCCAGAAAGCCATCCATATCCCAGGCTGCATCAGAAGAAGTGGGCCAGCAGGGCGAGGGATGTGGTTCTGCCCCTCTGCTGCGTTCTGGTGAGACCCCACCTGGAGTACTGTGTCCAGCTCTGGAGCCCCCAACATAGGAAAGACATGGACCTGCTGGAGCGGGGCCAGAGGAGGCCACAGAGATGCTGAGAGGGCTGGAGCCCCTCTGCTGGGAGGACAGGCTGAGCGTTGGGGTTGTTCAGCCTGGAGCAGGCGCCGGCCGGGGGGGCTCCGTACAGACCTGAGAGGTACACCCAGGAGCTCCATGGTGGGAGAGAAAACGAGGGTCAGTGACGGCCCCAGCGTGCCAGACCCTTCCCCGCCACCCCCAGCCCGACGCAGAGCAGCGTGCCACCACAGTGAGCCCGGCAGGGACACAGGGACAACCCTTCAGGCCCTGAAACCCCCCCTCACAGAGCACGGGGGCACCCGAGGGTGCATTGGGGTGAGCTGCAGCCCCGACCCAGCACCCAGGTACCCCCAGTTCCTCCCCGCTGCCATCTTTCTGCCTGTGTCCTGCCTTTGTAGGGGAAAACCGGCCCCAACGGCCTTTCAGAGCAGCCGCAACCCCGCAAAGCTGAAACCGTGCTGTGACCACCATCGGTCCCCTGCGCAGAAAGTAGGGGGTTGGCGAGAACCGAGCACCATGTCTGGTTTGGCTCTGATTCCCATCATTGTTTCACTTTTTCAGGTCCAAGAGAAGAGAAAGCCAAGGCTGAGGAAGATGTTCCCCCAAGACCTGGGCTGGGGACAGGGGGGAAAGCAGCAAGGGGTGCGTGCCAGCACCCCAACCCAAGTCAACCCAGCCCAAAGCCTCGTCAACTCTTGCATGTCTCAAATCCATCAGAAATCTCCCCTGGCAGTAGACACAACTCTCTCCTGCTCTGCATTCCAGCAAGTGCAACCAGATGCTACCTGCAAACCACCATTTCTCACATGGAGGACGAGCAGACCCAGCTCCCCTGCCCAGGCTGGACGCCGCTCTCGCTCCCAGCCCTCTAGTTAAACCCGCTGCGCTGAGGTTGTGCTCCCTCTCACACTGAGCCCATGCTCCCCGTGTCCACCCTCTGCTTCTGGCCACGGGCTGCTCCATGGCTCCTACACCAACATGTCCTCTCCTGCCCAGCCAGTCCTCAAGGCCAGCGTGGACACCGCACCTCCTCACTTCCCTCCCTTCACCAGGAGCCTCATTCCTTCTCCTCCATCCTTCCCAGGTCTCTACAGCTCCACAGTTGAAGCTACTGCCACCGGCCCCAGGTCCTGCTGAGGATGCAGTCAGAAATGACCACTCCACGGTGTGAAACGTAAAGTACTTGGGTGGAAGGAGCAGAGGCCTCACCAGGGTGGCTTCAATAAGGTCCCACAAAGTTTTGGGCTGAAGGGGGTCCCACCAAACGCTGCCCTTTGGGACACCTGCCCAGCTCTTCTCCAATACGCCAACAAACGCTCAACCAGACGCTTCCCCAAGGCCGCGCTTGCTCGGGCGGTCGTCGCGGGCAGAGCATCCTCCCGCACAGCCAGACCAACCGACCCTTCTCAGTGCCCTCCGGGGCCACCGCGCACATCACACTCACATGCCCCTCCGCACCACCAGCCTGGCACTCACCCTTCTCCTCCGACGGCTCTGCTGCTGGCGTTGCCAGGAGAAGAAAACAGCACAAGTAAACTTCAGACAACAGCACAAGTGAACTTCAGAACTCAGCTTGGCCACTGCAGTTAAAGACAATAAGAAGAGATTCTTTGAGTATATCAATAGAAAAAGGAAGATTAGGGAAAATGTAGGCCCGCTGGCGAATGAGACAGGTGCCCTAGTGGTGGAAGACACAGAGAAGGCAGAGTTCCTGAATGCCGCCTTTTCTTCGGTCTTCACTGCTAAAGCTGTCCCTCACGAATCCCATACTCTGAAGGCAAAGGAGAAGGTCTGGAGAGAGGAAGATTTTCCCTTAGTTGAGGAGGACTGGGTCAGAGACCACTTGGACATTCATAAGTCCATGGGCCCTGACGAGATGCACCCGTGAGTGCTGAGAGAGCTGGCAGATGTTATTGCTGGACCACTCTCCATCGTCTTTGAAAGGTCACGGAGAACAGGAGAGGTGTCTGAGGACTGGAGGAAGGCTGACATCACTCCGATCTTCAAAAAAGGCAAGAAGGAGGACCCAGGGAACTAAAGACCAATTAGTCTCACCTCTGCCCCTGGGAAAGTAATGGAGCGACTCATTCTGGATGTCATCTCCAAACACGTTGAGGAACAGGAAGTTATTGGAAGTGGTCAACATGGATTTACCAAGGGTAAATCATGCTTGACCAATCTGATAGCTTTCTATGATGTTATAACTGGTTGGCTGGATGAGGGGAGAGTCGTAGATGTCATCTACCTTGACTTTAGCAAGGCTTTTCACACTGTCTCCCACAACATCCTCATTGGGAAGCTGAGGAAGTATGGGCTAGATGAGGCGACAGCGAGGTGGACTGAGAGTTGGCTGCGGGACAGAACTCAGAGGGTTGTGATCAGTGGCACAGAGTCTAGTTGGAGGCCTGTAACCAGTGGTGTCCCCCAGGGGTCAATACTGGGTCCAATTTTGTTTAATATATTCATTAATGAGCTGGATGAGGGGGCAGAGTGTATCCTCAGCAAGTTTGCTGATGATACCAAACTGGGTGGGGTGGCTGACACCCCAGAGGGCCGTGCTGCCATCCAGCGTGACCTGGACAGGCTGGAGAGCTGGGCAGAGAAGAACCTAATGAGGTTCAACAAAAGCAAGTGCAAGGTCCTGCACCTGGGGAGGAAGAATGTAAAGCACCAGTATCGGTTAGGGGCGGACCTGCTGGGAAGTAGCTCTGAGGAGAAGGATCTGGGGCTCATGGTAGACAGTAAATTATCCATGACCCAGCAATGTGCCCTTGTTGCCAAAAAGGCCAATGGAATCCTGGGCTGCATAGGGAAGAGTGTGTGGCCAGTAGGTCAAAGGAGGTCATTCTCCCCCTCTACTCTGCACTGGTGAGGCCACAACTGCAATACTGTGTCCAGTTTTGGGCTCCCCAGTTCAAGAGGGAGCGAGTCCAGCAAAGGGCAACTAAGATGATGAAGGGATTGGAGCATCTGCCTTATGAGGAAAGGCTGAGAGAGCTGGGACTCTTTAGCCTGGAGAAGAGAAGGCTGAGGGGAGACCTTATTATGGCGTACAAGTATCTAAAGGGTGGGTTGAAGGAGGATGGAGCCAGGCTCTTTTCTATGGTTCCCAGTGACAGGACGAGGGGCAATGGGCACAAGTTAGAACACAGGAAGTTCCGTTCAAATACATGGAAACACTTCTTTACGGTGAGGGTGACAGAGCACTGGCCCAGGCTGCCCAGGGAGGCTGTGGAGTCCCCTTCCCTGGAGATTTTCAAGACCCACCTGGATGCAGTCCTGAGTCATGTGCTCTGGGCAATCCTGCTTTAGCAGGGGAGTGGGGCTGGATGATCTCTAGAGGTCCCTTCCAACTCTGAAAACTCCGTGATTCCATAGCGGAAATTGCTAAAATAGCATTAACTGCACGAGAGTCCAGGAGATCGGGCATCTCAGACTGAGTTCGTGCTTAAGGAAAGTTCAGAGTTACGAGATTGCCCTGATCCAACAAAATCTAACGCAGATGCTTCAAAACTTAAGCGACAGCCTCACTCTGATTTGCCAGGATGTTATGAATCACCTATGAAGAAGTCTAATACTGCAAGTTTCACAGGGGAAGGTACTATGTTAGCAGACTTTAATGAAGATGTCCCTTTTTGATATGATCCAGTTGAAAAATGGAGGCAAATAACGCAAAAGGCACTGGACAGTGGAGATACAGCATGTGGAAATGCAATAGCGTGTCCCGTCTTACGACGAACGGATCAGCCTAATGAGCACTCGCCTTTTCCTTATGGAGTAATTAAAGACTTGAGACAAACTCTTATGCAAAATGGGTTAAGTGCACCACATACTCAAAGTTTGCTACAAGGAATATTTGGGGGGAATGAGTTAACACCCTATGATATTTGGCAAATTACACGTTTAATACTTACTCCTACGCAAATGGTATTATTTGAGTCAATGTGGAAATCTGCTTGCCAAGCGGCAGCCCTTGCAAGCAGCGAATGCTGCTGCGAAAGAGTCTTTGTTAACGCAGCTTGTTGTGGGAAATGCTAATTATGAATGTCAGTGTATTTTGCGTTCATTACAAAATCCAACGATAGTGCAAATGATTGAGGCACGTCAAAGAATCGGTTCTAACTCTCATAACATGGAGATGTTGGCGACAACTTTTGCTGCAGCGGTGAAAGTACGAGGAAGTTGGTTTTTGTGTGGGCCGGCTATAGCCCAGCGGTTACTTTGGTCTTTCACAAGTGTGTGTCGCGTGAATCAGTCAGATCATTCAGAATCTGTGCGTAAAAACATTCAAATGTTAAAGGAGGGGGTCAGAAAGTTGCAAGTAGACAATGAATGGAATTGGTTGAACGATTTGTTATCTGGTTGGGGAATTACAGGATGGATAGCTGCAATTATTAAGACAGGATTAATGATATTGATCATAATTTTTTTTATAGCATTAATTTTTCCATGTTTATACTCTTGTCTGCAAAGGGCCCTGCAGAAGATGATAAACTCGGCGTTTCTAATTGAAAAACAAAAAAGGGGGAGATGTGGGGACTGAGGCAAAAGAAGGGTTAAGTGGGGTAGAACTAATCGGGAGGAATAAGCAGCTGCAGCACTGTTCTGGCAGACCACGAAGTTGTGTGAAGCTCCTCCCGAGATAAGGAGGTGCTGCTCACAGGGAAGAGAGATTCCCTTTTCGGTGGGAACGTGATCTTTTGGAGTACGCGATAGGGTAAACAAGCAAAGTAGGCAATTACTGGCCGTGGTAGAAAAGTATGTAAAGAGCACGCTTGCTTAATACAGCGGATTCCGGTTTCGATCCTGCATATCGCAGTCCACGCATTCCCACCGCCACACGCCCCCTCCCCCGCGGGCCGCCCCCCGGCCCCGGCAGCGCCCCGCTCCGCCCGCCCGCCCCCGCCCTGGGCAGGAGCTCCCCGAGCCCGCGCCGCCCCGCCGGAGCGCAGCGGGACGAGCAGCTGCAGCGCCCGGTGCCGCGGGGCCGGTTCCTGCGCGCCGTCACCCGCGGCGGGAGGAGCCGCACCGCGCCCGCGGGCACCGGCGGGGCTCGGCTCCGCTCGGATGGGGTCGGATGGGGTCGGCGGGGGTCGGATCTGTTCGGCCCATCCATCCCCCAGTGGTGGGAGGGGAGAAGGGAACCCCCTCTCTTTGCCAGCGCCGCCTCCTCCCCACAGTGTCCCCCAGAGAAGGCTCTGAACTCGGGACGATGCCAACGCGGGGGGGGACTGCAGTCTCTGCCCTCCGGCACCCACTCCGAGGGGATCTTCCGCTCTCTGACCATCTCCTGCTCCCGCTGCGGGGAGTTCCTGCTCTGGATGGATCCAGCCGGTTATGGAGGTACCGAGGGAAGTTGGACTCTCGCGTCCGCTACGGGGAGGTCAGAGCTGGGAAGCGCTCCGTACCCCGGCAGCAGCGGGGGGGGTCGAGCTGAGCAGGGAGGTGTTGGCCGGGCAGGAGGAACTGCTGCGCTGTCCCTGTCTCCCTCCAGAAGGACAGCGGCAAGAGAGGAGTGTGGGAGGAGGAGGTGGCGGGGGCAGAAGAGGAGGGGGAAGGGGAGCCGAACGCGGAGGAGCTGCGGGAGAAGAGCTGGACCATGGGGCTGTCCTGCCCCCCGCTGCCGGGCACGGGGGTCTGGGGGCACCGAGGGCTGGAGCTGTGCTCCGCAGGGCTGTGCTGGCCCCCAGGTGCGGTTTTAATGTTGAATTTCTGTAAATGACTGGCTTGTAGAAGGCATGTGTAGATTTGGGGAGGGGGGAAGCAGGAGCTGTGGCCGTGGGGGGGTGCATGCAGCTGAGGGGGTGGAGCTGTGACCTTGCTGGGCAGGAAGGACCACGGACCTGTCCGTGTCTGATCCCTGCAGCCCCCCCGGCTGTCCCCCTGCAGCTCTAGGGGAAGGGGCTGCCAGCGTCGGACAGGCGGCTCCTGCTCCTGCCCCCCTCCGGGGGAAAAGGGTCCCCGGGGCTGCGGGCAGAGCCCCTCCTGTGCTCCCCGGGGGCTCTCGGGAGGTGCCCGACAAGGTGCCGTCAGGGGCGACCTCCTCTTGCAGTAGCAGCGGGGGGGGCAGTGCCGCCCGAACCAAGGTGCCTGCCTGTGTCAGGTTCTGCAGGCAGCCTGTGGGCAGGGACGGTGCCCGGAGGGGGCTGGGGGCACCCCGCGCTCTTCCCACATGCCTGCAGCAGGGCAAGCAGCCCCAGGACCCTCCAGCTCCCCACGAGCGCTGGGGGATGTGCCTGTCCCCACCATGGCCCCGCTACGGGGAAACAACATCCAGTGAGACATTGCAACATGGCAAAATGCATAGCAAGAGTCGTAGCTGAGAGGTTCCTGAATGGTGACCCTGGGGCAGCTCTACCTTGGAAGTGGCAGAGAGCAGAGCCATCTGGAGCCATAGAGCAGCGGCTTTGGCAACCAGATAAGGACAATTGACCAAAACAATACAGTGATTAAAAAGGAGTCAACGACTCCCAGAGGATTCTGAAGGACCACCGAGAGACTATAATGCGCATACCGGGGTGCGTAGTAGCCTATGGTAATGAGTTCCCGGAAAAGTAACGAACATGTTAATCATTTCCCCAAAACCTTGTGAATGTGTATATATGGCATGTCTATAAGCTGTATAACTAACCCTTTAGGGTGTGCAAGTTTGGAGGAGCGATCCCCCTTGCACCCAGCGCTGCAATAGACATAGCTGCTTTATAACTCTGCGTGAGTTGTGGAGTTTGTTTCCACACGTCAGCACTGCAGGGCTCAAGGATGGGGACACCCCCCCTCTCCCCCGTCCCCTCCGTTCTGCCCGCAGGGAGCAGCCCCAGGCAGGGATGCTGAGCATGGGGGTTTCTTGACAGGCCTGGGGCTGGTAGCGGTGACACTTGGCTGTAGGACATGTCCCACCCAGGCAGGGGTGCAACTCCTTCTGGGGGCAGCATGTCACTGAGAGCTGGGGGGGACTTGGATGGTCTCGGGCAGAGCGAGTGTTACCCCAGCCTGCCACCATGGCCCTTTGCAGCTCCGGCGGTACCCGGGCAGGGATGGGATGGGCTGGCCTGCGGCTGGAGCACCCGAGGGTGATGCCCCCCCACCACAGAGCATCCTCAGACCAATGGGCTCTGTGGGGATGGTGGGGCAGGGCTGGATAAAGGATGCGGGGCAGCGGGGCCAGGGCAGGGCCAGGGCCATCACCTGTAGCTGTAGCCAAGGAGAAGCCGAAGTCCTTTTGGGGTAAAGGTGGTGGAAGGAGTAGCGAGGGCGGCACTCGCTGTCGGACAGGTCCAGGTTGCAGTTCCAGCCGATGGTCACACTGATCACCCAGTCC
Source organism: Vanellus vanellus (assembly GCF_965231255.1). Lineage (NCBI taxonomy): Eukaryota > Metazoa > Chordata > Aves > Charadriiformes > Charadriidae > Vanellus > Vanellus vanellus. The sequence continues at coordinate 464,437 of NW_028127638.1, read as the reverse complement.
TGCAGCAGGGACCAGCAGACCTCGCACAGTGCCAGCACACTGCGCGCACAGCATCCCAACGGGCACGGCACCACCATGGTCACAGCATCTCCAGGGGCACGGCATCCCCATGGGTACAGCACCTATGTCCCTGCAGGCGTAGAATCTCCACAGACATGGCAATCCCCCAGGCACAGCACCCCAGTGGGCATGGCATCCCTGCGGGCACAGCATGTCCACGGCTATGGCATCCCTGGGGGCATGCAGCATCCCCCCAACCCACGCTGCTCCCGCCCGGCCACGAGCACAGCCCCATCCTCGCCCTCCCCAGCAGGACGGGGCTGGGTTGCCACAGGCGTTGGGCCACAGGCCCTTGCCAGGGACGCCGTTGGCACTGCCTGCTGGCCCAAGAGTGCCCGGGAAGGGGCTTCCCAGAGGAGCTGGCCGGGCAGCAAGGAGCAGGTCCCAAAGGACGGGAAGACGCTGGGGACGGGCAGGGGGGCAGAGAGCGGGGGAAGGATGGAACAGCGTCGAGTGCCTCTCCTGGGAGGGACTTGCCTGCTCCCGCAGGTGCAGAGGGCAGGGAGGGCCCTGCGGGGACGCTGCGCTGCTCGGCCACCCGCCCCCCATCCCCGGCAGAGGCGGGAGGGAGTCCCGGGGAGGCGGCACTGCCTCGCTCCGGCCGCGCCTGCCGCCTGCTCCCCCCGCCCGGCTCGGCCCGGCTCTGCCCGCACGGCTGGCTGGATCGGCTCGGCTGGGCTCGGCTCGAGTGGGCTGCGACCCTGCGGGCCCGGGCCGGGCCGTGCGGCGGGAGCCCCGGCGGAGCGGCGGGGCAGGTGTGGGCGCGGAGGGGGCCGGGGGTCCCGGTGGGTGCGTGCGGGGGCTGCGGGCAGGGGGCGTGTGGGCCTCGCTCCGCGGAGGCTGCGGAGGCCGCGGCGGGGCCCGAGGGCAGAAGCGCGGGGCCGGCGGGCCCGTGAGCGGGTCCCCGCGGGAGCGGGCAGCGGCGCAGCCGTCGGGCGTCCCCCGGGCGCGGCCCCGCCCCTGCCCGCTGCTGCCGGGGGTCTGGCGGGGCGGCCGTCGGCGGGCAGCGGGGGTGCGGAGAGGGGCCGGGCTGCGGCCGCTGGCGGCGCTCCCCCCGGTGCCGGCGGGGACGGGGACGGGGACGGGGACGGGGACGGGGACGGGGACGGGGACGGGGACGGGGACGGGCCCGGGGAGAGGCGGGCTGGCGGCGGGGCAGAGGCTGCGGGGCTCCCCCGGGGCACAGGGTCGGGCCCGGGCCGGTGGAGACGCTCTCGGGCTGCGGCCGGGACAGACGAGGCCCAGCCGGCGGCTCTGGCAGAGGAGACGGAGGCTCCGCTTCGATTGCCCGCTCCGTCCTGAGGCAGCATGGCGCCTGCAGCCTGTGCAAGCAGGCCGTGCCCGGCCCAGGGCAGAAGACCCCCGGGGGGCTCGTGCAGGGAGGTCCCGGAGGTGCCCCTGCCAAGCTGGCACAGGGAGGAGAGGCGGAGGGATGGAGGGCACCGCTGGACTCCCGCTCCTGCCAGGACAGGGAACCGCTGGCCACAACTGGCCCCGAGGAGCCCTGGCAAGGGGCCGTGCTCGGGGCTGCAGAGGAAGGCGAAAGACCCCCGGGGGCCCGTGCCAGTGTGCCCCGGGGAAAAAATTCCTTCCTGACCCCAAAAGTGGCGATGGGCTGTTCCCTGAGGACTCGAGCAAGACCTTTTGCGAGGCCTCCAGGGCAGCGGTGGCTCCAGGGGACACCAGCACCGCCCAACCCCTCCTCTGCTTCCATTGGGGGCACCTCAGGGCCATCCCACAATGGAAAACTGACATGGTTTTCTCTACCAAAACACTCTTTTTCTATGAAAATGTATCCTCCAGGGTCCACCCAAGACTCCTCCCAGGCAACTCCTGCAGGCTCTTGATCACAGCTTTAGGGATGTGAGATCCCAGGAAGCAACCCCAGACTCGTCCAGGGAAGATACCCGAGATGATTTTTCTCCTTGGACAATGCTCCATCCTCTGGGATGCACCCGAGACTTATCCCAGCTATGTCCCAGGTATGGCCCTGAGTCTTTTTTTCCAGTGTTTTGGTGACCTGTGATCCCGGGTAGCAACCCCAGAGTCCTCCAGGGAAGATACCAAAGATGATTTTTCTCCTTAGGAATGAGCTATGCTGCAGGAATCACTCAGAACTCCTCCCAGGCATCTCCCACAGTCTTTATTCCGGTGGTTGAGGGTCTGGTCATCCCGGGTAGCAACCCCAGGCTCCTCCAGGGAAGACAGCCAAGATGATTTTTCTCATTGGACAATGCTCCATCTCTGGGATGCATCCGAGACTCCTTGCAGGTATGTTTCTGAGTCTTTTTTTCCGGTGGTTTGGGGCCCCGTGACCCCAGGAAGGAACCCCAGACTCCTCCAGGGAAGATACAAAAGATGATTTTTATCCTTGGGCAAAGCTCCATCCTCTGGGATGTATCCGAGATTCCTCCCAGGTGTCTCCCGCAGACATTTTTCCTGTTGTTTGGGGCCCTGTGATCCTGGGTATCAACCCCAGACTCCTCCAGGGAAGATACCCGAGATGATTTTTCTCTTTACAAAATGCTCCCTCCTCTGGGATGTACCCCTGACTCCTCCCAGGCGTCTCCCGCAGACTTTTCTCCAGTAGTTTAAGGATCTGAAATCCCAGGTAGCAACCCCAGACTCCCTCAGGGAAGATACCCAAGATGATTTTCCTCCTTGGGCAATGCTCCATCCTCTGGGATGCATCCGAGACTTATCGCGGCTATGTCCCTGAGACATTTATCCGGTGGTTTAGGGTCCTGTCATCCCGGGTAGCAACCCCAGACTCCTCCAGGGAAGATACCCGAGATGATTTTCCGCCTTGGACTATTGTCCATACTGCGGTATGCACCGGAGACTCCTCCCAGCTCTGTTTCTGAGTGTTTTCGTCCGGTGGTTTAGGGTCCTGTCATCGCGGGTAGCAACCCCAGACTCCTCCAGGGAAGATACCCAAGATGATCATTCTCTCTTGATAGTGGTCCTTCCTGCGATATCTACCCAGAACTCCTCCCAGGTGTCTTCCGCAGAGTTTTCTCCAATGCTTTAGGGCCCTGTGATTCCGGGTAGCAACGCCAGACTCCTTCAGGGAAGATAACTGAGATGATTTTTGTCCTTGGAATATGCTTTACCATCTGGGATTCACCCGAGACTCCTCGCAGGTATGTCCCTGAGTCTTTATTCCGGTGGTTTGGGGCCCTGTGATCCCAGGTAGCAACCCCAGACTCCACCAGGGAAGATATCTGAGATGATTTTCCTCCTTGGGCAAGCTCCATCCTCTGGGATATACCCCTGACTCCTCCCAGGCGTCTCCCGCAGACTTTTCTCCAGTGGTTTAGGGATCTGAAATCCCAGGTAGCAACCCCAGATTCCTCCGGGGAAGATACCCGAGATGATTTTTATCCTTGGGCAATGCTCCATCCTCTGGGATACACCTGAGATTCCTCCCAGGCATCTCCCGCAGATTTTTTTCCTGTGGTTTGGGGCCCTGTAATCCTGTGTAGCAACCCCAGACTCCTCCAGGGAAGATACCCGAGATGATTTTTCTCCTTGGGCAATGCTCCATCCTCTGGAATTCACCAGAGGTTCCTCACAGGTATGTCCCTCAGTCTTTTTTCCGGTGGTTTAGGGCCCTGTGATCCCAGGTAGCAACCCCAGACTGCTCCAGGGAAGATACCCGAGATGATTTTCCTCCTTTGGCAGCGCTCCATCCTCTGGGATGCACCTGAGATTCCTCCCAGTCATCTCCCGCAGACATTTTTCCTGTGGTTTGGGGCCCTATAATACTGGATACCTAGACCAGACTTCTCCAGGGAAGATATCTGAGATGATTTTTATCCTTGGACAATTCTCCATCCTGCTGGATGCACCCGAGACTCCTCGCAGCTCTGTTTCTGAGTGTTTTCTTCCTGGGGTTTAGGGCCCTGTGATCCCAGGTAGCAACCCCGGACTCCTCCAGCGAAGATACCCAAGATGATTTTTCTCCTTGGGCAATGCTCCATCCTCTGGAATTCACCGGAGGTTCCTCACAGGTATGTCACCGAGTCTTATTTCCGGTGGTTTAGGGCCCTGTGATCCCGGGTAGCAACCCCAGACTCCTCCAGGGAAGATACCCGAGGTGATTTTTCTCCTTGGACAATGCTGCATCGTCTGGGATTCACCGGAGACTCCTCGCAGATATGTCCCTGAGTCTTTTTTCCGGTGGTTTAGGGTCCTGTGTTCCCGGGTAGCAACCCCAGACTCCTCCAGGGAAGATACCCGAGATGATTTTTCCCTCTTGACAGTGGTCCATCCTGCGGGATCTACCCAGAACTCCTCCCAGGCATCTCCCGCAGAGTTTTCTCGAATGCTTTAGGGCCCTGTGATCCCAGGTAGCAACCCCAGACTCCTCCAGGGAAGATACCCGAGATGATTTTTATCCTTGGACAATGCTCCATCCTCTGGGATGCACCTGAGATTCCTCCCAGGCATCTCCTGCAGATATTTTTCCTGTGGTTTGGGGCCCTGTCATCCCGGGTAGGAACCCCAGACTCCTCCTGGGAAGGTACCCAAGAGGATTTTTCTGCTTGGACAATGCTCCATCCTCTGGGATTCACCTGAGACTCCTCGCAGGTATGTCCCTGAGTATTTTTTCCGGTGGTTTGAGGCCCTGTGATCCCGGGTAGCAACCCCACACTCCTCCAGAGAAGATACCTGAAATGATTTTCCTCCTTGGGCAATGCTCCATCCTCTGGGGTGCATCCGAGACATATCGCAGCTATGTCCCTGAGACATTTTTCCGGTGGTTTAGGGTCCTGTCATCCCAGGTAGCAACCCCAGACTCCTCCAGGGAAGATACCCGAGATGATTTTTCTCTCTTGACAGTGGTCCATCCTGCGGGATCTACCCAGAACTCCTCCCAGGCGTCTCCCGCAGAGTTTTCTCCAATGCTTTAGGGCCCTGTGATCCCGGGTAGCAACCCCGGACTCCTCCAGGGAAGGTACCCAAGAGGATTTTTCTCCTTGGACAATGCTCCATCCTCTGGCATTCACCGGAGATTCCTCCTAGTCGTCTCCTGCAGACATTTTTCCTGTGGTTTGGGGCCCTATACTACTGGATAGCAAGACCAGACTTCTCCAGGGAAGATATCTGAGATGATTTTTATCCTTGGACAATTCTCCATCCTGCGGGATGCACCCGAGACTCCTCGCTGGTATGTCACCGATTCTTATTTCCGGTGGTTTAGGGCCCTGTGTTCCCGGGTAGCAACCCCAGACTCCTCCAGGGAAGATGCCCGAGATGATTTTTCTCTTTAGAATATGCTCCATCCTCTGGGATGCATCCGAGACTTATCCCAGCTATGTCCCTGAGTCTTTATTCCGGTGATTTAGGGTCCTGTCATCTCGGGTAGCAACCCCAGACTCCTCCAGGGAAGATACCTGAGATGATTTTCCTCCTTCGGCAAAGCTCCATCCTCTGGGATGCATCCGAGACATATCGCAGCTATGTCCTTGAGACATTTTTCCGGTGGTTTAGGGTCCTGTCATCCCAGGTAGCAACCCCAGACTCCTCCAGGGAAGATACCCGAGATGATTTTTATCCTTTGACAATGCTCCATCCTGCGGGATGCACCCGAGGCTGCTCGCAGGTATGTCACCGAGTCTTATTTCCGGTGGTTTAGGGCCCTGTGTTCCCGGGTAGCAAGCCCAGACTCCTCCAGGGAAGATACCCGAGATGATTTTCCTCCTTGGGCAGTGCTCCATCCTCTGGGATGCACCTGAGATTCCTCCCAGTCGTCTCCCGCAGACATTTTTCCTGTGGTTTGGGGCCCTATAATCCTGGATAGCAAGACCTGACTTCTCCAGGGAAGATATCTAAGATGATTTTTCTCCTTGGACAATTCTCCATCCTGCTGGATGCACCCGAGACTCCTCGCAGCTCTGATTCTGAGTGTTTTCTTCCTGTGTTTTAGGGTCCTGTGATCCCAGGTAGCAACCCCAGACTCCTCCAGGGAAGATACCCAAGATGATTTTTCTCCTTGGGCAATGCTCCATCCTCTGGGATGCACCAGAGATTCTTCCCAGTCGTCTCCCGCAGATATTTTTCCTGTGGTTTGGGGCCCTGTAATCCTGGGTAGCAACCCCAGACTCCTCCAGGGAAGATACCCGAGGTGATTTTTCTCCTTGGACAATGCTGCATCGTCTGGGATTCACCGGAGACTCCTCGCAGGTATGTCCCTGAGTCTTTTTTCCGGTGGTTTAGGGTCCTGTCATCCTGGGTAGCAACCCCAGACTCCTCCAGGGAAGATACCCAAGATGATATTTCTCTCTTGACAGTGGTCCATCCTGCGGGATCTACACAGAACTCTTCCCAGGCATCTCCCGCAGAGGTTTCTCCAATGCTTTAGGGCCCTGTGATCCCGGGTAGCAACCCCAGACTCCTCCAGGGAAGATACCAGAGATGATTTTTCTCTTTAGAATATGCTCCATCCTCTGGGATGTACCCCTGTCTCCTCCCAGGTGTCTCCCGCAGACTTTTTTCTAGTGGTTTAGGGATCTGAAATCCCAGGTAGCAACCCCAGACTCCTCCAGGGAAGATACCCAAGATGATTTTTTGCCTTGGGCAATGCTCCATCCTCTGGGATGCACCTGAGATTTCTCCCAGGCATCTCCCGCAGATATTTTTCCTGTGGTTTGGGGCCCTGTAATCCTGGGTAGCAACCCCAGACTCCTCCAGGGAAGATACCCGAGATGATTTTTCTCCTTGGGCAATGCTCCATCCTGCTGGATGCACCTGAGACTCCTCGCAGCTCTGTTTGTGAGTGTTTTCTTCCTGTGGTTTAGGGTCCTGTGATCCCCGGTAGCAACCCCAGACTCCTCCAGGGAAGATACCCGAGATGATTTTTCTCTTTAGAAAATGCTCCATCCTCTGGGATGCATCCGAGACTGATCCCAGCTATGTCCTTGAGTCTTTATTCCGGTGATTTAGGGTCCTGTCATCTCGGGTAGCAACCCCAGACTCCTCCAGGGAAGATACCCGAGATGTTTTTCCTCCTTGGGCAGTGCTCCATCCTCTGGGATGCACCTGAGATTCATCCCAGTCGTCTCCCGCAGACATTTTTCCTGTGGTTTGGGGCCCTATAATCCTGGATAGCAAGACCTGACTTCTCCAGGGAAGATATCTAAGATGATTTTTCTCCTTGGACAATTCTCCATCCTGCTGGATGCACCCGAGACTCCTCGCAGCTCTGTTTCTGAGTGTTTTCTTCCTGTGTTTTAGGGTCCTGTGATCCCAGGTAGCAACCCCAGACTCCTCCAGGGAAGATACCCGAGATGATTTTTCTCCTTGGGCAATGCTCCATCCTCTGGGATGCACCAGAGATTCTTCCCAGTCGTCTCCCGCAGATATTTTTCCTGTGGTTTGGGGCCCTGTAATCCTGGGTAGCAACCCCAGACTCCTCCAGGGAAGATACCCAAGATGATATTTCTCTCTTGACAGTGGTCCATCCTGCGGGATCTACACAGAACTCTTCCCAGGCGTCTCCCGCAGAGGTTTCTCCAATGCTTTAGGGCCCTGTGATCCCGGGTAGCAACCCCAGACTCCTCCAGGGAAGATACCAGAGATGATTTTTCTCTTTAGAATATGCTCCATCCTCTGGGATGTACCCCTGTCTCCTCCCAGGTGTCTCCCGCAGACTTTTTTCTAGTGGTTTAGGGATCTGAAATCCCAGGTAGCAACCCCAGACTCCTCCAGGGAAGATACCCAAGATGATTTTTTGCCTTGGGCAATGCTCCATCCTCTGGGATGCACCTTAGATTTCTCCCAGGCATCTCCCGCAGATATTTTTCCTGTGGTTTGGGGCCCTGTAATCCTGGGTAGCAACCCCAGACTCCTCCAGGGAAGATACCGAGATGATTTTTCTCCTTGGGCAATGCTCCATCCTGCTGGATGCACCTGAGACTCCTCGCAGCTCTGTTTGTGAGTGTTTTCTTCCTGTGGTTTAGGGTCCTGTGATCCCCGGTAGCAACCCCAGACTCCTCCAGGGAAGATACCCAAGATGATTTTTCTCCTTGGGCAATGCTCCATCCTCTGGGATGCACCTGAGATTTCTCCCAGGCATCTCCCGCAGATATTTTTCCTGTGGTTTGGCGCACTGTAATCCTGGGTAGCAACCCCAGACTCCTCCAGGGAAGATACCTGAGATGATTTTTCTCCTTGGGCAATGCTGCATCCTCTGGAATTCACCGGAGGTTCCTCACAGGTATGTCCCTCAGTCTTTTTTCCGGTGGTTTAGGGTCCTGTCATCCCAGGTAGCAACCCCAGACTGCTCCAGGGAAGATACTTGAGATGATTTTCCTCCTTTGGCAGTGCTCCATCCTCTGGGATGCACCTGAGATTCCTCCCAGTCGTCTCCTGCAGACATTTTTCCTGTGGTTTGGGGCCCTATAATCCTGGATAGCAAGACCTGACTTCTCCAGGGAAGATATCTAAGATGATTTTTCTCCTTGGACAATTCTCCATCCTGCTGGATGCACCCGAGACTCCTCGCAGCTCTGTTTCTGAGTGTTTTCTTCCTGTGTTTTAGGGTCCTGTGATCCCAGGTAGCAACCCCAGACTCCTCCAGGGAAGATACCCGAGATGATTTTTCTCCTTGGGCAATGCTCCATCCTCTGGGATGCACCAGAGATTCTTCCCAGTCGTCTCCCGCAGATATTTTTCCTGTGGTTTGGGGCCCTGTAATCCTGGGTAGCAACCCCAGACTCCTCCAGGGAAGATACCCGAGGTGATTTTTCTCCTTGGACAATGCTGCATCGTCTGGGATTCACCGGAGACTCCTCCCAGCTCTGTTTCTGAGTGTTTTCTTCCTGGGGTTTAGGGCCCTGTGATCCCAGGTAGCAACCCCGGACTCCTCCAGGGAAGATACCCAAGATAATTTTTCTCCTTTGACAATGCTCCATCCTGCGGGATGCACCCGAGGCTGCTCGCAGGTATGTCACCGAGTCTTATTTCCGGTGGTTTAGGGCCCTGTGTTCCCGGGTAGCAATCCCAGACTCCTCCAGGGAAGATACCCGAGATGATTTTTCTCTTTAGAAAATGCTCCATCCTCTGGGATGCATCCGAGACTGATCCCAGCTATGTCCCTGAGTCTTTATTCCGGTGATTTAGGGTCCTGTCATCTCGGGTAGCAACCCCAGACTCCTCCAGGGAAGATACCCGAGATGATTTTCCTCCTTGGGCAGTGCTCCATCCTCTGGGATGCACCTGAGATTCCTCCCAGTCGTCTCCCGCAGACATTTTTCCTGTGGTTTGGGGCCCTATAATCCTGGATAGCAAGACCTGACTTCTCCAGGGAAGATATCTAAGATGATTTTTCTCCTTGGACAATTCTCCATCCTGCTGGATGCACCCGAGACTCCTCGCAGCTCTGTTTCTGAGTGTTTTCTTCCTGTGTTTTAGGGTCCTGTGATCCCAGGTAGCAACCCCAGACTCCTCCAGGGAAGATACCCGAGATGATTTTTCTCCTTGGGCAATGCTCCATCCTCTGGGATGCACCAGAGATTCTTCCCAGTCGTCTCCCGCAGATATTTTTCCTGTGGTTTGGGGCCCTGTAATCCTGGGTAGCAACCCCAGACTCCTCCAGGGAAGATACCCGAGGTGATTTTTCTCCTTGGACAATGCTGCATCGTCTGGGATTCACCGGAGACTCCTCCCAGCTCTGTTTCTGAGTGTTTTCTTCCTGGGGTTTAGGGCCCTGTGATCCCGGGTAGCAACCCCGGACTCCTCCAGGGAAGATACCCGAGATGATTTTTCTCTTTAGAATATGCTCCATCCTCTGGGATGCATCCGAGACTGATCCCAGCTATGTCCCTGAGTCTTTATTCCGGTGATTTAGGGTCCTGTCATCTCGGGTAGCAACCCCAGACTCCTCCAGGGAAGATATCCGAGATGATTTTTCTCCTTGGACAATTCTCCATCCTGCTGTATGCACCCGAGACTCCTCGCAGCTCTGTTTCTGAATGTTTTCTTCCTGGGGTTTAGGGCCCTCTAATCCCAGGTAGTAACCCCGGACTCCTCCAGGGAAGATACCCAAGATGATTTTTCTCCTTTGACAATGCTCCATCCTGCGGGATGCACCCGAGACTCCTCGCTGGTATGTCACCGATTCTTATTTCCGGTGGTTTAGGGCCCTGTGTTCCCGGGTAGCAACCCCAGACTCCTCCAGGGAAGGTACCCGAGATGATTTTTCTCGTTAGAAAATGCTCCATCCTCTGGGATGCATCCGAGACTTATCCCAGCTATGTCCCTGAGTCGTATTTCCGGTGGTTTAGGGTCCTGTCATCTCGGGTAGCAACCCGAGACTCCTCCAGGGAAGATACCCGAGATGATTTTTATCCTTGGACTATTGTCCATCCTGCTGGATGCACCCGAGACTCCTCCCAGCTCTGTTTCTGAGTGTTTTCTTCCTGGGGTTTAGGGCCCTGTGATCCCAGGTAGCCACCCCAGACTCCTCCAGGGAAGATACCCGAGATGAATTTTCACCTTAGAAAATGTTCCATCCTCTGGGATGCATCTGAGATTCTTCCCAGGCATCTCCCGCAGACTTTTCTCCAGTGGTTTAGGGCCCTGTAATCCTCGGTAGCAACCCCAGACTCCTCCAGGGAAGATACCCGAGATGATTTTTCTCTCTAGAATATGCTCCATCCTCTGGGATGTACCCCTGACTCCTCCCAGGTGTCTCCCGCAGACTTTTCTCTAGTGGTTTAGGTATCTGAAATCCCAGGTAGCAACCCCAGACTCCTCCAGGGAAGATACCCGAGATGATTTTTCTCCTTGGGCAATGCTCCATCCTCTGGGATGCACCTGAGATTTCTCCCAGGCATCTCCCGCAGATATTTTTCCTGTGGTTTGGGGCCCTGTAATCCTGGGTAGCAACCCCAGACTCCTCCAGGGAAGATACCCGAGATGATTTTTCTCCTTGGGCAATGCTCCATCCTCTGGAATTCACCGGAGGTTCCTCCCGGTATGTCCCTGAGTCTTTTTTCCGGTGGTTTAGGGTCCTGTCATCCCAGGAAGCAACCGCAGACGGCTCCAGGGAAGATACCTGAGATGATTTTCCTCCTTTGGCAGTGCTCCATCCTCTGGGATGCACCTGAGATTCCTCCCAGTCGTCTCCCGCAGACATTTTTCCTGTGGTTTGGGGCCCTGTAATCCTGGATAGCAACCCCAGACTCCTCCAGGGAAGATATCCGAGATGATTTTTCTCCTTGGACAATTCTCCATCCTGCTGTATGCACCCGAGACTCCTCCCAGCTCTGTTTCTGAGTGTTTTCTTCCTGGGGTTTAGGGCCCTGTGATCCCAGGTAGCAACCCCGGACTCCTCCAGGGAAGATACCCAAGATAATTTTTCTCCTTTGACAATGCTCCATCCTGCGGGATGCACCCGAGGCTGCTCGCAGGTATGTCACCGAGTCTTATTTCCGGTGGTTTAGGGCCCTGTGTTCCCGGGTAGCAATCCCAGACTCCTCCAGGGAAGATACCCGAGATGATTTTTCTCTTTAGAAAATGCTCCATCCTCTGGGATGCATCCGAGACTTATCCCAGCTATGTCCCTGAGTCTTTATTCCGGTGATTTAGGGTCCTGTCATCTCGGGTAGCAACCCCAGACTCCTCCAGGGAAGATACCCGAGATGATTTTCCTCCTTGGGCAGTGCTCCATCCTCTGGGATGCACCTGAGATTCCTCCCAGTCGTCTCCCGCAGACATTTTTCCTCTGGTTTGGGGCCCTATAATCCTGGATAGCAACCCCAGACTCCTCCAGGGAAGATATCCGAGATGATTTTTCTCCTTGGACAATTCTCCATCCTGCTGTATGCACCCGAGACTCCTCGCAGCTCTGTTTCTGAATGTTTTCTTCCTGGGGTTTAGGGCCCTCTAATCCCAGGTAGTAACCCCGGACTCCTCCAGGGAAGATACCCAAGATGATTTTTCTCCTTTGACAATGCTCCATCCTGCGGGATGCACCCGAGACTCCTCGCTGGTATGTCACCGATTCTTATTTCCGGTGGTTTAGGGCCCTGTGTTCCCGGGTAGCAACCCCAGACTCCTCCAGGGAAGGTACCCGAGATGATTTTTCTCTTTAGAAAATGCTCCATCCTCTGGGATGCATCCGAGACTTATCCCAGCTATGTCCCTGAGTCGTATTTCCGGTGGTTTAGGGTCCTGTCATCTCGGGTAGCAACCCGAGACTCCTCCAGGGAAGATACCCGAGATGATTTTTATCCTTGGACTATTGTCCATCCTGCTGGATGCACCCGAGACTCCTCCCAGCTCTGTTTCTGAGTGTTTTCTTCCTGGGGTTTAGGGCCCTGTGATCCCAGGTAGCCACCCCAGACTCCTCCAGGGAAGATACCCGAGATGAATTTTCACCTTAGAAAATGTTCCATCCTCTGGGATGCATCTGAGATTCTTCCCAGGCATCTCCCGCAGACTTTTCTCCAGTGGTTTAGGGCCCTGTAATCCTCGGTAGCAACCCCAGACTCCTCCAGGGAAGATACCCGAGATGATTTTTCTCTCTAGAATATGCTCCATCCTCTGGGATGTACCCCTGACTCCTCCCAGGTGTCTCCCGCAGACTTTTCTCTAGTGGTTTAGGTATCTGAAATCCCAGGTAGCAACCCCAGACTCCTCCAGGGAAGATACCCGAGATGATTTTTCTCCTTGGGCAATGCTCCATCCTCTGGGATGCACCTGAGATTTCTCCCAGGCATCTCCCGCAGATATTTTTCCTGTGGTTTGGGGCCCTGTAATCCTGGGTAGCAACCCCAGACTCCTCCAGGGAAGATACCCGAGGTGATTTTTCTCCTTGGACAATGCTGCATCGTCTGGGATTCACCGGAGACTCCTCGCAGGTATGTCCCTGAGTCTTTTTTCCGGTGGTTTAGGGTCCTGTCATCCCGGGTAGCAACCCCAGACTCCTCCAGGGAAGATACCCAAGATGATATTTCTCTCTTGACAGTGGTCCATCCTGCGGGATCTACACAGAACTCTTCCCAGGCGTCTCCCGCAGAGGTTTCTCCAATGCTTTAGGGCCCTGTGATCCCGGGTAGCAACCCCAGACTCCTCCAGGGAAGATACCAGAGATGATTTTTCTCTTTAGAATATGCTCCATCCTCTGGGATGTACCCCTGTCTCCTCCCAGGTGTCTCCCGCAGAATTTTTTCTAGTGGTTTAGGGATCTGAAATCCCAGGTAGCAACCCCAGACTCCTCCAGGGAAGATACCCAAGATGATTTTTCTCCTTGGGCAATGCTCCATCCTGCTGGATGCACCTGAGACTCCTCGCAGCTCTGTTTGTGAGTGTTTTCTTCCTGTGGTTTAGGGTCCTGTGATCCCCGGTAGCAACCCCAGACTCCTCCAGGGAAGATGCCCGAGATGATTTTTCTCTTTAGAATATGCTCCATCCTCTGGGATGCATCCGAGACTTATCCCAGCTATGTCCCTGAGTCTTTATTCCGGTGATTTAGGGTCCTGTCATCTCGGGTAGCAACCTCAGACTCCTCCAGGGAAGATACCTGAGATGATTTTCCTCCTTCGGCAAAGCTCCATCCTCTGGGATGCATCCGAGACATATCGCAGCTATGTCCCTGAGACATTTTCCTGTGGTTTAGGGTCCTGTCATCCCAGGTAGCAACCCCAGACTCCTCCAGGGAAGATACCCGAGATGATTTTTATCCTTGGACAATGCTCCATCCTGCTGGATGCACCCGAGGGTCCTGTTCCATCCTCTGGGATGCATCGGAGATTCTTCCCATGCATCTCCCGCAGACTTTTCTCCAGTGGTTAGGGGCCCTGTTATCCCAGGTAGCAACCCCAGACTCCTCCAGGGAAGATACCCGAGATGATTTTTATCCTTGGACTATTGTCCATCCTGCGGTATGCAAAAGAGACTCCTCGCATCTCTGTTTCTGAGTGTTTTCTTCCTGGGGTTTAGGGCCCTGTGATCCCAGGTAGAAACCCCAGAGTCCTCCAGGGAAGATACCCGAGATGATTTTTCTCCTTGGGCAATGCTCCATCCTCTGGAATTCACCGGAGGTTCCTCACAGGTATGTCACCGAGTCTTATTTCCGGTGGTTTAGGGTCCTGTCATCCCAGGTAGCAACCGCAGACTGCTCCAGGGAAGATACCTGAGATGATTTTCCTCCTTTGGCAGTGCTCCATCCTCTGGGATGCACCAGAGATTCCTCCCAGTCGTGTCCCGCAGACATTTTTCCTGTGGTTTGGGGCCCTGTAATCCTGGATAGCAACCCCAGACTCCTCCAGGGAAGATATCCGAGATGATTTTTCTCCTTGGACAATTCTCCATCCTGCTGTATGCACCCGAGACTCCTCGCAGCTCTGTTTCTGAGTGTTTTCTTCCTGGGGTTTAGGGCCCTCTAATCCCAGGTAGTAACCCCGGACTCCTCCAGGGAAGATACCCAAGATGATTTTTCTCCTTTGACAATGCTCCATCCTGCGGGATGCACCCGAGACTCCTCGCTGGTATGTCACCGATTCTTATTTCCGGTGGTTTAGGGCCCTGTGTTCCCGGGTAGCAACCCCAGACTCCTCCAGGGAAGGTACCCGAGATGATTTTTCTCTTTAGAAAATGCTCCATCCTCTGGGATGCATCCGAGACTTATCCCAGCTATGTCCCTGAGTCGTATTTCCGGTGGTTTAGGGTCCTGTCATCTCGGGTAGCAACCCGAGACTCCTCCAGGGAAGATACCCGAGATGATTTTTATCCTTGGACTATTGTCCATCCTGCTGGATGCACCCGAGACTCCTCCCAGCTCTGTTTCTGAGTGTTTTCTTCCTGGGGTTTAGGGCCCTGTGATCCCAGGTAGCCACCCCAGACTCCTCCAGGGAAGATACCCGAGATGAATTTTCACCTTAGAAAATGTTCCATCCTCTGGGATGCATCTGAGATTCTTCCCAGGCATCTCCCGCAGACTTTTCTCCAGTGGTTTAGGGCCCTGTAATCCTCGGTAGCAACCCCAGACTCCTCCAGGGAAGATACCCGAGATGATTTTTCTCTCTAGAATATGCTCCATCCTCTGGGATGTACCCCTGACTCCTCCCAGGTGTCTCCCGCAGACTTTTCTCTAGTGGTTTAGGTATCTGAAATCCCAGGTAGCAACCCCAGACTCCTCCAGGGAAGATACCCGAGATGATTTTTCTCCTTGGGCAATGCTCCATCCTCTGGGATGCACCTGAGATTTCTCCCAGGCATCTCCCGCAGATATTTTTCCTGTGGTTTGGGGCCCTGTAATCCTGGGTAGCAACCCCAGACTCCTCCAGGGAAGATACCCGAGATGATTTTTCTCCTTGGGCAATGCTCCATCCTCTGGAATTCACCGGAGGTTCCTCCCGGTATGTCCCTGAGTCTTTTTTCCGGTGGTTTAGGGTCCTGTCATCCCAGGAAGCAACCGCAGACGGCTCCAGGGAAGATACCTGAGATGATTTTCCTCCTTTGGCAGTGCTCCATCCTCTGGGATGCACCTGAGATTCCTCCCAGTCGTCTCCCGCAGACATTTTTCCTGTGGTTTGGGGCCCTGTAATCCTGGATAGCAACCCCAGACTCCTCCAGGGAAGATATCCGAGATGATTTTTCTCCTTGGACAATTCTCCATCCTGCTGTATGCACCCGAGACTCCTCCCAGCTCTGTTTCTGAGTGTTTTCTTCCTGGGGTTTAGGGCCCTGTGATCCCAGGTAGCAACCCCGGACTCCTCCAGGGAAGATACCCAAGATAATTTTTCTCCTTTGACAATGCTCCATCCTGCGGGATGCACCCGAGGCTGCTCGCAGGTATGTCACCGAGTCTTATTTCCGGTGGTTTAGGGCCCTGTGTTCCCGGGTAGCAATCCCAGACTCCTCCAGGGAAGATACCCGAGATGATTTTTCTCTTTAGAAAATGCTCCATCCTCTGGGATGCATCCGAGACTTATCCCAGCTATGTCCCTGAGTCTTTATTCCGGTGATTTAGGGTCCTGTCATCTCGGGTAGCAACCCCAGACTCCTCCAGGGAAGATACCCGAGATGATTTTCCTCCTTGGGCAGTGCTCCATCCTCTGGGATGCACCTGAGATTCCTCCCAGTCGTCTCCCGCAGACATTTTTCCTGTGGTTTGGGGCCCTATAATCCTGGATAGCAAGACCTGACTTCTCCAGGGAAGATATCTAAGATGATTTTTCTCCTTGGACAATTCTCCATCCTGCTGGATGCACCCGAGACTCCTCGCAGCTCTGTTTCTGAGTGTTTTCTTCCTGTGTTTTAGGGTCCTGTGATCCCAGGTAGCAACCCCAGACTCCTCCAGGGAAGATACCCGAGATGATTTTTCTCCTTGGGCAATGCTCCATCCTCTGGGATGCACCAGAGATTCTTCCCAGTCGTCTCCCGCAGTTATTTTTCCTGTGGTTTGGGGCCCTGTAATCCTGGGTAGCAACCCCAGACTCCTCCAGGGAAGATACCCGAGGTGATTTTTCTCCTTGGACAATGCTGCATCGTCTGGGATTCACCGGAGACTCCTCGCAGGTATGTCCCTGAGTCTTTTTTCCGGTGGTTTAGGGTCCTGTCATCCCGGGTAGCAACCCCAGACTCCTCCAGGGAAGATACCCAAGATGATATTTCTCTCTTGACAGTGGTCCATCCTGCGGGATCTACACAGAACTCTTCCCAGGCGTCTCCCGCAGAGGTTTCTCCAATGCTTTAGGGCCCTGTGATCCCGGGTAGCAACCCCAGACTCCTCCAGGGAAGATACCAGAGATGATTTTTCTCTTTAGAAAATGCTCCATCCTCTGGGATGCATCC
Organism: Vanellus vanellus; assembly: GCF_965231255.1. Lineage (NCBI taxonomy): Eukaryota > Metazoa > Chordata > Aves > Charadriiformes > Charadriidae > Vanellus > Vanellus vanellus. Next base: position 447,571 of record NW_028127638.1, on the reverse strand, counting down.
GAGACTTATCCCAGCTATGTCCCTGGGATACCACGCAGCAGCTCAGAGCCCCACAGCGTATGCTGCCATGCTCATTTGGCTCCATCAAATCCTCCGACCTGAGAATACCAAAGGTACGGAGTTGAAACGGGCCCTTCCTCACCCGCTGAGTCAGATGAACCTTTTTGTGCCCAAGTTGGCTGGGGACTGCTCCTGCCTCGCCGCCTTCAGGCGGAGCATGGCTGTGAGCAGGGGAGCTCAACACACAGTGCTTGCTGATTGCACCTGCTCCCTCGGGGGAGCACCTGCAGCGGTGGGATAGGAGGAGGGAGGACAGCACGAGGGCTAGAGACAAACATTTTATTTCTTTAACATTTCACATACGGGGTACCCCAGAGGGGTTCCCGGCCCCACACCCCACAGCCGCTCAGTATTCGGGGCACTGTTGGTCTTCTGGGCCTGGCGCTGTCACCACTTGCAGGGCTGGCAGAAGCAGACACGGCTAGTGGCATCTCCACCAGCCCTTCAGGTAGCCCCACAGCCAGGCGCAGCCCTGCCGTGGGCATCTTCCTGCCCTGCACAGCCCTGGGTCTGCCTGGCCACACTCCCTGCCCGTGGTCTTACAGGACTCCTCCCTCTTTGCCTTCAAGGCCTGGAAAGCGCAGGTGATCTCCCGCTCCACCTTGTCCATGTCCATGGCTGGGGGCCTTCCGGGGGACAGGTGCTCGTCCGTGGGCCTCTGTGTCCTGTCCATCCCCTGCTGGGGAACCCACTCTTTCTCGGTCCCTGCTGGCAGCTCCTGTGGAGGCTCCTGGCTGAGGACCAGCCCCGGTTTCCCCACTGCCCCACCAGCAGCCATGGGAGAGCGGGGTTGTCCTGAGTGTGTGAGCACCACTGGCTCTGTTGCTGCACTGGGCCAGGGCTCCAGGAAGTGGTAGAGGGAGCTCTGGGAAGAGGAGCTGCTCCTCAACAGGCTGCTGCAGTCCTCTGAGTTGGCCAGCGAGCACAGGCTGCAGGGGCTCTTGCGGTCGCCCTCAGGGGGCCCAGGAGCCCGGGGGGTGCCTGGACCAGAAGGAGCTGTCCCCAGTGATAGGACCTATAGGCGGCAGAGGAGGGCAGGGGGACCTGGGGGCTTTGGGGGGACAGGGGGTAGAGAGAGGCATCACTGCTCAGATGGTATATGGTTGGCAGGGAGCCCAGTGGGTCCTGTGGGGCCCGGTGCTGCCTCCTCGCTGCCTCCTCGGTTGCCCTGCAGAGGAGGGGAGAGAAGAGACCCGCTGCACCCCGTCTCCTCCGCTGGAGCCTGTGGGCAGCACCCCCTCCTCAGCAGGCGGGCAGAGCTGCCCAGCGCAGGCAGGGCACGGGCTGAGGGTCTGGGGCAGGATCTGGGGGTCTCCCCCACACTCCCTGCTTCTCCTGCGTCGACTTGAGCTCCTATCCTTCATCTGCTAGTCAAGAAGCTGCTGAGGGAGGGGACGGAGTGAGCGGCCGGCAGCCCCCGGCACAGCCCCGGCTCAGGGCTGCCGTGGGGTGTGGGCTGTTTGCATGGTGCGCGGTGCCAGGGCCACTCACCGCTCTGCTCCTCTGGGCGGGCTCTCGTGTCTGTCGCCTCTTGCTTTGGCTTCTTCCAGTCCCTCTGCAGGACCCCGGGAGCTGGGTGAGACGGGAGCAGCTCCCAGCTCTGCGCCGCAGCCCCCCACACCACCCCACGCTGTGGCACAGTGCGGTGCAGCAGTCGCCTACCTGGAGCCGCTTGGTCCGTAGCACAGAAGAGACCGCGCTGAGCCCCATCAAAAGCATCACGAGCGGAGCCAGGTGAGCTGTGGGGGGGACATTGGAGTCCCTCCTGGCACCAGCTGCGGTGCAGCCGCGCAACCCTGGGGTGCCCCCCATGGGAAATGTTAAAGAAATAAAATGTTGGTCTCTATCCCTGGTGCTGTGGTTCCTCCTCCCATCCCGCGGCTGGGGCTGTGCCCCCCTCAGTGCCCGACCCAGTGGGACAGGCTGGCACTGCTGGCACCCACCAACCTGGGGGGGTGGTGGTGTCGGGGGAGCTGGGTGGGCTGGAGAAAGGGAGGAAGCACCTCTTGAAACCAGCTCGGCCCTCCCCAGCCACAAAACCCTCCCCAGAGGCACCAGAGGGGACCCCCAGATCCTTGAAGGGCCCCCCCAGACTCCCTCTGGCCTGCAAGATTCCCCCCCCAGGACCCCATAAGGGCCGCCCAGGACCCCTAACGGACACCCTAGTGGCGTCCCAAATCTGGGTTCTTTACCTGCTGGGCAAGCCAGTAACACACTGTGTGGGAGCAGCCAGCCGAGCCGGTTTCAGAGCACAAGAGGTGAGAGGCAGGGAGCTACCGTCCCACTCAGCTCCATCTCCGCCGTGCCTTGGCTGTGCAGAGAGAACTTGGGGGCAGCTGCAAAACAGCTCAGCCCGGGCTTATCTCAAGATGGCACAGAACAACCAAAACCAAATGGCCCTTAACAAACAAAATGCCCCGAGTCCCATCCCACCACTCTTCCCGTGACGTTGAGCGCCGGACATCACAAATTGGCAACAGAGACTTCGCTATGGCACCACCAGAGGGAAATATCCCAGACAGTGTAATCCACTCGGGCATAATCCTGCACCCTCACCGAGTCAGGAAATATAAACCGCAGGGTCTGGGGAGACAAATGGGGAATCCTCCAAGGATACAGCTGGCCCCTCGGAGATCCGCCCCCCCCCCATCCAGGACGCTCTACAGGGTAACTTCCCCGGGATGGAGCGACCTCACCTGAGAGAGAGAGGGTAAGTGACTAAGAAACATCCGTACGGTATAGGGCATGTGATTGAGTTTGTGACTGGTGCACTCTTTTAAGGTATTAATATCTAGCGCCCTTGTGGTTTGTGTTGCTATTTTTCAGGGGCATTTGTAGCTCGCAATAGTGGATCCTGCTAATTTCTTTTAAATTGCAATGGTGTAATCGCCATCGCACACACAGAACTTGCAATAGTGATGTATTGGACCCGTGAGCGAAGTCCAAAGAAATTGTTAATTTGAACCTCTCAGTGAAGCCCTTTTTCCCGTTTCGTCACACTCCCCGAGCCACTGGGTAAAGCGACACCTGGCAAAAAAACCACCACCACCCCAAAAAAAACCCCACACCACATCCCCCACTCCCCACCCACCCCTTCTCCCCCCATCACAGCCATGGGGCAAACTCCCACCACGACCCCCCAATCTCAGCTCGGCCGTGACCCCCCCGAGACACTGGAACGAAAGCAGCGGAGAGCGAGCTCAGGCTCTTGTGAGCTGGAGAGATTTCTCTTTGTTTTTTGATGTTGTCATTGGGTGGGTTTTGGTTGGTTTTTTTCACAGAACACTTTGCAGTGTGGTGTCACAGTTTCCGGGGCCGGCACTGGCACCGCCACCTCACCCCCGGCTCTCGTCCCTTCTCTTGCCCGATAGCTTTCACCACTTTCCTTGCTTGGTTTGGTTGGTTTTTTTTTTTCCTTTTAACCTTTCTTTTTTAATATTTGGGGTTTTTGTTTCCTTTTCCTTTTTTTTCTCTTCCCTCCCCTTTTTTCATTTTCCCTTTTTTTCTTTTTCCCCCTTTTTACTTCCCCCCCTTTTATCTCCTTTTTCTCTTTGTTCTTCTTTCCCCTCTTTTTTTTTCTCCCCCCATTTTTTTCTTTTGGTTTTTTTCTTTTTCTCTTTTCAAACATCTCTCAAGCTTTCTCCGAAGGAACAGCCCCTGGCTCTCAGCCAGCGGAAGGAGACTATGGAAGAGCTCTGGCACCCGTGGGATTGCTTTCCTTCTCCCGCCTCGCACTCAGTAAGAGTGTGTTTTCCAACTCATTTTTTTTTTTATTAAGAAAATAAACAAAAATAATGCTCCAGCTATCAGTTTTACAAGGCATAGAAAATCTCTAAAAGGGAAACAGAAGCGCAATGTGCTGAGGTATGAAAACCTGAGGTAGTTTTTGTGTGTGGATGTGTGTGTGTCATTTGGGGTTGGGGGTTGTGTGTGTTTTACTTTTGAAATTAAAAAAAAAGTAATAATTTTGCTAGTGTTTTGGTTTTTTTTTTTCCCAGCCCTGGGCTGACAACCTCTTGGAAATCTGTTTTTCCCCCCCTGCCCCTCTTTTCCCGCCTTCTCTCCTTGCAACCGGGATCTTTCCCCAAAGCATTTACGGCCGAGCACGGCCTTTCTTTAACCTCTAGAAAAGCCGGCTTGTGCTAAAAAACAAACATCCCCCTCCCGCTCCCACCCCCTCTGAAATGAAATAAATAAATAAAATCCTTACAAAACTTAAAAATCGCCGTTAGTTTTGTTATCGTTACATTAATCCTAAAAACTGATGAGCCGCTGCGCTGTGTGCCGCAGTCCAACCTCCCCCCCTCAACGCTGGGTGAGCTCCTCTGGCCATGCCTGGGATGAAAAACCGGTGGCTTTTAGGAAATAAAAAATAAAAAATTAAAAAAAAAAGAATAATAAAACCTCTCTTTCTCTCTCTCTGCCTGTGTTAGTCCAACTGAAGGGATAGCGTCGGGAGGCGAGGGAGGAGGAAGGGGGAGGCTGTGGGATGGAGAGAGCCCTCCCCGTACCCCTCGGCTGTGCATCCTCGCAGCGCCGTGGGGAATGGGGGGCTGTGTGTTTGGGGGGGTCTTTGGTTTGCTCCCCTGACCTGCTGGGGGTAGGGGAGGAGGATTTGGGAGGGGGGGATGTCCGGCGGCGGGGTTACATTCATCGCGCAGTGCTGGGCGGCACGGCGGGAGCCTCCCTTGCTGTGCTGCGAGGCCGGGGCTCCCGGAGCGTGTTTCTGCTCCTGCTGCTTCACCTGCTGGAGCATTTCCCTCATCTTGCGCTGTGCAGTCTTGGGGAGGAGAGGGGAAAAGCAAGAGGTGGGGGTCAGGGCACCGCTTCTCCCCCCACCAACCACTCCCGAGCCCCCATCGAGCATAGAATCATAGAATCATAGAATCATAGAATCAGTGAGGTTGGAAGGGACCTTTAAGATCATCAAGTCCAACCATTAACCTACCCTGATAAAAACACCACCACTCCTAAACCATGTCCCTAAGCACCTCATCTACCCTTTTCTTAAACACCTCCAGGGATGGTGAATCCACCACCTCTCTGGGCAGCTTATTCCAATGTTTAATAACCCTTTCAGTGAAAAAATGCTTCCTAACATCTAATCTAAACCTGCCCTGACATAACTTGAACCCATTTCCTCTTGTCCTATCACTTGTCGCCAGGGAGAAGAGGTCAGCTCCCATCTCTCTAAAACCTCCTTTCAGGTAGTTGTAGAGGGTGATAAGGTCTCCCCTCAGCCTCCTCTTCTCCAGGCTAAACAACCCCAGATCCCTCAGTCGTTCCTCATAAGGTTTGTCCTCCAGACCCTTCACCAGCTTTGTAGCCCTTCTCTGGACACGCTCCAACACCTCAATGTCCTTCTTGTAGTGAGGGGCCCAAAACTGAACACAGTACTCGAGGTGAGGCCTCACCAGTGCCGAGTACAGGGGGATGATTACTTCCCTAGTCCGGCTCACCACACTATTCCTGATGCAGGCCATTCCTGAGCATCTCGACACTCCCAACAAGCTGTAATTAATTTCAGGTTTGTTATGGGTTAGTCCCACAAATTGATGCGAGGAGACGGAGCCAATTAAGACTGAAGTATTTATTAGCAAGCGGCAGCAAGCAAAACAGCGCTGGGCGGCCCGGGAGTCTCACTCCGCCGACGGCTCGCGCTCGGTTCTCGAAAGTCCCTGGTTTTATACTCTTCTTTTTCCGGTAGAGGGGTACTCTGCATCTGCACGACACGACTTGTTGCTAGGGGGTCGTTTTCTGCTTTCCTTTTCCTCCTGGTTGTCGCAGGGATGAAAGATTCATGTCTTCCTCACATCATGTACTCTTCGTCTTCATGAGCCCCCCTCCCCTCCTCCAAGTCTTTTTCACATCCTACTTTGTTTGCATAACCTGACCTTTGCAGTTTTAGCCTTGCCCGCTCACAGGATGCGGGCTATCTTGCAACAGCAGGTTCAGCAATTGCCTTTTTGTAAAACAATGTGACAATGCGAGTTTCTAGGTTTGGTGAACAAACAGCGCTGAGCTTATCACAATTCCCCCCTTTTACTTTTCACTATTTTGTTCATCAAACCGCTTAAGCGCTTGTGCTTGAGCTTTTATTGTGCTTGAGATAACCTCCTGTCCAGACGGTCCTTGAGCGACTGGTTGGATCAGCAAATGATCTTCTGTTACTTATTACAATCCTTCCCCTCTTTTTCTTTTATTTACAAGAAATTTGCTGATCAAACCTGGACAGTACTTCACAAGCTGCATTTAACAGAGTTTTCATCTGGTATAATCTTCATTTCTAGTTTTGATTGCTTTATTACCATTAGTTGCACTGTTTTTAACCTGTTCTTAACAAAAGCTACAAATCTGTTAACAATAACAAGGCCCAAAGGTTAGAATTAACCACAGTATTATGAGGGGCCCCGCCAGGGTGGAAATTAAGGTAGTTAACTATGGTGCCAATTGAAGGGTTGGTGCTCATTTCTTGAGGCCGTGGTAGTGAAAGGATACCAGCTTTCATTGCCCCACTGTTTAATACCTCTCTGCCTGTCCTCGTCCACTCTCATGCAGAGAGCAACGGGATATCAACATCTGCTCGGCAGCAGCAGGTAGTCTTCAGGGGAATTTTCTGGCTTTCCTTTTACCACGCCTTTCTCACTTTAGTAACTCTGCTGTTAATTTATCAATAATTCTTAAATATATTTCCACCTGTTTTGTTGCTGGGCCTGTTTCCAGAGGAATCTTACAGCGCACTGTCTTAAGGCTCAATACCAGTTCATTTCTTATACCTCCCAGGGTTCAGATATTGATAGTTCTCATCCCCAAAATAATTTACAGATTTTTGCTTGACTTTCTGATTCCTGATATGTCAGATTTTTGCCACAATTCATACAGCAAGATTGCATGTTAAACGAGACACATGACCACTTCCTACCAAACTTTGCACACTTGCAAACAACCCAACATAGGTATCCAGAAGTATGGTGCTTTATACATGGTTAAACTATCCGTTACTTCTCTTCTGGAAAAGTGCATTTACCAGTCTTGTTCCTTAATCTTACTCAAAGGTCTCTCGGTTCTGACGTCATAGTCCACCTTTCTGGGAAGATAGGTCTTTTTATTCTGCTAGTGTGGGTCTATCCTTTCTCCGCTGTCCGTACTGCTGTATCTGTGTTAAGTAAAACAACAAAAAGGTCCCTCCCAGCGGGGCGTTAAAGATGTTTCTTTTCTGGTTTTGGTCAACACCTGATCTCCAGGTTGGATTCGGTGTATGGAAATGTTCAAGGGAGGTCTCTTCTTTTAGTGAGTTCTAAAATATACTCCGTTAAGATTTCATCTTCGACTTTCAGGTGTTTTACTAATATTCTGAAATCGTAAGGCATCCCATACAACAATTTAAAGGGGGATATACCAGTATCTGTTCTTGGCTGAGTTCTAATATGTAGTAAGGCTAATGGCAAACATATAACCCAATTCATTCTCGTCTCTACCTTCAGCTTGGTTAGATGTTTCTTTATCTCCTCATTCATTCTTTCTACTTTCCCAGAACTTTGAGGATACCAGGGAGTGTGGTATTCCCATTTTGTTCCAAATAATTTAGTTGCTTCTTGATTATTTTGGAGGTAAAATGTGGGCCTCTCTTCCAAGAGGACTTTAATAACTGTTTTCGCCGTAGTTCTTACCACCGAGAAGGCTTCTACAAAGATCATCAACCAAGACTAATAGATACTGATATCTCTCAACCTTCGGTAATTCAGTAAAATCTACTTGTTTTTTTTTTGTTTTTTTTTTTTTTTTTTCAAATGGTCTTTTAGCCAATTCACGCCCTTCTTGTACTTTTTCTCTAAGTTGTCTCTTATTCACTTTGTGACAGGTTAAACATCCTTCTAAGATCCTTTTTGCTAAACCGTATATCTCGACACAGGCATAGTTGTCTCGACACATCCCATAGTAATAGGGATATATATATTACTATGGGATGTGTCTCGACACATCCCATAGTAATAGGGATATATTTAGCTGAGTATTACAAGATTCCGTACCGTCTCAAACACCAATCAACAAAAACTGTGTCTTCACCTCAGCAAAATGAGCTATTACCCTTGGAAGCGACCGGGCGAGACTTGCAGAAAGGCAAGTACTTTCCATCTTCTCAGACAATGTTTACCAGTTTTTAAATTACTGTTAGAGGAAGAAACTATGACATCATTTGCCCATCCTCCCTGCTTTTTGAACTTAGTGATGATGAAAGATAGCATATTACAAAGAGGATAGAAATACTTTTAATTTTCCCCCATATATATAGGGGATCAGGCCTAGTACCAGGGGATCAGGCCTAGTTACCAGGGGGTGAGGCCTAGTCAGCATGGGTTTATGGAAGGCAGGTCCTGCCAAACGAACCTCATCTCCTTCTATGACAAGATAACCAGAATATTGGACGAGGGAAAGGCTGTTGATATTGTATACCTGGACTTTCGAAAAGCATTCGATACTATCCCCCATACAATTCTCGTGGAAAAACTGGCTTCGCAGGGCCTGGATGAGCATACGATCCGCTGGATCAAGCACTGGCTGACTGGAAGGTCCCAAAGAGTGGTGCTCAATGGATTTAAATCCAGCTGGCGGCCGGTCACAAGTGGTGTGCCTGAGGGCTCAGTGTTGGGACCATTTCTGTTTAACGTCTTTATTGATGATCTCAATAAGGACATAGGGTGTATCATCAGCAAGTTTGCAGATGACACCACGTTAAGCAGGAGTGTTGATTCCCAGGAGGATAGGGAAGCTCTACAGAGAGACTTAGATTGGATCATTGGGCCAACATCAATGGTATGAGTTTCAACAAGGGCAAGTGCCAGGTCCTGCACTTGGGCCACAATAACCCCGTGCAGCGCTACAGGCTTGGGGAGGTGTGGCTGGAAAGCTGCCGGGCAGAAAGAGACCTGGGGGTTCTAATTGACAAGGGGCTGAATATGAGCTGGCAGTGTGCCCAGGTGGCCAAGAAAGCCACCGGCATCCTGGCTGGTCTTAGAAATAGCGTGGCCAGCAGAAGTAGGGAGGTGATTGTGCCCCTGTACTCAGCACTGGTGAGGCCACACCTCGAGTATTGTGTCCAGTTTTGGGCACCTCAATACAAGAGAGATATCGAGGTGCTGGAGGGAGTGCAGAGGAGGGCAACGAAGCTGGTGAAGGGCCTAGCAAACAAATCATACGAAGAGCGGTTGAAGGAGCTGGGACTGTTTAGTTTGAGGAGGAGGAGGCTGAGGGGAGACCTCATCACGCTCTACAACTATTTGAAAGGGCACTGTAGAGAGGTTGGTGCTGGTCTCTTCTCACAGGTAATTAATGACAGAACAAGAGGGAATGGCTTCAAGCTCCAACAGGGTAGAGTTAGACTGAACATTAGGAAAGAATTTTTCACAGAGAGAGTGGTCGGGCATTGGAATAGACTGCCCAGGGAGGCAGTTGAGTCACTATCCCTGGATGTGTTTAAGAGACGTTTAGATGTGGTGTTGGGGGATATGGTGTAGGGGAGAACTTTGTAGAGTAGGGTAGATGGTTGGACTCGATGATCCCAAGGGTTTCTTCCAACCTAGACAAGTCTATGATTCTATGATTCAATGATTCTACATATATTGTCACACACATGGTGACTCCCTGCAACAATTGAGTGTAGATAGAAAAGGTGGAAATGGGCTGTTAACCCTTCGTGTACTTTCCTGAGATATACAACATACGTCTTTCATAGAGTTTTTCTTCATGATCAAGATTTGTGTAGTCTAAGTTTAGCCACCCTAAGGTTAGGAATGTAGTTTAAATTTCTCATGTAGGCTCTCTGTTGGAAATGGAGAGATATAGGCACTCTTTTGGGGCTATTTATTGAATCATAAGACAGTGCCAAAGACAGGTGAGAGGACTCACTTTCCCAGAGGTGCTCCGTGCTCTCTGCTGGCTGTCTTGAGTGTCTACAGGATTAGATGCAGTGATACACCAAACTTTTATATTACTAAATGTAGATTAAATAAATACCCCCTTGAAGTGTCTTGTAAAAGGTAGTAACAAGAGAGTTCCGTTTTGTTTTGAATGTTGGGCTTTATCCAACATAATTAAGGTCAGAGGAAGACAAGCTAATAAATATTTACCTCCCTTAATATGTTTCTCCTTATTCTTGGCCAAGTGGCATGACTGAAGAAAATATAATTAGTTTATTCAATGAATCAGTAACAATATAATTCCACTATAGGAGGGAGAGTTATGTTCTTAACATGACAAGACACCAGAGTAATCAGTAGATTAGGCATGAAGAATTGCCACTGACCTGCCACGTGTAATAAAAAAGAATATTATTGTTTGTTTTGTGTAAATGTGCGGGATAAAATCTTGATAATACTGAGTCGTTGTTGGGACGGACACAACACTGGACATCAAGTTGCAGCAATCCAATTTCTTTACTTAACAAGCAGTGCTTTTTTATATTCTTTTACCCAGGTGCTTATCTATGCATATATTCTAGCATTCTACTTTTGCCCGATACGCTCTCACATCACACACTGTTCATGCTGTGGTCAAAGCCAGGATGTTTGCCAACCTTTATCTTTTTACTTAGCTCTTCTCAGGACTCCCCAGTCTCTTCAAGGGTACACGGATATCTGCTCAAGGTCAACGTTAAACTCGTATTCTGATCCCTCGGACCAGCCAAGGTTTCCCACAGGATAGAATACCCTGTTGGTCAGTTTTGGGTCACCTGTCCTGTCCGCTCCTCCCTGCAGGTGGGACCCCACTATGCTTTTCCGCTTCCGACCCTCCGACGGGGCAAATAACAAAGTTGGTTGGCCTTGTCTGTTATGGCAATAAGTATAAGCAGGAGCCTCTCTGCATCCCATGCCTGGGCATCAGCTATAAACAATTGGTCTGATCTCTCTGAGAGAGTGAACACTGTCTGCACAATATGCAGTTATTTTAGTAGATAGAAGAGGCCCCGCTAAGAAGCGAAGTTACTGAACGAAATTGGTTCTGTTTTATCTCAAACCAGGACAGTCTCCATCCACAACCTTGGGGGATTCCTCATATACAGGGGTGAAGAGGTGGAGGGTCAGATGTACACATGCGGCACGGGCTGCGTTAACCCCCGTGCCTCCCACTGCAGTAATGACCGCAGGCAGACGTACTGTGAACCAGACATCAAACCTTTAATGAATTAAGAAAGAGAGAGAGATGTGGGAGAGTGGGGCTGGGGCTGGAGTGGGTGGGTGCGGGTCGCATGCGGTGGGGATGCGTGCTCCACGCCTTCTCTATCAGCCCATGAAGAGAGGCTGGGGGAGCGTGGGGCACTTTGCCCCCCAGCATCCACCAGGTTTCTGCGTCGCTTGGTGGCCATGGTGTTGCCATCAGATGCCCTCCGCTTGTTGCTGCCCATGTGCTGCCTGCTGCTGCCCACTGCGGCACCGTCCCGCTCCGGCGTTCCCTCCCACAGGGGTTTGGAGTGTTTTTCCACCTAGCACACCACCATCTTCCTCTTCTTGGGTGGGATGTTGTCCCACGGGGAGGTCTCTTGCGTCCTGGGGGTGCCGTGTGGCGCGGGGCGCTTGGCCTGCTTGCCACCCGCCTCTCCCGATCTAGGCACAGCCTGGCAGGAGACAACGGCTGGTGGCAGCAGCGAGCGGGTCAAAACCTCCTGGGACTGCCTCCTCAGCAGCTCCTCCAACAGTTGGGCCATGCGGGGTGGCCGATGCTGGGGGACAGCCGGGGGTCTGGCCAGGGTTCTTGGCAGCGGGTGACAGAGGGTTCTCAGCAGGGAACTCTCTGGAGGACTCTTCAGGGGATCCTTCCAGGGACTCTTCACAGGACTGTCCTTTAAAGTCTTCTCTGAACTCTCCATGGAGGGACAGCTTTGCTGGTTTTGCTGCCTCGGCTCGGTGGTGGCCGTTGGAGGGCCCCGTAGGCAGGCTCCTTGAGCAGGCTGACCTCAGAACTCGTTGCCGATAATACGGCTATTACAGACGTTATGAAGGCCGAGGCTTCGCGGGGATGGGAGGACTCGGCCTTCACCGCCTTCAGCACTGTGCGTTCGGTGAGGATTTTCTCCCCTATTCCTTCTCCTTCTCTTCCTCCTCCTCCTTCTCTTCCTCCTTCTCTTCCTCTTTCTCCTCCTTCTTTTCCTCCCTCTCTTCCTCCTTCTCCTCCTCTTCCTCCTCTATCGGACTGAGGGTTGGCTGCCATCTCTTGGCTCTGCGTCCATGTTGTCTTTTGGGCATTGCTTTGCCCTTGGGTTGGCTGGTCATGGGTTGGTTTGTGTCGGAGGAGACCCTTGGGACCACCAACCGCCGCCTGGAAGGACACAAAGGGAGAGGTCTACCTGAGGACACAATGGGTTTGGGGCTGCTTTCTGCCCCTCCCCATGAGCCACGTGCCTCCTCATGTAGCCAGCAGCAGGTTGGCTGAGGAAACCCCCTGTGCCGGGACCCTCATCTGACACACAGCTGTCCCATTGTCCCTAGACCACGCTGGGGCTCTCCTGAAGAGCTGGAGAAGATCCAGCCCTGTGAAATGGGGGTGTTCCCGGCAGCCACATCCCACCCCTCCAGGTGCTGCCTTCACCACTCTTGGGTGGTGATGACCAAGGAGCATTCAGGGCTGGGGAACGGGCTCTTGCTGGGTCAGAAAATCATGGAATGGTTTGGGTTGGAAGGGACATTTAGAGGTTCATCTAGTCCAACGCCCCCCGCTGTCATCGGCAGGGCCACCTTCCAGTAGACCAGGTTGGTTCCAGCCCCATCCAACCTGACCTTGAACACCTCCAGTCAGGCTGATGGAATGGTTTGGGTGGGAAGGGACCTTTGAAGGTCCATCTAGTCCAACACCCCTGCCATGAGCAGGGAGGTCTTCAACCAGATCAGGTTGCTCAAAGCCCCATCCAACCTGGCCTGGAATGTCTCCAGGGATGGAGCGTCTCCCACCTCTCCGGGTAAAATGGCCCCGTGCAGCCGCCCACCCTGAGCCTTCAGCCTCACCTGGCCAGAGACCTTGTCCTCTTCTTCTTCTGCAGCTCCAAGATTTCCCCGAACTGTGGTGTTTTGCTTTGAGTCGGGCTCGGAGCAGCAGGAAAGGGAAAACCGGGAAACCCCACTGGAACCAGAAAGAAGACACCTCCTCAGAAGAGCGTCGCTGTGACGCTGCCAGACCACCCAGGGACACGCAGGGGGTGCTCAGGCCCCTTCCCAAAATGTCTGAGGGTTGGACATTCTGCTCCTCTAGCAGCCCCATCGTGTCCTCCCCAACACCAGCACCATTTCCAATGTGGTTTTCCGACTTCATCATCATCATGATGGTCAGGAAGGAGGAGCCGGGTGGTGCCGGGGAGGGGACAGGTGTCATTTCTGAGGGGAAGAGGGGGAGGAGAAGGCCTTGGCCCACCATCCTCCCACTGTACCCTTGGGCACATCCCACCCCGGGGCTCTCTTTTGGTGACACCAACAAATCGTTAGGACAAAAGGCCCTCAGGAGTTGGCCTGAAGCTTTGGGACAAGTCGGAGCCTTTTGGCGCTCAGCGTTGGCCATTTCCCCACAAGATGGCAGAAGTTGGCTGCCCGTCCCATGGAGAAGAGCTGGGAGCTGCTTTACCTTTCCCACCTTGCTGGAGAGGTGGCAAACTGTCTTTTCTCGTCTGCACATCCTCACCAGGGACTTGTCTCGAGGTCTTGAGGAGAGCCCTGGGTGGGTGTTTGGGCACACACTCCATCACAAACCTGGAAAGAAGGAGAAGACACCCATATGACCCATGGCACCACCAGCACTTGCCACTTGCTGCGGCCACTTGCCCGCAGGCAGAGTTTGGCATTGCCATGAAGGCCATTGACTTCCCAAGTCTACCACATCCCATCCCCAAGGACGGGCCTGGGAAATGGAGTCGCCCAGCAAAGAAGTCCAGGCCACCACGGGAAGAAATGTCATCCAAATTCCTCTGTCTTTCCCCTCAGAGCTGCCTTATGGGAGTGACTGCGGCCTGGAGACATCATCAAGAGTCGCCGCCTGGTGTCCCCAGGACACCCGCAGCGGCACAAGGAAGAGATGCTACCTTGGGCGTTGGCATCAAAGAGCGGCTACAGCCGCCAACGTACTCACTTGGGAAAGAGGATGACACGGCCGGAGAAGCTCAGTGAGGCCACGGGTACCACTGGGGACACAATCATGTCCTGCAATGGAGGAACACAAAGATTCAGGACATCCTCAACGTGGTTGAAGCACTGCACACTGGAGGATGCCAAAGACAGCAGGACATCCTCAATGTGGTTGAGGGTCTCAGTGTTAGAGGAGGCCAAAGATGGCAGGACATCCCTCAACGTGGTTAAAGCACCCCACATTGGAAGAGGCCAAAAATGGTGGGACATCCCCCACATGGCTGAGGCACTCAAGTGTCGGAGGAGCTTGAGGCAGCAAGTGTTGGCAGGACCGTAACTCTCACCTGGACCGAGTGGCTGAACGTGTCCTGAGGGACCCCACACAAGCAGTGCCAGAACACTGCCGTGGGACCGCACGCACCACAGAGAAACCAAAATGCTTACCTTGAAGACAACCTTCTCCAAGTTCTCCTTCCCAGACAGCCTCTCCAGGAAGCTGCGGTAGAATTTCACGCGCACTTTCGTGCCTTCGATGAGGAGCACCCCCACCTCCCTCAGGATGAGGGCCACATTCTCCCCCTTCCCCAGGCAGTGCGAGAGGAGGGTCGTGGTGCCTTGGATGCAGTCCACCACTTTCTGCCGGGACACGGCGGCTGCCACGGCCACCTTGGAGTACTTGAGGGGCTCCAGCTCCTTGTTGCCTGGAAGAACCACAGGAGAAGGATGGAGACGCTCACCCGGTGGCCCGTGTCCTACAGCTTGTGTGTCACAATCATTGCATTGCCCCCAAAAAACTCAAAACCACTCAATTATTGGACTTTGGAGTTGCTTCAGAGAAGATGACCATGCAGTCAGCCATCTTACCGGGCAGGTAGTCCTTGTTGTCCATCAGGTTGTGGACAACAGCAAGGTTCCTGGCCAGGTGGAACACCGGCTTCTGGATAGTCAGGGTTTCATCTCCGACCTGGACGCGTTCGAGGACAGTACCGAAGGAGCCAAGGGTGGGAATTCGGACGCCCTGCAAGTGGACGAGAAGGGTGGGAGGGTGAGGACTGGCTAGAGGGAAGATCTGGAGGTGACCTCCCCCATCCAGGGATGGTGCTTCAGGCTGGATCCTGCCCTCTCCCACCGTTTGGAGGCACGAGCTGGGCGGTGGGGAGAACTTTGGGGAGGAGATGTTGAGTCCTTCCCCTCCTCAGGAGAAAAAACCAGCACTGGAGTTTGGGCAGAACCAGGATGAGGCCATCCCGGAGGGGTCTCCAGCGACCTGGATCAGCCCTACCAGAAGTGACACCAACATTGCACAGGCCCCGTTTGGCCGTCAGTGGGGACTTTTGGGGTGAGATTCCTGTTTTCTGAGGAGTTGAAGGGTGAGAGCAGGCCACGCCCCAGGGGGATCCCACCACCCCTCATGGTGCATGAGGAGGACGTGGGTGTTGCACCACCTTGTGGAGCAGGAGTTGGTCTTGAATGTAGCCAGCCACTGCATCCCAGACGGCCGTTCGCTCTGAAAAAACAAAGAAGAACCAGGTCAGGCCCCATCTCCACCAGCTCTCAGGTCCACCCCAAACATCTCCCCCTTGAGCCACGACGCGGTGGCAGACGCCAAGTGTCAGGGCTGGCTCCGAAATGGTGACAAGCCCTTGAGTCTTGGCTGTCGGAGAGGTGGCTGCGGTTGGCCGTACCTTCAGCGGTGACGCTGGACATAGCGAAGGTGTGCTCCATCCCATCCCAGAAGTCCATCTTGGTCCGCCTCACGCTGGCAGGTCGGTTCTTGGTGGCGACAGCCATGTTAGAGGTCATCTTATGGACGTTCCTCCAAAGTGTGGGACCCACCACCCGGTGGGCCCTTTTATACCCCCTGAGTGGGTGTGCCACGCACCTCTTGTGACATCAGGGTGACATGTTCATCGCTGATTGACTGACCGTGGTGACACGGCAACCGCCAGCCTCTGGTGGGGTGGCCATTAGCAGGGAGAGCTTCAAGCAGCTCAGGATGCTCCAAGCCCCGTCCAACCTGACCTCGGACCTTCCAGTCATGGACACACAGATTGGTTTGGCTTGGAGGAGACATTTGAAGGTCCATCTCGTCCAACCTCCCCTGTCTTTGGCAGGGGCATATTCCAGTAGAGCAGGTTACTCAACGCCCCATCCAACCGGACCTTGGATACATCCACTCAGACCCACAGAATGGTTTGCATTGGTTGAGTTGGATTTTTGGGTGGTTTGGGTTCCAACAGACCAGGTTGGTCCCAGCCCTGTCCAATCTGACCTTGAACCCCTCCAATCAGACTCATAGAAGGTTTGGGTTGGTTGAGTTGGATTTTTGGGCTGGAAGGTTTGGGAACCAGTAGAGAAGGTTGGTCCCAGTCTCATCCAGCCTTACGTTGGACACTTCCAGTCATAGACCCACAGAACGGTTTGTGTTGAAGGGGACCTTTGAAGGTCCATCCAGTCCAACCTCCCCATCATCGGCTGGGACACCTTCCAGTAGACCAGGTTGGTCCCAGCCCCATCCAACCTGACCTTGAACACCTCCAACCGGACCCAAAGAACAGTTTGGATTGGATTTCTGGGTGGTTTGGGATCCAGTAGACGGGGTTGGTTGCAGCCCCATCCAACCTGACCTCAGACACTTCCAGTCATGGACCCAAAGACTGGTTTGGGTGGGAGGGGACCTTGGAAGGTCCATCCTGTCAAACCCCCCAATCACTGCAGTGGCCGAGAATAAAAGTAGTGCCACGAGTGGGGCGGGTGCTCCTGCGTTATTGTATCTCATCCTATTGTATTATTTTATCTCTTTCGTTTATTTTGTTTTTTCCTCTTGAGCTGTTGAGCAGAGATGGTTCTCGTGCTCTCTTCCCATCTCGGGGGGGTCGTTGGGCTGCGGCGTGGGGCTGCAGAGCCCGGGAGGAGAGGACAACCCCGAAGAAAAGGTCCCCTTGCCGCCCTCCACCAGCAGCGGTGGGATGGGTGCAGGGACCCTCCTGCCATTGGCTTATCCCGTCCCCTGCGGGAGCCTTTTTCTGCAGCAAACCGACCCAAAACGACAACGGCACGTTGGTGCTTCTTGCTAAATGGGGACGGGGGAGAAAACCAAATCTATCAGTTTGTTCTGTAAGGATGGAAGCAGCGCATCCCCAAACAGGGCCAAAATCAGGCGGCTTTTACAGGATGGGGTTTTGCAAAGCTGCTGGTGCCAGTGCCCCATGGTGACGGTCAGAGGGGGAAGAAACTGGTTGAGCCCTTAAAAAGAGGAAAAGAAAAAGGCTCGGAGGAAGGGAAAGGTGCAGTGCCGGGGTTTCCTTGCTGCTGTTCCTCCGGGATGCCCGTGCGCGTCCCCTCCACGCTGCCCTCCGGGCAGGACCGTGCTCGCTGCTCCGGCTCTGCCTCCCTGGAGGGGAAAGGTCCCGGCGCAGGAGAGTCCCCATCTCTCCCCCCTTCCCAAAAGAAACTTTAATTACCGGAGAGGTACATTATTACGCCGGTGACCCACAGTGGCTGTGGGGCTGGGGGGCTGTGGTACCAGCCCTATTGCTGCCCTACCCTTAAAATGGAATTATACACTTCTAATATAGGACAATTTGGTTTTCTTTTTTCCATTTTGTTTTCCTCCCTGTAAAAGGAGGGAGCGGGGCTGAGCTTCACTCCCTCCTGGCAGGGACCGGGAGAAATGAGAAAATCAGGATCTAATTTCTCATTTTTCAAAAAGTCTCCATCTGACTTTCAGAAGCTTGAGACACTGGCGTTTTTATAATTTCAGTATGTTATATAGCAGAAGGCCAACACTTTTGTTAGATTCATGAAAAAGTTAAGAGCCCCTGGGAGATAGCCTCCCAGCCTGCAGTTCCTAGACACATCCAGGCTTACTACAACTGTAATTGAGAGCTGGAAATCTTTTTGCTGGTTTGTCCACTGCACTTTGGCTTGTGCTCAGTAGCACTCCAGTGTCATATGCAAATCTATAGCCTGGGATGAGCCAGTGACTTGGAATCCACCATGACGCAAGCTACAGCAAAGACACACAGATATGCACAGTGAACATTGTACCTCTGAGTGGCTGCCAAACCTAGTATGCTAAGGGAATTAAGGCAGAATCTTACTATTGACAACTAAGCATTGCTTCAATCTTGCAAATGATGCTTTTTTTTCTCTTTTTTAACCTTCTTGCTTTAACTGACATATCTTGATATCTGTAGAAACCCGATTTCTTTCCCAGAAAGAAAGAAAATAGGACTCTGGACAATTAGAACATCTTCCTACTAATAGTAGAGGATGAACAGGACAACCTGCTTACACTATATCCTTCAAGCCACTTCCCACTGCTTAGGTTCATCTTGTATACTAATTGAGACCAGGCTCGCTCTTAATTTATTTTTTAAAAAGCCATCTCCTTATACAAAACATGTATTAAGCAAGAGTCTGCAATTTACCTTGGGCTGGTCACATCATGGGTATTATGGAACAACCTCTGTATCTTGTTGCTAGAAACAACTCCCACTTTCACCAGGTAGGAATAGGCTTCCACGTGAAAAGCCCAGAAGCGCTTCCCTTTGGCAATCCCAGTGTCGCCAATGATGTAATCCAGGGTTGTGTAGCATCCGGCCTGCATGCGCTCAGACCCCAGCAGTAGAGGAAATCCAGCCCTACTTTCCACAGAGGTTCTTCCTGGGTTCAGCAGGAGATGTTCACTGTTGTACCCGCATTTGTCATCAAAAAGAAAACTGAGAACTGAAAAACAGCATCCCAAAAAATTTTCTCTTAGTTAAGTATTTCTGTGCTTATAAACTATATTTTAAGTCATGCTGGCACTAGAATTCCTCGCTTTTAAAGGCTACCA
Organism: Vanellus vanellus; assembly: GCF_965231255.1. Classification (NCBI taxonomy): domain Eukaryota; kingdom Metazoa; phylum Chordata; class Aves; order Charadriiformes; family Charadriidae; genus Vanellus; species Vanellus vanellus. Next base: position 428,569 of record NW_028127638.1, on the reverse strand, counting down.
GGAACATTACGCAAGCTAACGCAGTCTCAGTATGCTACCTACTTAACCTGTTTGTTAACAGTGCTTTTAAACATTTATACAACCGGTAACAGTGTAGTAGAAGTCTGGGAGCTACTGGAAACCACCTACAGCTCTTAACACCACCAGCAGCTCGTGGACATAAGAAAACCCAATACCTGGGGCTGGAGGCGTACGCAAGATAACTTCTCGGCTCCAAGGGCTAGAGATGGATCCTTTATATCCTCGAACTCTGAAGGCATAGCTGCTGTCGTCATCGAGATCAGATATTACTTTGCTCTTGCTGCAAACTTCGATCTCCTGCCACGTTGTACTCTCCTCTTCTCTATGAAGCTTATGATACTCAAGAACATAGATATCAGCTGAGTCTGTCTTCCCAGGGCATTCCCAACTGATCAGAGCTTTGTTGTACATTTTGCTCTGCTCTTCATTGATTTCTGGTATTTCTAGACCTGGAATGACAGAGATTCAGGAGAAAAAAACCTCAAATGTAGATACATGTTGTTTTAGAATTAAACACAGAAGCCCTTTGTTGAGTGGCTACAGCACTGGGGGGACAGTGGGGGGGGGAAATCTGACTCAGTCAAAGAGTGCAGATGAGGATGGGTCTGTTCATGCACTTAAATCCTTTCTGGTTTTACTTTGAAAGTTGTATTATTTATTTTTGCTGGCAACTAAAAAACCATATAAAAACCTATTCTTTTCTGTCATGCAATCACGACAAAAAGCTGCTAGGAAGACCTAGTATTACTTAACTACAATATTTTGGAAGCCAATGTAAACTGGTTCTGAATGCCATGGCATCTTAGCTGCTTTATCAAAGCTGAAGCTAGCATTGCTGCCAGGTAACGCCTTGTGAATCACAGAGGCAGAAGGGACAATGCAAGTCACAAGATTGAGTTCTGCAACTGCAGCCCTGCACAAGTTTTGCCTCTTTCCAGAGAAGCCCTTAAAGCTGTAACTCAAGAAAGACGTGATGCTCTCATAATTTACCATTGGAATGGAAGGACAAGTCACCAAGGATCTCTTCTTGCTTGGCTATGTCCATCACAAAGTCCTCGAAAGTAGTTTCAGCTGCTGGCTTGAAGCTCTTCAGAGATTCAGTAGCTTTTTGGATTCTGAAAGCACAGAAGCAGAGGGATGGCAGAAGAGGGAAAAAGGAATTCACATGGGTGCATTCCTTAAAGCAAAGCCGCTAGGTTTTCCTTTAAAAAAAGTTCTCTTTTCAGGTACTTACTCATGTGTCCCAGAAACTTGTCTCTCTAGACAGAATTAAAATGCAAAATTTAAAGGCCTTTTGTACATCAGTGTAAAGATAACTAACAGGGAATCTTTTGGTTGGCAGAGCATTTTAACAATTTGGGGCATTACATTCAAAGAACAAAATAGGTGTGAAGCGCTAATGGAGCACAACTATTCAGATCAAAGAGTTTAAAGCCAGAAGAGACCTGTTAGATTAACTTGCAAATACCCGATGCAATCTCTGAGCAAAGGACTGTATCAGTGAGCTGAATGGGTTACCCTTCCACTGCAGTCCTACTGAAGAAGGCTAGGCGTTGGCGCAGGACAGAGCCCCTCCTCTGGGCTGTTTTTTAACGCACACTGTAATATAGGAATTTCTACTGAATGGTACCGGGACCGCCTCTGAGGCTCTGCAACACAAAGTACTTGCATTCAGTACTTTCCTAGCAGGTGTCCAAAGAATATGACTGACCAGACATCCCTGGAACAGTACCTGTACCTCGAACGGAAGATAATTAATAAGATACCTGACATGAAGTTGTTTTGCTGTTTGAACAAAACAAGATGGATCGGTTTCTTTAAGCAGTTCTTGAGCAAGTCCTACAAGGCCATTATTTTCCAGGAGCCCTTGAGATTCTTCTGCTTGTGTTTGCAATTTTTCCAGCCTTAAATTCTTAGAAGCTTCAATTGCCCTAAGAGCTGCGGATTTCTTCTCTTCCAGGACATGAGATAATTTCTCAAAACTCTGAGATGCTTCTTCTTTCGCTCTTTCACTGTTGCACTAGGAGGGAACAAAAGACATTTTAGACGGATCCCACAGCACAGAGTACCCCTCTACCGGAAAAAGAAGAGTATAAAACCAGGGACTTTCGGGAAACGGGTGCGAGCCGTCGGCGGAGTGAGACTCCCAGGCCGCCCAGCGCTGTTTTGCTTGCTGCCGCTTGCTAATAAATATTTCAGTCTTAATTGGCTCCGTCTCCTTGCATCAATTTGTGGGACTAACCCATAACAAACCTGAAATTAATTACAGCTTGTTGGGAGTGTCGAGATGCTCGGTGGGGGCTCGGGGGTGGGTGGTGGGGGGAGAAACAGTGCCCTGACCCCCATCTCTTGCTTTTCCCCTCTCCTCCCCAAGACTGCACAGCGCAAGATGAGGGAAATGCTCCAGCAGGTGAAGCAGCAGGAGCAGAAACACGCTCCGGGAGCCCCGGCCCCGCAGCACAGCAAGGGAGGTTCCCGCCGTGCCGCCCAGCACCGCCCGATGAATGTAACCCCACTGCCGGACATCCCCCCCTCCCAAACCCTCCTCCCCCACCCCCAGCGGGTCAGGGGAGCAAACCAAAGACCCCCCCAAACACACAGCCCCCCATTCCCCGCGGCGCTGCGAGGATGCACAGCCGAGGGGTACGGGGAGGGCTCTCTCCATCCCACAGCCTCCCCCTTCCTCCTCCCTCGCCTCCCGACGCTATCCCTTTAGTTGGACTAACACAGGCAGAGAGAGAGAGAAAGAGAGGTTTTATTATTCTTTTTTTTTTTAATTTTTTATTTTTTATTTCCTAAAAGCCACCGGTTTTTCATCCCAGGCATGGCCAGAGAAGCTCGCCCAGCGTTGAGGGGGGGAGGTTGGGCTGCGGCACACTGCGCAGCGGCTCATCAGTTTTTAGAATTAATGTAACGATAACAACACTAACGGCGATTTTTAAGTTTTGTAAGGATTTTATTTATTTATTTATTTATTTCATTTCAGAGGGGGTGGGGGCGGGAGGGGGATGTTTGTTTTTTAGCACAAGCCGGCTTTTCTAGAGGTTAAAGAAAGGCTGTGCTCGGCCGTAAACGCTTTGGGGAAAGATCCCGGTTGCAAGGAGAGAAGGTGGGAAAAGAGGGGCAGGGGGGGAAAACAGATTTCCAAGAGGTTGTCAGCCCAGGGCTGGGGGAAAAAAAAACCAAAACACTAGCAAAATTATTATTTTTTTTTAATTTCAAAAATAAAACACACACAACCCCCAACCCCAAATGACGCACACACATCCACACACAAAAACTACCTCAGGTTTTCATACCTCAGCACATTGCGCTTCTGTTTCCCTTTTAGAGATTTTCTATGCCTTGTAAAACTGATAGCTGGAGCATTATTTTTGTTTATTTTCTTAATAAAAAAAAAATGAGTTGGAAAACACACTCTTACTGAGTGCGAGGCGGGAGAAGGAAAGCAATCCCACAAGTGCCACAGCTCTTCCATAGTCTCCTTCTGCTGGCTGAGAGCCAGGGGCTGTTCCTTCGGAGAAAGCTTGAGAGATGTTTGAAAAGAGAAAAAGAAAAAAACCAAAAGAAAAAAATGGGGGGAGAAAAAAAAAGAGGGGAAAGAAGAACAAAGAGAAAAAGGAGATAAAAGGGGGGGAAGAAAAAAGGGGGGAAAAGAAAAAAAGGGAAAATGAAAAAAGGGGAGGGAAGAGAGAAAAAAGGAAAAGGAAACAAAAACCCCAAATATAAAAAAAGAAAGGTAAAAAGGAAAAAAAAAAAACCAACCAAACCAAGCAAGGAAAGTGGTGAAAGCTATCGGGCAAGAGGGACGAGAGCCGGGGGTGAGGTGGCGGTGCCAGCGCCGGCCCTGGGGGCTGCGACACCACACTGCAAAGTGTTCTGTGAAAAAAACCAACCAAATCCCACCCAACGACAACATCAAAAAACAAAGAGAAATCTCTCCAGCTCACAAGAGCCTGAGCTGCTCTCCGTTGCTTTCATTCCAGTGTCTCGGGGGGGTCACGGCCGAGCTGAGATTGGGGGGTGGTGGTGGGAGTTTGCCCCATGGCTGTGATGGGGGGAGAAGGGGTGGGTGGGGAGTGGGGGATGTGGTGTGGGGTTTTTTTTGGGGTGGTGGTGGTGGGTTTTTTGCCAGGTGTCGCTTTACCCAGTGGCTCGGGGAGTGTGACGAAACGGGAAAAAGGGCTTCACTGAGAGGTTCAAATTAACAATTTCTTTGGACTTCGCTCACGGGTCCAATACGTCACTATTGCAAGTTCTGTGTGTGCGATGGCGATTACACTATTGCAATTTAAAAGAAATTAGCGGGATCCACTATTGCGAGCTACAAATGCCCCCGACAAGTAGCAACACAAACCACAAGGGCGCTAGATATTAATGCCTTAGAAGAGTGCACCAGTCACAAACTCAATCACATGGCATATACCGTACGGATGTTTCTTAGTCACTTACCCTCTCTCTCTCAGGTGAGGTGGCTCCATCCCTGGGAAGTTACCCTGTAGAGCGTCCTGGATGGGGGGGACGGATCTCCTAGGGGCCAGCTGTATCCTTGGAGGATTCCCCATTTGTCTCCCCAGACCCTGCGGTTTATATTTCCTGACTCGGTGAGGGTGCAGGATTATGCCCGAGTGGATTACACTGTCTGGGATATTTCCCTCTGGTGGTGCCATAGCGAAATCTCTGTCGCCAATTTGTGATGTCCGGCGCTCAACCTCACAGGAAGAGTGGTGGGATGGGACTCGGGGCATTTTGTTTGTTAAGGGCCATTTGGTTTTGGTTGTTCTGTGCCATCTGGAGATAAGCCCGGGCTGAGCTGTTCTGCAGCTGCCCCCAAGTTCTCTCTGCACAGCCAAGGCACGGCGGGGATGGAGCTGAGTGGGATGGCAGCTCCCTGCCTCTCACCTCTTGTGCTCTGAAACCGGCTTGGCTGGCTGCTCCCATACAGGGAGGTGTTGGCATCACGAAGCCTGTGCTAAAGCGGGGTGGGGGCAGTTGGTTAGCAAAGCCAAAGTGGTTATTAATGGTTATTAACAGCACACTAATTACGCCCATGTAACTGGGAAGCTCAGATGCCCCCTAACCACCCCCCCCGGTGCTTCTCTAGCCAGGCGAGTGCTGGACGTCCCCCCCGCAGGAGAGGAGCACACCTCTGAGGTGGGTGGAAGGGCATCACCCAACGGGGAGAGGACCAAGATGGGGCTTGGGTGTCCCTTGGGGTGGCCGGGTGGCGGGGTAGGGCTGCTGGGGGCTGCCACGATGAGGGACACCCCCACACCTTTCTCCATGGCTCCCAGAGCTCTGCTCCCTCCCTCCCTCCCACCCATCCAGTGCCACCGGAGAGGTGGTGTCCCCCCTCCCGGGGCGGGCAGGGGCTGTGCCACCCCATCTAACACCTCAACGCACCAAAGCACCGCACTGGGGGAGGGACTCTGCGCCTGGTAGCCCCGTGCTCCCCAGCACTGTAAGGATGGGGCTGAGCCCCCACCACGGCCACCCTGTGCGCAAGGACCATGTCACGGGGCACATGGCAGCGTGCCAAGTGTGCAAAGCTGGAGGAGGAACATCTCCTCCAGCCGCGCTGAGGGCAGCAACAGTGTCACTCGCACTGTGGCTCTACCCACGCTCTCCTGGCAGCACGGGAAAGAGCAAGCTCGTCACCTCCCAAAGGCCACTTCCTAACGAGAAGCGAGGCCCAGCTCCTGCACAACACGGCTGGCCCAAAGCGGGCTGATTCTGCCCCCTGGGGTGGTCTCAGGGGAGCTGGTGGGCACATATGGACATGCCGAAGGGCCAGAGCCCACCCTGTGACGCTGTAGGCAGAGGGGACAGTGGTACCTGGACAATGTCCCCACCGCCTCACACACGGAGGCTTTCAGCAGTCACAGCCACCCGGGCGCTGCCAAGGGGGCAGCAGGGGCTCCCCACGGGGGGTTTACAGAGCACAGAGAGCGTCCGTACACCACTAACCCCTCTCCAGGGGCGGATTTTCGGGATGCTGCTTGCTCATCTCACCGCTGAACAACTCCCCGATTGCTCCTTCAGCACGTTGTGACCATCGCTTCGTGGCTTTTGTGCTCCAATCCTCTTCCTGGGGGATTGTGAGGGAGCAAAAGACCACATCGCTACATCCAACTTTTTTTTCAGTTAAATAAAAAAAAAAGAATAAATCACCCTCTGTCATTATCAGGTAGAGTTTCGTTCCAGTCAGGCTCTTTTTATTAAAATAAATATTTAAATTATATAAAGAAATAAATATTTCTCTTTTCACATTAAATAACTCCCTGGAGACAGCAAAAAAAAAAAAACAGACAACCCAGAGTTACTGTCTCCAAAATAAGGATGGTGGGAGGGGAATAAACCATCTTAACTTCTACTTCATAACCTAAAGAGGAAATTTCGTCTAAGAAATGTAACTAAGATCTAAGAAATGTAACTAAGATCTAAGAAATGTAACTAAGATCTAAGAAATGTAACTAAGATCTAAGAAATGTAACTAAGATCAGAACTCTAATTGTCCACGTGTCACAGCAGCTGTTGATGGATTATCTCCCACACCATCTTCTTGCGCGAGTATGGCATGTGAGTCTGAAAAGAGAAGAGAAATCCATTAAATAACGACATCACGGCAGAAAGAGGCGGAAAACACGCATAAACGCCCAGCGGAGTCCTTAATAGGATGTTCCCTTTAGGAACTGTCAGCCATTTGGGTACAACACCCCACGCGGCTCCTAAGAGGGTGACACGACAACCCAACAAAACCAGATTGACTTGACCGCGCGACAGCTTACAAGCACGCTAACAAAAGACCGGTATAAAATAAAAATAAGCAGCGGCAGTATCTTGCCCAAGAGGAATCTCACCGGCAGCAGCTCCCAAAGGCGGGGATGGAGAACCACAGCTCTGCCCTGCCCAGGCCACTTGGAAGTTCTGACCCCAGCAACTACGCACCGAAACGGGGCACAAAACCTCAGTCCCTGCCCCAGACACAATTAAGAGCTGCTGCGTAACCTCCCTGGCTCCTGTCCCTGCGCGAAAGGGGCTGGAGGGGTTTATGACCTTCACTCACCTGGGTAAAGTTGAACGGTTTCTCTCTGGAGATGTAATCTGCGTATTTGCACATAAAGACGACGCAGTCGCTTCCGTTCAGCTGCTGAGGGATCTCCTAAGGAATGCAAAGAAGATGGAGGATTTCCCTCTGTATCAAAAGAAAAGCAACTTGGAAGTAGCGCACATTACCCACACCGACACTGCGCTCACCGCACACTCCTGACCCTACTTGCGTAATCCCCAATACCCACTCCCGCCCACGAGGAACAGACCCAGTTCACTGCGCACCATCCCTCCCCTCTGCCTCCCGGACTCGGACACTACAATCCAAATTCTTGGCAGGCCCAGAAGGGGCAGCAGCCCTCCTCCCTGCGAGGCCTCTCGAGGTTCGCACGGCGTCTTTCTCAAGTGACCTTTCTTAAATCCAGTCTGTAGGGACCGCTTTTTACTATTAACTCCTCGAGAAACATCAGCTCAACCCTTTGCTTTGTCACGTGCCAGGATCTGGGCCCCAAAGAAGCACTTACAGTTCCCATTTCAAACCCAAGTGGTGCTCACGTACACGTGGCTCCATGCTGTGAAGAGTCCACTCCGAAACATTCAGCTCCAGGTTTCTTTTTTCCCGGCTTTTTGCAGGTATTGGCTGGTTAAAACAAAAGGGAAAAACAGAAATCCCTTTTCATCTCTGTAATTTAGGCCAACAACAAAATAAAGCGGCTGAAGGATCACAGGAAGACGGACGGCAGGACGGGAAAATGTCAGAGGATCCTCACAGCAGCTGATTTAAGGCTGATTTGGGAGGAAAAATCCCAATCTGAAACTTACAAACATGGGGAGAGGCTGTGAGCTAATGGTCAAGAACGAGGCCAACAATTCCAACAGAGACTTCCACACAAACCTAAGTTCATTGCTTCAGAGAGGTCAAAAAACCCCAAATCACATGTTATCAGAGGACCAAGAGACAAACCAAGCAGGGAACCGTAATGCCATAATTCCACCGGGTGCCTTGATCCCACACCCTGGGCTCCGACTAACAAAGTTGGCACACGTGTGCCACGGGGCTATGGCGTATTTGGCTGTGCCTATCACGGGAAGGTGGCAGAATCCAGGCACCCCAGACCCTGGGTGGAGGGGACGCTGTGACACCAGATAAGCAGTCAATGCCAGACAACTCGCAGCAAGCAACTCCAGGATTCCTGGTTGGTTATCTACAAGCCATGTGAAAACTTGCAGTCGCCTTACAGGGACTAAATCTAAAAACCCTCTCCTCATTCACACCATAAAAGCAGTGACGGAGCGGTTACTTACAGCAAAGTCTGACAAATTTCATCCCCTTTCTGTGCCAGTGAGTTCAAGTATGTGATGGTCTTCTTTCTGACATCTATGACCTGTTATTAAAAGGTGACTGTGAGACAAAGCACAACCTTGTGCCGCACACCCACCAACACCTAAATGACTTCTCTTGCCAGTTTTTTCTCCCCATCCAACTCCAGAGAAAAAGCCCGTGGAACTCACAGCTAGTGTCCAGTGCGCTCACAAGTTCACAGGCATGAAGATGATGTCCTGCTTGAAGACATCCACACTCCTGGTCCACCTCCTGACTGCTTCATAGCCCCCCGATGTTAGTTTGGGATAAAAGAAGGTACTGAAAGCGTGGACCGCTGGATACCCTTCCTTCTTGCCTCTTTCCATCAGCAGACCCATGTAGAAATTAACGACCTGTACCATAAAGAGTAACCATGAGGTGTCAAAATAAGACGCTGGCTTTCCCAACGAAAAATACAGCACCACGTCTTTTCTGGCCACCCTTAAGCACGCAGCGGAGAGAACTCCAGCCTCAGCTGTCAGCTTTTGTTCCCAGAATTTCACACGGGGTTACATCGGCAGTTTGATCAAAACACCTGCCCCCTCCCCCCCCCCCCCCCCCAATAACACGAACTAACTCCTGGAAGCTGCGTCATACAAGAAGTAAAGGAACTTCCAGAAACACTCGACCCTTCAATACCTCAAGTAAGAACTGTACAGAGATTTCTAGGCTCTGCAGCGGAGGTCGTCAAAGAACGTTGATGAGACTTCTGTACACGGCGGAGGGGTATTTTTCAATAAAGGCTGAATGAGACTGTCCCTGTGCTGCAGCTGGTTTTACCTCATCATTTAGCCAGCAAAGGTTCCTGAGCGTGCGGATGTCCTCACGAGTGACCTTTAGTTTGAAGGCACTGCTCATGATCTCATCTGGCTCACCTCTGCCAAATGCGGCACTGACCTCTCTCTCCATGGCCTGAAAGGAACAATTCAATGGGGAAGGACTTGTGAAACAGAGCACGGAGCACGCTGACCTGGGGGCAGCTTTCCACTGAAACATGGCCTGTAAATTCAGCTCAGGTGACAGAGCAACTGCCTTCGACAGTTTCTTGGCTCAGTGAGCGATAGCGCTTTTGCCTTGCTTGCTTGGTTTCAGCATCCCAACTTTGAACTTTAGAGCCCAGGCTTGCTGCCATTTCTTTTCACCAAGGACGTTGGGATAAAACCCGTAAACTTAGCAAACACGCTAAAGCAGCTGAAAATGGAACACAACTCTGGCAAACTCCTTTCCCACGTGCTCCCGCGGCCCTCGCAATACCCAGGTTTAAGCCAACCCCAGCGGGCATCCTCCGTACTGAGGCAGCTAAGTCAGGAGCCTGAAAGAACGTGAAGGTGGGGGACTTCAAAGGGAACGGCAAAGGGGGAAACTGAGGCAGCTACACTGGAGTCAGGCAATGGGGAGTCCAGGTTGTACACGCAACTGGTCGCAATTTGCACGTTCCCATCTAAGTCTGCTTAAGGAATGCAAATAAATCAGTATGTCTGGTAGTATAAAATACTCTGATCTGCAATAGCATCTTCTTGCTTGAATCTGGGTGAGCAAAATAAGAAAACCACCCGGTTTCCCTTGTACCCAGCATCAACTCCGCAGCCTTTGTAAACTCTGCATTTGCTCGCCCTTTCCAAGTCCATCCTCAACAGGCAGGAAAAGGCGGGGGGAGCTCAATTAGACTGCAACTCTGAAGAATAAAAGCAGCCGAAATTCATACAAGCAGGAGAAACTGAACTCCCACTCCCCGGTGGTCGGCACCATGGATCAGCAAGCTGATCTTTCAGGTTCTATCACCATGGTAGGACAAGAGGCACATCCAATATAACTGGATGAGTCGAGTAAGCACTGCTCTGGAGACTGGTGTTCAACCTGGACTCATTTTTTGTCCTGGTAACAGAAGGCCCACAAACCCTCAGGTCAGCACAACTGAAGGAGCGCTGGAGCACACGAAATCCTTCAAACCAGCTTTAGTGCTGACCCTCGCACTGTGAAGTCACAGCCACAGACACTCGCTAACAGGTTCAATGCAAGTTCTTCAGATTTCAAAAAGCCTCAAGAACCACCTAGAATAAGAGGAGTTCCCTGCAGCTCTGTTGCAACCTTCTGTTTTGTGTAACAAACTGTTGGCTACGGTACCTCTGTGAGCGGAGGAAAGCGTTCCGCTGTTTTTCCCAAGCTTGGCACTTTCTTTTCTTCCACATTGAGGCTGGCTGACTTTTTGGACTGCACATATGTTGGGTGTCCTCGGAATAACGCATCTTCTGAGATTTCAGTGCCACGCTGCCTCTGTTAGACAAACGGACGTTAAGCTAGCAATCAAGCACAGATTTGTTTGCTCAGGGATAGGACAGAAAATCTTGCTTATATAGGAAACTGGAAGGGTCTTTGTACACACATCCAACCAGCAAACCCCAGAGTTACTTTTTATTGACGACTGCATTCCAACTGTGCACCCATGGAGTGCTGCACTCAGAGGCAAGAGAGGCAGAAAGCTCCTTTGGCTTGGGCTAGCGTTAAGAACCCCAGCAAAGCCTCCACGTGTAGGTATCAAGTTGAGAGCGAGATTACTATTTCTGATTTCCATTATTAAAATTTTATTTTTGACCTCAATCCTGACCAGAGGTGAAAGTCAAAGAGATGTACTTCCCATCCCAGCAAACAAGATAAGACTAAAGACACCCCAGTCCAGCTTTGCAGGTCAACTAAGGCTGTGCGCTAAAGATTTTGAGGCTATACCCAACACATGAAAGGGGAAGAATCAAAACGGTATAGTGTAGCGTGCTCCTAATAGTCCAGAAACAAAATTAACAGCAGCGTAAACACTTTGCGACTCATCAAATAATGCTCCCGCTTTCCTGGGGAAAAACAACCTGGGCAAATACAGATATTGTTGAGTAAGTCATGTGAAGTGGAGAGTGCTGAAGTTTCTGATCACAAATAGCTGTATTTTCCTTGTGAGTAACACAAGCTTACCCCTGCGATGGTTTGTTTCACTGCTCCTTCCTCTTCCTGAGAGTTTTCTTCTGGTGTGCAGTACCTGCCAGGAGAGGGAGAGAGAGAAGTGAGCTGTGTATCCATCCTGTCCCATGGAATTCTCAGGAATTCACCTTCTGGACAAGAAAGGCTTTTTCAAGGCTTATTCTGACTACAGCCCCGGTTGCGCACATCAACATGTGACAATATCGCCTCAACTTCCAGCACTGTTCTTTCTTAGCAGCAAGACTGGGATAGAATGAAGAGCTGGGAGTTTTGGAATTATGGTTTGTTTTTTTTTTTTCCATCTACTTGTACAAGACTCCTTTTGTTTCTCTTTATCAGTCGCATTATTTGGAAAACAGGGAAGCAACCAGCACTTCCTCTATCGAGTGCTTTGTGATCTACTGCTGATAAACACTGCACGCTGGGTGTTCTACTGCAAGGTGTAACAGGAACATCTGCAACTAGACTTGCATCCAAACAGAGTGAGCTTCGGGAAACTAAGACCAGCACACTGAATTCCAAATGGGACAGCGACAGGATGTTTACTTGCCTTCTACAGGCCAGTCAAGAGAGTGATTATCCCCATTTGGAGAGGATTGTCATTCAAACCACGCAGACTCTGAAGAGCAAACAAATACACAGACATTGAAGTTGTCCAGATATATGTCCCTGCTTCAAAAACACAAATTCGCATTGTCACCAAAAGACCCCTTTTTTTCAGGAGGGAGACCTACACCAGACTCTCACAGTATTCTACACTCATTGTGCTTTAACGGCTTTCAGTCCAGCATGGTAAGAGGAGATATCACAAGCTTTGTCAAATCGTTTCAGTTAGTAGCTAAATCCGAAAAAAAAAAAGGCAAGAAAATGTCCCTTTTACTTGAACGCATGAGTTATTTTCTCTCCATCTCTCCCCTCCAGCTTAGGGGAACCACTGACACTTTAAGCACACAACAGTGCCGCACAGCTAAATATAGCGCTAGTGTTTAAAGCGGGGAGAAGAACAGGGACGGAATTAGCTACAAAACAGGACTGCCACAACTGAACCTCTCTCTGCTCCCATCTACGCTTTCTCCTCTCTCATGTAAGGGCAGGTCACTGCAGAAAGATGCGTGCATCTTACTGCTGTACAAAATCTGCAATAGCTGCACCTACTGCCCCCAAAACCCGTTTCCCTCAACACCACAAAGCCCTCAGAACTCACAGTCCTGCCAGCTCAGACAGCCAACACCAATGAGGCCGCTGGCCTCTCAAACCCAACCGCACGCTGCCTTTTTCCCCCTCCTAGTCAAACCCCACGCATCCTCTAAGTCCCAAAAACTGCCTCAAGTCCCACCAGGCTTTACAAGCTCTCTCATCCTTATGCTCAGGATGCGAGTTTCCAAGTGAAAGAAATGAAATGTCAGCTCGTTGATGGCTCGGCAGAACGACTCACAAACCAAAACGGATTCTGCAAATCCAAGGACAACTTGGTACGGCCACCACTCGCACCCTTACTGGCTTTCTTCCCACAGCAAACACCACACCAGCACAACCCTCTTTGTCACGCAGCACGGCTCTCGCATGGCAGCTGTGTTGGATATGCACCTGGCTTGCGAGCAATTCCGGAGCCGCAAGCTAGCTACTCCTCTTTCACAGCACTGAGACGATCAAATACCATTGGTCATCTTCGGGACTCTACCAGCGGCTGAGAGACACACTCACGCAGAGCCAAAAGAAACAAGAACCATCATTAAAAGAGACTCTACCTGATCGTATCACCTCTCTGCGACCACTGCGGGCAGCAAACATCTATACATTCAACACCTGCACAGAAAAGCGGTAGTAAGAAAACAAGAAGTCGACTTTCAATCACCATCAGAAAGACACAGCTCTCAATTTCTGGGTGATAAATAAAAAACCCCAAAACTTTTAACGATGACTGTATGGTCAGGAGGTTTGAATTCTCGCAAGCACTTTGAACATCATCTGCCAGTGTATAGGAAATGCCCTGTTCCGATTTGAAGTCTACCTACAAAGTGGAACGGATTGGAACCATGGGGATACTCACCAGTCCTTAGTGTTGGACGTGGACAGACATCTCCTCTGTGTTTTGGTTCTTCTACGTGACTCACAGTCATCACTGGTTCCTTGGAGGAGGCTTGAACGCTTTGGGGCAGGAAAAAAACAACAGAGGAGAATCACAATTTTTATATGTGGGGCATTTGTTATCAGTGCGTACCAATTCACGGTGGCTTTTTGGGTTTTTCTTTAGAAAGAAAAAAATATTCTTTGCACATCCGACAAATATCTGCATCAACCTGAGGAGGCCACTTTACTCTGTGGGACAAGACAGAGTTCATTTCAACCAGCCTTGACCAATTCTGCTCAATCTATTTGTTAAAGATCATGCTGACAGTGAGAATGGCAATGTCCACCACATCCATACTGCTGGGACATTTTACTTCAGACCCGCCCTGCTCTGACCTCAGGGACTATATGCTCTGTAGCAGTTGGAGTGCATTAGACCCGTTCCCCAGGAACCTTCTCTAGTTTAGCTTCCTCTGAAAGGAATCTCTTTCTCATGCTCCAGATCTGCTCCAAAATATGAGCCAAACCACAATAAGCAACGACTGGGAGATTAGACGCCGAAAGCAGAGTCTTGACCCGCTCTCAAATGCGGTGCACTTAAACTCAGTGCACCCAAAATTACATGAGAAAATGTTTTCTGTATCATTTTCATGGTATGGATTTTCATCTGAAGTGGCGGATTCTGGCGCAGCGTGCTCCTTAGTGGGCGGCCTCAGTGGTAAGAAGCTGTCTGGAGCAGCTTTGATGCTCTGTTTGCCATTCCGGCTTGTGCTGAAAACATCAATGGCAAAAGAAATCGTATCCAGAGAACATTTAAATATGCACCTCCACCACCAACTACTTTGTCAAGCACGTACACCGATGACGATGGAGACAGACACGAGATGTTCATGACTTTCAGATGAAGACCTGCTGTCTTCAACTGGCTAATGGGGAAGTACAGAGAAGTAAAAGTGAAAATCACAACAACTGCCTTGAAGATACACTGTCGATTGTGTCCTCAGCCTCCTCTCAAGTTCAACACTTCCTCTTACCGCAGACCTTTAATCTCTAGCTAGTCTCCTGCACCAATTAAGTAGCTGGGTTTAAAGAAAAAGTTTAAAATTGGTTCTTCGGGGAGGAAGCAGCTGGAGACCTCCCTTACCATAGGCAGTAAACCTTTCGGAGAAGAAGTCAAAGAAAACGGAAAGATTTTTACCTCAGACATGGAATTCTCTTGTGAGGACGGGATAGTGTTTCCTTCGTCAGGTGAGCATGGGTTCCACACGGCATTTGAGCTACGAGAGAAGAGCATAAGGTATCAGTAACTCTCAAAGGAAACTGAAGAGGTTCATGAGTTTACAGTAACGAGCTTCATCAAAGATAAATTCTCATTTTCTCTCTCACATCATCGTATTATTTGTGTTATGTCACTTGAGGACATTTTCGGGTTTTCACACTGGCAGCTACAGCAAGTTGTGCGCACAAGGTATTGCCAGTCAAAAACCTGAAATACAAAAGGCTTCTTGGGATCTACTACCTAAAAGGAGCCTTGAAAACAATCTACTTCTGGCAAGCTAACAGTGGACGGATCAGAACGGAAGGACTGCATCCAAGGCAGCTCTGGCACTGAGATGACAAGATAAACGCCCGGCCCCACTCCAGAAGCAATGCAAGGATGCAGGTAAGAAACAGAGGTCACGCTCAAGTCTTCCCAGATGCTGCCTCGTCCTGTGCCTGCAATAATCCGTACAGAACCCTAGGGGTAGGCTTGGACAGTACACAAGGTAGGGTGAAAATGAAACAAGTAGTATAACTTGATGTCAGCCTTAATGATTTGCAGCATTGATACATCGAGCGACGAAAATCGTGGTCTTTTAGTTGAAGGCTCAAAAGAAGTGGACCGAGGCTTAAAAGAAAACAAAAAAAAAGTACCAACGTGAGTATAACTTGAATGTGAATCCAAGCAAACACACTTCCTGAGACTTAGTCAGCTCTGCTATGACTTGGGGACCATGACACGCTGGTTCACATTGCAGAAGAATGCAAATCTTTGCAGGACCTTTAACAGGTATGCTTTAATTTTTTAATACAGGCTCTCATACGTGAAGCGATTAAAAGAATACAAGCTTGTCACTCAGTAATCACTCAGTCAGCTCCTAAACATTCCAAAGTGTGATAGTTCAGCCCTTGAAAAATATATTTTGTACAAATCAGAGTTAATGACGCTCTCAGGAATGAAGAATTAGAGCCCGACAGTCTCTTAGCCCTCTTATCCCATGGGGCAATAAGAAAAATAGCACTACACCTTTGAACCAAACTAGGGAGTCAAGCAGTCGGTGGCTCATTTTTACAGAGCCAAAGTCTTACAGGAATCCTCTCCTGGGCTGGTGGCTAATGAGCAGAAAGAGGTTTATCCACAGGAAGTATGCAGTTTTTCTTGCCAGGTAGTGTATTTTGATTCCTTAACCACAAACTCGAGAAAGAGAATAACGCAGACTTGAGTAAGGCAAACCCAGCCCACATTAGAGCTGCCTGCTAGAAATGGAAAAGAACCACCTACAGCTGTACAGGCTCAGAGCAGGCTCAACCTCAAGATGCATTAGGGAGAGCTGCTTGCTCTCGCACCTTGCACAGACCCTAATATTTCAAACCCCTTGCTAACCTCTTCCGCAGACTCTGTGAATGGAGCATCTTTGCTGACGGAGGCCGCCGGGCGTTTGGTTGCCTTGGTCGGCAACTGCAGCACAGCAGAAACTTTCTCTTTCTGTTCAGAGATGGAATAATCTAAAAAACAAAGACAGGCCATATAAGAACACGATAGAAAACCAACAGAGGTACATTGCGAATACAGCCAGGAGGGAGCACACAGCTTTGATTTAAAATACTCTTTCTGCTGACACGCGCGGGCTCACCGCCAGAGACCTGGGCTATCTCCTGCTGGCAGTAAAAGTATTGTGTCCTGCCACAGTCACCGCAGATAACGTCATACAGAGGGCTAAGCCCCACCATACACCCTCAAGCCATTGGCTATAGGGATAGATAGCCACAAGGAAAGAACAGCTTGAAAAGCCACCGTTTCAGGAACAATGCCAGAGCACAAAAGTCAGACTTTTCGAAGGGACACAAAACCTCAGAAAAATCAGGCATATTCAATACTTCTGTAATGTGCAATACCTGATGTTTTCTTTTTCGGCGGACTCTCGTCACCATCGTCCACAGGTATCCAAACGCTGAGGAACGAACACACACAACAGCGTTTTGCAACCCTAGGGAAGCTCCCAAGAGGCTGACTTCCCTTCACAGGGCCCAAACTTCCAAAGTTACTTTTCCTATCCCGAAGGTCTCCCCCTCCAAGCGCCCCTGGGATCATCTCAGGCACACACACACCTAACTGCACCCCTCCTCAACACCCCCCAACCTCTCCCAGCCAACGACCGCTCTCAGAGAGCTAATTATCCCGCTGGAGCACATTAAGCCTCTTTTTCTCGTTGGGTTAATGCTCCCTAACATTTTACATTTGTTCCTATCGCCAAAAACTTAAGTTCATATGTAAAGTTTTCCTCTTTCCTCGGGGAAAGCAGCACACCAGAGATTACTACGCCATCTAAGTTCATAAATCACTACACCGAGTTGCAAAGAAAAGTCTAAGTAGGACAGGAAATAAAAGGTGGGAAAGCAACAACTGCATACACCCACTTCAATCACTTACTGCTAAATCAGTGCTCGTCAATGAGTTCTTGAAATAATTCTTTGCTGCACCCTTTCTTACTAAGCATAAGTCCAAGTATTATATCAGTTGATAACAATGATAACATCTAGTAAAAATTTTTCCTTTGGGAATGGAGCACAAAGGTTGCTCCTAGGTGGGTTTTCCTCTATTTGGTTTTTTTTTTTTTTCTTCTATTTGCCCCCCCAAAATGTCATGACAGACTCCAAGGATTCTTTGAAGAATTCTTTGGTCTTTCTTACACAAAGGAATTTCTTTTAAACTGTTATGCCCCGAAACCCTGCTGATATCATTGCTTCTGGACTACCTTCTCTCTGTATCAGGAGCACAAAGAAGTCCCTAAAAGCACCTTTCATACAACATCAAGAGTATTGGCTATTACTATGCTATTAAAAGTCAGGCAGAAAATATTGGGGGGTAGGCATTAGAGGGAAATATCTTCCCATAAAAATGCATTCTTACTCAGCATATTTGATACTTCAAAAGGCAAAATCTTTGTATCCTCCTGCTCAATTGTTAGCAGGAGCTAACTCCTTCTGAGCTGCTCTCCAGGCTCAAGGCTACGTCCTGAGAGAAGCGCAGTTTCAATACCTGACTGCGGTTACGGCAACTGTCTGTGAACAGAAATGCCGCTTTCTCCAGCTTTACCAGAGCACCCAGCACCTGGAGAGCATTGTTTTGTCCTTTTTTACCTTACCAGCCACTTGGAGGTTTAGAATCAGTTTGATGGCGAGAAAAGAGGAATTCTCTCTTGGGAAGTTGTAATAAGCTGCTCCCCGCTCTTTCACCACTCCAAGTCTCCACCCCCTCTTTTTTCCTTTTCAAGCCCCCGCTGTGCAGACAGAAAGCCAACGAGGGGGTGGCTTTGCCCACGGATTTGGGGGGAACATCTGGAAGCCACAGTCATCTCAGCATCACAGGGGAACAACTCTGACTGCGGCACGGGGCGAGCCCACAGCGGCAGGAGCCACAGCCGCCGCACAGGGCCGGAAGGACGGGGATGCCGGGCTGGGAGAGGGCGGCGGGGGGGGGCACGGAGCTGCCGGGGGCCCACCACGAGCCCCACCGCCCCGGAGGGGGGGCTCTGGGCGGGCAGAGGGGCCGAGCCCAGCCCAGGGGAGGGCAGCCAGAGCCAGGGGAACCCCAGAGCAAGACCCCACCCTGCACCCGAGCCCACAGAGCAACTAACGCCGCTCCCGCCCGAGGAGAGCCGGCCGAGGCGCCGGGCGGGCTCCCGCCAAGGAGGCCCCGGGGGTCCCGCAGGCCCCAGGCGGGGGGGGGGAGAGAGGAGGAGGGGGGAGTGGGTGCCGGGGCGATGCCTGGGGGCGGCCCTGAGGCGGCGGGGCGGCTCGCTGACCTGGGAGGGGCGGCCTCTTGCGCGGCGGCGGGGCCGGGGGCGGCGAGGACGGCGACCAGGGCCCCCAGCAGCCATTGCTACACAGGCCCCGGCCGGCCCCCGGCGGAAGTGCGGCCGACCCGCGCGCCCAGCGCCGCCTCCCCATTGGCTGCCGCCGCCGAGTTCCGGCCCCTACGAGCTGGAGGGGAGGCTGAAGGGGGGGGAGGGGGCGGTGGATATGCGCAGGCGTGTTGCCGTCTGCGCTCTGCCTGAGGGAGCCGTTGAGGGCCGCCCAGGCCGCCTCTGCCCCTGCCCTGCGGTGGGGCCGGGCCGGCGCCGTCCCGCCTCGCCCCGCCCTCCTGTGTCTGGGGGAGGCGCTGGCCCTTCTCCGAAAGCCCCGAGCCGGGCGCCGGGAGGCCGAGGAGTGCCCGGAGGAGAGGAAGAGGCCTGTTTGCCCTCGGGGAGAGGCCCTCACAGAGGCCAGAGGGGGCCCCCTAGAAGCCCTCCAGAGACGGAGGGGCCTCCCAGAGAGGGTACCGTGGTTTTGATGCTGCTGGACATGGGGTCATTGTCAGCTTTGGGGATGGAGAGGCACAGCGGGCACTGCCTGATGGTTTTCCTTTCTGTCCGTCTCCTCCCCAGGCCCAGGGGTGAATATTTGGGAAGCTGAAAGAGGATAACTTCTTTAACCCAAAAGAAGTGAAGCTTGAAGCCCACATCAAGGTGCCTTCCTTTGCCTCCAGCTGCATGATAGGCAAAGGTGGCAAGACAGTAGAGGGGTGTGTGTGTGTGTGCATGGGTGCCCCCCCCTCTCTTTGCCCCGGGGACACAGAGTTTGGCATCAGCCGTCACACCTGCCCACCCCAGGGGGACAAATCCTGGGTGCTCAGTGGTTTCAGCGACGTCTTGACCCTCAGCCCCCATGTCCTGGTGGTGGTTCTCGTTGGTCCCAAGGAAGGGGGAGACACACAGAGTGCCTGGTGCCGTGGGGACACCGGCAGTGGAGGATTTTGGCTCTTCCACAACAAAACCCTCTTGTGGTTTGCTCCAGGTGAATGAACTGCAAAACTTAACCAGTGCGGAAGTCCTTGTGCCATGAGGCCAAACCCTGGACGAGAACGAGGAGGTCATTGTTAAAATCATTGGGCATTTCTTTGCCAGTCAGGTATGGTTTGGCCGTGGCTTTACCCGATCTTCCCCGGCTGCTTTCGTCCACCGAGGAAAGGCGCGGAGTGGCTGAGCCCAGCACCACCCGAGCATCCCGCCGCTCTTCTTTTGGGTGGTCCCTGTGTCCCCAAGAGGCACTGAAGGTGTTTCATCAGCTCCCCCAGGCTGTGCGAGCGCTGAAATTAAAGATTGGCTTGTTTGAGCTAATAATGGGTGTTTTGGATGCTGTGCAGAGCAGCACCCAGGGTGTGAATGGAATCTTCGGCGCTGGCAAAGCCACGCACATCGCACCTGGGTGCATCTTCCATAACCTTGTCTCCTGTCCACTTGAGAGGGAGGGCGGCCCCCCCAAAAAATTCAGGTGCTCTTGAGGAGCGATGGAGGAAGCACAATTTAAAAAAACAAACAAACAAAAAAAAACCCCAAAACCCTAACCAAACTTGAAATTAGTTACAGCTTGTCTGGAGTGAGAAGTTGCGAGCGTTGAGATGCTCAGTGGGGGGTGGAGAAGCGGTGCCCTGACCCCCACCTCTTGCTTTTCCCCTCTCCTCCCCAAGACTGCACAGCGCAAGATGAGGGAAATGCTCCAGCAGGTGAAGCAGCAGGAGCAGAAACACTCTCCGGGAGCCCCGGCCTCGCAGCACAGCAAGGGAGGCTCCCGCCGTGCCACCCAGCACCGCCTGATGAATGTAACCCAGCCACCGGACATCCCCCACCTCCTCTGTTATAGGTTAATTTTATTTATATTCTGTTTTGAGGAACAGATTCTTTAATTTCTTGATCAACTCTGGTGCGCAGATCCACCATATGAGTTTTATGTTCAGTGTCTTGATTAGTCCAGTTTGGCCGCTGTATTATTCGAAAAGTGTACCTATCCACGATGGCATATTCTGATTTTTGTTTCTCTTCCACTACCCATGAGGAGCCATCCACAAAGAATTTTTCTCTTTCATCTAATTCTTCTTCTTCTTCTTCTAAATCTCTTACTTTGGTCTGTAGATTTATTAACTGGAGACAGTAGTCTTTCTTTGGGCTCTCCGTATAAAAATTGGGCCGGATTTTGAATGGAAGTCATTTCCATTTCTAATCTAGGGGAGTTAATCAGAATTCTCTCATACTTCAACAACCGACTGTCAGTAAGGCATTTATCAGCTCGTTGTTGCAACACTCCCCGGATGTTATGGGGGGTATATACTTTCAGTTCACCTCCTAAGGTGACTTTTCCGACCTCCTCTATCAATAATGCGGTTGCCACTACCACTTGCAGGCAAGTGGTCCACCCCTGGCTTACAGGATCTAAGATTTTAGAAGAATATCCTACAGGTTTTCTCTGCCCTGCCCATCCCTGGGTCAAAACCCCATATGTTGTTCTATTTTCTACATTGATGAAAATTTGAAAGGGTTTACGGATATCAGGTAAGTTGAGGACAGGTGCTTCTATCAATTTTCTTTTTATCTCTTCCCAACGCCTCTTGTCCTCAGAGGTCTACTTTACTAGTTCATTTTTAGTTAATTTCGTTCATATAAATATTTTACTTTATTGCTCTAATCTTTTATCCATTGTTGACAGTACCCTAACAATTCTAATTGTCTTATTTGCCTTTTATTAGTAGGTATTGTTAGAGACAAGATTCCCTTTACTCTTTCGGGATTTAATTTCTAATGCCCCTTTGTAAGCCAGTGCTCTAGATATTTTACTTCTTCTGTAAACTGTAATTTAGATCTTGAAACCTTTAGTCCCTGGAGACTTAGAAAATTTAGCAACTTAATCCTTTCAGTTCTAACATCTTCTTGAGTTTTTCCAGCAATTAGTAAATCATCTACATATTGTATCAGAATCAACTCTTGAACTCAAATTCCAAAGTCTGTGGGCAGTATCCCTTTAAATTTGATATGCTATTGTAAGCAGCACACCCTCTACACAGTCAATTTTTTGCTGACAACAAATTGTAAAAAATAGGGAAACCTCTGAGGTGTGATGTAGTTTTAGGAACTGAAGAGCAGCTTTCCCAAAGTTTAAGACAAGTACCAAATAATATTGCACAGCTTAAAATACAATTGTTTACGTTCTGACTTCAGTACAGTACAGCTTAACTGTGAATGTAAGGAATTAACATTTTGCATTGTGAGCCAAATTATTTGTGGCAGAAGGTCAAACATCACATAGAAAATTTAAACCTGGATGTTTTAAATGTCAACTTGTTACAGGACTTGTAAGCAAACTTTAAAAAGCTTAAAAAGCTGTTGGCCTCACTTTTGAGGGCTCCAAACACTCCTGCAAACCAACATTAATATTTCTGACCTATACAGACCGTTCAACCCACTGTTCCCTAAAAAAGCTATCAGGCAGTAAGCATATGGTGAAGTACACATGTTTATTTAACATTCCTAAAATAAGTTGTATCTACATACTACATAAATGAATGAAGTCTTAATATAAAATAGAAAACTGCATTGACAGAGGAAATCAAAGTCCATATGGAATTACTGATCGAAGACCTTTTGTTTATGAAATTTTACAGTCATTTCTATAAATGATCTCTTCCAAATTAGACGATTTTTTTCTTTTCTCCTAATCCACACCATTTGGATGACTTTACAAACAGTGGTGTTCATTATAAACTTAAAAAACAGTTACAGCATCTTCTGGCGCACAAGTGGCTATGGAAAATGAGACAGTCTTTTTTTGTTCTTTCAGAGTGTTCTCTGCCATGTCTGCGGTTTCTTTCTGTTTGCTTTTTGTTCCATCCACTGGACTTCCAAACGGAGAGATGAATTTGATTTCCACTGGTGGAGGTGACCAACTAACTCCAAAAAAACCCTGTTCTCTAACAGCAAGACTATGGATAAGAATTAAAAGGCAACGACTCACGAGAAACTATGGATTGGCTTCTACCTGTGGCTTCTTCCCCACCACCCCCCCCTAAAATCAACTACAAAGCTATTTAGGGGCAGTTACATGAGAACTGAAGAAATGGCAGGAAATAAATATAATGCAGTAACAACCCTGAGAGCAGTCTTCTACGAGAGGAAGTTCTGAAGGGGAATTAAACTACTTGGTTGGCTGCGGACATGCACACTGGGCGTGTTCTTGCCAAACGATCCATTGCTCTAGCTAGTGTGCTTCCAAAAGGAGAGGTGAATCTTGTTTCCACTGGGGGAGGTGACCAAGGACCTTCTTTTCTTGTGGTTCTGCAAAGACAGAAAAGTATCAAATTGATTCTTTTATTACCAACAGTATTTAGTAGAGGAAAAGAAACCCCGTGGAGTTACAAAATCAATGCCAAGGAATTATTTATGGCCTTCTTTGTAGACAGGATCAAGGCAGAAAAGGTACATCAAGAAGCTTCCTTCTGCTGTCATTCCTTGCCAGACTGCCCCGAGCATTCTCAGTCACTATTCGCAGGAGCTTTTAGAGCCCCTCCCACCTCCCAGGTTTTAAGAGGCAACCGTCCTCAAACGGTTTTCCAGAGGGAACCGGACAACATGGCCAGAAACAAGCAGTTCTCTTTACTCGTTGTCTGACCTTCTCCTGCATTCTATAGGGAACTAAAGACCATAAGAGTGTGGTTTCATAAGGTGGAATAAGACCTTAGATAGGCAGATAGACAGACAGACGGATAGAAGAGTGCGCCATCGTTGCAAAGAGTAGTGCCCACTTGCCCTTTTCTCTCCCGTTCCTCTTCTGTTTCCATTAGAAAACTAAACCCCTAAGTGGGGAAAACGGTGCCCAGCAGACCAGCAAGCTGCACAGGCTCAGAAAGTCAGAGCAGAACTGTAGAGCCAAGTGAGGAAGAGGCAGTTCGGTGGCTAAAAGCTGAATCGCTAGCACGACAAAGGAATGCAAATAAGTGCTCAAAAAGAATTTCATACTTGCTTGCTTGCTTCATTTTTGATTTTGCAGCTCTCCCTCTCTTGAGTTTTGGCTTTCCTACAGACTCTCGGGAGTTGGTATCCTCCTCCTCTTGAGTTGGAAGCTCCTGTGTCAAGGCAACAAAAACATTACTCGTGCACAAGTTCTTACACTTCTACAGAACACAAATGAATGTTTCTTTCATGAAGAAGTCATGACAGAGTGATTCCCAAAAGCATGACAGTTTCTATCCACAAAAACAAACCTTCCCTCTCAAATTCTCCTACCATCCTACAAGCTGAAAGTCTGCAATTAAGAGGTAGCCCACCAAGTAAGTTTAAAGAAAGCTACTCTGCCTTTTGTTAAAGGCAAAGCAAAGCTTCCTAATTCTTGACTTACACAGATTCAACGGTGATTTTTGTCGCTAGTTTCCACGAAGGAAAAAAATAATCAAATCATTTAGCTGATTAATTTCAAGCTCTCTTTCGATATACTTTCAAGGAAAAAGGCAAGGCCTTGCTAAGTATGATTTGAAAAAGCGGTACAGAGCAAAAATCAAGAACGTGAGACAACCAGAGGTTTGCTTACTGGTTCTTTCACAATTCGGGAAATGCTAGACACATTTTTTTCCCTTGACCTCAAAAGAGGGGGCAAAAAGACAGGTTGGGAAGACAAGTCCGGGTCTAAATCCTGAAGCTGCCCAGGATGGTCTGCTTCCCCAGCTAAGAGAGGTTGGTCACTAGGCTGCGCCTCTTCATCCCTGACTGTATTTTCAGCAAATTGTACCTTAAGGTTTTTCCGTTTTCTTGCACTTCTTCTGGGAGTGACTGCCGTTTTTATCTCATGAGCAGTGTCGATCTGGCCCGTTCCTTGACACGGAGATGCTCCCAGTGCTGCACTATCTTCAATCCCCTGAAGTTAAAAAAGGTCCGTTAAGGCAATATTCATTACCAAACAGACTAACTTCAAGTCGAGCTAGATGAAACCGAGGACAGAGGGTGACAGAGCACTGGAACAGGCTGCCCAGGGAGGTTGTGGAGTCACCTTCCCTGGAGATTTTCAAGACCCGCCTGGATGCAGTCCTGAGTAATGTGCTCTAGGCAATCCTGCTTTAGCAGGAGAGTTGGACTAGATGATCTCTAGAGGTCCCTTCCAACTCTGATAATTCTGTGATTCTGTGATTCTGTGACAGTGAAATGCTGCTTTTCCTTTCAGATCACCACTGGGTGTAAAAAGTTAAGACACGTACAAGGTACTCTCTGCTACAGATAACAGTTCATGTGTTGAAGGGATAGAAGAGAGCATTCAGTGCTCCATTTCTGGTGTTCCTCTTCACGAGTAACGATTTGTCCCCACTCGTGGACAAAGTGAGCGGCTTTACAATACAAGCTGCATACACAACTGCCAGTAATCATCCCATTGCAGTACCTTCTGGACCGATTACTAACCCACACGGAGTGACCGACTCTGCACCTAATGGGGCAAAATGTCCCCAACGTCTGAAGTTTCAGTCATGAGAGGTGTGACCGCAACACTGCGCCAAACTGGCCAGGTATCACATTCGGCATCTCGACACTGCGCTTTCAGGAATCACTTGGATTACACGAGACAACACGTATATTTTAACTACCTCCACCTCGTGCTTTCTAGTTCCCTGTACTGAGCAATTCTTCCTTCCTTCTAGATCCTCAGATCTGACGATCCTGAGTGAGATACTCAGGCTTTTATGGTGAGAACAAAAGTAGTATCTGTGACTTATTTCCAGTGACTCCGATGCTCAAGAGAATTTAACCCCTGTGTAAGCACCTTTGCCCAGCCCTCTACGTTATCGTGCTAGCCAACGATGGCAGAAGGAAGAAGCCCCTCTGCAGCAGTCTCCATAGAACCGGCTCGTTTTCTTGCCTCCTGCCTTGTCCAAAGTTGCCAAAGCATCCTATGATAGCAACACACCATGCTTCACAACTAAACTCAAGACATACTAGTCTGCCATAAGCTTTCCTTTCATGCTTACAAATCTACAAACAAGAGAGCAGTGACTACTTTGTCCTCAATTCAGTGAAGGCAGACGAGCCAAAAGCAGGTGTTTACATCTAAATCAGGGCAAAACAGTTATAACGAAAGCAGAAAAACCTTCCCCGTACTGCCACACGAATGACTGCAGAAGCTTTGTGACCGTCTCATGTACCCGCTGCCTTCTTCCCATCACAAATTTCCCGTCTACACCATAAGGGATTTACGTATTCCCAAGTCTGTAACCCTCTTCTCTACAGTGTCATCCTAAATCCCAAAGCCGAGACAGCTAAATAAGTGACTGCCCATTTAACTTCATCTCAAATGTGGGACACTGAAAAGCACTTTCTCTTACTTAAGACCGATCTATTTGTGGTACGCCTTCCCTTCAGTTTGCATTTCACTCCTAACTGTTACTAACGATTCATGGTGGATGTCTTCTGAAGAACTCATCAGCGCCAGCAGAAGTGAAAACAATGGGGAAGAACCTGGGACAACTGGAGAATCACTAGTTCTAATTTTCAGTCCATGTGAACAACCTTTCAAAATTCATATTTTACAAAGTTCAGATGGTAAAAAATGTAGTTTAAGAAAAAAAAAAAAGACTTTTAAGTAGCTTGAAGTATCTTGATGCTGAAATTAACTCATTACGGGGAATTCTGTTTATGTTAATAAGGAACAGAGAGTAAACGATCTCAGCACCTAAATCATTCCGACAATGAGTTTGGTTCCCACAGCATTTTGTCATTTGGTAAACGGCCCCCAGTATCGAAAAGCTGCACTCCCCAACTTTTTGTGTTGTCTTTAACAATTAAACGACTTCTTTTATTAAGTCAACTAAGAAACTTTTAAGTTCTAACAAACCAAACGAATGTATGGTTATTTTAAAAAATAGTTTAGGCACTTTTGTTTTTCCTACTACAGCCCTCAAAGGCCCCAGTCTTGACGGGTTCTATTCGGTGTTAGAGGTCCACAAAACGCATAGGAGAAAAACAGAACTGCCCTTATGTAATGAGGCTTTAACTGCGTTCACCAGCTAAAGAAACTGAGACCGTTTTGGGTGCCTTCCAATTGTCAGTAAGACAGGACTGTCCTCCATTTGCAAAGAGTTTTTCTGTTTTGTCGAAAATGGGAACATAGCTGACTTACATTCATTTCCTCAGTTTTAGGAAAATTGTTAGAAACAGTTATTTCTTCCCGCGGAAAAGGAATATTTCCTTCAACTTCAGCTGCTTCCTGCCTACATTCTTGGGGAAATCCATACACTTCTCCTCAAGGCGATTTCCTGAATGAGTACTGACCACATGCCAGTGTTAACTCACTTTCTTCCATGCAATATAAAGAAGTGTATTTCCCAAAGCTATGGGACAATGGGCACACGGCAATTTAATTAGAACTAAGCTTCCCCTCTTCAAGACTGGTCCTAACGCGCTGCTTCCAAAAGGACTGTATATGCAATACTCACGCGCACACTGAAAATATTCCACAAGGTGAACGCAACAGTGTTTCCGTTAAATTCTTTGGTGGTTTCATTTCACACCAAGTTTACCGGCGTCTGGTGTGGTCGGTTGTTGTTGCTGGCTTTTTTAAAATACAAACCTTAACCACAGGAGGAGTCTCAGGTACATTCAGCTCTGATGCTCCCGCGAATTTCTTGTGTGAGATGGGACCACACATATTTGATCCAAAGGGGCTGGATGCCACAGATGAAGTAGGTGGTCTGCATGGGAACTGCCAGCTACAAGCCCGCACGGGAGAACACGAAGGAACGGGACGGCCCACCAAATCCAGCAATCTGGAAGATTCACAATTTAAAAGATGAAAAGTAATAAATAAATGGGGGGAAAAAATCACGCCGCGGTCAAGAAATCTGACACGACACATAACAAAAACATTCCAGGAACAAGAAATACAGGTGAACCCTCCCTGTTCAGGTGATGTATCAGGCCCAAGAACAAGCTACAGGCATCTTCTAGTTTCTCAAGTATTTTGGTACATCTCATGCTTAATTTCCCAAACCACTGCCACTGAGGAGAGAGGAATCCCTTGCAAATTGCGCAAGTCAGGTCAGTCTCACGCCAGAAGAAATATCATCTACATTGCAACACTGGCACCACTTCACATTATCCCCTCACTTGTGTGCCCAAGTTGACCTTTTCTTTCACAGAGACAAAGCGGAATGCAAGCACTTGGAAAACACAGAAAGTCTACACACACACATCCATCCATCCACATACGAGAAGCAACACCTTTTGGAAAAATTCATGCTAGATCCACTATTCCTGGAACATTTTTGTGAAGATTTTGTAATTGGTGTCCCAGCAAACGCATCGCACAACTCTGCATCACGGGGAGTTGATGTTGTGGCTGGCGGTTCTGTAGCTCTAGGACTAGAATTACAAGGAAAATGTAACTGACTCCCATTCCCCTGAAGTCCACACATACCAGAATTCAAGTTTATTTGACCGTGCCACCCGTAGGAAAATCATCGGACAACCGCAAGCCTCTTTCCTGCTCATTAGAATTCTGCTTAAGTTGATGTAAAAAAGACAGAAACGAAGCAGCAACTGGGCAGGAAGCGGTAAAAGATTACTATTCGATCCCACGAGCAAGTCTATCAAAATCTGTACAACGGTACCTTAGTGGTAATCAAAGTTTTTGTGTCAGCCATCTTAAATTCTGTAAACACATTCACCATAATGGCAATGTGGTATGTATGTGTGTGTGTATATATTCATATATCTATATGTATTTGCATAAGTGAGATTTTCATAGCAGAACTCTCTCTCTAAATACTCCTTATGAAGGACAGTTTCTCAAGTGTTCTATATTGTACGTGCAAAAAAGCCAAAGTTTTGTGCAGGTGCACCTTCCCTCCAAAACACTCACATAATGCAAATGGATTTTTCTCTCTCTCTCCACACATGTAGCTCAAGACTGTGACAAAAGGCTGCTTACCCATCGCGTTGGGAGAAACTGGGTTTCTGCTCATTTCCTTCCCAGAATTTTCTGATATTGGCCAATACGTGACTGAGGAAATTTTCTCTTTTACACACATTTCCCACATGAGCTTGTTTCGTTATTGTTGATAATGGCTTTGGTCTTGAGTCTGTAAAGCAAGAAGGGAAACATATCAGCCTTGTGTAATCAAAGTGACAGTGAGTTGTCCGCTATATTCCCTCTCCTAAAAGTTACCTTCTCTTAATACCAATGAAGGCAAACGGTAAGGCTTGGCTCTCTCAACAGCCCGCTTCCTTTCAATTCGAGGAAGGATCTTGCCAGATTGGGCTACTGCAGAACTTCTGGCAACTTTAGAAAAAAAGAGAACAAAAAAGAAATGAATCAAAAATTTCAAACTCAAAAAATACGTCACCTTAAAAGAAGGCAAGAAGTATTACCTTCAGATGTCCAACGTTTAATGCATCCTCTCAGAAGTTCTGCAGAACCTGTCTGGACAGCAGCTGACAATACCGCTTCCACCTGCTCCTCCTAAACATAACAGACAGAATAAAATGAGAATCTTACTTACTTTCAGCACCTGAACCATCAACGGTGAATGTTTGTTTCTAGCTGTATACTCAGTCAGACATCACAAAGTCAATTCGGAGACATGCGAGTCATTCCACATTCTTTGTCTTAATTTGAGCCACAGGCTGGACTGCTCCTTGGTCTGAGGAGCACAGTAACTTTTCCTCTGACATTTCAACTTACTGAAGGCTAATTCTGATCTTTAGATCCATGCCTCTGCAGTACAGGCTTCATGCACTGACTTCCAATTAGCTCTTTTCTGTAACATCCTCTGCCACTCCCCATTACGCATTCCGTGCGTGTAAGGTTGCCATCAGGAGTGCAGGAAGGGTGAAAGGTTCCTCCACAAACTTTTACTTTGCTCTTTTGGGGGTTTTGTTTAGTTGGGTTTTTTTAAAGACATTTAAAAGTATCTTTCCCTTCTAGGCAAAATCGTTACATTCCAAGGGATTTCTACACAGTGGAACACACATGTGATATTTCCATCTTTTTCTGAAAACTGGTTGCAGGCAAGGAAACACACCAAATGCTATTCACAGCGGCAAACAAAACTGCAAACCAAGCTTCTCGACCCTACTGCTGCAATTTGTCTCACTAACATTCCAAAGGAATCCCTGCTCAAATGCATAACAAGACTCCGAACGGCACAGTCACAATCCAGCAAAGGCTATTAAAAAACAGACGGGCTGTTCATCACAAAGACTCTATCTCTCATGAAGCTCTTCAGATGAGAGAGAACGGTCGGTGCCAAAGGAAAACCTGTGACAGAGGGGGTGAAGTCACTATGGCGGGATAAAGGAGACAGAAGGCAGTGAGCGTCATGAGATAAAGGTGATGACGGTGTTGCAGCAACAAGAGGGCAGTCTAAGAGGAGTACGTTGGGCTACTGTAGCACGAGGCAAAGGCCGCAGAGGTGAAGATCTGCTTTCACCTGACACCAGTAATCCTTTACCACAGCTCTCTTCCTTGGAAGCAAACGGTCGTGTGTAGTGCAGCAAGCTGACGTTTGCAACAGCTCGCATCCCAGCGAGACACCCCCATTGTCAGCTACTGCACTAAACTTCATGCTTCGAGAAACTGATGGGGATGAAGGTTGCTCTGAGGGAAAGAGGCTTGATGTTGTGCGTGACCAGCACTGAGCGCACGCTTCCTTGTGCACGTCTGTGGCCCAGAATTAAGAGACGGGTCTCTAAAGACAAATCTCTTAGGGCTGTTCCCAGTCAAACTCCATAGTTTGCGGCTAAGCATACTATTTCTTCTGCTAACTCCAGCCAACACTCGTATTTCAGGGCAACTGGCAAATGATACGAAAACCACGTTATCATGTCTTGTAGCCTCTCCAGCCCCGCCAAACCAGAGGGCTGTATCTCCCCCTTGATTCCCTCATATGCGCTCACCTGGCTCAAACTGGATGGCTGGACATCGACGAGTCTTGGAGACAGCAAGCCAGCTACCAGACACCTGTGGTAGCTCTCACCAATGGCTTCAGTCATTGAAGGGACAGATTTCTTCAAAAAATTCAGGGTCTGAAACATCAATCCAAAACTACTCATAAAGGCCGCATTGTTAGTCGGTCACTAAGGGCCTGGGTAACCGCTAAGAGAAATTATAGAAACGTCCCCTTAAACTGTCAGAAAGCCTGCATCAGGAATGTGCTTTGGCTTAGCCATCTGAGTAAGCGTTACTATGCCGAGTCTTAAAGACGGCAGCCAAACTAACAGTTACAGTTTATTTTAAAAATCCCGTGAAAGAAAAGAGCAGCCCTTGCAATGATTAAGTATTTTCTAGCTTCTCTCTCGATACACACGCCTTGCTTTTTCCCTGACCACTGACACAAAATGCATTCTATAGCAGCTAAACTAACACACAACTGTAAACCACGCTTTGGAAGATCCTTTCGATGCTTGTTTGTGCAGAAGCTGATCCATGTTGGAAATATTTAGCGAGCTGAAACTTAAGTCAACATTATTTGTCACAATCTGGGCAGTGGCTCGGAAGTTGCAATTGGGCCAAGTTTGGGAGAAAAAAAGTTTCCGTTCTTCTCAAACAGTTAAGTAATTTCTCATTTTCTCCATTCTGGCTCCCTTTTTTCAAGTTAATCGGGGATAAAAACTCTAACTCAAGACTATGCAGGCAGTTTGACCGATGGCTCGTAAAGAAGTAACAGCTTTCCCCGACTTCCACAACATTTCTGTTCTTGCTCCTAGAGCAACATTGCATTCCTTTCTAGACATCCAATCCCTGATCATGCTTCCACAGGAGACCGTGGTGGTTTTACAGTCCCAAGAGCGGACCTAAAGCATGAGCATTTGCATAAATCTGGTGACAGGCTACAATTGCAATTACGCGTGTGGATGGGCAGGAGGAGCATTAAATGGTCTCAGACACTGAAAGCAGTGCAACAGAAAGCTTAGAAAATGTCCACCTCGTGACATTCTCAACAGAGACAGAATAAAAGGTCACCTCCTTCTGGAAGCTGGTGCAAGTCATGTGAACAACTCCGGAGTTCAGCAAGCACGTGCCATCTGCAGAAACAACAAACGTTTGACAACCTTCCAGACTCTCTCAGTTATGTTATGACCAGTTTACATTGTTTACATAGCAGTATCTGGAAAGATAGAACTGAGTACTTTGAGCTTCAGTTCCAAGTCATTTCCTTCTATAACCAGCACCACTTCACAGGCTACGTCTCAAAAGCAGCAAAACTCCGCAGACTGCCAGATATATTTCACAAGAGGAAATACCTCGTTAGTACAACGTCATCAGAGTTGGGTTGGGGGTGTGGGGGGTTGGGTTTGGTTTTTGTGTGACAGACAATGAACAAGAGAACCGAGAAATAGCATCTCATTTTAAGCTTATCGCTCTTAAAAGCACTGAAATACCTACCAAAAGTACAGGCACTCGGATTAAAAAACTGCTCCGGTGGTGGATAAAAAGGAGGAACTTCCCGACGTAGACTGCGCTCATGTACCAGAATATCCAAAAGGAGCTCGGGAGAAGTCATGCTTGTCACAGTCTCCAGTGACCACAAAGCAAAATAGGGGCAATCATGAAGGAACTCTTCTGGCCTTAAAGAAAACAAGGGCGTCAGCTAAACGCCGACATTCAAATGAATTATTTGCAGGGATATTGAAAGCAACTTAATAAAAATCTACCTTAGCGAGTCTGGCATTTGAGCATGATACCAGCTGTTAATGTCAAATACGCCCAAATAAGTAGATGGTTTGCCTTGACCGTATGTTTGCACTTGCCAACTGAAGACTGCTACACTGATGTCAGGATATATTGCTGTAAAAGAGAAGACATTGTTTTATTTGCAGAAAATAGGGTAGATCCGATATTTTTAAAACACCACTTTTCGATCGTATATGCTTGTCTCACACAGCTGGCATTATTCACTTCCAGCTTTGACTCAATGACGAGTTTTAAGAATAGCTCCTTTCCATGCATATTCCGAACGAAAGACCACAATTCTCACACCAAATAAACAAAGAAACCCTGACAAACCAGAAATTGGAATAGAGATTTTAACATAAACTATTCACAACATTCACACCTCCACACTTACACACACAACACCAGTTCTCTTAATCCAAAGGCATTTCAGATGAAGACCCTTAAGATCAAAGCCCCTTAAGATCGTTGAGTCCAACCATTAACCTAACAGCGACAGGTCTCTTACGTACCTCCAGGGATGGTGACTCAACCATTTCCCTGGGCAGCCTGTTCCAACGCTTTACAACCTTTCCCGTGAAGAATTTGTTTCTAATACTCATTCTAAACCAGACCTGGCACAACTTGAGCTCATTTCCTCTCATCCTGTTACTTGGGACAAGAGACTGACCCCCACCTCACTACAGCCTCCTTTCAGGTAGCTGAAGAGAGCAAGAAGCTCTCCCCTCAGCCTTCTTTTCTGCAGGCTAAACAACCCCGGTTCCCTCAGCCGCTCATCGCAAGACTTGTGCTCTCCACCTCTCACCAGCTTCATTGCCCTTCTTTGGACATGCTCCAGCACCTCAAGGTCTTTCTTCCAGGGAGGGGCCCAAAACTGAACACGGTCTTCAAGCTGTGGCCTCACCAGTGCCGAGTACAGCAGGACAATCCCTTCCCGACTCCTGCCGCTCACACTATTTCTAAGACATGCCAGGATGCTATTGCTCTTCTTGGCCACCTGGGCACACTGTCGGCTCCTATTCAGATGCCTGTCGACCAGCACCCCCAGGTCCTTTTCCACCAGGCAGCTTTCCAGCCACTCTTAGAATCATAGAGGAGCGACACCCGGGCACTTGACCCGACCTGGCCAACAAGTCGATTTCATACAACGAACATCACATTCGATATCAATTAGAAACTTTGCTGTGAAGTGCTCTCTCTCCCCTCGATGGCTGTGATCCTGAGAACTTCTTCCCCAAGCTTGTACTGTTGCATGGGGTTGTTATGACACAAGCGTAGGATCTGGCACTTGGCCTTTGTTGGACCTCAGACCGTTGGCCTCAGTCCAGCCAGCCAGCCTGTCCACATCCCTCTGTGGAGCCTTCCTACCCTCAAGCGGATCAAGGCTCCCACTCAGCTTGGTGTCCTCTGAAAAATTCTTGAGGGTGCGCTCCATTCCCCTGTCCAGATCATTAATAAAGGTAGGTATTAAAGACATCAGGCCCCAGTACTGAGCCCTGGGGAACACCACCTGTGAGGGACTACCATCTGGAAGTAGACACACAAACAGGTTTGAACAGGGCAAAAAGAGATTCAGATTATAACATTCCAAAGCAGTGGAGAGAATGATCTTATTGTTCCAAGGTGACAGCTGAAGGAATAAAATGCCTGACCAGCAGTATACAGATGACCCCACCATACATCGCTAGAGCATGTCAGCAAGCGTGAAAACTCACCTAGTTTTTACCTTAAAGAAGTCTCACATAACTTAAGCACACGGTTTGTCTTTTTCAATAATCCCAACAATCCAGTCTGTACAGATATTTAAGGCTTTCAGACCCTGTGGCCAGAACAGCATCCATTGCTTACATTCCAAACCCACGTATTTTAAAATAATCAAACACAGGCATCAGAACAAACCTTCAATAATGCTATCCTCTCTGTCAACAGGGCTGAGAAATTTTTCTACGGTCTGACAGCTGAGTAGTTTAATACTGCTGATCTGCCCTCTCAAGGGAAAGACTCCTCCCGTGAGATCTAAAGTGTACCTCTCGTCACAGTTTTTCAAACCCTGGGGAAACAACAGAAGAGACAAAGGGTCATTTTGAGATAAAAACATACATTATAGCTAAATATGAAAGACACTCTATATCTCATATAATAAGCATATTTTACCGTGTATATTTCCCATGAGCTTATTTGTGACAATAAATAGAAACTACAAATGACATGCAAGAGAATTCAGTGTCAAACCCCAACAGCTAAGTTTGGCGGTACAGACCAGGCACGTTTTCAAACTCTAGCATTTCCCTAACATCATTCAGATCTAAATGTGTTTTGCAGACTTCCTTGCAATGTCAAGGTTTCTTTATAAACCTAAATATATATCTACAAAGAGATATCTGAAATAACGCAGCACGCATGCACACAAAGCTCTTTCCTCCGTGTCTTGGTCACAGAACTGATGAAGTCAGAGAAGTCACGCCATCGCAGCAGCTAAAGCTCTGTCGAGAGGTATGATCTAGAGGCACATCGCCAGAGTGAACGCACATCCCTCGCTGGGAACTACGAGAACTTCTTACTGAGGAACAATCTTCTTTCAAACCACATAAGCTCCTGCCACCTCCTCTTCTCATCTTGTCAGAGACTGATTAATGGGTGAATTGGGTGAAATGGGTGAATGGCCCTCAGGTCCTTCACCGAGCACAGCCAACAGCAAAAGGGGAAAACAGAGAGGACATGGGATGCACGTGGCCAAGGCATTTAGGATCACAAAGCACTACAGAGTAAGCAAACTGCTTTGAGATACACTGAAACCCCGGCAGGATTGTGTTCAACCCCTGATGCCACCAGTTGCTAAGTAAGCATTAACTAAAATGAACCGTCTTTCCAAACACAGCATTGCTTCGAACTGTCTGCTGTACGGTGCAAGACTGGGCGTACTGTGGACACCAAACAAAAAAACAACAAAAATCCACCACCACCAAACAAAAGCCAACCCAGAAACGGATCACACCACGTTCTACCCAAGTTTCCTAAAACTTTCCTAAATTAGCATGAAACAACACATTCCCATACGATCTCATAACATACATCTAATTCACCTGAGAAGAGGCAAGCTTTCTCTTCATAGTTCCAGGAAATGTTTCAAATAAATATCAAGGCTGTCTAAAACCAGTAATAATTACAAAAAAATATGGTTTTCATTCCTAAAAAAAATAACAGACGTGCAGAGGAGATGAGGAAAATGAAAACCATCTCTTTGAAAAACTGATGTGAAGCATAGGCAAAGAGCCTCATTTTTGGTACAGAATGAATGATCACTACACCCAATTTTAATAAAAGATGTTGTCCTGAACGAGACATCCACCACTCCAAAAGACAGTTTCATCAGGTAAAGTACTAAAACTCCAGAAACCTGTCAGAGACTAATTTTAAGAGCTAGAAATTTAGACTTTCGTTCATATATGAAGAGCCAGTCCTCCACAAAGAGGGCGCAGAGGGAAAGGGCAAAATAATACCAAAACAATTCCTGCCTAAGACAACTTCTGAAGCAAAGCAGTCTATTTGAAACTTCCCACACTGGGGCAAGCAAATCCCACTTAAGGAACTCCATTGTATGGAAGTGATGAAGGAGGGACTTTATCGACCAGTAAAACAGGAAGAGAGTTTTCAAATGAGATGCACTGGTCACACTCCGATATGAAAGTAGACGCTTTTCTGCCAGTGAGGATGGAAAGAAACTTGTCTCAGACAGCCGTGTAGGCAGACAGTCATGTGGTACCGACCAAGCTGTGATTCCAAGGAAGTGTTCTGGGACTAAAAGTGCCCACGGTAGAGTACAGATCCTGGCCTAATGCACCTTTTGGGGTTTGTCCTGTTGAGAATATGCAAGACAAAGGATCAAAATAGGAGGAAAGGCTTGCTCTGAATTAAGATTACTTTCCCCTCAAAAAGGTTTTGGAAGACTTCCGA
Source organism: Vanellus vanellus (assembly GCF_965231255.1). Taxonomy (NCBI): domain Eukaryota; kingdom Metazoa; phylum Chordata; class Aves; order Charadriiformes; family Charadriidae; genus Vanellus; species Vanellus vanellus. Next base: position 392,367 of record NW_028127638.1, on the reverse strand, counting down.
GCATACTACTGAATAGAATTCTACATTACACAGATGCGCCCTATATCTGTTACATACCAGAGATATAATGATACCTCACCTGCATTTTAAACGCACCACCTTTGGAGCCAGCTTGTACATTGCTGTATTCTCTTCTGAACGAGTCATCCCACTGTTTACTGTATTTACATATTTTGCTGGCTCTGAGAGTGGATTCAATAGGTAACCCAGCCCAAGAGAAGAACAAGTTATCTTTACAGCTACAAGGTTTCAGCATCATCACCACGTAAGAGACGCTGTAGGTACATTTCATGTGAAGTACAGCTGACAGAGCTCAAAAGGAAACCAAGAAACTAAACCCAAAGATCAGCAAAGAAGAAACAGGTATAGATGACCGTCTTTGGAGAAAGGGAGACAGAGGGAAGCTTATTCAAGTCTGCAGGTTGGTTAAACAAAGCTATTCGAGGCCCTGTCTTTTCTTCCTACATGCCCTCAATTTGCTGTTTAAGAATAATTTTATTTGTAAAAGCTGCTTCCTCTTCAGGAATTGAATTGATAGGGGCTCTTTGCAGACGAATCTAGTTGCAACACACGACACTGCAGCACAAAATTGTACGCCTTGTTTTCAAAAAGCATGCACAAAGGCCAGGCCCAAGAAGACTCAGCAAAAGACTACTTTTTTTCCAGTCAGCTCTGAATTTTGATGGTCAATATTACCCCTGCGAACTCAGCTGATGCTCACCCACAGAAAATAACTCTTCTTTTCACACGCGTGCACATCTTACCTCATACATGACTTGTCCTGACGCCAAGCACTTTCTGTCACCAAATGTTAACTGCAACAGATGTAAACTCAGCGCATCACCTTCGCTGAAAAGGGTATCAATGAGGAAATTAGATTACAAAGATGCTTTATAATCCTCATAATCATTTCATTAGTTCTAGACCAACGTTTTCTTAATAGTACGCTCTTGCTGACAAGAAAAACACCGCTTCCCAAAACACGGTAACTGGCCACATTTAGCCACTAAAATACATAAGAGGACATTTTGGCACTAAAAGCTCCAAGGGCAAATGCTAACCATACATTTTGAAAGCTTTAATACGTTGCATGGACTAAAACTTGTTGGATAGACTTCTTCACAGCCAAGAGGTCTCGATCACAACTGCTTTAAAGTCAAACTTAAAAAGACTGTCGCTCTCGGAACGGCTGAGATGATGCTGAAAGAGAGAGAGATCTTTCTCCCCTTCCCTTCCCACCAAAGTTCCGGTCCCTCTCCTGCACCCACTGCACCCTCCCGCATTCCGATGTGATGCAGTCATCCAGCAGGAAACCGTTGACTTCTCTGCTGAATCCTTCCCTCCAGGTGAGCTGAACTGGCTCACGAAGGCTCACTGGCTCACGACTGCCGAAGCTGGCACAAGGCAATCGCCAATACTGTCACCGCCCTCCTTTAGGGGCAGCGGGCTGTTGTATCGGCACCTTTAGTCTTCTAGATCTGCAGCCTCAGCTGCTTTTAATGGTATTTTAATACCATGCTGGGAGCATCAAACAAACCGTGAAGCAGTCAGCAAGAAACAAAAGGAAATCATTTAAGAATGCAAGCGCAAAAATGCAGCCACAGTTGCTTTGCCTTCTTTCCGAAGGCGGGAACTACCGGGTCCCTCTTCACATCTCTTAAAGCCTGTAAAAATGGCATTGTCAGCTTAAAACCTTCCCTACCTGACCGAATCTCCTGCATAGCTCAAGAAACAAAACAAATATACCTGTATCGACTGTATGCCGACAAACATATTAAAAAAAAAATAACATTCAGTGGCTCACTGAAGTGACACTGAAGTGTTTATTCACCTTTCCTGTGTAGACTGAACAGCCCACAAGTAGCAACAATTGAGAGGATCATTCTCAGGCTCTTGAAAAGTGACAGCATAGACAGGAATCCTTCCTCCTTCAAGCTGAGAGTGGTGCCTACAACGTTAAAAAAAAAAAAGAAAAAGAAAAAGAAAAAAAGAAAAAGAAAAAAGAAAAGGTGAGCCTACCGGCCCTAACTGTTTGTAGAAGGGTAGCAGCTTCTTCCATGAAAAGAAGACCTTACGAGCTTATCCTCAAAGTACAGAAGGTCATACTTCCATCTCAAACAAGTGAGTCAAGGAAGAGACAACTGTATATGCAACAGTCAAGAGGTAAGGAAACTCCTGTCCAGCAAACGCAATAACCTGGGCTTATGTCCTCCTCTGCCTCAGGAGGAGGAACATCATAAAGGATTACTTCAGCAGCCAGGCAAAAGATTGCTCCTACTGTTGTAGCCTACTTCAATATTGAACTTCAGATGCAGCATATCTTCTGAACAAATTTAAAACAGTGCCAAACACAAGTAGCTTCTCATTTCTTGGACTACACAAAGCATTTTTCTTCCAGACTTGTGAATCTTATTGGTACCTTCACAGTCCATTCTTGCCACCTAATTATTCCTCCACTGGCTATGCATCCAACAGCTTCTGGTGAGTCGCTGCAGACGTGCTGAAGTGAATCCCTGTCTGAAGCTGGCCAAATATTTCAAGTGAGATTGCTCTTTGGCAGATCTTAAATCACCTCTTAATTTTTCTTACTTATAAATTTACACCTCCCTTATTCTCACCGCCAAGTGTTGCAAGCAAACTTTCATTCACATGCATCGTTGCCTCGGAATGGGTCAATCTCTGATTTCAGCCAAAGCTGACGTGGAGGAAAGAATATATTTTCAGACACAGATCAGCTACTGATTTTTCGTCTCTCACTTGTTTCCTCCTGCACATTTTAACAACTAGCATCACCAAAATCACACCACTAACATACTTCAGCCTTTCAAAGTATGCCCTAGGTGCAGTTACTGGATCTGAAAAAGAGTTCCTCAAATCAGTTTCATCAAAATACGCACACAGGGAAACAACAGTTTCACTGAATACTACTGGTAGAACAGACTGTCTGATAAAAATCGGCTCTATCGCATCCCAGCTGCTTGACGTGGAAAGCATGCTTCTTTGGGTTACAATTCCTCAATCCACAGGCACAATAAGGAAAACAATCCCAGTGCACGCAGGAGAAGGCCATCCACTTAATGCAGGTATGACTTAAAAGGTATTGCAGAAGAGGATTTCTACACATTCCAAGATTGTACTCATACTGGGTTCAGTCCCTGAAAAAGTCCTCTTTAAATTCACATACTTCCTTAGGCAAAAAATGGAGACCGCTGCCCCTCCAGGCGTGGCCAAGGGTAAAGGCCTACTTACTCCCTCTTCAAAGTCTTCATGTTCCACAGTGACAGGTAGCCGTCTGAAAAACCCACAGCGAGCTGATTGCTTCTGCTTATGTAGCACAGCGTTGACACTGCTGTTCCGGAAGGATTTTCTAAATAAAAACAGAGACGTCTCCCTTCTCTGGTCACAGCTTCTCTCCTCTGTGGGACTTGAGCAGGACTTCTAGTGACAACTTCCAGATCTACACACACAAAACAAGGAATGCGTGATGCCATTTAGCGTGCATTTTATACGCTGACGTCACAAAACCCATAATCTAAGTCGACCGTCCCAGGCAAAATACCAATTTATGCAGCACTTTTTTTGCCATTTCCATTTTGTACGTCTTCAAAGAACATAAGAACTCTCTGATCGGACACGTATTCTCACTCGTAGGCAAAAATCAAGTAGAAGCGTAACCTTCATAGACAAATTCCTCTTGGACTCCATACATCAGGAGTTTGGGCCTCACAGTGAAGCTATTTGAAGTGACACCAACTCCTGAAGCCACTGTTGTAATAGTTAAAACAGTGGATGCAATCTGAATACACCAATCAGAGATTTCATTCATCCAAATGCAGGGGTTTTGACAAGTTGGATTTTTTTTAGAAAACAAGCCTAGAATTTGCCCCAAGTCACTTAAGACGAGCCAAAGAACGTTCCCAAGAAATAGGGCACCTCCGACACAACTTCCTACCAGGCAGCTGCACCGACTCAGATGGTAAAACTCCCACACCTCACTGGCAAGAACCGTAGTGACACAGCGATCTCGGTGGGAGGGGGCATTTATAACACTAGGAGGAGTAATCAGCCACTCCTAGCTTTAATCAGTTCAGGACTATACAATGTCAGACCGCCACCTGCAGTCAGTACTCACAAATGTCTGCACACTAGTATCTTCAAAGCGGGATGCATACTGCTTCTTTAAAAGACACACATTTTCTTACACCTCAATTCATGTTTAAAAACTGAAGCTTACCCAATGCTTCGATATCGTTCTCACTGCAAGACAAATCATCCAAACAAAGGTCAACCAGAAGTAGATGACCAACATCTGTAGCCACTGCTGCCACTCCAAAGAGCCATTGCAGGCTCTGATGAAGGTGCTGAGTGCTCACACTGGCTCCTCCGTGACTCGTTATGGGCTCTATAGCAGTTACCTGCAGGAAAACTACAAGTTAATATTTCAGCTGTTTGACAACCCAAGTCGACATCATTCAAAAGGGAAGCCAGAACTGGCACATCACAAACAAGAAAGTAAATACAGGAGCATAAGACTTAAAAACAAAGCATGGTTTCCGATTCTATCAAGGAAAAAGAAAAAGAAAACAGCCCTGTACAAAAATCTCTTATTGCCTTCCCTTTACTGTATTTCCTACAGCTATTTCACGGAATTAACTTCAACTGAAAAGGTGCAGTCTATTATTACAGCTTACCAACTTCCATTTCCTACTTAGAAATAATGAACTATGGAAGGAAGAAGCGCGCGCTGCTCTCTAACATGCCAAGCAGTCGGCATGCACCTCTATTACAAGGTGAGGACAGATTTTTCAGCACGTGTTGCAACACGTCCCAGGACAATACCCACTGCCAGAGCAGAGCACAAGCACAGGAAGACTCCTGCACTGAAGCTATACAACAGAAGGACACAGGCTATCGTTTAGCCCTCTCACAAAATGCAACCCAATGCAAACAGGAAGCTTTACATCAACAACAAACTGTTACAGGAAAATAAAGCAAGGGAGTGAACTTCACAAGGTAGTCCATTTTTTATCTTCTATTTTTACCCCCAGAGGTGGGGAAAAATAACCAAACCCCAAAGCCCCAAAGGTTTCTCCTCTCCCCTATCAAGCTCTTGTTGCCACTACTCTGCCTGGCGACCTGCTCCACAATTTACCTTTCATCTTGCTCACGAGAATTCTAATCTTAGAAGCACCCGGAGCAATTTAGACCACTCTCATTTCCTGTTTCAGATTCCCTCTAAATCAAATCAAATTTCCAGTCTTCTCTCCTACTCGAAGGACTATCGCAAGCGCTTTGATTGTTCCAATTCTTGCTGCTCCAAGTCTTGAGGACTGTTATGAGGGAAGCAGAAATACGCTACACAGCTTGCTGCACAATTAGCCAAAGTTCAAGTGTCGCTTCCAACTTCTTTCTCTTCTAAGATTGTTTCCGTTGTTCAACTGGCTCCAAATGAATCTTCTCCATTTGTACATACGGTCTTCCAACAACGTTTCCCGATTTTAACACTGCCATTTACCACCTAGAAGCTCCTGAAACGGCCTAGTTTTCCACTGCGCTCTGCACAGGCTTTTCATATGCTCCTAGACTAATGCCGACTCATTCTGGGAATGAACTCAGAAAACTTTTCTCAGCTCACAGGATCCAAATGCTACCCCTCTGCCTCATACAAACCAGGAAAACTTGGGAAATTACCATTCCATACTTCTGAAACATACAACCATTATAAACCCATTTAACAGAACTAATGTTTTTAATTCAGAGTTGCTTTTACTAGAAACCAATTCCAATAAGACTCCTTTAACATTTTCAGTTTTCCGCTGCATTTCACATGTATATCCTCCAGAGGGTAAAAAGAGCTGTTGCCATGACAAAAAAAAAAAAAAGCCAAAATTCTTTCTAAGCTTACAAGTTCCGTTTTCTAAGTCATTCCTTTTCTCTCTGAGCAACTACACACCTACTCTTCCACTAAAAGACAGTCATACAGTCACTACACATACCCTGTATTAATACACTCATGGCTTGACACCTCGGTCCGGAATTACTTGAAGTTGCTGTTAACCTGGATAACTTTGTTGTCCACAGAAGTCAACAGTCCAACCAGCAACACCTGTGTCCTGCCTATGCTCACCTAACCTCAGAGCAAAAAGATAGGAAGCGAAATGAAAGCAACAGACCAGACAGGTTTGTAATCAAGAGCATTCAGGCCATAAGAGCAGAAACTCAGATAAGCTTTGGCTTTATTCCCAAATTCACAACCTTCATCACACAACAGCCAACTTGTCCCCCCAGGGCTTCGTCATATTTTCTCCTCAACCACTCTTTTTGTGGTATGGAAAGACTCCCTGATACAACTGAGACTTATAACTCTATTTGGTTTCAAAACACTTCTGTAGACACAGACTCAATACATGACATGTTCCTTCTTCCCCTTTCCTGTTCTTCTTCCCAGCTTGCTTAGATTTCAGAAATAAAACTTAATAAAGCTACGTCCTTTTTCACACACATAATTTACTTATTGATTATACGCCTATGCCAGCACACAACTTGTCTTTCCAGCTACAACTCTCAGATTTACCCAGACGGTAGGCAAACGCACCCAGTGGAGCACCAACCCAACTCCTCGCTTTAGAAAGTACCGCAATACAAGTGCTTGAGACGAGTAAGCACACTGTAGCATTACAAACAAGCAAAACAGAAACTGTGGTCTGCTCTAAAGTCACCTGCTTGCTAGGCTGAGATTCATGGGAAAGGGTCCAAGTCATTTACAGCACAACTATGGAAGACCGAGATCTTTGAAAGACGGAATTCCTGACAGAAATTTCATTCTGACAGAAAAAAGCATTTCAGAAATTTCTGTTACAGACCTTTTAAGGGGTAGTGATTTATTTTTTCACTCGTGCCAAAAAAAAGGTATTTTTCAATGCCCTTTTGTGGAAGTGGAGAATCAGGTAACTTTGTGCTCTATGATGAAACTAGAAAACTTGGTTTACTATCCCTAAACTCAAAAGATAACAGTACCATTGTGCCCAAGATTTTACCTCAAGGCTCTCTCAGCTGGATACTCTCAAGTGACAGTACGTTAATGCACTAGACAAGAAATACCCCCTACAAAGAGGCGCTCCAAAGCTTGTCCTGAGACAGGGTCATGCAGCACCTAATAACATAAAAGCTTTGCTTCTCCAATTAAAAAGTACGTACCGTTCCAGGAAGAACAACCGATTTCACCACTCGTGATGTTCCAAGGTCGTACAGACAGAGAACGCTTCCCTCTGCTTCTTCCAACCCAACCAGTAGTCCCGTTCTCTTCTGCCAGGAAAACTCCTTCACCACACGAACAGTGGGAGGCTGTTTCTTTACTCCACTGAAACGGTGCGCAGAGAGCCGCTCTGCTGTCACAGAGTTCACTACCTCAAGCTGAGGACCACGCACCAGCCACGCTAGGCCATTCCTCCCTGGAAGAGAAAAGAAAGCTGGCTAAAGCAAATGTCCAAGAGAAGACTGAAAACAACTGAAAAATCACAGTCGCTGCCCCTTTCCTTCCCTAAAAGAACCTAACAGAGGAAGACCGACTTACCTCGTTCTGGTCACTTCCTTAAATCACCCACTGAAATCCTCAGGCCATACCTCTTAAAATTAACAGCCTTATTTATTCTTTTGCATTTGTACCTGTCATTCCAGCACTGAAGAATCTGGATTGTTTGGGATAAAGATTACAATATCTTGACCTAGAGTCTTTAGACCACATTCGGCTTGGTTTGGCTAGAAATCATCGAAATGCATATGGGAATGCAAATCTTCAGGCGGGCTTCCCACATAACAAATCTAAGCCAATTCATTCCTTGTTGATTAATTGTCCTTGACACAGGCCTACTTTGGGCAGGGATTTGGACCTCAACAAGACATTCTCTTAAAACGGGCACCGCATGAGTAAATGTAAACTTTTACACGTGCTGGTCACACGAAGAATTCAACGTGTTTTGTTTCACTGAACTACTTCAAGCTCCAAGGAAGTGTTGCCTCAATTACAGCCTTTACAGTCAGGTACATAGATTCTACCTGCTCTTAACAGAATCCTAGACATCCAGACAGGCACCCAGCTCTGCTTTCAGATCACCTGCAAAGTCCACTACCTAATCTGCTTAGCCGCTTTCAGCGGCTCTCCCGGGGTACTCATCTGCATCCTAGTAGATACTTTGGAAATATGGCTGCAGCGCTTAACAGCGTTATCCTCTTCCTTCTGTTTTTATTCAGACTAGAAAAGAAAAAGCAGGGGGGGTGCCTCTGTAACAGCCTAGAAGAACTATTTCTGCACGCGATGTTACAATGGTCATAGAGCTTGAGCCACTGAAAAGAAATACCGCCCAAAACACCACTATTCCCTTTTTGAAAATGCTTTCTTATGGAATTAAAAATTGAGGAGGGCTCACTGACTCAGCATGTTTAAGTAAACTATTTGAATTGCACAAGATCGGTGCAGGTTGTTATAACTTCAAAGTTTAACTATACCAATGTTCTAATATTAGCATACGTTGAAGCATCCTTTTTGGTCTCACTAAGCCTGATGCACCTTAACAGCACCGACCTGGCACAGTTGATACTATGACCCGATGCTTCCGGTAACCTCCAGGCAATAACAACTTTATACCAAGTCCAAATTTAAAGGAAAATGCTCACCTCTAGAAAACTTCCCGCACAGCACAGAATTGCGGCTCCTCTCCTCTTCCCCAACTGCCTCAAGAGTCACCTCTGGAAACTGCTGCAGACTGCTCGTAACGTGAGCCCTCAGGTCTGGCATTCTTCACTGTAAATAAAAAAAAACATTGACCAAACAGACTCATGTCAGCCATAAATATTCTTGAGATTGACACTAGTTTCATCAGACGCAGGGAAAAATCTCCTAGGCATCACCTGTATCTCTTTTCCTTAAAAAAGGGGCACTCAGGACAGTTTTTCCTCCCACAGCAGAGCCAAAGGAGAATCCTTTGCTTTTCTGATGCCCATGAGATCCCCAACAAAAAGTGACAGAGAGGTATGGATGAGATAAATAACAGGAAAAAACCCAGTACACTGAGTTCAAGGCTGCTCACACAGGTGAGTAAGAGGAGGTCTGAGAAAAATCCTATTGGGAAAAGCTTCTCAGTAACAGGCACAAGTTTCCAAGCTGAAGAGAGGATTTCACAAACCATGTTGACTGCGCTGCCACCAAAAGAGAGGCCTTGCTGCCGCCTCCCATCTCTCCATCTGCCCCTTTCTTCTACGACTGTACTCCTGTGGGCTTACCTTGCGCTGCCTTGAACACTTCTTAGAGCACTTTGGGAGCCAACTTACCTCCCTAAGCAGACAGGCAAATAAGCCAGAAAAGGAGACAGTGTTCCACCAGGTTAGAGAGTCCAACTGGCTTGCAGAGAGAACTCGCAAGTGTAAAAGGCGGCACAAGGAAGGGGGCAGGACAATGCGTTGGGAAGGAGGAGAGGGAATTTGTCCGTGTGCGTTTTGTGGCAGTAAGCCGGTATGCTAGCTCAGGCATGGGTGAACACCACACTCCGTTTGCAGGGAGAGCTAAAAACCCCTTTGCTTTTAGAAAGGACACCACCCAGGACACAGTCGGTCCACTTAGAACTCCCTCTTGCACGGAGAGGCCCCCCGTCTCACTGAGAAAGGCTGCAGCTGACAGGCGTCGCTCCTTCCTTCAGCCAGAGGTGGAAGCCAAAGTCATTTCAGGGAAGTGGTACTTGGTGATCAGAGAAGGGACGACATTGTGTGCCTCTACTCAGATCACATTTTCTAAGGAAACAGGACAAAGAGTGGGAAGAAGCCAAAGAAGAAGAAATGGAAAGAAAACTAAGTTCTTTTGGGAAAAACAGCATCCACTTTGTTGAACAACAGGTCAAGATCACAGAATCGCAGAATGGTCAGGGTTGGAAGGGACCTCTGGAGATCATCTAGTCCAATGCCCCCCTGCCCGAGCAGGATCACCTACAGCAGGTTGCACAGGACGGCGTCCAGCGGGTTTTGAATGTCTGGAATAAGAAGGAATAAATCATGCTGGAGTCCCAGCAAAAGCCTGACTGAAAGGACCACAAAGAGAGCGGCGTTCAGTCCTGAGCCCCAGAAAGGGCAGGAGGAGAGCAAAGGGGAGGAAAGGGGGGAACCTTCTCCTCCAGAAGGACCCAACAGACTGGGAAAGCGGCCGGGAAGCGAGCTGCTCCTGGGCAGGCAGGAATAGCTCTGTGTGGCACTGTCGCTGGGATCTGGCGCTGGGAAGCAGAGGTGACAAACACCTGGCAGCAGGGATCATCTGTAGGTTCTACGTTTCAACTCCATGCTGCATCACTGGGAGGGAAAAGGAAGGAAAGAAGCGGAATTAAGTCACATGTAGGAGAGAGACCCAGAATTCTCAGGAAAAACAGTCACCTCTGTCCCACAACTCAGTTGTGAAAATATATGCCCTCCGCTAATACGAACACAGAATAAGCTCTTAATCTGCTGCCTTTGCTTATTGACAGATTCGCTCTTTCTTCATCCAGAGCTGTCAATCACTTTGAAGGGGTATCTTTTGTCCTTTTGCCCAGCACCTGACTGCAATTTGCAGCAGGAACAGAACAGGAAAAATTATGAAAGCGTACCTTTCAGCATAGCGTAAGGCTGACAACGTTCCTTTGTAAGAGAGGTCTGCCGGACTCACGGCCGCAATCTGGAAGCGTATGAAAAGTATGAACTGACATTAGACTTTGAAGGAGATTTTTTTAAAGCACTGTTAAACACTACCAAAAATCAGATAGGGATTAAGTCCGTAAACATAAAAGGAGAATCCTAGTGTCTTAGCAACCTGGCTATAAATTAACTCCTTTAGCATGTGAAGAAACTCAGGTAAGCTGTTTCAAGGCTGTCAGCATTTAGTCAATGTTTTCACAGATGCACTTTTTCTATTTGTATTCCTCCATCTCTCTATTGATAGTCCTTTCTTTAAGAAAAAATACCTCTCCAGAGATGCTGGAGTACACAGTTAGTTCCCTGAGACAAAGGCGATCCTTTGGCAGTTTCATCTTATTTAGGAATGAAACATCTTGTGCACAGCCCAAACGATAATCTCAGATTTCAGGAAAAAAATATAGTTGCTTCATAATACTGCTTCATTTTATGGAAAGAGCATGGCTTTTCTAAATAAAGGGGGGCTGCTTATGAGTGTTATACCTACATTTCTCTCTATTTAGATAAGTTTTTACAAATATGCAGAAAACTCTTGCAGAAGAAATGGGGTTTGAATGGCTAATGTAGAAAGAGAGAGAGAGATTTTTTTGTTCTGAAAACAGAAGTGCTCTCCATTTGAGTAATGCGTTTCCTAGTGGCAAGAAACGTGTGACCAGCAGAAGGGTTCTCACCTTTATGTTGCATAGAAAGCAATCTTTAATCTTTTTATCTACACGCACTTTCACCACTGTTAGAGCCATGCGATCAGAATTAGAATCAGTTTACCATGATGGTCCGGCTGTTTCCCCCCAGAGCGGACTGCAGGAGTTTCGTCAGGACCGAGTCCTTGTATGGGATATGCAGCACTTCTTTCCTGGAGCAACCTCAGCCAGAGCACTAAGGGAAAGGAAGTCAAAATATGGGAACAGTAAAGCATAACCATCAAAAGCAAATTAACGGGGGAGAAACTACCAGATTCTAAACTTCAGTACATTCCTGCTTATTTCATGCTTATGTTCATTCTTCAGTATATGAGTGCTTATGTACATCTCAGGCTTTATTCACTTAAGTAACTTTATTAGCCATGCAGCAAGTTGGTCTCTGTCGCAATCCCCAGCACTTCCCGCTGGATTAGGCTTTGGGAAACAATTCCAGGGTCCCCAGCCACGAGTAAGGAACGAGCCGTTACTAACTGGCAAATCAGTAGAAACACCAGCCCCAGTCATGAGGAGAAAGTCTCATTTTTCAGTCATGGATTTTCACGGGTTTTGTTTTCAGGCCACCCAAACAGGGCGCGCTTTTATAGCCATCAGCAATTAAGTTCTCCGTCCCCTCCAGAAAAGCCTTTTCCTAAAGGCGCTCTCCTTCCAAGGGCAGACCCACAAAAAGAAGCCCTCTCTGCTTAATCCATTTCACAAAGAATTTCAAATTCAAAATAGAACTAAACAGGACGTCTTTTCCCCGCTTCAGGGAAAGCCACTAATATAGACCTTGGCAACATATTTAGCAAATCTATCATTGTAATGCCTTTGCATTGCCCATTTCCACCTGGAGAGCAGGCTGAAAGGACTCTTATTAAAAAGAAAAAACAACAACAAAAAAAAAAGGCAAAACATATTCCTGTCTAGGGGGTAATTTTATGAAAATAGGACAGAAGTGAAATTCCTGTGAAACAGAGGAGTTATGATTGTTACCGTCTTCTTCAGCCTTATCAATCTGAATGTCTTTTTATACGTACAAGGCAACAAGAAACATTCTCGAGGTGCAAAAAAACCCCACCTAGTCACCTCTTTACCCCAAAGATCTTTTCACCACATGGATTCCACCACCAATACACAGCTGCTAAATATCCCCGGCTGCTGCCAATCCGTAAGAAACACTTCAAAATACAAGAGAACGCTGAGCCCGGCATGCTGACGGTGCTGCCAGGGCTGTGAGTCAGAGCTGGACGGAGTCACAGCCCCTGAGGTTGAAATCAGCCCCACACTCAGGCACAACCCGGGGTTTTAAGCCTCGCTACAAACCAGCCCACTGCTTTTGAAAAAAAAAAAAAAAAACAAACAGGGAGATTCACCTCGAAAGAAACCACGTTCTCGACGCCAAAGGGGCGCTGGTCCATGGCCGCCGCCGCCCTTAGGGCCAGTTCCATGGGGCTTCGCTTGACCTGGAGCAGAACTCGAGGGCGTGAGGACAACAAGCCCCCTACACAAAATCTAAAAAAAGGAAGTTAAATAAGATTTGCTGTTACTCACCCACCAAAGCCTACCCACTACAACTGGCCCTTTCACAACCAGGCCGGATCGCAGAAGAAAACTGAAATATCCCAATTCCCGGTTCAAACACAAGGCGTGTAGCTGCCCAGACCCCACGTGTGGGCTGGGCAGACGGGGGGCTCTTCTTCTCAAAACCCACAGGAAGAGAAAGGGCAGGAGTGTTCTCCCAGCCCTGGAAGAGGCTGTGGGGAGAAGGTGGGAGGGAGGAAAAGGCTGCCCAGGAGTGGAGTCAGGGGAAGGAGAGGGCTCCATCCATGGGGGAAACGCCATTCCTGGCCACACAGGAGGCTGCGGGACCACCCTGGGAATGGATTTGGGGGCTCTCCCTGAGGGAAACACTGCTCCCAGCCATGCAGGAGGCTGTAGGGCAACGACAGAGATGGATTTGGGGGCTCTCCCTGAGGGAAACACCATTCCCGGCAACGCAGGAGGCTGTGGGGACACCCTGGGAATAGGTTTGGAGACACTCCCTGAAGGAAACACCATTCCCGGACACACAGGAGGCTGTGGGGCCGCCCGTGGGACAGATTTGGGGGCTCTCCCTGAGGAGAGCCTGTGGGGAGGAGGGAGGCGGGGGCCGCCCCAGGGCCGGGGCCACTCCTGGAAGGGGAGGGGGGGATCTCCAGCCGACCACGCGGGGCTGCCCGAAGCCTGAGGAGATGAAAAGAAGAGGAGAAAAGCCAAGAGTTCCCTCACCGCCATCGCCTCTCACAGCCCCGGCCCTCCCCGCCGCGCCTCATGGCGGCTGTGTGCGGTGTCACCTGAGCGGGGGGCGGCGGCTGTGGCAGGAAAAGGCGAGAGAGGAAGGGAAGGGAAGGGCGGCGCCATTTTGAATGGCAGGAGAGGGGAAAGGGGGGGCGAGAGATGGGGGGGGGTGGTGTGGGAGCGAGGGTGTGAGGGGAGTAGGTGTTGTGTGAGGGGGGAGTGAGGGGGGAATGGGTTTTCGGGAGAGGGAGGTTTGCAGGGCTGTGAGGTGTCTGTGAGAGAGGAGGCCCCGGAGGGAGGTGAGTGGAAAGGGCTGTGTGTGAAAAGAAAAGCTTTAAGGACAGGCCGGGCTGGGGAAAGGTGGTGAGCCCTGAGGGAGGGCTTGGGGAGCGGGGCTAGAAGCGTGGGTTTGGGGGCAAAACTCTGGGAAAGAAACTGCAGGACAGGGCCAATCTGAGTATACAGTTTAGCGAAGCTTCTAGGAAAAGGTGACCAAACGCGCCTCTTGTCCTTTTGTGGGCTGTTTTTGTCTAAGTTATTCATGCGAGTGGACTTTTGCCACATGGGATGGGAACTTTCGCTTCCCGGGATAGCTGATGGCCCTGGATAACCACTGCCCGCGAAGCACTGCGAAACCCCGTGATCAAAAATGAGAACAAAGGCCGGGTTTTGCCTCTCAGAAGGATCTCTAAGCCCCATCTCCAAGCTATTTTCAGTACCTTTCTGGTTGTTTTCTTTCCCCCCATCCCCGTGATGTCCGTCGGGGGGGCTGGCGGAGCTCTGCAGGCGGATGTCCGGCTCATTCTGGGGAGGGCTGGGATGGTTTCGGCCTCGCATTGCCCGACGCGGAGAGAAGCTGTGGTGCGGGGCTCGTTCTCCTCGGCGCGGCGCGGCCCCGCCCCCTCGCTCGCGTTTGCCGCGGCGACGCAGGGGGGCGTGGCCCGGGTTTTCGCCTCGGCACATGCGCGGGTGGGCGGACGTGAGGGGGAGCACTTCCGGTGTACGGCGGCGGGCGGGAGCTGCGGCGGGGAGGTACCGGGGGAGACGGGGGGACCGGAGCCGAGGAGGGCGGGAGCGGGCGGGGCGGCGGCGGCAGCAGCAGCAGCAGCAGCAGCAGCAGCAGCAGCAGCAGCAGCAGCAGCAGCAGCAGCAGCGGTGGTGCGCAGGTGTGCAGGGCCAGTTCGGGGGGGTTGTGGGGTGGCGGGACCCGGCTGGGGGACACGGGGGGTGGTCTGGGCCTGTTTGGGGGGGCAGAGCCGAGTGGGGTGTCCCCGGGTAGAACAGGGCCGATTCAGGTCCCCCCCCGTCCCCCGCTGTAGCCCCTCCCCCCCCCGCTCGCTCCCCGCAGGTGGCGGCAGCCCCGGCCGCAGCGCAGGGTGCCCGGGCCCGGCCTGGCGGGGCGCTTGGCTCCGCTCTGGGCTCCGCTCTCAGCCCCCCCCCTTCCTCCGGCAGGTCAGCCCGGCCGTGCCCCCTTCGCCCGCCTCCAGCCCACGGCCGAGTCCCCCCAGGTACCCCCGAGATGGGTCGGGGGGTGTCAGCGCTGGGCCCCCTGAAGCGGGGGTGTGTGGTGGGCACGGGCATTGCTGGGAGCCCGTGGGCAGCCCTGGGACCCCCTTAAAGCCCACGGAGACCCCCGGGGCCCCCTTGTCTCCCCCAGAGCCGACGGGGAGCCGTAGCTGTGGAGTCAGCTTAAGGAGTCTGCCCTAAGGACTGCTGCTTTTTGGAGCGTTGGGGGAGGGGGAGGGGTGGAGGTGTGGGGAGTGGAGGTGTGTGTGAGGAGTCCCGTGTCTTGAGGGAGGTTTGGGGATGTTGAGCAGATTTGGGGGAGTGGGGGAGGGGTCCCCTCACTTGGAGCTCCCTGGTTGGTTTCTTCTCAACTGTGGGAGGCAGCGGGCGAAGGGGGAAGGCAGTAGAGTGGGTTGCTGTATTTCAGTCCTTGGTTGAGAGTCAGCAACTGTGCTCCCTTGCTGCTCAGCAGGCTATTAGCTCCGTGGGGCTCTTTCTCCAGGCAGACTACGACTACAGAAACGGCCCCACTTCCTCGGAAGAGTTGATAGCAGTGACATCTCCTGGGAATGTACTGCCTGACGTTGGATAGACCTGACACCACGCAGCAGCTCAGAGCCCCACAGCATATGCTTCCACATTCAGTTCCGTCCCCTGCCTGGGAACCCGCTCTTTCTCGGTCCCGGCTGGCAGATCCTGTGGAGGCTCCTGGCTGAGGACCAGCCCCAGTTTCCCCACTGCCCCACTAGCAGCCATGGGAGAGCAGGGGTGTCCCGAGTGTGTGAGCACCACTGGCTCTGTTGCTGCACTGGGCCAGGGCTCCATGAAGTCGTAGAGGGAGCTCTGGGAAGAGGAGCTGCTCCTCAACAGGCTGCTGCAGTCCTCCGAGTTGGCCAGCGAGCACAGGCTGCAGGGGCTCTTGCGGTGGCCCTCGGGGGGCCCAGGAGCCCGGGGGTTGCCTGGACCAGAAGGAGCTGTCCCCACTGATAGGACCTATAGGCGGGAGAGGAGGGCAGGGGGACCTGTGGGCTTGGGGGGGACAGGGGGTAGAGAGAGGCATTACTGCTCAGATGGTATATGGTTGGCAGGGAGCCCAGTGGGTCCTGTGGGGCCCGGTGCTCCCTCCTCGCTGCCTCCTCAGTTGCCCTGCAGAGGAGGAGAGAGAAGAGAGCCCACTGCACCCTGTATCCTCTGTCGGGGCCCACGGGCAGCACCCCCTCCTCAGCAGGCGGGCAGGGCTGCCCAGCGCAGGCAGGGCAGGGCACAGGCTGAGGGTCTGGGGCAGGATCTGGGGGTCTCCCCCACACTCCCTGCTTCTCCTGCATCGACTTGAGCCCCCATCCTTCATCCGCTAGCCGAGAAGCTGCTGAGGGAGGGGACGGAGTGAGCGGCCGGGAGCCCCCGGCACAGCCCCGGCTCAGGGCTGCCGTGGGGTGTGGGCTGTTTGCATGGTGCTCGGTGCCAGGGCCACTCACCGCTCCGCTCCTCTGGGCGGGCTCTCGTGTCCGTCGTCCCTTGCTTTGGCTTCTTCCAGTCCCTCTGCAGGACCCCGGGAGCTGGGTGAGACGGGAGCAGCTCCCAGCCCCGTGCCGCAGCCCCCCACCCCACCCCACGCTGCGGCACAGTGCGGTGCAGCAGTCGCCTACCTGGAGCCGCTTGGTCCGTAGCACAGAAGAGACCGCGCTGAGCCCCATCAAAAGCATCACGAGCGGAGCCAGGTGAGCTGTGGGGGGGACGTTGGAGTCCCTCCTGGCACCAGCTGCGGTGCAGCCGCTCAACCCTGGGGTGCCCCCCATGGGAAATGTTAAAGAAATAAAATGTTGGTCTCTATCCCTGGTGCTGTGGTTCCTCCTCCCATCCCGCGGCTGGGGCTGTGCCCCCCTCAGTGCCCGACCCAGTGGGACAGGCTGGCACTGCTGGCACCCACCAACCTGGGGGGGTGGGGGTGTCGGGGGAGCTGGGTGGGCTGGAGAAAGGGAGGAAGCACCTCTTGAAACCAGCTCGGCCCTCCCCAGCCACAAAACCCTCCCCAGAGGCACCAGAGGGGACCCCCAGATCCTTGAAGGGCTGCCCCAGACTCCCTCTGGCCTGCAAGAGTCCCCCCCAGGACCCCATAAGGGCCGCTCAGGACCCCTTACGGACACCCCAGTGGCGTCCCAAATCTGGGTTCTTTACCTGCTGGGCAAGCCAGTAACACACTGTGTGGGAGCAGCCAGCCAAGCCGGTTTCAGAGCACAAGAGGTGAGAGGCAGGGGGCTGCCCTCCCACTCAGCTCCATCCCCGCCGTGCCTTGGCTGTGCAGAGAGAACTTGGGGGCAGCTGCAAAACAGCTCAGCCCGGGCTTATCTCCAGATGGCACAGAACAACCAAAACCAAATGGCCCTTAACAAACAAAATGCCCCGAGTCCCATCCCACCACTATTCCCGTGACTTTGAGCGCCGGACATCACAAATTGGCAACAGAGACTTCGCTATGGCACCACCAGAGGGAAATATCCCAGACAGTGTAATCCACTCAGGCATAATCCTGCACCCTCACCGAGTCAGGAAATATAAACCGCAGGGTCTGGGGAGACAAATGGGGAATCCTCCAAGGATACAGCTGGCCCCTCGGAGATCCATCCCCCCCATCCAGGACGCTCTACAGGGTAACTTCCCAGGGATGGAGCGACCTCACCTGAGAGAGAGAGGGTAAGTGACTAAGAAACATCCGTACGGTATAGGGCATGCGATTGAGTTTGTGACTGGTGCACTCTTTTAAGGCATTAATATCTAGCGCCTTGGGGTTTGTGTTGCTATTTTTCAGGGGCATTTGTAGCTCGCAATAGTGGATCCCGCTAATTTCTTTTAAATTGCAATAGTGTAATCGCCATCGCACACACAGAACTTGCAATAGTGACGTATTGGACCCGTGAGCGAAGTCCAAAGAAATTGTTAATTTGAACCTCTCAGTGAAGCCCTTTTTCCCGTTTCGTCACACTCCCCGAGCCACTGGGTAAAGCGACACCTGGCAAAAAGACCACCACCACCACCCCAAAAAAAACCCCACAGCACATCCCCCACTCCCCACCCCCCCCTTCTCCCCCCACAACAGCCATGGGGCAAACTCCCACCACCACCACCCCCAATCTCAGCGCGGCCGTGACCCCCCCGAGACACTGGAACGAAAGCAACGGAGAGCGAGCTCAGGCTCGTGTGAGCTGGAGAGATTTCTCTTTGTTTTTTGATGTTGTTGTTGGGTGGGATTTGGTTGGTTTTTTTCACAGAACACTTTGCAGTGTGGTGTCGCAGCCCCCAGGGCCGGCGCTGGCACCGCCACCTCACCCCCGGCTCTCGTCCCTCTTGCCCGATGGCTTTCACCACTTTCCTTGCTTGGTTCGGTTGGTTTTTTTTTTTCCTTTTTACCTTTCTTTTTTTATATTTGGGGTTTTTTTTCCTTTTCCTTTTTTTTCTCTTCCCTCCCCTTTTTTCATTTTCCCTTTTTTTCTTTTTCCCCCTTTTTTCTTCCCCCCCTTTTATCTCCTTTTTCTCTTTGTTCTTCTTTCCCCTCTTTTTTTTTTCTCCCCCCATTTTTTTCTTTTGGTTTTTTTCTTTTTCTCTTTTCAAACATTTCTCAAGCTTTCTCCGAAGGAACGGCCCCTGGCTCTCAGCCAGCGGAAGGAGACTATGGAAGAGCTCTGGCACCCGTGGGATTGCTTTCCTTCTCCCGCTTCGCACTCAGTAAGAGTGTGTTTTCCAACTTGTTTTTTTTTTTTTTTTATTAAGAAAATAAACAAAAATAATGCTCCAGCTATCAGTTTTACAAGGCATAGAAAATCTCTAAAAGGGAAACAGAAGCGCAATCTGCTGAGGTATGAAAACCTGAGGTAGTTTTTGTGTGTGGATGTGTGTGTGTCATTTGGGGTTGGGGGTTGTGTGTGTTTTACTTTTGAAATTAAAAAAAAAAAAAAAATTTTGCTAGTGTTTTGTTTTTTTTTTCCCCCAGCCCTGGGCTGACAACCTCTTGGAAATCTGTTTTCCCCCCCTGCCCCTCTTTTCCCACCTTCTCTCCTTGCAACCGGGATCTTTCCCCAAAGCGTTTACGGCCGAGCACGGCCTTTCTTTAACCTCTAGAAAAGCCGGCTTGTGCTAAAAAACAAACATCCCCCTCCCGCCCCCACCCCCTCTGAAATGAAATAAATAAATAAATAAATAAAATCCTTACAAAACTTAAAAATCGCCGTTAGTGTTGTTATCGTTACATTAATTCTAAAAACTGATGAGCCGCTGCGCTGTGTGCCGCAGCCCAACCTCCCCCCCTCAACGCTGGGTGAGCTCCTCTGGCCATGCCTGGGATGAAAAACCGGTGGCTTTTAGGAAATAAAAAATAAAAAATTAAAAAGAAAAAAGAATAATAAAACCTCTCTTTCTCTCTGCCTCTGTTAGTCCAACTGAAGGGAGAGTGTCGGGAGGCGAGGGAGGAGGAAGGGGGAGGCTGTGGGATGGAGAGAGCCCTCCCCGTACCCCTCGGCTGTGCATCCTCGCAGCGCTGTGGGGAATGGGGGTGGGGGGGTCTTTGGTTTGCACAGGGTGGCCGTGGTGGGGGCTCAGCCCCATCCTTACAGTGCTGGGGAGCACGGGGCTACCAGGCGCAGAGTCCCTCCCCCAGTGCGGTGCTTTGGTGCGTTGAGGTGTTAGATGGGGTGGCACAGCCCCTGCCCGCCCCGGGAGGGGGGACACCACCTCTCCGGTGGCACTGGATGGGTGGGAGGGAGGGAGGGAGCAGAGCTCTGGGAGCCATGGAGAAAGGTGTGGGGGTGTCCCTCATCGTGGCAGCCCCCAGCAGCCCTACCTGGCCACCCCAAGGGACACCCAAGCCCCATCTTGGTCCTCTCCCCGTTGGGTGATGCCCTTCCACCCACCCCGGAGGTGCTCTCCTCTCCTGCGGGGGGGACGCCCAGCGCTCGCCTGGCTAGAGAAGCACCGGGGGGGTGCTTAGGGGGCATCTGAGCTTCCCAGTTACAAGGGCGTAATTAGTGCACCATTAATAACCATTAATAACGACTTTGGCTCTGCTAACCAACTGCGGCGAGGCCCCCACCCCGCTTTAGCA
The DNA here is from genome assembly GCF_965231255.1 of Vanellus vanellus. Taxonomy (NCBI): domain Eukaryota; kingdom Metazoa; phylum Chordata; class Aves; order Charadriiformes; family Charadriidae; genus Vanellus; species Vanellus vanellus. The sequence continues at coordinate 372,102 of NW_028127638.1, read as the reverse complement.
CAGGCTTCCTGATGCCAACGCCTCCCCGAGCCACTGGGTAAAGCGACACCTGGCAAAAAAACACCACCACCCCAAAAAAAAACCCCACACCACATCCCCCACTCCTCACCCACCCCTTCTCCCCCCATCACAGCCATGGGGCAAACTCCCACCACCACCACCCCCAATCTCAGCTCGGCCGTGACCCCCCCGAGACACTGGAACGAGAGCAGCGGAGAGCAGCTCAGGCTCGTGTGAGCTGGAGAGATTTCTCTTTGTTTTTTGATGTTGTCGTTGGGTGGGATTTGGTTGGTTGTTTTTCACGGAACACTTTGCAGTAGAGGACAAAAACGTGGTGTCGCAGCCCCCGGGGCCGGCGCTGGCACCGCCACCTCCCCCCACCTCCCCCCACCTCCCCCCTCCCCCGGCTCCTGTCCCTCCTCCTGCCCGGGGGATGTTCCCACTTTCCTTCCTCGGTTTGTTTGTTTGTTTTTTTCCTTTCTACCTTTCTTTTTTAATATGTGGGGTTTTTTATTCTTTTGCCCTTTTTCTTCTTTCTCCCTTTTGTTTTTCGCTTCCCCCTCCTTTTTTCTCTTTTTCCCCTTTTTTTTCCGATTTTTTTTTGCCTTTTCCCCCATTTTTCTCTGTTTCCCCTTTCCCCCCCATTTTAATTTTTCTCTTTTTTCACTTCTTCCCCCTTTTTTCTCTTTTTCCCCTTTTTTCTTTTTCCCTTTTTGTTTTTTGCTTTTCCCCCCTTTTTTCTGTTTCCCGTCCCCCCCGTTTTACTTTTTCTCTTTTTTTACTTTTTTCCTCTTTGTCCCCTTTGTTCTTTTTCCCTTTTTTTTCTTTTCCCCCCTTTTTTCTCTGTTTCTCCCTTTTCCCCCGTTTTAATTTTTCTCTTTTTTTACTTTTTTCCCCTTTTTTTATCTTTTTCCTCTTTTTTCTTTTCCCACTTCTCCCCCCCCCCCCCCCCCCCCCCCCCTTTTTTTTTTTTTCTCTTTTTAAACAAGCTCTCTCCCGAAGGAGCGGCCCCTGGCTCTCCGCTGGCAGAAGAGCCTACGGAAGAGCTCTGGCACTGACACGGGCGGGAACACCCACTCACACATCGCAGCACAGCAGTTAGTTTGGCAACACCCCCACCCCCTGTCACAAGTGAGACCCGCACAGACAAAAGGCTCCTGAGTGAGGGCACTGGGGCAGCCCCACCTTAGAAGCAGCAGAGGAGCAGAGCCGTCCGGAGCCATCAAGAGCACAGGAAGGGCTATTCAGGGCCTCATTGTCTGCGCCGAGTGACCGTCTGCTGAGAACCGCTCTGGCGGCTCAGAGCTCAGCCCCAGCAGCAGTCTGGAGCCAACGGGGAAAAGTACACTGGGAGGAAGACTGGCAGCCTTCCTCCACAACGCCCCGGAGAGAATGACCAGAGTGCTGCTTATCCCCATCGCTTTTCCAACTCGGTTCTTTTTTTATTAGAAAATTAATTAAAAAAGGATCTCCAACTCTCAGGTTTCCAAGGCACACAGAATCTCTAAAAGGGAGACACAAGCGTGAGGTGCTGAGGTACCCAAACCTGCCCACGTTAGTCCAACTAAAGGGAGAGCGTCGGGAGGCGAGGGAGGAGGAAGGGGGAGGCTGTGGGATGGAGAGAGCCCTCCCCGTACCCCTCGGCTGTGCATCCTCGCAGCGCCGTGGGGAATGGGGGGCTGTGTGTTTGGGGGGGTCTTTGGTTTGCTCCCCTGACCTGCTGGGGGTGGGGGAGGAGGGTTTGGGAGGGGGGGATGTCCGGCGGCGGGGTTACATTCATCGGGCGGTGCTGGGCGGCACGGCGGGAGCCTCCCTTGCTGTGCTGCGGGGCCGGGGCTCCCGGAGCGTGTTTCTGCTCCTGCTGCTTCACCTGCTGGAGCATTTCCCTCATCTTGCGCTGTGCAGTCTTGGGGAGGAGAGGGGAAAAGCAAGAGGTGGGGGTCAGGGCACCGCTTCTCCCCCCACCACCCACCCCCGAGCCCCCACCGAGCATCTCGACACTCCCAACAAGCTGTAATTAATTTCAGGTTTGTTATGGGTTAGTCCCACAAATTGATGCGAGGAGACGGAGCCAATTAAGACTGAAGTATTTATTAGCAAGCGGCAGCAAGCAAAACAGCGCTGGGCGGCCCGGGAGTCTCACTCCACCAACGGCTCACACCCGGTTCCCAAAAGTCCCTGGTTTTATACTCTTCTTTTTCCGGTAGAGGGGTACTCTGCATCTGCACGACACGACTTGTTGCTAGGGGGTCGTTTTCTGCTTTCCTTTTCCTCCTGGTTGTCGCAGGGATGAAGGATTCATGTCTTCCTCACATCATGTACTCTTCGTCTTCATGAGCCCCCCTCCCCTCCTCCAAGTCTTTTTCACATCCTACTTTGTTTGCATAACCTGACCTTTGCAGTTTTAGCCTTGCCCGCTCACAGGATGCGGGCTATCTTGCAACAGCAGGTTCAGCAATTGCCTTTTTGTAAAACAATGTGACAATGCGAGTTTCTAGGTTTGGTGAACAAACAGCGCTGAGCTTATCACAATTCCCCCCTTTTACTTTTTACTATTTTGTTCATCAAACCGCTTAAGCGCTTGTGCTTGAGCTTTTATTGTGCTTGAGATAACCTACTGTCCAGACGGTCCTTGAGCGACTGGTTGGATCAGCAAATGATCTTCTGTTACTTATTACAATCATCCCCCTCCTTTTCTTTTATTTACAAGAAATTTGCTGATCAAACCTGGACAGTACTTCACAAGCTGCATTTAACTCAGAGTTTTCATCTGGTATAATATTAATTTCTAGTTTTGATTGCTTTATTACCATTAGTTGCACTGTTTTTAACCTGTTCTTAACAAAAGCTACAAATCTGTTAACAATAACAAGGCCCGAAGGTTAGAATTAACCACAGTATTATGAGGGGCCCCGCCAGGGTGGAAATTAAAGTAGTTAACTATGGTGCCAGTTGAAGGGTTGGTGCTCATTTCTTGAGGCCGTGGTAGTGAAAGGATACCAGCTTTCATTGCCCCACTGTTTAATACCTCTCTGCCTGTCCTCGTCTACTCTCGTGCAGAGAGCAACGGGATATCAACATCTGCTCGGCAGCAGCAGGTAGTCTTCAGCGGAATTTTCTGGCTTTCCTTTTACCACGCCTTTCTCACTTTAGTAACTCTGCTGTTAATTTATCAATAATTCTTAAATATATTTCCACCTGTTTTGTTGCTGGGCCTGTTTCCAGAGGAATCTTACAGCACACTGTCTTAAGGCTCAATACCAGTTCATTTCATATACCTCCCAGGGTTCAGATATTGATAGTTCCCACCCCCAAAATAATTTACAGATTTTTGCTTGACTTTCTGATTCCTGATACGTCAGATTTTTGCGACAATTCATACAGCAAGATTGCATGTTAAACGAGACACATGACCACTTCCTACCAAACTTTGCACACTTGCAAACAACCCAACATAGGTATCCAGAAGTATGGTGCTTTATACATGGTTAAACTATCCGTTACTTCTCTTCTGGAAAAGTGCATTTACCAGTCTTGTTCCTTAATCTTACTCAAAGGTCTCTCGGTTCCGACGTCATAGTCCACCTTTCTGGGAAGATAGGTCTTTTTATTCTGCTAGTGTGGGTCTATCCTTTCTCCGCTGTCCGTACTGCTGTATCTGTGTTAAGTAAAACAACAAAAAGGTCCCTCCCAGCGGGGCGTTAAAGATGTTTCTTTTCTGGTTTTGGTCAACACCTGATCTCCAGGTTGGATTCGGTGTATGGAAATGTCCAAGGGAGGTCTCTTCTTTTAGTGAGTTCTAAAATATACTCTGTTAAGATTTCATCTTCGACTTTCAGGTGTTTTACTAATATTCTGAAATCGTAAGGCATCCCATACAACAATTTAAAGGGGGATATACCAGTATCTGTTCTTGGCTGAGTTCTAATATGTAGTAAGGCTAATGGCAAACATATAACCCAATTCATTCTCGTCTCTACCTTCAGCTTGGTTAGATGTTTCTTTATCTCCTCATTCATTCTTTCTACTTTCCCAGAACTTTGAGGATACCAGGGAGTGTGGTATTCCCATTTTGTCCCAAATAATTTAGTTGCTTCTTGATTATTTTGGAGGTAAAATGTGGGCCTCTCTTCCAAGAGGACTTTAATAACTGTTTTCGCCGTAGTTCTTACCACCGAGAAGGCTTCTACAAAGATCATCAACCAAGACTAATAGATACTGATATCTCTCAACCTTCGGTAATTCAGTAAAATCTACTTGGGTTTTTTTTGTTTGGTTTTTTTTTTTTTTTTTCAAATGGTCTTTTAGCCAATTCACGCCCTTCTTGTACTTTTTCTCTAAGTTGTCTCTTATTCACTTTGTGACAGGTTGGATGAGCATACAATCCGCTGGATCAAGCACTGGCTGACTGGAAGGTCCCAAAGAGTGGTGCTCAATGGATTTAAATCCAGCTGGCGGCCGGTCACAAGTGGTGTGCCTCAGGGATCAGTGTTGGGACCATTTCTGTTTAACGTCTTTATTGATGATCTCGATAAGGACATAGGGTGTATCATCAGCAACTAAGATGATTAAGGGCTTGGAGCACCTCCCTTATGAGGAAAGGCTGAGAGAGCTGGGACTCTTTAGCCTGGAGAAGAGAAGGCTGAGGGGAGACCTGATTATGGCATACAAGTATCTAAAGGGTGGGTTGAAGAAGGATGGAGCCAGGCTCTTTTCATTGGTTCCAAGTGACAGGACGAGGGGCAATGGGCACAAGTTAGAACACAGGAAGTTCCGTTCAAATACACGGAAACAGTTCTTTACGGTTCGGGTGACAGAGCACTGGAACAGGCTGCCCAGGGAGGTTGTGGAGTCCCCTTCCCTGGAGATTTTCAAGACCCGCCTGGATGCAGTCCTGAGAAATGTGCTCTAGGCAATCCTGCTTTAGCAGGAGAGTTGGACTAGATGATCTCTAGAGGTCCCTTCCAACTCTGATAATTCTGTGATTCTGTGATTCTGTGATCAGCAAGTTTGCAGATGACACCACGTTAAGCAGGAGTGTTGATTCCCAGGAGGATAGGGAAGCTCTACAGAGAGACTTAGATTGGATCATTGGGCCAACATCAATGGTATGAGTTTCAACAAGGGCAAGTGCCAGGTCCTGCACTTGGGCCACAATAACCCCGTGCAGCGCTACAGGCTTGGGGAGGTGTGGCTGGAAAGCTGCCGGGCAGAAAGAGACCTGGGGGTTCTAATTGACAAGCGGCTGAATATGAGCCGGCAGTGTGCCCAGGTGGCCAAGAAAGCCACCGGCATCCTGGCTGGTCTTAGAAATAGCGTGGCCAGCAGAAGTAGGGAGGTGATTGTGCCCCTGTACTCAGCACTGGTGAGGCCACACCTCGAGTATTGTGTCCAGTTTTGGGCACCTCAATACAAGAGAGATATCGAGGTGCTGGAGGGAGTGCAGAGGAGGGCAACGAAGCTGGTGAAGGGCCTAGCAAACAAATCATACGAAGAGCGGTTGAAGAAGCTGGGACTGTTTAGTTTGAGGCGGAGGAGGCTGAGGGGAGACCTCATCACTCTCTACAACTATTTGAAAGGGCACTGTAGAGAGGTTGGTGCTGGTCTCTTCTCACAGGTAATTAATGACAGAACAAGAGGGAATGGCTTCAAGCTCCAACAGGGTAGAGTTAGACTGAACATTAGGAAAGAATTTTTCACAGCAAGAGTGGTCGGGCATTGGAATAGACTGCCCAGGGAGGCAGTTGAGTCACTATCCCTGGATGTGTTTAAGAGACGTTTAGATGTGGTGTTGGGGGATATGGTGTAGGGGAGAACTTTGTAGAGTAGGGTAGATGGTTGGACTCGATGATCCCAAGGGTTTCTTCCAACCTAGACAAGTCTATGATTCTATGATTCAATGATTCTACATATATTGTCACACACATGGTGACTCCCTGCAACAATTGAGTGTAGATAGAAAAGGTGGAAATGGGCTGTTAACCCTTCGTGTACTTTCCTGAGATATACAACATACGTCTTTCATAGAGTTTTTCTTCGTGATCAAGATTTGTGTAGTCTAAGTTTAGCCACCCTAAGGTTAGGAATGTAGTTTAAATTTCTCGTGTAGGCTCTCTGTTGGAAATGGAGAGATATAGGCACTCTTTTGGGGCTATTTATTGAATCATAAGACAGTGCCAAAGACAGGTGAGAGGACTCACTTTCCCAGAGGTGCTCCGTGCTCTCTGCTGGCTGTCTTGAGTGTCTACAGGATTAGATGCAGTGATACACCAAACTTTTATATTACTAAATGTAGATTAAATAAATACCCCCTTGAAGTGTCTTGTAAAAGGTAGTAACAAGAGAGTTCCGTTTTGTTTTGAATGTTGGGCTTTATCCAACATAATTAAGGTCAGAGGAAGACAAGCTAATAAATATTTACCTCCCTTAATATGTTTCTCCTTATTCTTGGCCAAGTGGCATGACTGAAGAAAATATAATTAGTTTATTCAATGAATCAGTAACAATATAATTCCACTATAGGAGGGAGAGTTATGTTCTTAACATGACAAGACACCAGAGTAATCAGTAGATTAGGCATGAAGAATTGCCACTGACCTGCCACGTGTAATAAAAAAGATTATTATTGTTTGTTTTGTGTAAATGTGCGGGATAAAATCTTGATAATACTGTGTCGTTGTTGGGACGGACACGACACTGGACATCAAGTTGCAGCAATCCAATTTCTTTACTTAACAAGCAGTACTTTTTTATAGTCTTTTACCCAGGTGCTTATGTATGCATATATTCAGCATTCTACTTTTGCCCAATACGCTCTCACATCACACACTGTTCATGCTCTGGTCAAAGCCAGGATGTTTGCCAACCTTTATCTTTTTACTTAGCTCTTCTCAGGACTCCCCAGTCTCTTCAAGGGTACACGGATATCTGCTCAAGGTCAACGTTAAACTCGCATTCTGATCCCTCGGACCAGCCAAGGTTTCCCACAGGATGGAATACCCTGTTGGTCAGTTTTGGGTCACCTGTCCTGTCTGCTCCTCCCTCCAGGTGGGACCCCACTATGCTTTTCCGCTTCCGACCCTCCGACGGGGCAAATAACAAAGTTGGTTGGCCTTGGGGGTTATAGCAATAAGTATAAGCAGGAGCCTCTCTGCATCCCATGCCTGGGCATCAGCTATAAACAATTGGTCTGATCTCTCTGAGAGAGTGAACACTGTCTGCGCAATATGCAGTTATTTTAGTAGTTAGAAGAGGCCCCGCTAAGAAGCGAAGTTACTGAACAAAATTGGTTCTGTTTTACCTCAAACCAGGACAGTCTCCATCCACAACCTTGGGGGATTCCTCATACACAGGGGTGAAGAGGTGGAGGGTCAGATGTACACATGCGGCACGGGCTGCGTTAACCCCCGCGCCTCCCACTGCAGGAATGACCGCAGGCAGACGCACTGTGAACCAAACATCAAACCTTTAATGAATTAAGAAAGAGAGAGAGATGTGGGAGAGTGGGGCTGGGGCTGGAGTGGGTGGGTGTGGGTCGCATGCGGTGGGGATGCGTGCTCCACGCCTTCTCTATCAGCCCATGAAGAGAGGCTGGGGGAGCGTGGGGCACTTTGCCCCCCAGCATCCACCAGGTTTCTGCGTCGCTTGGTGGCCATGGTGTTGCCATCAGATGTCCTCCGCTTGTTGCTGCCCATGTGCTGCCTGCTGCTGCCCACTGCGGCACCGTCCCGCTCCGGCGTTCCCTCCCACAGGAGTTTGGAGTGTTTTTCCACCTAGCACACCACCATCTTCCTCTTCTTGGGTGGGATGTTGGCCCACGGGGAGGTCTCTTGCGTCCTGGGGGTGCCGTGTGGCGCGGGGCGCTTGGCCTGCTTGCCACCCGCCTCTCCCGATCTAGGCACAGCCTGGCAGGAGACAACGGCTGGTGGCAGCAGCGAGCGGGTCAAAACCTCCTGGGACTGCCTCCTCAGCAGCTCCTCCAACAGTTGGGCCATGCGGGGTGGCCGATGCTGGGGGACAGCCGGGGGTCTGGCCAGGGTTCTTGGCAGCGGGTGACAGAGGGTTCTCAGCAGGGAACTCTCTGGAGGACTCTTCAGGGGATCCTTCCAGGGACTCTTCACAGGACTGTCCTTTAAAGTCTTCTCTGAACTCTCCATGGAGGGACAGCTTTGCTGGTTTTGCTGCCTCGGCTCGGTGGTGGCCGTTGGAGGGCCCCGTAGGCAGGCTCCTTGAGCAGGCTGACCTCAGAACTCGTTGCCGATAATACGGCTATTACAGACGTTATGAAGGCCGAGGCTTCGCGGGGATGGGAGGACTCGGCCTTCACCGCCTTCAGCACTGTGCGTTCGGTGAGGATTTTCTCCCCTATTCCTTCTCCTTCTCTTCCTCCTCCTCCTTCTCTTCCTCCTTCTCTTCCTCTTTCTCCTCCTTCTTTTCCTCCCTCTCTTCCTCCTTCTCCTCCTCTTCCTCCTCTATCGGACTGAGGGTTGGCTGCCATCTCTTGGCTCTGCGTCCATGTTGTCTTTTGGGCATTGCTTTGCCCTTGGGTTGGCTGGTCATGGGTTGGTTTGTGTCGGAGGAGACCCTTGGGACCACCAACCGCCGCCTGGAAGGACACAAAGGAAGAGGTCTACCTGAGGACACAATGGGTTTGGGGCTGCTTTCTGCCCCTCCCCATGAGCCACGTGCCTCCTCATGTAGCCAGCAGCAGGTTGGCTGAGGAAACCCCCTGTGCCGGGACCCTCATCTGACACACAGCTGTCCCATTGTCCCTAGACCACGCTGGGGCTCTCCTGAAGAGCTGGAGAAGATCCAGCCCTGTGAAATGGGGGTGTTCCCAGCAGCCACATGCCACCCCTCCAGGTGCTGCCTTCACCACTCTTGGGTGGTGATGACCAAGGAGCGTTCAGGGCTGGGGAACGGGCTCTTGCTGGGTCAGAAAATCATGGAATGGTTTGGGTTGGAAGGGACATTTAGAGGTTCATCTAGTCCAACGCCCCCCGCTGTCATCGGCAGGGCCACCTTCCAGTAGACCAGGTTGGTTCCAGCCCCATCCAACCTGACCTTGAACACCTCCAGTCAGGCTGATGGAACGGTTTGGGTGGGAAGGGACCTTTGAAGGTCCATCTAGTCCAACACCCCTGCCATGAGCAGGGAGGTCTTCAACCAGATCAGGTTGCTCAAAGCCCCATCCAACCTGGCCTGGAATGTCTCCAGGGATGGAGCGTCTCCCACCTCTCCGGGTAAAATGGCCCCGTGCGGCCGCCCACCCTGAGCCTTCAGCCTCACCTGGCCAGAGACCTTGTCCTCTTCTTCTTCTGCAGCTCCAAGATTTCCCCGAACTGTGGTGTTTTGCTTTGAGTCGGGCTCGGAGCAGCAGGAAAGGGAAAACCGGGAAACCCCACTGGAACCAGAAAGAAGACACCTCTTCAGAAGAGCGTCGCTGTGACGCTGCCAGACCACCCAGGGACACGCAGGGGGTGCTCAGGCCCCTTCCCAAAATGTCTGAGGGTTGGACATTCTGCTCCTCTAGCAGCCCCATCGTGTCCTCCCCAACACCAGCACCATTTCCAATGTGGTTTTCCGACTTCATCATCATCATGATGGTCAGGAAGGAGGAGCCGGGTGGTGCCGGGGAAGGGACAGGTGTCATTTCTGAGGGGAAGAGGGGGAGGAGAAGGCCTTGGCCCATCATCCTCCCACTGTACCCTTGGGCACATCCCACCCCGGGGCTCTCTTTTGGTGACACCAACAAATCGTTAGGACAAAAGGCCCTCAGGAGTTGGCCTGAAGCTTTGGGACAAGTCGGAGACTTTTGGCGCTCAGCGTCGGCCATTTCCCCACAACATGGCAGAAGTTGGCTGCCCGTCCCATGGAGAAGAGCTGGGAGCTGCTTTACCTTTCCCACCTTGCTGGAGAGGTGGCAAACTGTCTTTTCTCGTCTGCACATCCTCACCAGGGACTTGTCTCGAGGTCTTGAGGAGAGCCCTGGGTGGGTGTCTGGGCACACACTCCATCACAAACCTGGAAAGAAGGAGAAGACACCCATATGACCCATGGCACCACCAGCACTTGCCACTTGCTGCGGCCACCTGCCCACAGGCAGAGTTTGGCATTGCCATGAAGGCCATTGACTTCCCAAGTCTACCACATCCCATCCCCAAGGACGGGCCTGGGAAATGGAGTCGCCCAGCAAAGAAGTCCAGGCCACCACGGGAAGAAATGTCACCCAAATTCCTCTGTCTTTCCCCTCAGAGCTGCCTTATGGGAGTGACTGCGGCCTGGGGACATCATCAAGAGTCGCCGCCTGGTGTCCCCAGGACACCCGCAGCGGCACAAGGAAGAGATGCTACCTTGGGCGTTGGCATCAAAGAGCGGCTACAGCCGCCAACGTACTCACTTGGGAAAGAGGATGACACGGCCGGAGAAGCTCAGTGAGGCCACGGGTACCACTGGGGACACAATCATGTCCTGCAATGGAGGAACACAAAGATTCAGGACATCCTCAACGTGGTTGAAGCACTGCACACTGGAGGATGCCAAAGACAGCAGGACATCCTCAATGTGGTTGAGGGTCTCAGTGTTAGAGGAGGCCAAAGATGGCAGGACATCCCTCAACGTGGTTAAAGCACCCCACATTGGAAGAGGCCAAAAATGGTGGGACATCCCCCACATGGCTGAGGCACTCAAGTGTCGGAGGAGCTTGAGGCAGCAAGTGTTGGCAGGACCGTAACTCTCACCTGGACCGAGTGGCTGAACGTGTCCTGAGGGACCCCACACAAGCAGTGCCAGAACACTGCCGTGGGACCGCACGCACCACAGAGAAACCAAAATGCTTACCTTGAAGACAACCTTCTCCAAGTTCTCCTTCCCAGACAGCCTCTCCAGGAAGCTGCGGTAGAATTTCACGCGCACTTTCGTGCCTTCGATGAGGAGCACCCCCACCTCCCTCAGGATGAGGGCCACATTCTCCCCCTTCCCCAGGCAGTGCGAGAGGAGGGTCGTGGTGCCTTGGATGCAGTCCACCACTTTCTGCCGGGACACGGCGGCTGCCACGGCCACCTTGGAGTACTTGAGGGGCTCCAGCTCCTTGTTGCCTGGAAGAACCACAGGAGAAGGATGGAGACGCTCACCCGGTGGCCCGTGTCCTACAGCTTGTGTGTCACAATCATTGCATTGCCCCAAAAAAACTCAAAACCACTCAATTATTGGACTTTGGAGTTGCTTCAGAGAAGATGACCATGCAGTCAGCCATCTTACCGGGCAGGTAGTCCTTGTTGTCCATCAGGTTGTGGACAACAGCAAGGTTCCTGGCCAGGTGGAACACCGGCTTCTGGATAGTCAGGGTTTCATCTCCGACCTGGACGCGTTCTAGGACAGTACCGAAGGAGCCAAGGGTGGGAATTCGGACGCCCTGCAAGTGGACGAGAAGGGTGGGAGGGTGAGGACTGGCTAGAGGGAAGATCTGGAGGTGACCTCCCCCGTCCAGGGATGGTGCTTCAGGCTGGATCCTGCCCTCTCCCACCGTTTGGAGGCACGAGCTGGGCGGTGGGGAGAACTTTGGGGAGGAGATGTTGAGTCCTTCCCCTCCTCAGGAGAAAAAAACAGCACTGGAGTTTGGGCAGAACCAGGATGAGGCCATCCCGGGGGGGTCTCCAGCGACCTGGATCAGCCCTACCAGAAGTGACACCAACATTACACAGGCCCCGTTTGGCCATCAGTGGGGACTTTTGGGGTGAGATTCCTGTTTTCTGAGGAGTTGAAGGGTGAGAGCAGGCCACGCCCCAGGGGGATCCCACCACCCCTCATGGTGCATGAGGAGGACGCGGGTGTTGCACCACCTTGTGGAGCAGGAGTTGGTCTTGAATGTAGCCAGCCACTGCATCCCAGACGGCCGTTCGCTCTGAAAAAACAAAGAAGAACCAGGTCAGGCCCCATCTCCACCAGCTCTCAGGTCCACCCCAAACATCTCCCCCTTGAGCCGCGACGCGGTGGCAGACGCCAAGTGTCAGGGCTGGCTCCGAAATGGTGACAAGCCCTTGAGTCTTGGCTGCCGGAGAGGTGGCTGCGGTTGGCCGTACCTTCAGCGGTGACGCTGGACATAGCGAAGGTGTGCTCCATCCCATCCCAGAAGTCCATCTTGGTCCGCCTCACGCTGGCAGGTCGGTTCTTGGTGGCGACAGCCATGTTAGAGGTCATCTTATGGACGTTCCTCCAAAGTGTGGGACCCACCACCCGGTGGGCCCTTTTATACCCCCTGAGTGGGTGTGCCACGCACCTCTTGTGACATCAGGGTGACATGTTCATCGCTGATTGACTGAGCGTGGTAACACGGCAACCGCCAACCTCTGGTGGGGTGGCCATTAGCAGGGAGAGCTTCAAGCAGCTCAGGATGCTCCAAGCCCCGTCCAACCTGACCTCGGACCTTCCAGTCATGGACACACAGATTGGTTTGGCTTGGAGGAGACATTTGAAGGTCCATCTCGTCCAACCTCCCCTGTCTTCGGCAGGGGCATATTCCAGTAGAGCAGGTTACTCAACGCCCCATCCAACCGGACCTTGGATACATCCACTCAGACCCACAGAATGGTTTGCATTGGTTGAGTTGGATTTTTGGGTGGTTTGGGTTCCAACAGACCAGGTTGGTCCCAGCCCTGTCCAATCTGACCTTGAACCCCTCCAATCAGACTCATAGAAGGTTTGGGTTGGTTGAGTTGGATTTTTGGGCTGGAAGGTTTGGGAACCAGTAGAGAAGGTTGGTCCCAGTCTCATCCAGCCTTACGTTGGACACTTCCAGTCATAGACCCACAGAACGGTTTGTGTTGAAGGGGACCTTTGAAGGTCCATCCAGTCCAACCTCCCCATCATCGGCTGGGACACCTTCCAGTAGACCAGGTTGGTCCCAGCCCCATCCAACCTGACCTTGAACACCTCCAACCGGACCCAAAGAACAGTTTGGATTGGATTTCTGGGTGGTTTGGGATCCAGTAGACGGGGTTGGTTGCAGCCCCATCCAACCTGACCTCAGACACTTCCAGTCATGGACCCAAAGACTGGTTTGGGTGGGAGGGGACCTTGGAAGGTCCATCCTGTCAAACCCCCCAATCACTGCAGTGGCCGAGAATAAAAGTAGTGCCACGAGTGGGGCGGGTGCTGCTGCGTTATTGTATCTCATCCTATTGTATTATTTTATCTCTTTCGTTTATTTTGTTTTTTCCTCGAGCAGAGATGGTTCTCGTGCTCTCTTCCCATCTCGGGGGGGTCGTTGGGCTGCGGCGTGGGGCTGCAGAGCCCGGGAGGAGAGGACAACCCCGAAGAAAAGGTCCCCTTGCCGCCCTCCACCAGCAGCGGTGGGATGGGTGCAGGGACCCTCCTGCCATCGGCTTATCCCGTCCCCTGCGGGAGCCTTTTTCTGCAGCAAACCGACCCAAAACGACAACGGCACGTTGGTGCTTCTTGCTAAATGGGGAGGGGGGAGAAAAACAAATCTATCAGTTTGCTCTGTAAGGATGGAAGCAGCGCATCCCCAAACAGGGCCAAAATCAGGCGGCTTTTACAGGATGGGGTTTTGCAAAGCTGCTGGTGCCAGTGCCCCATGGTGACGGTCAGAGGGGGAAGAAACTGGTTGAGCCCTTAAAAAGAGGAAAAGAAAAAGGCTCGGAGGAAGGGAAAGGTGCAGTGCCGGGGTTTCCTTGCTGCTGTTCCTCCGGGATGCCCGTGCGCGTCCCCTCCACGCTGCCCTCCGGGCAGGACCGTGCTCGCTGCTCCGGCTCTGCCTCCCTGGAGGGGAAAGGTCCCGGCGCAGGAGAGTCCCCATCTCTCCCCCCTTCCCAAAAGAAACTTTAATTACCGGAGAGGTACATTATTACACCGGTGACCCACAGTGGCTGTGGGGCTGGGGGGCTGTGGTACCAGCCCTATTGCTGCCCTACCCTTAAAATGGAATTATACACTTCTAATATAGGACAATTTGGTTTTCTTTTTTCCATTTTGTTTTCCTCCCTGTAAAAGGAGGGAGCGGGGCTGAGCTTCACTCCCTCCTGGCAGGGACCGGGAGAAATGAGAAAATCAGGACCTAATTTCTCATTTTTCAAAAAGTCTCCATCTGACTTTCAGAAGCTTGAGACACTGGCGTTTTTATAATTTCAGTATGTTATACAGCAGAAGGCCAACACTTTTGTTAGATTCATGAAAAAGTTAAGAGCCCCTGGGAGATAGCCTCCCAGCCTGCAGTTCCTAGACACATCCAGCCTTACTACAACTGTAATTGAGAGCTGGAAATCTTTTTGCTGGTTTGTCCACTGCACTTTGGCTTGTGCTCAGTAGCACTCCAGTGTCATATGCAAATCTATAGCCTGGGATGAGCCAGTGACTTGGAATCCACCATGACGCAAGCTACAGCAAAGACACACAGATATGCACAGTGAACATTGTACCTCTGAGTGGCTGCCAAACCTAGTATGCTAAGGGAATTAAGGCAGAATCTTACTATTGACAACTAAGCATTGCTTCAATCTTGCAAATGATGCTTTTTTTTCTCTTTTTTAACCTTCTTGCTTTAACTGACATATCTTGATATCTGTAGAAACCCGATTTCTTTCCCAGAAAGAAAGAAAATAGGACTCTGGACAATTAGAACATCTTCCTACTAATAGTAGAGGATGAAGAGGACAACCTGCTTACACTATATCCTTCAAGCCACTTCCCACTGCTTAGGTTCATCTTGTATACTAATTGAGACCAGGCTCGCTCTTAATTTATTTTTTAAAAAGCCATCTCCTTATACAAAACATGTATTAAGCAAGAGTCTGCAATTTACCTTGGGCTGGTCACATCATGGGTATTATGGAACAACTTCTGTATCTTGTTGCTAGAAACAACTCCCACTTTCACCAGGTAGGAATAGGCTTCCACGTGAAAAGCCCAGAAGTGCTTCCCTTTGGCAATCCCAGTGTCGCCAATGATGTAATCCAGGGTTGTGTAGCATCCGACCTGCATGCGCTCAGACCCCAGCAGTAGAGGAAATCCAGCCCTACTTTCCACAGAGGTTCTTCCTGGGTTCAGCAGGAGATGTTCACTGTTGTACCCGCATTTGTCATCAAAAAGAAAACTGAGAACTGAAAAACAGCATCCCAAAAAATTTTCTCTTAGTTAAGTATTTCTGTGCTTATAAACTATATTTTAAGTCATGCTGGCACTAGAATTCCTCGCTTTTAAAGGCTACCGGGAACATTACGCAAGCTAACACAGTCTCAGTATGCTACCTACTTAACCTGTTTGTTAACAGTGCTTTTAAACATGTATACAACCGGTAACAGTGTAGTAGAAGTCTGGGAGCTACTGGAAACCACCTACAGCTCTTAACACCACCAGCAGCTCGTGGACATAAGAAAACCCAATACCTGGGGCTGGAGGCGTACGCAAGATAACTTCTCGGCTCCAAGGGCTAGAGATGGATCCTTTATATCCTCGAACTCTGAAGGCATAGCTGCTGTCGTCATCGAGATCAGATATGACTTTGCTCTTGCTGCAAACTTCGATCTCCTGCCACGTTGTACTCTCCTCTTCTCTATTAAGCTTATGATACTCAAGAACATAGATATCAGCTGAGTCTGTCTTCCCAGGGCATTCCCAACTGATCAGAGCTTTGTTGTACATTTTGCTCTGCTCTTCATTGATTTCTGGTATTTCTAGACCTGGAATGACAGAGATTCAGGAGAAAAAAACCTCAAATGTAGATACATGTTGTTTTAGAATTAAACACAGAAGCCCTTTGTTGAGTGGCTACAGCACTGGGGGGACAGTGGGGGGGGGGAATCTGACTCAGTCAAAGAGTGCAGATGAGGACGGGTCTGTTCATGCACTTAAATCCTTTCTGGTTTTACTTTGAAAGTTGTATTATTTATTTTTGCTGGCAACTAAAAAACCATATAAAAACCTATTCTTTTCTGTCATGCAATCACGACAAAAAGCTGCTAGGAAGACCTAGTATTACTTAACTACAATATTTTGGAAGCCAATGTAAACTGGTTCTGAATGCCATGGCATCTTAGCTTCTTTATCAAAGCTGAAGCTAGCATTGCTGCCAGGTAACGCCTTGTGAATCACAGAGGCAGAAGGGACAATGCAAGTCACAAGATTGAGTTCTGCAACTGCAGCCCTGCACAAGTTTTGCCTCTTTCCAGAGAAGCCCTTAAAGCTGTAACTCAAGAAAGACGTGATGCTCTCATAATTTACCATTGGAATGGAAGGACAAGTCACCAAGGATCTCTTCTTGCTTGGCTATGTCCATCACAAAGTCCTCGAAAGTAGTTTCAGCTGCTGGCTTGAAGCTCTTGAGAGATTCAGTAGCTTTTTGGATTCTGAAAGCACAGAAGCAGAGGGATGGCAGAAGAGGGAAAAAGGAATTCACATGGGTGCATTCCTTAAAGCAAAACCGCTAGGTTTTGCTTTAAAAAAAGTTCTCTTTTCAGGTACTTACTCACGTGTCCCAGAAACTTGTCTCTCTAGACAGAATTAAAATGCAAAATTTAAAGGCCTTTTGTACATCAGTGTAAAGATAACTAACAGGGAATCTTTTGGTTGGCAGAGCATTTTAACAATTTGGGGCATTACATTCAAAGAACAAAATAGGTGTGAAGCGCTAATGGAGCACAACTATTCAGATCAAAGAGTTTAAAGCCAGAAGAGACCTGTTAGATTAACTTGCAAATACCCGATGCAATCTCTGAGCAAAGGACTGTATCAGTGAGCTGAATGGGTTACCCTTCCACTGCAGTCCTACTGAAGAAGGCTAGGCGTTGGCGCAGGACAGAGCCCCTCCTCTGGGCTGTTTTTTAACGCACACTGTAATATAGGAATTTCTACTGAATGGTACCGGGACCGCCTCTGAGGCTCTGCAACACAAAGTACTTGCATTCCGTACTTTCCTAGCAGGTGTCCAAAGAATATGACTGACCAGACATCCCTGGAACAGTACCTGTACCTCAAACGGAAGATAATTAATAAGATACCTGACATGAAGTTGTTTTGCTGTTTGAACAAAACAAGATGGATCGGTTTCTTTAAGCAGTTCTTGAGCAAGTCCTACAAGGCCATTATTTTCCAGGAGCCCTTGAGATTCTTCTGCTTGTGTTTGCAATTTTTCCAGCCTTAAATTCTTAGAAGCTTCAATTGCCCTAAGAGCTGCGGATTTCTTCTCTTCCAGGACATGAGATAATTTCTCAAAACTCTGAGATGCTTCTTCTTTAGCTCTTTCACTGTTGCACTAGGAGGGAACAAAAGACATTTTAGACGGATCCCACAGCACAGAGTACCCCTCTACCGGAAAAAGAAGAGTATAAAACCAGGGACTTTCGGGAAACGGGTGCGAGCCGTCGGCGGAGTGAGACTCCCGGGCCGCCCAGCGCTGTTTTGCTTGCTGCCGCTTGCTAATAAATACTTCAGTCTTAATTGGCTCCGTCTCCTTGCATCAATTTGTGGGACTAACCCATAACAAACCTGAAATTAATTACAGCTTGTTGGGAGTGTCGAGATGCTCGGTGGGGGCTCGGGGGTGGGTGGTGGGGGGAGAAGTGGTGCCCTGACCCCCACCTCTTGCTTTTCCCTTCTCCTCCCCAAGACTGCACAGCGCAAGATGAGGGAAATGCTCCAGCAGGTGAAGCAGCAGGAGCAGAAACACGCTCCGGGAGCCCCGGCCCCGCAGCACAGCAAGGGAGGCTCCCGCCGTGCCGCCCAGCACCGCCTGATGAATGTAACCCCGCTGCCGGACATCCCCCCCTCCCAAACCCTCCTCCCCCACCCCCACCAGGTCAGGGGAGCAAACCAAAGACCCCCCCAAACACACAGCCCTCCATTCCCCACGGCGCTGCGAGGATGCACAGCCGAGGGGTACGGGGAGGGCTCTCTCCATCCCACAGCCTCCCCCTTCCTCCTCCCTCGCCTCCCGACGCTCTCCCTTTAGTTGGACTAACGTGGGCAGGTTTGGGTACCTCAGCACCTCACGCTTGTGTCTCCCTTTTAGAGATTTTGTGTGCCTTGGTAACCTGAGAGTTGGAGATCCTTTTTTAATTAATTTTCTAATAAAAAAAGAACCGAGTTGGAAAAGCGATGGGGATAGGCAGCACTCTGGTCATTCTCTCCGGGGCGTTGTGGAGGAAGGCTGCCAGTCTTCCTCCCAGTGTACTTTTCCCCGTTGGCTCCAGACTGCTGCTGGGGCTGAGCTCTGAGCCGCCAGAGCGGTTCTCAGCAGACGGTCACTCGGCGCAGACAATGAGGCCCTGAATAGCCCTTCCTGTGCTCTTGATGGCTCCGGA
This sequence comes from Vanellus vanellus, assembly GCF_965231255.1. Lineage (NCBI taxonomy): Eukaryota > Metazoa > Chordata > Aves > Charadriiformes > Charadriidae > Vanellus > Vanellus vanellus. Next base: position 353,788 of record NW_028127638.1, on the reverse strand, counting down.
CGGCTCTGCTCCTCTGCTGCTTCTAAGGTGGGGCTGCCCCAGTGCCCTCACTCAGGAGCCTTTTGTCTGTGCGGGTCTCACTTGTGACAGGGGGTGGGGGTGTTGCCAAACTAACTGCTGTGCAGCGATGTGTGAGTGGGTGTTCCCGCCCGTGTCAGTGCCAGAGCTCTTCCGTAGGCTCCTTCTGCCAGCGGAGAGCCAGGGGCCGCTCCTTCGGGAGAGAGCTTGTTTAAAAAGAGGAAAAAAAAAAAAAGGGGGGGGGGGGGGGGGGAAGTGGGAAAAGAAAAAAGAGGAAAAAGATAAAAAAAGGGGGAAAAAGTAAAAAAAGAGAAAAATTAAAACGGGGGAAAAGGGAGAAACAGAGAAAAAAGGGGGAAAAAGAAAAAAAGGGAAAAAGAACAAAGGGGAAAAAGAGAAAAGGGGGAAGAAGTGAAAAAAGAGAAAAATAAAAATGGGGGGAAAGGGGAAACAGAGAAAAATGGGGGAAAAGGCAAAAAACAAAAAGGGAAAAAGAAAAAAGGGGAAAAAGAGAAAAAAGGGGGAAGAAGTGAAAAAAGAGAAAAATAAAAATGGGGGGGAAAGGGGAAACAGAGAAAAATGGGGGAAAAGGCAAAAAAAAATCGGAAAAAAAAGGGGAAAAAGAGAAAAAAGGAGGGGGAAGCGAAAAACAAAAGGGAGAAAGAAGAAAAAGGGCAAAAGAAAAAAAAAACCCACATATTAAAAAAGAAAGGTAGAAAGGAAAAAAACAAACAAACCAACCAAGGAAGGAAAGTGGGAACATCCCCCGGGCAGGAGGAGGGACAGGAGCCGGGGGAGGGAGGAGGTGGGGGGAGGTGGGGGGAGGTGGCGGTGCCAGCGCCGGCCCCGGGGGCTGCGACACCACGTTTTTGTCCTCTACTGCAAAGTGTTCTGTGAAAAACAACCAACCAAAACCCACCCAACGACAACATCAAAACCCAAAGAGAAATCTCTCCAGCTCACACGAGCCTGAGCTCGCTCTCCGCTGCTCTCGTTCCAGTGTCTCGGGGGGGTCACGGCCGAGCTGAGATTGGGGGTGGTGGTGGTGGGAGTTTGCCCCATGGCTGTGATGGGGGGAGAAGGGGTGGGTGAGGTGTGGAGGATGTGGTGTGGGTTTTTTTTTTGGGGTGGTGGTGGTTTTTTGCCAGGTGTCGCTTTACCCAGTGGCTCGGGGAGGCGTTGGCATCAGGAAGCCTGTGCTAAAGCGGGGTGGGGGCCTCGCCGCAGTTGGTTAGCAGAGCCAAAGTCGTTATTAATGGTTATTAATGGTGCACTAATTACGCCCTTGTAACTGGGAAGCTCAGATGCCTCCTAAGCACCCCCCCTGGTGATTCTCTAGCCAGGCGAGCGCTGGGCGTCCCCCCCGCAGGAGAGGAGAGCACCTCCGGGGTGGGTGGAAGGGCATCACCCAACGGGGAGAGGACCAAAATGGCGCTTGGGTGTCCCTTGGGGTGGCCGGGTGGCGGGGTAGGGCTGCTGGGGGCTGCCACGATGAGGGACACCCCCACACCTTTCTCCATGGCTCCCAGAGCTCTGCTCCCTCCCTCCCATCCAGTGCCACCGGAGAGGTGGTGTCCCCCCTCCCGGGGCGGGCAGGGGCTGTGCCACCCCATCTAACACCTCAACGCACCAAAGCACCGCACTGGGGGAGGGACTCTGCGCCTGGTAGCCCCGTGCTCCCCAGCACTGTAAGGATGGGGCTGAGCCCCCACCACGGCCACCCTGTGCAAACCAAAGACCCCCCCAAACACACCCCCCCCCCATTCCCCGCAGCGCTGCGAGGATGCACAGCCGAGGGGTACGGGGAGCGCTCTCTCCATCCCACAGCCTCCCCCTTCCTCCTCCCTCGCCTCCCGACGCTCTCCCTTTAGTTGGACTAACACAGGCAGAGAGAGAGAGAAAGAGAGGTTTTGTTATTCTTTTTTTTTTTAATTTTTTATTTTCTAAAAGCCACCGGTTTTTCATCCCAGGCATGGCCAGAGGAGCTCACCCAGCGTTGAGGGGGGAAGGTTGGACTGCGGCACACAGCGCAGCGGCTCATCAGTTTTTAGAATTAATGTAACGATAACAAAACTAACAGCGATTTTTAAGTTTTGTAAGGATTTTATTTATTTATTTATTTATTTCATTTCAGAGGGGGTGGGGGCGGGAGGGGGATGTTTGTTTTTTAGCACAAGCCGGCTTTTCTAGAGGTTAAAGAAAGGCCGTGCTCGGCCGTAAACGCTTTGGGGAAAGATCCCGGTTGCAAGGAGAGAAGGTGGGAAAAGAGGGGCAGAGGGGGAAAAACAGATTTCCAAGAGGTTGTCAGCCCAGGGCTGGGGGAAAAAAAAACCAAAACACTAGCAAAATTATTATTTTTTTTTTAATTTCAAAAATACAACACACACAACCCCCAACCCCAAATGACACACACACATCCACACACAAAAACTACCTCAGGTTTTCATACCTCAGCAGATTGCGCTTCTGTTTCCCTTTTAGAGATTTTCTATGCCTTGTAAAACTGATAGCTGGAGCATTATTTTTGTTTATTTTCTTAGTAAAAAAAAAAATGAGTTGGAAAACACACTCTTACTGAGTGCGAGGCGGGAGAAGGAAAGCAATCCCACGGGTGCCAGAGCTCTTCCATAGTCTCCTTCTGCTGGCTGAGAGCCAGGGGCTGTTCCTTCGGAGAAAGCTTGAGAGATGTTTGAAAAGAGAAAAAGAAAAAAACCAAAAGAAAAAAATGGGGGGAGAAAAAAAAAGAGGGGAAAGAAGAACAAAGAGAAAAAGGAGATAAAAGGGGGGGAAGAAAAAAGGGGGAAAAAGAAAAAAAGGGAAAATGAAAAAAGGGGAGGGAAGAGAAAAAAAAAGGAAAAGGAAACAAAAACCCCAAATATAAAAAAAGAAAGTTAAAAAGGAAAAAAAAAAACAACCAAACCAAGCAAGGAAAGTGGTGAAAGCCATCGGGCAAGAGGAGGGACGAGAGCCGGGGGTGAGGTGGCGGTGCCAGCGCCGGCCCTGGGGGCTGCGACACCACACTACAAAGTGTTCTGTGAAAAAAACCAACCAAAACCCACCCAACGACAACATCAAAAAACAAAGAGAAATCTCTCCAGCTCACACGAGCCTGAGCTCGCTCTCCGTTGCTTTCGTTCCAGTGTCTCGGGGGGGTCACGGCCGAGCTGAGATTGGGGGGGTGGTGGTGGGAGTTTGCCCCATGGCTGTGATGGGGGGAGAAGGGGTGGGTGGGGAGTGGGGGATGTGCTGTGGGGTTTTTTTTGGGGTGGTGGTGGTTTTTTGCCAGGTGTCGCTTTACCCAGTGGCTCGGGGAGTGTGACGAAACGGGAAAAAGGGCTTCACTGAGAGGTTCAAATTAACAATTTCTTTGGACTTCGCTCACGGGTCCAATACGTCACTATTGCAAATTCTGTGTGTGCGATGGCGATTATACTATTGCGGTTTAAAAGAAATTAGCAGGATCCACTATTGCGAGCTACAAACCCCCCTGAACAATAGCAACACAAACCACAAGGGCGCTAGATATTAATACCTTAAAAGAGTGCACCAGTCACAAACTCAATCGCATGGCATATACCGTATGGATGTTTCTTAGTCACTTACCCTCTCTCTCTCAGGTGAGGTCGCTCCATCCCTGGGAAGTTACCCTGTACAGCGTCCTGGATGGGGGGGGGGACGGATCTCCTAGGGGCCAGCTGTATCCTTGGAGGATTCCCCATTTGTCTCCCCAGACCCTGCGGTTTATATTTCCTGACTCGGTGAGGGTGCAGGATTATGCCCGAGTGGATTACACTGTCTGGGATATTTCCCTCTGGTGGTGCCATAGCGAAGTCTCTGTTGCCAATTTGTGATGTCCGGCGCTCAACGTCATGGGAAGAGTGGTGGGATGGGACTCGGGGCATTTTGTTTGTTAAGGGCCATTTGGTTTTGGTTGTTCTGTGCCATCTGGAGATAAGCCCGGGCTGAGCTGTTTTGCAGCTGCCCCCAAGTTCTCTCTGCACAGCCAAGGCACGGCGGGGATGGAGCTGAGTGGGATGGCAGCTCCCTGCCTCTCACCTCTTGTGCTCTGAAACCGGCTTGGCTGGCTGCTCCCACACAGTGTGTTACTGGCTTGCCCAGCAGGTAAAGAACCCAGATTTGGGACGCCACTGGGGTGTCCGTAAGGGGTCCTGGGCTGCCCTTATGTGGTCCTGGGGGGGGAATCTTGCAGGCCAGAGGGAGTCTGGGGCAGCCCTTCAAGGATCTGGGGGTCCCCTCTTGTGCCTCTGGGGAGGGTTTTGTGGCTGGGGAGGGCCGAGCTGGTTTCAAGAGGTGCTTCCTCCCTTTCTCCAGCCCACCCACCTCCCCCGACACCCCCACCCCCCCAGGTTGGTGGGTGCCAGCAGTGCCAGCCTGTCCCACTGGGTCGGGCACTGAGGGGGGCACAGCCCCAGCCGCGGGATGGGAGGAGGAACCACAGCACCAGGGATAGAGACCAACATTTTATTTCTTTAACATTTCCCATGGGGGGCACCCCAGGGTTGCGCGGCTGCACCGCAGCTGGTGCCAGGAGGGACTCCAATGTCCCCCCCACAGCTCACCTGGCTCCGCTCGTGATGCTTTTGATGGGGCTCAGCGCGGTCTCTTCTGTGCTACGGACCAAGCGGCTCCAGGTAGGCGACTGCTGCACCGCACTGTGCCACAGCGTGGGGTGGGGTGGGGGGCTGCGGCGCGGGGCTGGGAGCTGCTCCCATCTCACCCAGCTCCCGGGGTCCTGCAGAGGGACTGGAAGAAGCCAAAGCAAGGGACGACAGACACGAGAGCCCGCCCAGAGGAGCAGAGCGGTGAGTGGCCCTGGCACCGAGCACCATGCAAACAGCCCACACCCCACGGCAGCCCTGAGCCGGGGCTGTGCCAGGGGCTGCCGGCCGCTCACTCCGTCCCCTCCCTCAGCAGCTTCTTGACTAGCAGATGAAGGATGGGAGCTCAAGTCGATGCAGGAGAAGCAGGGAGTGTGGGGGAGACCCCCAGATCCTGCCCCAGACCCTCAGCCTGTGCCCTGCCCTGCCTGTGCTGGGCAGCCCTGCCCGCCTGCTGAGGAGGGGGTGCTGCCCGCGGGCTCCAGCGGAGGAGACGGGGTGCAGCGGGCTCTCTTCTCTCTCCTCCTCTGCAGGGCAACTGAGGAGGCAGCGAGGAGGGAGCACCGGGCCCCACAGGACCCACTGGGCTCCCTGCCAACCATATACCATCCGAGCAGAGATGCCTCTCTCTACCCCCTGTCCCCCCCAAGCCCACAGGTCCCCCTGCCCTCCTCTCCCGCCTATAGGTCCTATCAGTGGGGACAGCTCCTTCTGGTCCAGGCACCCCCCGGGCTCCTGGGCCCCCCGAGGGCCACCGCAAGAGCCCCTGCAGCCTGTGCTCGCTGGCCAACTCGGAGGACTGCAGCAGCCTGTTGAGGAGCAGCTCCTCTTCCCAGAGCTCCCTCTACCACTTCCTGGAGCCCTGGCCCAGTGCAGCAACAGAGCCAGTGGTGCTCACACACTCGGGACAACCCCGCTCTCCCATGGCTGCTAGTGGGGCAGTGGGGAAACCGGGACCGGTCCTGAGCCAGGAGCCTCCACAGGATCTGCCAGCCGGGACCGAGAAAGAGTGGGTTCCCAGGCAGGGGACGGAACTGAATGTGGAAGCATATGCTGTGGGGCTCTGAGCTGCTGCGTGGTGTCAGGTCTATCCAACGTCAGGCAGTACATTCACAGGAGATGTCACTGCTATCAACTCTTCCGAGGAAGTCGGGCCGTTTCTGTAGTCGTAGTCTGCCTGGAGAAAGAGCCCCACGGAGCTAATAGTCTGCTGAGCAGCAAGGGAGCACAGTTGCTGACTCTCAACCAAGGACTGAAATACAGCAACCCACTCTATCGCCGTTCCCCCTACGCCCGCTGCCTCCCACAGTTTAGAAGAAACCAACCAGGGAGCTCCAAGTGAGGGGACCCCTCCCCCACTCCCCCAAATCTGCTCAACATCCCCAAACCTCCCTCAAGACACGGGATTCCTCCCACACACCGACAACCCTCCCCCTCCCCCAACGCTCCAAAAAGCAGCAGTCCTTAGGGCAGACTCCTTAAGCTGACTCCACAGCTATGGCTCCCCGTCGGCTCTGGGGGAGACAAGGGGGCCCCGGGGGTCTCCGTGGGCTTTAAGGGGGTCCCAGGGCTGCCCACGGGCTCCCAGCAATGCCCGTGCCCACCACACACCCCCGCTTCAGGGGGCCCGGCGCTGACACCCCCCGACCCATCTCGGGGGTACCTGGGGGGACTCGGCCGTGGGCTGGAGGCGGGCGAAGGGGGCACGGCCGGGCTGACCTGCCGGAGGAAGGGGGGGGCTGAGAGCGGAGCCCAGAGCGGAGCCAAGCGCCCGGCCAGGCCGGCCCCGGGCACCCTGCGCTGCGGCCGGGGCTGCCGCCACCTGCGGGGAGCGAGCGGGGGGTGAGGGGGCGGCAGCGGGGGACGGGGGGGGGGGACCTGAATCGGCCCTGTTCTCCCCGGGGACCCCCCACTCGGTCTGCCCCCCCAAACAGGCCCAGACCGCCCCCCGAGCCCCCCAGCCCGGTCCCGCCACCCCACAAACCCTCCGAACTGGCCCTGGACACCTCCGCACCCCTCCTGCCGCCACACACCCCCGGTCCCCCGTCTCCCCCGGTACCGACCGCCGCCGCACACCGGAAACGTTCTCCTTCGCGTCCGCCCACCCGCGCATGCGCCGAGGGGCAGACCCGGGCCACGCCCCCCAGCGGAGGGGGGGGGCGCGCCGAGGAGAACGAGGCCCCCTCAGCCCCGCGCCACCGCTTCCCTCCGCCCCGGGCACTGCGAGGCCGAAGAAACCAGCCCAGCCCTCCCCAAAATGAGCCGGGATCCCCCCGAAACCAGCCCAGCCCTCCCCAAAATGAGCCGGGACCACCCCGAAACCAGCCCAGCCCTCCCCAAAATGAGCCGGGACCGCCCCGAAACCAGCCCAGCCCTCCCCAAAACGAGCCGGGATCCCCCAAACCAGCCCAGCCCTCCCCACAATGAGCCGGGATCCCCCAAACCAGCCCAGCCCTCCCCAAAATGAGGGTGTCCCTGGCACCCTCCTCCCGGCTGGGATGCGTCACCGCGGGGGCGGCCAGGGGCACCAAAACGGCCCAAAATGGGGGAGTTCATGGGGTCTTTGGACCCCCTGAACAGGCAGTTCCTGCGGGGCGACCCCCCCCCCCCAGCACTGGGGGAGAAGGAGCCCACCCCTTCGCCTCCTGGCACGGGATCGGGCCCTGCCGCCACAAAAAAGGGGGTGTCAGCACCATTTTAGAGACGGAATCCATCCAAAGGTACTCCAGGAACATTTGGGGCGGATGCTGGGTACGGGCATCGATACAGAGCTGGTGGGGAGAGAAAAAACCCAAATCGGGCTGGCAGAGACCCACGGGCAGCTCTGAAGGACTCGGGGGGGGGGGGGGGGGGGAGGTTAATTACAGTTCCCCAAGTTATTGTAGAGATCGATAAACCAATAAAATACTCTCAATTCCTTTTAATATGCTGTGACTGCATCACCCGGACAAAGAACACATGCACGGGATGCCAAAAATGCCAAAAGCAGAGACAGAGACTGTCACCGATCGGATTTGCATCCTCCAACAATTAACGGCTTTCTCCCCCAAAATGCCTTACCTTCTGCGCGCCTTCATCAAATCAATATCTCTGAATTGTGGCTGAAAATCCTAAAGAAATGGGCAATGAAAGCAGGAAGGGAGGAGCGGGTTTGCCAGTGAGACGGGCACTGCTCCTTCTATTTGTCTGATCCCGTGTGCGAAGCCAGAAAAAAGCAGACGGAGGCAGCGCTGCAGGGACTTGGCACTGATTTAAAACACTATGAACAGTATCTTTATGGATATTCACTTACCAGAAAAGAAATTGTACTTAAGAAGGGTTCAAAACTGCTTTAGGGGGGCTGAAAAACTGCTTTGGAAGGGTTAACAAACTGCTTTAAGTAGTGTTCAAAACTCCTTTCAGGAGGGTTCCAAACTGCTTTTTGCAGCAGGGAAGCTGGGAGAAACCCCGCATTTCCCATCTGGAAAACCAACAAAAAGAAAGAAATAATCCACAGCCTCACTGAGGCCGCAAAGGAAGAAAACTTGTCAGCTGGGCACCCGGCGGCGGCACTGCAGTTTTGGCGGTGGGTTGTGTGTGCCAGAGCGCCTTTTAGCACCTCCTCGGGCACATTCCTTTTCCCTCGGGGCTGAGATTTAACAGGGCCTTCTCATCTGGCCAGCTTTCCATTGCGCTCATTAATAGGGGTTGCCATTAGAATACCCTGGGAATCTTTGGATGGTTGTGCTTGCGTTGTTAAGTTTTGCGGGTTTGACCTTTGTCATTGTCTGGATCTGCGGTAGAGGGAAACGTCCGGCAGAGACCCCGCCGGCTCCTACCGGCCACAGCCACCGCCGGCCTCTATGGCGGGCAGTGATCCCATCCAGACTCCGCCGGCTGAGATCCTGCCAGCTCCTACAACAGCCCCCGCCGCCCCCCTGCTGTACACCGTACCGGCACAGCCCCCGCCAGCCCCCCCGACGGGCATCCCGCCTGCACAGCCCCCACCAGCCCCCCCGACGGGCATCCCGCCTGCACAGCCCCCGCCAGCCCCCGCGACATACATCATCCCTGCGCAGCCCCTGTTGGCCCTGTGACAGACACTGACCCCATCCAGACCCCACCGCCTCCCACGACAGCACCCGCAGCTGCAACAAGGACCAGACCTACTCTGACCGTGGTGATGGCTGATGCAGCTGAGCTACAGACACAGTCAGTCGGTGCCGGTATCAGTCACCTCTGTGCATAAGAGGAAACGTGCAGTAGGGCCAGACAGCAATGGGCAACCAGGGACATCATACAACGAAGGAACAGAGGAAACTACTCCATCATTAGCCCCAAGTGAGCTGCGAGACATACGTAAGGATTACGGCTGTCAGGAAGGCGAGCAAGTGATTCCTTGGCTACTCCGATGCTGGGATACTGGAGCCGAGAGTTTGGAGTGAGATGGTAGAGAAGCCAAGCGGTTGGGACCATTGGCTAAAGATTCGGGTATTGACAGGGCTCTTGGAGGACCACCACAATCCCTCACCCTCTGGAGGCGACTCTGTGACGAAACGGGAAAAAGGGCTTCACTGAGAGGTTCAAATTAACAATTTCTTTGGACTTTGCTCACGGGTCCAATACATCACTATTGCAAGTTCTGTGTGTGCGATGGCGATTACACTATTGCAGTTTAGAAGCAATTAGCGGGATCCACTATTGCGAGCTACAAATGCCCCCGACAAGTAGCAACACAAACCACAAGGGCGCTAGATATTAATGCCTTAGAAGAGTGCACCAGTCACAAACTCAATTGCATGCCCTATTCCGTACGGATGTTTCTTAGTCACTTACCCTCTCTCTCTCAGGTGAGGTCGCTCCATCCCGGGGAAGTTACCCTGTACAGCGTCCTGGATGGGCGGGGACGGATCTCCTAGGGGCCAGCTGTATCCTTGGAGGATTCCCCATTTGTCTCCCCAGACCCTGCGGTTTATATTTCCTGACTCGGTGAGGGTGCAGGATTATGCCAGAGTGGATTACACTGTCTGGGATATTTCCCTCTGGTGGTGCCATAGCGAAGTCTCTGTCGCCAATTTGTGATGTCCGGCGCTCAACCTCACGGGAAGAGTGGTGGGATGGGACTCGGGGCATTTTGTTTGTTAAGGGCCATTTGGTTTTGGTTGTTCTGTGCCATCTGGAGATAAGCCCGGGCTGAGCTGTTTTGCAGCTCCCCCCAAGTTCTCTCTGCACAGCCAAGGCACGGCGGGGATGGAGCTGAGTGGGATGGCAGCTCCCTGCCTCTCACCTCTTGTGCTCTGAAACCGGCTTGGCTGGCTGCTCCCACACAAGGAGGTGTTGGCATCACGAAGCCTGTGCTAAAGCGGGGTGGGGGCAGTTGGTTAGCAAAGCCAAAGTGGTTATTAATGGTTATTAACAGCACACTAATTACGCCCATGTAACTGGGAAGCTCAGATGCCCCCTAAGCACCCCCCCGGTGCTTCTCTAGCCAGGCGAGTGCTGGACGTCCCCCCCGCAGGAGAGGAGCACACCTCTGAGGTGGGTGGAAGGGCATCACCCAACGGGGAGAGGACCAAGATGGGGCTTGGGTGTCCCTTGGGGTGGCCGGGTGGCGGGGTAGGGCTGCTGGGGGCTGCCACGATGAGGGACACCCCCACACCTTTCTCCATGGCTCCCAGAGCTCTGCTCCCTCCCTCCCTCCCACCCATCCAGTGCCACCGGAGAGGTGGTGTCCCCCCTCCTGGGGTGGGCAGGGGCTGTGCCACCCCATCTAACACCTCAACGCACCAAAGCACCGCACTGGGGGAGGGACTCTGTGCCTGGTAGCCCCGTGCTCCCCAGCACTGTAAGGATGGGGCTGAGCCCCCACCACGGCCACCCTGTGCGCAAGGACCATGTCACGGGGCACATGGCAGCGTGCCAAGTGTGCAAAGCTTGGAGGAGGAACATCTCCTCCAGCCGCGCTGAGGGCAGCAACAGTGTCACTCGCACTGTGGCTCTACCCACGCTCTCCTGGCAGCACGGGAAAGCGCAAGCTCGTCACCTCCCAAAGGCCACTTCCTAACGAGAAGCGAGGCCCAGCTCCTGCACAACACGGCTGGCCCAAAGCGGGCTGATTCTGCCCCCTGGGGTGGTCTCAGGGGAGCTGGTGGGCACATATGGACATGCCGAAGGGCCAGAGCCCACCCTGTGACGCTGTAGGCAGAGGGGACAGTGGTACCTGGACAATGTCCCCACCGCCTCACACACGGAGGCTTTCAGCAGTCACAGCCACCCGGGCGCTGCCAAGGGGGCAGCAGGGGCTCCCCACGGGGGGTTTACAGAGCACAGAGAGCGTCCGTACACCACTAACCCCTCTCCAGGGGCGGATTTTCAGGATGCTGCTTGCTCATCTCACCGCTGAACAACTCCCCGATTGCCCCTTCAGCACGTTGTGACCATCGCTTCGTGGCTTTTGTGCTCCGATACTCATCCTGGCTCCAATCCTCTTCCTGGGGGATTGTGAGGGAGCAAAAGACCACATCGCTACATCCAACTTTTTCTTCAGTTAAATAAAAAAAAAAGAATAAATCACCCTCTGTCATTATCAGGTAGAGTTTCGTTCCAGTCAGGCTCTTTTTATTAAAATAAATATTTAAATTATATAAAGAAATAAATATTTCTCTTTTCACATTAAATAACTCCCTGGAGACAGCAAAAAAAAACCCAGACAACCCAGAGTTACTGTCTCCAAAATAAGGATGGTGGGAGGGGAATAAACCATCTTAACTTCTACTTCATAACCTAAAGAGGAAAATTCGTCTAAGAAATGTAACTAAGATCTAAGAAATGTAACTAAGATCTAAGAAATGTAACTAAGATCTAAGAAATGTAACTAAGATCTAAGAAATGTAACTAAGATCTAAGAAATGTAACTAAGATCTAAGAAATGTAACTAAGATCTAAGAAATGTAACTAAGATCTAAGAAATGTAACTAAGATCTAAGAAATGTAACTAAGATCTAAGAAATGTAACTAAGATCTAAGAAATGTAACTAAAGGTCTAAGAAAAGTGACTAAAATAAGAACTCTAATTGTCCACGTGTCACAGCAGCTGTTGATGGATTATCTCCCACACCATCTTCTTGCGCAAGTATGGCATGTGAGTCTGAAAAGAGAAGAGAAATCCATTAAATAACGACATCACGGCAGAAAGAGGCGGAAAACACGCATAAACGCCCAGCGGAGTCCTTAATAGGATGTTCCCTTTAGGAACTGTCAGCCATTTGGGTACAACACCCCACGCGGCTCCTAAGAGGGTGACACGACAACCCAACAAAACCAGATTGACTTGACCGCGCGACAGCTTACAAGCACGCTAACAAAAGACCGGTATAAAATAAAAATAAGCAGCGGCAGTATCTTGCCCAAGAGGAATCTCACCGGCAGCAGCTCCCAAAGGCGGGGATGGAGAACCACAGCTCTGCCCTGCCCAGGCCACTTGGAAGTTCTGACCCCAGCAACTACGCACCGAAACGGGGCACAAAACCTCAGTCCCTGCCCCAGACACAATTAAGAGCTGCTGCGTAACCTCCCTGGCTCCTGTCCCTGCGCGAAAGGGGCTGGAGGGGTTTATGACCTTCACTCACCTGGGTAAAGTTGAATGGTTTCTCTCTGGAGATGTAATCTGCGTATTTGCACATAAAGACGACGCAGTCGCTTCCGTTCAGCTGCTGAGGGATCTCCTAAGGAATGCAAAGAAGATGGAGGATTTCCCTCTGTATCAAAAGAAAAGCAACTTGGAAGTAGCGCACATTACCCACACCGACACTGCGCTCACCGCACACTCCTGACCCTACTTGCGTAATCCCGAATACCCACTCCCGCCCACGAGGAACAGACCCAGTTCACTGCGCACCATCCCTCCCCTCTGCCTCCCGGACTCGGACACTACAATCCAAATTCTTGGCAGGCCCAGAAGGGGCAGCAGCCCTCCTCCCTGCGAGGCCTCTCGAGGTTCGCACGGCGTCTTTCTCAAGTGACCTTTCTTAAATCCAGTCTGTAGGGACCGCTTTTTACTATTAACTCCTCGAGAAACATCAGCTCAACCCTTTGCTTTGTCACGTGCCAGGATCTGGGCCCCAAAGAAGCACTGACAGTTCCCATTTCAAGCCCAAGTGGTGCTCACGTACACATGGCTCCATGCTGTGAAGAGTCCACTCCGAAACATTCAGCTCCAGGTTTCTTTTTTCCCGGCTTTTTGCAGGTATTGGCTGGTTAAAACAAAAGGGAAAAACAGAAATCCCTTTTCATCTCTGTAATTTAGGCCAACAACAAAATAAAGCGGCTGAAGGATCACAGGAAGACGGACGGCAGGACGGGAAAATGTCAGAGGATCCTCACAGCAGCTGATTTAAGGCTGATTTGGGAGGAAAAATCCCAATCTGAAACTTACAAACATGGGGAGAGGCTGTGAGCTAATGGTCAAGAACGAGGCCAACAATTCCAACAGAGACTTCCACACAAACCTAAGTTCATTGCTTCGGAGAGGTCAAAAAACCCCAAATCACATGTTATCAGAGGACCAAGAGACAAACCAAGCAGGGAACCGTAATGCCATAATTCCACCGGGTGCCTTGATCCCACACCCTGGGCTCCGACTAACAAAGTCGGCACACGTGTGCCACGGGGCTATGGCGTATTTGGCTGTGCCTATCACGGGAAGGTGGCAGAATCCAGGCACCCCAGACCCTGGGTGGAGGGGACGCTGTGACACCAGACAAGCAGTCGATGCCAGACAACTCGCAGCAAGCAACTCCAGGATTCCTGGTTGGTTATCTACAAGCCATGTGAAAACTTGCAGTCGCCTTACAGGGACTAAATCTAAAAACCCTCTCCTCATTCACACCATAAAAGCAGTGACGGAGCGGTTACTTACAGCAAAGTCTGACAAATTTCATCCCCTTTCTGTGCCAGTGAGTTCAAGTATGTGATGGTCTTCTTTCTGACATCTATGACCTGTTATTAAAAGGTGACTGTGAGACAAAGCACAACCTTGTGCCGCACACCCACCAACACCTAAATGACTTCTCTTGCCAGTTTTTTTCTCCCCATCCAACTCCAGAGAAAAAGCCCGTGGAACTCACAGCTAGTGTCCAGTGCGCTCACAAGTTCACAGGCATGAAGATGATGTCCTGCTTGAAGACATCCACACTCCTGGTCCACCTCCTGACTGCTTCATAGCCCCCCGATGTTAGTTTGGGATAAAAGAAGGTACTGAAAGCGTGGACCGCTGGATACCCTTCCTTCTTGCCTCTTTCCATCAGCAGACCCATGTAGAAATTAACGACCTGTACCATAAAGAGTAACCATGAGGTGTAAAACTAAGACGCTGGCTTTCCCAACGAAAAATACAGCACCACGTCTTTTCTGGCCACCCTTAAGCACGCAGCGGAGAGAACTCCAGCCTCAGCTGTCAGCTTTTGTTCCCAGAATTTCACACGGGGTTACATCGGCAGTTTGATCAAAACACCTGCCCCCCACGCCAATAACACGAACTAACTCCTGGAAGCTGCGTCATACAAGAAGTAAAGGAACTTCCAGAAACACTCGACCCTTCAATACCTCAAGTAAGAACTGTACAGAGATTTCTAGGCTCTGCAGCGGAGGTCGTCAAAGAACGTTGATGAGACTTCTGTACACGGCGGAGGGGTATTTTTCAATAAAGGCTGAATGAGACTGTCCCTGTGCTGCAGCTGGTTTTACCTCATCATTTAGCCAGCAAAGGTTCCTGAGCATGCGGATGTCCTCACGAGTGACCTTTAGTTTGAAGGCACTGCTCATGATCTCATCTGGCTCACCTCTGCCAAATGCGGCACTGACCTCTCTCTCCATGGCCTGAAAGGAACAATTCAATGGGGAAGGACTTGTGAAACAGAGCACGGAGCACGCTGACCTGGGGGCAGCTTTCCACTGAAACACGGCCTGTAAATTCAGCTCAGCTGACAGAGCAACTGCCTTCGACAGTTTCTTGGCTCAGTAAGCGATAGCGCTTTTGCCTTGCTTGCTTGGTTTCAGCATCCCAACTTTGAACTTTAGAGCCCAGGCTTGCTGCCATTTCTTTTCACCAAGGACGTTGGGATAAAACCCGTAAACTTAGCAAACACGCTAAAGCAGCTGAAAATGGAACACAAGTCTGGCAAACCCCTTTCCCACATGCTGCTGCGGCCCTCGCAATACCCAGGTTTAAGCCAACCCCAGCGGGCATCCTCCGTACTGAGGCAGCTAAGTCAGGAGCCTGAAAGAGTGTGAAGGTGGGGGACTTCAAAGGGAACGGCAAAGGGGGAAACTGAGGCAGCTACACTGGAGTCAGGCAATGGGGAGTCCAGGTTGTACACGCAACTGGTCGCAATTTGCACGTTCCCATCTAAGTCTGCTTAAGGAATGCAAATAAATCAGTATGTCTGGTAGTATAAAATACTCTGATCTGCAATAGCATCTTCTTCTTGCTTGAATCTGGGTGAGCAAAATAAGAAAAACACCCGGTTTCCCTTGTACCCAGCATCAACTCCGCAGCCTTTGTAAACTCTGCATTTGCTCGCCCTTTCCAAGTCTATCCTCAACAGGCAGGAAAAGGCGGGGGGAGCTCAATTAGACTGCAACTCTGAAGAATAAAAGCAGCCAAAATTCATACAAGCAGGGGAAACTGAACTCCCACTCCCCGGTGGTCGGCACCATGGACCAGCACAAGCTGATCTTTCAGGTTCTATCACCACAGTAGGACAAGAGGCACATCCAATATAACTGGATGAGTCGAGTAAGCACTGCTCTGGAGACTGGTGTTCAACCTGGACTCATTTTTTGTCCTGGTAACAGAAGGCCCACAAACCCTCAGGTCAGCACAACTGAAGGAGCGCTGGAGCACACGAAATCCTTCAAACCAGCTTTAGTGCTGACCCTCGCACTGTGAAGTCACAGCCGCAGACACTCGCTAACAGGTTCAATGCAAGTTCTTCAGATTTCAAAAAGCCTCAAGAACCACCGAGAATAAGAGGAGTTCCCTGCAGCTCTGTTGCAACCTTCTGTTTTGTGTAACAAACTGTTGGCTACGGTACCTCTGAGCGGAGGAAAGCGTTCCGCTGTTTTTCCCAAGCTTGGCACTTTCTTTCCTTCCACATTGAGGCTGGCTGACTTTTTGGACTGCACATGTGTTGGGTGTCCTCGGAATAACGCATCTTCTGAGATTTCAGTGCCACGCTGCCTCTGTTAGACAAACGGACGTTAAGCTAGCAATCAAGCACAGATTTGTTTGCTCAGGGATAGGACAGAAAATCTTGCTTATATAGGGAACTGGAAGGGTTTTTGTATACACATCCAACCAGCAAACCCCAGAGTTACTTTTTATTGACGACTGCATTCCAACTGTGCACCCATGGAGTGCTGCACTCAGAGGCAAGAGAGGCAGAAAGCTCCTTTGGCTTGGGCTAGCGTTAAGAACCCCAGCAAAGCCTCCACGTGTAGGTATCAAGTTGAGAGCGAGATTACTATTTCTGATTTCCATTATTAAAATTTTATTTTTGACCTCAATCCTGACCAGAGGTGAAAGTCAAAGAGATGTACTTCCCATCCCAGCAAACAAGATAAGACTAAAGACACCCCAGTCCAGCTTTGCAGGTCAACTAAGGCTGTGCGCTAAAGATTTTGAGGCTATACCCAACACATGAAAGAGGAAGAATCAAAACGGTATAGTGTAGCGTGCTCCTAATAGTCCAGAAACAAAATTAACGGCAGCGTAAAACACTTTGCAACAGCGCTACTCATCAAATAATGCTCCCACTTTCCTGGGAAAAAAACAACCTGGGCAAATACAGATATTGTTGAGTAAGTCATGTGAAGTGGAGAGTGCTGAAGTTTCTGATCACAAATAGCTCTATTTTCCTTGTGAGTAACACAAGCTTACCCCTGCGATGGTTTGTTTCACTGCTCCTTCCTCTTCCTGAGAGTTTTCTTCTGGTGTGCAGTACCTGCCAGGAGAGGGAGAGAAAGAAGTGAGCTGTGTATCCATCCTGTCCCATGGAATTCTCAGGAATTCACCTTCTGGACAAGAAAGGCTTTTTCAAGGCTTATTCTGACTACAGCCCCGGTTGCGCACATCAACATGTGACAATATCGCCTCAACTTCCAGCACTGTTCTTTCTTAGCAGCAAGACTGGGATAGAATGAAGAGCTGGGAGCTTTGGAATTATGTTTTTGTTTTTTTTTTTCCATCTACTTGTACAAGACTCCTTTTGTTTCTCTTTATCAGTCGCATTATTTGGAAAACAGGGAAGCAACCAGCACTTCCTCTATCGAGTGCTTTGTGATCTACTGCTGATAAACACTGCACGCTGGGTGTTCTACTGCAAGGTGTAACAGGAACATCTGCAACTAGACTTGCATCCAAACAGAGTGAGCTTCGGGAAACTAAGATCAGCACACTGTTTACTTGCCTTCTACAAGCCAGTCAAGAGAGTGACTATCCCCATTTGGAGAGGATTGTCATTCAAACCACGCAGACTCTGAAGAGCAAACAAATACACAGACATTGAAGTTGTCCAGATATATGTCCCTGCTTCAAAAACACAAATTCGCATTGTCACCAAAAGACCCCTTTTTTTCAGGAGGGAGACCTACACCAGACTCTCACAGTATTCTACACTCATTGTGCTTTAACGGCTTTCAGTCCAGCATGGTAAGAGGAGATATCACAAGCTTTGTCAAATCGTTTCAGTTAGTAGCTAAATCCGAAAAAAAAAAGGCAAGAAAATGTCCCTTTTACTTGAACGCATGAGTTATTTTCTCTCCATCTCTCCCCTCCAGCTTAGGGGAACCACTGACACTTTAAGCACACAACAGTGCCGCACAGCTAAAAATAGAGCTAGTGTTTAAAGCAGGGAGAAGAACAAGGACAGAATTAGCTACAAAACAGGACTGCCGCAACTGAACCTCTCTCTGCTCCCATCTACGCTTTCTCCTCTCTCATGTAAGGGCAGGTCACTGCAGAAAGATGCGTGCATCTTACTGCCGTACAAAATCTCTCCCTCTAGCTGCACCTACTGCCCCCAAAACCCGTTTCCCTCAACACCACAAAGCCCTCAGAACTCACAGTCCTGCCAGCTCAGACAGCCAACACCAATGAGGCCGCTGGCCTCTCAAACCCAACCGCACGCTGCCTTTTTCCCCCTCCTAGTCAAACCCCACGCATCCTCTAAGTCCCAAAAACTGCCTCAAGTCCCACCAGGCTTTACAAGCTCTCCCATCCTTATGCTCAGGATGCGAGTTTCCAAGCGAAAGAAATGAAATGTCAGCTCGTTGATGGCTCGGCAGAACGACTCACAAACCAAAACGGATTCTGCAAATCCAAGGACAACTTGGTACGGCCACCACTCGCACCCTTACTGGCTTTCTTCCCACAGCAAACACCACACCAGCACAACCCTCTTTGTCACGCAGCACGGCTCTCGCATGGGAGCTGTGTTGGAGATGCACCTGGCTTGCGAGCAATTCCGGAGCCGCAAGCTAGCTACTCCTCTTTCACAGCACTGAGACGATCAAATACCATTGGTCATCTTCGGGACTCTACCAGCGGCTGAGAGACACACTCACGCAGAGCCAAAAGAAACAAGAACCATCATTAAAAGAGACTCTACCTGATCGTATCACCTCTCTGCGACCACTGCGGGCAGCAAACATCTATACATTCAACACCTGCACAGAGAAGCAGTAGTAAGAAAACAAGAAGTCGACTTTCAATCACCATCAGAAAGACACAGCTCTCAATTTCTGGGTGATAAATAAAAAACCCCAAAACTTTTAATGATGACTGTATGGTCAGGAGGTTTGAATTCTGGCAAGCACTTTGAACATCATCTGCCAGTGTATAGGAAATGCCCTGTTCCGATTTGAAGTCTACCTACAAAGTGGAACGGATTGGAACCATGGGGATACTCACCGGTCCTTAGTGTTGGACGTGGACAGACATCTCCTCTGTGTTTTGGTTCTTCTACGTGACTCACAGTCATCACTGGTTCCTTGGAGGAGGCTTGAACGCTTTGGGGCAGGAAAAAAACAACAGAGGAGAATCACAATTTTTATATGTGGGGCATTTGTTATCAGTGCGTACCAATTCACAGTGGCTTTTTGGGTTTTTCTTTAGAAAGAAAAAAATATTCTTTGCACATCCGACAAATATCTGCATCAACCTCAGGAGGCCACTTTACTCTGTGGGACAAGACAGAGTTCATTTCAACCAGCCTTGACCAATTCTGCTCAATCTATTTGTTAAAGATCATGCTGACAGTGAGAATGGCAATGTCCACAGCATCCACACTGCTGGGACATTTTACTTCAGACCCGCCCTGCTCTGACCTCAGGGACTATATGCTCTGTAGCAGTTGGAGTGCATTAGACCCGTTCCCCAGGAACCTTCTCTAGTTTAGCTTCCTCTGAAAGGAATCTCTTTCTCATGCTCCAGATCTGCTCCAAAATATGAGCCAAACCACAATAAGCAACGACTGGGAGATTAGACGCCGAAAGCAGAGTCTTGACCTGCTCTCAAATGCGGTGCACTTAAACTCAGTGCACCCAAAATTACATGAGAAAATGTTTTCTGTATCATTTTCATGGTATGGATTTTCATCTGAAGTGGCGGATTCTGGCGCAGCGCGCTCCTTAGTGGGCGGCCTCAGTGGTAAGAAGCTGTCTGGAGCAGCTTTGATGCTCTGTTTGCCGTTCCGGCTTGTGCTGAAAACATCAACGGCAAAAGAAATGGTCTCAAGAGAACATTCCAATATGCACCTCCACCACCAACTACTTTGTCAAGCACGTACACTGATGACGATGGAGACAGACACGAGATGTTCATGACTTTCAGATGAAGACCTGCTGTCTTCAACTGGCTAATGGGGAAGTACAGAGAAGTAAAAGTGAAAATCACAACAACTGCCTTGAAGATACACTGTCGATTGTGTCCTCAGCCTCCTCTCAAGTTCAACACTTCCTCTTACCGCAGACCTTTAATCTCTAGCTAGTCTCCTGCACCAATTAAGTAGCTGGGTTTAAAGAATAAGTTTAAAATTGGTTCTTCGGGGAGGAAGCAGCTGGAGACCTCCCTTACCATAGGCAGTAAACCTTTCGGAGAAGAAGTCAAAGAAAACGGAAAGATTTTTACCTCAGACGTGGAATTCTCTTGTGAGGACGGGATAGTGTTTCCTTCGTCAGGTGAGCATGGGTTCCACACGGCATTTGAGCTACGAGAGAAGAGCATAAGGTATCAGTAACTCTCAAAGGAAACTGAAGAGGTTCATGAGTTTACAGTAACGAGCTTCACCAAAGATAAATTCTCATTTTCTCTCTCACATCATCGTATTATTTGTGTTATGTCACTTGAGGACATTTTCGGGTTTTCACACTGGCAGCTACAGCAAGTTGTGCGCACAAGGTATTGCCAGTCAAAAACCTGAAATACAAAAGGCTTCTTGGGATCTACTACCTAAAAGGAGCCTTGAAAACAATCTACTTCTGGCAAGCTAACAGTGGACGGATCAGAACGGAAGGACTGCATCCAAGGCAGCTCTGGCACTGAGATGACAAGATAAACGCCCGGCCCCACTCCAGAAGCAATGCAAGGATGCAGGTAAGAAACAGAGGTCACGCTCAAGTCTTCCCAGATGCTGCCTCGTCCTGTGCCTGCAATAATCCGTACAGAACCCTAGGGGTAGGCTTGGACAGTACACAAGGTAGGGTGAAAATGAAACAAGTCGTATAACTTGATGTCAGCCTTACCAATTTGCAGCATTGATACATCGAGCGACGAAAATCGTGGTCTTTTAGTTGAAGGCTCAAAAGAAGTGGACCGAGGCTTAAAAGAAAACAAAAAAAAGTACCAACGTGAGTATAACTTGAATGTGAATCCAAGCAAACACACTTCCTGAGACTTAGTCAGCTCTGCTATGACTTGGGGACCATGACACGCTGGTTCACATTGCAGAAGAATGCAAATCTTTGCAGGACCTTTAACAGGTATGCTTTAATTTTTTAATACAGGCTCTCATACGTGAAGCGATTAAAAGAATACAAGCTTGTCACTCAGTAATCACTCAGTCAGCTCCTAAACATTCCAAAGTGTGATAGTTCAGCCCTTGAAAAATATATTTTGTACAAATCAGAGTTAATGACGCTCTCAGGAATGAAGAATTAGAGCCCGACAGTCTCTTAGCCCTCTTATCCCATGGGGCAATAAGAAAAATAGCACTACACCTTTGAACCAAACTAGGGAGTCAAGCAGTCGGTGGCTCATTTTTACAGAGCCAAAGTCTTACAGGAATCCTCTCCTGGGCTGGTGGCTAATGAGCAGAAAGAGGTTTATCCACAGGAAGTATGCAGTTTTTCTTGCCAGGTAGTGTATTTTGATTCCTTAACCACAAACTCGAGAAAGAGAATAACGCAGACTTAAGTAAGGCAAACCCAGCCCACATTAGAGCTGCCTGCTAGAAATGGAAAAGAACCACCTACAGCTGTACAGGCTCAGAGCAGGCTCAACCTCAAGATGCATTAGGGAGAGCTGCTTGCTCTCGCACCTTGCACAGACCCTAATATTTCAAACCCCTCGCTAACCTCTTCCGCAGACTCTGTGAATGGAGCATCTTTGCTGACGGAGGCCGCCGGGCGTTTGGTTGCCTTGGTCAGCAACTGCAGCACAGCAGAAACTTTCTCTTTCTGTTCAGAGATGGAATAATCTAAAAACCAAAGACAGGCCATATAAGAACATGATAGAAAACCAACAGAGTTACATTGCGAATACAGCCAGGAGGGAGCACACAGCTTTGATTTAAAATACTCTTTCTGCTGACACGCGCGGGCTCACCGCCAGAGACCTGGGCTATCTCCTGCTGGCAGTAAAAGTATTGTGTCCTGCCACAGTCACCGCAGATAACGTCATACAGAGGGCTAAGCCCCACCATACACCCTCAAGCCATTGGCTATAGGGATAGATAGCCACAAGGAAAGAACAGCTTGAAAAGCCACTGTTTCAGGAACAATGCCAGAGCACAAAAGTCAGACTTTTCGAAGGGACACAAAACCTCAGAAAAATCAGGCATATTCAATACTTCTGTAATGTGCAATACCTGATGTTTTCTTTTTCGGCGGACTCTCGTCACCATCGTCCACAGGTATCCAAACGCTGAGGAAAGAACACACACAACAGCGTTTTGCAACCCTAGGGAAGCTCCCAAGAGGCTGACTTCCCTTCACAGGGCCCAAACTTCCAAAGTTACTTTTCCTATCCCGAAGGTCTCCCCCTCCAAGCGCCCCTGGGATCATCTCAGGCACACACACACCTAACTGCACCCCTCCTCAATACCCCCCAACCTCTCCCAGCCAACGACCGCTCTCAGAAAGCTAATTATCCCACTGGAGCACATTAGGCCTCTTTTTCTCGTTCGGTTAATGCTCCCTAACATTTTACATTTGTTCCTATCGCCAAAAACTTAAGTTCATATGTAAAGTTTTCCTCTTTCCTCGGGGAAAGCAGCACACCAGAGATTACTACGCCATCTAAGTTCATAAATCACTACACCGAGTTGCAAAGAAAAGTCTAAGTAGGACAGGAAATAAAAGGTGGGAAAGCAACAACTGCATACACCCACTTCAATCACTTACTGCTAAATCAGTGCTCGTCAATGAGTTCTTGAAATAATTCTTTGCTGCACCCTTTCTTACTAAGCATAAGTCCAAGTATTATATCAGTTGATAACAATGATAACATCTAGTAAAAATTTTTCCTTTGGGAATGGAGCACAAAGGTTGCTCCTAGGTGGGTTTTCCTCTATTTGTTTTTTTTTTTTTTTTTTTCTTCTATTTGCCCCCCCAAAATGTCATGACAGACTCCAAGGATTCTTTGAAGAATTCTTTGGTCTTTCTTACACAAAGGAATTTCTTTTAAACTGTTATGCCCTGAAACCCTGCTGATATCATTGCTTCTGGACTACCTTCTCTCTGTATCAGGAGCACAAAGAAGTCCCTAAAAGCACCTTTCATACAACATCAAGAGTATTGGCTATTACTATGCTATTAAAAGTCAGGCAGAAAATATTGGGGGGTAGGCATTAGAGGGAAATATCTTCCCATAAAAATGCATTCTTACTCAGCATATTTGATACTTCAAAAGGCAAAATCTTTGTATCCTCCTGCTCAATTGTTAGCAGGAGCTAACTCCTTCTGAGCTGCTCTCCAGGCTCAAGGCTACGTCCTGAGAGAAACGCAGTTTCAATACCTGACTGCGGTTACGGCAACTGTCTGTGAACAGAAATGCCGCTTTCTCCAGCTTTACCAGAATACCCAGCACCTGGGAGAGCATTGTTTTGTCCTTTTTTACCTTACCAGCCACTTGGAGGTTTAGAATCAGTTTGATGGCGAGAAAAGAAGAATTCTCTCTTGGGAAGTTGTAATAAGCTGCTCCCCGCTCCTTCACCACTCCAAGTCTCCACCCCCTCTTTTTTCCTTTTCAAGCCCCCGCTGTGCAGACAGAAAGCCAACGAGGGGGTGGCTTTGCCCACGGATTTGGGGGGAACATCTGGAAGCCACAGTCATCTCAGCATCACAGGGGAACAACTCTGACTGCGGCACGGGGCGAGCCCACAGCGGCAGGAGCCACAGCCGCCGCACAGGGCCGGAAGGACGGGGATGCCGGGCTGGGAGAGGGCGGGGGGGGGCACGGAGCTGCCGGGGGCCCACCACGAGCCCCACCGCCCCGGAGGGGGGGCTCTGGGCGGGCAGAGGGGCCGAGCCCAGCCCAGGGGAGGGCAGCCAGAGCCAGGGGAACCCCAGAGCAAGACCCCACCCTGCACCCGAGCCCACAGAGCAACTAACGCCGCTCCCGCCCGAGGAGAACCGGCCGAGGCGCCGGGCGGGCTCCCGCCAAGGAGGCCCCGGGGGTCCCGCAGGCCCCAGGCGGGGGAGGGGGGGGGAGAGAGGCGGAGGGGGGAGTGGGTGCCGGGGCGATGCCCGGGGGCGGCCCTGAGGCGGCGGGGCGGCTCGCTGACCTGGGAGGCGCGGCCTCTTGCGCGGCGGCGGGGCCGGGGGCGGCGAGGACGGCGACGAGGGCCACCAGCAGCCATTGCTACACAGGCCCCGGCCGGCCCCCGGCGGAAGTGCGGCCGACCCGTGCGCCCAGCGCCGCCTCCCCATTGGCTGCCGCCGCCGAGTTCCGGCCCCTACGAGCTGGAGGGGAGGGGGCGGTGGATATGCGCAGGCGCGTTGCCGTCTGCGCTCTGCCTGAGGGAGCCGTTGAGGGCCGCCCAGCCCGCTTCTGCCCCTGCCCTGCGGTGGGGCCGGGCCGGCGCCGTCCCGCCTCGCCCCGCCCTCCTGTGTCTGGGGGAGGCGCTGGCCCTTCTCCGAAAGCCCCGAGCCGGGCGCCGGGAGGCCGAGGAGTGCCCGGAGGAGAGGAAGAGGCCTGTTTGCCCTCGGGGAGAGGCCCTCACAGAGGCCGGAGGGGGCCCCCTAGAAGCCCTCCAGAGACGGAGGGCCCTCCCAGAGAGCGGAGGGCCCCCCCAGAGAGCGGAGAAGCCTTTCGGCGTCCCGCAGGACAAAAGCAAAGGCAAAGCCACGCACATCGCACCTGGGTGCATCTTCCATAACCTTGTCTCCTGTCCACTCGAGAGGGAGGGCGGCCCCCCCAAAAAATTCAGGTGCTCTTGAGGAGCGATGGAGGAAGCACAATTTAAAAAAACAAACAAACAAAAAAAAAAACCCAAAACCCTAACCAAACTTGAAATTAGTTACAGCTTGTCTGGAGTGAGAAGTTGCGAGTGTTGAGATGCTCGGTGGGGGGTGGAGAAGCGGTGCCCTGACCCCCACCTCTTGCTTTTCCCCTCTCCTCCCCAAGACTGCACAGCGCAAGATGAGGGAAATGCTCCAGCAGGTGAAGCAGCAGGAGCAGAAACACGCTCCGGGAGCCCCGGCCTCGCAGCACAGCAAGGGAGGCTCCCGCCGTGCCACCCAGCACCGCCCGATGAATGTAACCCAGCCACCGGACATCCCCCACCTCCTCTGTTATAGGTTAATTTTATTTATATTCTGTTTTGAGGAACAGATTCTTTAATTTCTTGATCAACTCTGGTGCGCAGATCCACCATATGAGTTTTATGTTCAGTGTCTTGATTAGTCCAGTTTGGCCACTGTATTATTCGAAAAGTGTACCTATCCACGATGGCATATTCTGATTTTTGTTTCCCTTCCACTACCCATGAGGAGCCATCCACAAAGAATTTTTCTCTTCCATCTAATTCTTCTTCTTCTTCTTCTAAATCTTCTCTTACTTTGGTCTGTAGATTTATTAACTGGAGACAGTAGTCTTTCTTTGGGCTCTCCGTATAAAAATTGGGCCGGATTTTGAATGGAAGTCATTTCCATTTCTAATCTAGGGGAGTTAATCAGAATTCTCTCATACTTCGACAACCAACTGTCAGTAAGCCATTTATCAGCTCGTTGTTGCAACACTCCCTGGATGTTATGGGGGGTATATACTTTCAGTTCACCTCCTAAAGTGACTTTTCCGACCTCCTCTATCAATAATGCGGTTGCCACTACCACTTGCAGGCAAGTGGTCCACCCCTGGCTTACAGAATCTAAGATTTTAGAATAATATCCTACAGGTTTTCTCTGCCCTGCCCATCCCTGGGTCAAAACCCCATATGTTGTTCTATTATCCACATTGATGAAAATTTGAAAGGGTTTACGGATATCAGGTAAGTTGAGGACAGGTGCTTCTATCAATTTTCTTTTTATCTCTTCCCAACGCCTCTTGTCCTCAGAGGTCTACTTTACTAGTTCATTTTTAGTTAATTTCGTTCATATAAATATTTTACTTTATTGCTATAATCTTTTATCCATTATTGACAGTACCCTAACAATTCTAATTGTCTTATTTGCCTTTTATTAGTAGGTATTGTTAGAGACAAGATTCCCTTTACTCTTTCGGGATTTAATTTCTAATGCCCCTTTGTAAGCCAGTGCTCTAGATATTTTACTTCTTCTGTAAACTGTAATTTAGATCTTGAAACCTTTAGTCCCTGGAGACTTAGAAAATTTAGCAACTTAATCCTTTCAGTTCTAACATCTTCTTGAGTTTTTCCAGCAATTAGTAAATCATCTACATATTGTATCAGAATCAACTCTTGAACTCAAATTCCAAAGTCTGTGGGCAGTATCCCTTTAAATTTGATATGCTATTGTAAGCAGCACACCCTCTACACAGTCAATTTTTTGCTGACAACAAATTGTAAAAAATAGGGAAACCTCTGAGGTGTGATGTAGTTTTAGGAACCGAAGAGCAGCTTTCCCAAAGTTTAGGACAAGTACCAAATAATATTGCACAGCTTAAAATACAGTTGTTTACGTTCTGACTTCAGTACAGTACAGCTTAACTGTGAATGTAAGGAATTAACATTTTGCATTGTGAGCCAAATTATTTGTGGCAGAAGGTCAAACATCACATAGAAAATTTAAACCTGGATGTTTTAAATGTCAACTTGTTACAGGACTTGTAAGCAAACTTTAAAAAGCTTAAAAAGCTGTTGGCCTCACTTTTGAGGGCTCCAAATACTCTTGCAAACCAACATTAATATTTCTGACCTATACAGGCCGTTCAACCCACTGTTCCCTAAAAAAGCTATCAGGCAGTAAGCATATGGTGAAGTACACATGTTTATTTAACATTCCTAAAATAAGTTGTATCTACATACTACATAAATGAATGAAGTCTTAATATAAAATAGAAAACTGCATTGACAGAGGAAATCAAAGTCCATATGGAGTTACTGATCGAAGACCTTTTGTTTATGAAATTTTACAGTCATTTCTATAAATGATCTCTTCCAAATTAGACGATTTTTTTTTCTTTTCTCCTAATCCACACCATTTGGATGACTTTACAAACAGTGGTGTTCATTATAAACTTAAAAAACAGTTACAGCATCTTCTGGTGCACAAGTGGCTATGGAAAATGAGACAGTCTTTTTTTGTTCTTTCAGAGTGTTCTCTGCCATGTCTGCGGTTTCTTTCTGTTTGCTTTTTGTTCCATCCACTGGACTTCCAAACGGAGAGATAAATTTGATTTCCGCTGGTGGAGGTGACCAACTAACTCCAAAAAACCCCTGTTCTCTAACAGCAAGACTATGGATAAGAATTAAAAGGCAACGACTCACGAGAAACTATGGATTGGCTTCTACTTGTGGCTTCTTCCCTCCCACCCCCCTCTAAAATCAACTACAAAGCTATTTAGGGGCAGTTACATGAGAACTGAAGAAATGGCAGGAAATAAATATAATGCATTAACAACCCTGAGAGCAGTCTACGAGAGGAAGTTCTGAAGGGGAATTAAACTACTTGGTTGGCTGCGGACATGCACACTGGGCATAATCTTGCAAGACGATCCATCGCTCTAGCTAGTGCGCTTCCAAAAGGAGAGGTGAATCTTGTTTCCACTGGGGGAGGTGACCAAGGACCTTCTTTTCTTGTGGTTCTGCAAAGACAGAGAAGTATCAAATTGATTCTTTTATTACCAACAGTATTTAGTAGAGGAAAAGAAACCCCGTGGAGTTACAAAATCAATGCCAAGGAATTATTTATGGCCTTCTTTGTAGACAGGATCAAGGCAGAAAAGGTACATCACGAAGCTTCCTTCTGCTGTCATTCCTTGCCAGACTGCCCCAAGCATTCTCAGTCACTATTCGCAGGAGCTTTTAGAGCCCCTCCCACCTCCCAGGTTTTAAGAGGCAACCGTCCTCAAATGGTTTTCCAGAGGGAACCGGACAACATGGCCAGAAACAAGCAGTTCTCTTTACTCGTTGTCTGACCTTCTCCTGCATTCTATAGGGAACTAAAGACCATAAGAGTGTGGTTTCATAAGGTGGAATAAGACCTTAGATAGGCAGATAGACAGACAGACGGATAGAAGAGCGCGCCATCGTTGCAAAGAGTAGTGCCCACTTGCCCTTTTCTCTCCCATCCCTCTTCTGTTTCCATTAGAAAACTAAACCCCTAAGTGGGGAAAACGGTGCCCAGCAGACCAGCAAGCTGCACAGGCTCAGAAAGTCAGAGCAGAACTGTAGAGCCAAGTGAGGAAGAGGCAGTTCGGTGGCTAAAAGCTGAATCGCTAGCACGACAAAGGAATGCAAATAAGTGCTCAAAAAGAATTTCATACTTGCTTGCTTGCTTCATTTTTGATTTTGCAGCTCTCCCTCTCTTGAGTTTTGGCTTTCCTACAGACTCTCGGGAGTTGGTATCCTCCTCCTCTTGAGTTGGAAGCTCCTGTGTCAAGGCAACAAAAACATTACTCGTGCACAAGTTCTTACACTTCTACAGAACACAAATGAATGTTTCTTTCATGAAGAAGTCATGACAGAGTGATTCCCAAAAGCATGACAGTTTCTCTCCACAAAAACAAACCTTCCCTCTCAAATTCTCCTACCATCCTACAAGCTGAAAGTCTGCAATTAAGAGGTAGCCCACCAAGTAAGTTTAAAGAAAGCTACTCTGCCTTTTGTTAAAGGCAAAGCAACGCTTCCTAATTCTTGACTTACACAGATTCAGCGGTGATTTTTGTCGCTAGTTTCCATGAAGGAAAAAAATAATCAAATCATTTAGCTGATTAATTTCAAGCTCTCTTTCGATATACTTTCAAGGAAAAAGGCAAGGCCTTGCTAAGTATGATTTGAAAAAGCGGTACAGAGCAAAAATCAAGAACGTGAGACAACCAGAGGTTTGCTTACTGGTTCTTTCACAATTCGGGAAATGCTAGACACATTTTTTTCCCTTGACCTCAAAAGAGGGGGCAAAAAGACAGGTTGGGAAGACAAGTCCGGGTCTAAATCCTGAAGCTGCCCAGGATGGTCTGCTTCCCCAGCTAAGAGAGGTTGGTCACTAGGCTGCGCCTCTTCATCCCTGACTGTATTTTCAGCAAATTGTACCTTAAGGTTTTTCCGTTTTCTTGCACTTCTTCTGGGAGTGACTGCCGTTTTTATCTCATGAGCAGTGTCAATCTGGCCCATTCCTTGACACGGAGATGCTCCCAGTGCTGCACTATCTTCAATCCCCTGAAGTTAAAAAAGGTCTGTTAAGGCAATATTCATTACCAAACAGACTAACTTCAAGTCGAGCTAGATGAAACCGAGGACAGTGAAATGCTGCTTTTCCTTTCAGATCACCACTGGGTGTAAAAAGTTAAGACACGTACAAGGTACTCTCTGCTACAGATAACAGTTCATGTGTTGAAGGGATAGAAGAGAGCATTCAGTGCTCCATTTCTGGTGTTCCTCTTCACGAGTAACGATTTGTCCCCACTCGTGGACAAAGTGAGCGGCTTTACAATACAAGCTGCATACACAACTGCCAGTAATCATCCCATTGCAGTCCCTTCTGGACCAACTACTAACCCACACAGAGTGACCGACTCTGCACCTAACGGGGCAAAATGTCCCCAACGTCTGAAGTTTCAGTCATGAGAGGTGTGACCGCAACACTGCGCCAAACTGGCCAGGTATCACATTCGGCATCTCGACACTGCGCTTTCAGGAATCACTTGGATTACACGAGACAACACGTATATTTTAACTACCTCCACCTCGTGCTTTCTAGTTCCCTGTACCGAGCAATTCTTCTTTCCTTCTAGATCCTCAGATCTGACGATCCTGAGTGAGATACTCAGGCTTTTATGGTGAGAACAAAAGTAGTATCTGTGACTTATTTCCAGTGACTCCGATGCTCAAGAGAATTTAACCCCTGTGTAAGCACCTTTGCCCAGCCCTCTACGTTATCGTGCTAGCCAACGATGGCAGAAGGAAGAAGCCCCTCTGCAGCAGTCTCCATAGAACCGGCTCGTTTTCTTGCCTCCTGCCTTGTCCAAAGTTGCCAAAGCATCCTATGATAGCAACACACCATGCTTCACAACTAAACTCAAGACATACTAGTCTGCCATAAGCTTTCCTTTCATGCTTACAAATCTACAAACAAGAGAGCAGTGACTACTTTGTCCTCAATTCAGTGAAGGCAGACGAGCCAAAAGCAGGTGTTTACATCTAAATCAGGACAAAACAGTTATAACGAAAGCAGAAAAACCTTCCCCGTACTGCCACACGAATGACTGCAGAAGCTTTGTGACCGTCTCATGTACCCGCTGCCTTCTTCCCATCACAAATTTCCCGTCTACACCATAAGGGATTTACGTATTCCCAAGTCTGTAACCCTCTTCTCTACAGTGTCATCCTAAATCCCAAAGCCGAGACAGCTAAATAAGTGACTGCCCATTTAACTTCATCTCAAATGTGGGACACTGAAAAGCACTTTCTCTTACTTAAGACCGATCTATTTGTGGTACGCCTTCCCTTCAGTTTGCATTTCACTCCTAACTGTTACTAACGATTCATGGCGGATGTCTTCTGAAGAACTCATCAGCGCCAGCAGAAGTGAGAACAATGGGGAAGAACCTGGGACAACTGGAGAATCACTAGTTCTAATTTTCAGTCCATGTGAACAACCTTTCAAAATTCATATTTTACAAAGTTCAGATGGTAAAAAATGTAGTTTAAGAAAAAAAAAAAAAGACTTTTAAGTAGCTTGAAATATCTTGATGCTGAAATTAACTCATTACGGGGAATTCTGTTTATGTTAATAAGGAACAGAGAGTAAACGATCTCAGCACCTAAATCATTCCGACAATGAGTTTGGTTCCCACAGCATTTTGTCATTTGGTAAACGGCCCCCAGTATCGAAAAGCTGCACTCCCCAACTTTTTGTGTTGTCTTTAACAATTAAACGACTTCTTTTATTAAGTCAAACAAGAAACTTTTAAGTTCTAACAAACCAAACGAATGTATGGTTATTTTAAAAAATAGTTTAGGCACT
This sequence comes from Vanellus vanellus, assembly GCF_965231255.1. NCBI lineage: Eukaryota > Metazoa > Chordata > Aves > Charadriiformes > Charadriidae > Vanellus > Vanellus vanellus. The sequence continues at coordinate 323,252 of NW_028127638.1, read as the reverse complement.
TTTGTTTTTCCTACTACAGCCCTCAAAGGCCCCAGTCTTGACGGGTTCTATTCGGTGTTAGAGGTCCACAAAACGCATAGGAGAAAAACAGAACTGCCCTTATGTAATGAGGCTTTAACTTGCGTTCACCAGCTAAAGAAACTGAGACCGTTTTGGGTGCCTTCCAATTGTCACTAAGACAGGACTGTCCTCCATTTGCAAAGAGTTTTTCTGTTTTGTCGAAAATGGGAACATAGCTGACTTACATTAATTTCCTCAGTTTTAGGAAAATTGTTAGAAACAGTTATTTCTTCCTGCGGAAAAGGAATATTTCCTTCAACTTCAGCTGCTTCCTGCCTACATTCTTGGGGAAATCCATACACTTCTCCTCAAGGCGATTTCCTGAATGAGTACTGACCACATGCCAGTGTTAACTCACTTTCTTCCATGCAATATAAAGAAGTGTATTTCCCAAAGCTATGGGACAATGGGCACACGGCAATTTAGTTAGAGCTAAGCTTCCCCTCTTCAAGACTGGTCCTAACGCGCTGCTTCCAAAAGGACTGTATATGCAATACTCACGCGCACACTGAAAATATTCCACAAGGTGAACGCAACAGTGTTTCCGTTAAATTCTTTGGTGGTTTCATTTCACACCAAGTTTACCGGCGTCTGGTGTGGTCGGTTGTTGTTGCTGGCTTTTTTAAAATACAAACCTTAACCACAGGAGGAGTCTCAGGTACATTCAGCTCTGATGCTCCCGCGAATTTCTTGTGTGAGATGGGACCACACATATTTGATCCAAAGGGGCTGGATGCCACAGATGAAGTAGGTGGTCTGCATGGGAACTGCCAGCTACAAGCCCGCACGGGAGAACACGAAGGAACGGGACGGCCCACCAAATCCAGCAATCTGGAAGATTCACAATTTAAAAGATGAAAAGTAATAAATAAATGGGGGGAAAAAATCACGCTGCGGTCAAGAAATCTGACACGACACATAACAAAAACATTCCAGGAACAAGAAATACAGGTGAACCCTCCCTGTTCAGGTGATGTATCAGGCCCAAGAACAAGCTACAGGCATCTTCTAGTTTCTCAAGTATTTTGGTACATCTCATGCTTAATTTCCCAAACCACTGCCACTGAGGAGAGAGGAATCCCTTGCAAATTGCGCAAGTCAGGTCAGTCTCACGCCAGAAGAAATATCATCTACATTGCAACACTGGCACCACTTCACATTCTCCCCTCACTTGTGTGCCCAAGTTGACCTTTTCTTTCACAGAGACAAAGCGGAATGCAAGCACTTGGAAAACACAGAAAGTCTACACACACACATCCATCCATCCACATACAAGAAGCAACACCTTTTGGAAAAATTCATGCTAGATCCACTATTCCTGGAACATTTTTGTGAAGATTTTGTAATTGGTGTCCCAGCAAACGCATCGCACAACTCTGCATCACGGGGAGTTGATGTTGTGGCTGGCGGTTCTGTAGCTCTAGGACTAGAATTACAAGGAAAATGTAACTGACTCCCATTCCCCTGAAGTCCACACATACCAGAATTCAAGTTTATTTGACCGTGCCACCCGTAGGAAAATCATCGGACAACCGCAAGCCTCTTTCCTGCTCATTAGAATTCTGCTTAAGTTGATGTAAAAAAGACAGAAACGAAGCAGCAACTGGGCAGGAAGCGGTAAAAGATTACTCTTCGATCCCACGAGCAAGTCTATCAAAATCTGTACAACGGTACCTTAGTGGTAATCAAAGTTTTTGTGTCAGCCATCTTAAATTCTGTAAACACATTCACCATAATGGCAATGTGCTATGTATGTGTGTGTGTATATATTCATATATCTAAATGTATTTGCATAAGTGAGATTTTCATAGCAGAACTCTCTCTCTAAATACTCCTTATGAAGGACAGTTTCTCAAGTGTTCTATATTGTACGTGCAAAAAAGCCAAAGTTTTGTGCAGGTGCACCTTCCCTCCAAAACACTCACATAATGCAAATGGATTTTTCTCTCTCTCCACACATGTAGCTCAAGACTGTGACAAAAGGCTGCTTACCCATCGCGTTGGGAGAAACTGGGTTTCTGCTCATTTCCTTCCCAGAATTTTCTGATATTGGCCAATACGTGACTGAGGAAGTTTTCTCTTTTACACACATTTCCCACATGAGCTTGTTTCGTTATTGTTGATAATGGCTTTGGTCTTGAGTCTGTAAAGCAAGAAGGGAAACATATCAGCCTTGTGTAATCAAAGTGACAGTGAGTTGTCCGCTATATTCCCTCTCCTAAAAGTTACCTTCTCTTAATACCAATGAAGGCAAACGGTAAGGCTTGGCTCTCTCAACAGCCCGCTTCCTTTCAATTCGAGGAAGGATCTTGCCAGATTGGGCTACTGCAGAACTTCTGGCAACTTTAGAAAAAAAGAGAACAAAAAAGAAATGAATCAAAAATTTCAAACTCAAAAAATACGTCACCTTAAAAGAAGGCAAGAAGTATTACCTTCAGATGTCCAACGTTTAATGCATCCTCTCAGAAGTTCTGCAGAACCTGTCTGGACAGCAGCTGACAATACTGCTTCCACCTGCTCCTCCTAAACATAACAGACAGAATAAAATGAGAATCTTACCTACTTTCAGCACCTGAACCATCAACGGTGAATGTTTGTTTCTAGCTGTATACTCAGTCAGACATCACAAAGTCAATTCGGAGACATGCGAGTCATTCCACACTCTTTGTCTTAATTTGAGCCACAGGCTGGACTGCTCCTTGGTCTGAGGAGCACAGTAACTTTTCCTCTGACATTTCAACTTACTGAAGGCTAATTCTGATCTTTAGATCCATGCCTCTGCAGTACAGGCTTCATGCACTGACTTCCAATTAGCTCTTTTCTGTAACATCCTCTGCCACTACCCATTACGCATTCCGTGCGTGTAAGGTTGCCATCAGGAGTGCAGGAAGGGTGAAAGGTTCCTCCACAAACTTTTACTTTGCTCTTTTGGGGGTTTTGTTTAGTTGGTTTTTTTTTAAAGACATTTAAAAGTATCTTTCCCTTCTAGGCAAAATCGTTACATTCCAAGGGATTTCTACACAGTGGAACACACATGTGATATTTCCATCTTTTTCTGAAAACTGGTTGCAGGCAAGGAAACACACCAAATGCTATTCACAGTGGCAAACAAAACTGCAAACCAAGCTTCTCGACCCTACTGCTGCAATTTGTCTCACTAACATTCCAAAGGAATCCCTGCTCAAATGCATAACAAGTCTCCGAACGGCACAGTCACAATTCAGCAAAGGCTATTAAAAAACAGACGGGCTGTTCATCACAAAGACTCCATCTCTCATGAAGCTCTTCAGATGAGAGAGAACGGTCGGTGCCAAAGGAAAACCTGTGACAGAGGGGGTGAAGTCACTATGGCGAGATAAAGGAGACAGAAGGCAGTGAGCGTCATGAGATAAAGGTGATGATGGTGTTGCAGCAACAAGAGGGCAGTCTAAGAGGAGTACGTTGGGCTACTGTAGCACGAGGCAAAGGCCGCAGAGGTGAAGATCTGCTTTCACCTGACACCAGTAATCCTTTACCACAGCTCTCTTCCTTGGAAGCAAACGGTCGTGTGTAGTGCAGCAAGCTGACGTTTGCAACAGCTCGCATCCCAGCGAGACACCCCCATCGTCAGCTACTGCACTAAACTTCATGCTTCGAGAAACTGATGGGGATGAAGGTTGCTCTGAGGGAAAGAGGCTTGATGTTGTGCGTGACCAGCACTGAGCGCACGCTTCCTTGTGCATGTCTGTGGCCCAGAATTAAGAGACGGGTCTCTAAAGACAAATCTCTTAGGGCTGTTCCCAGTCAAACTCCGTAGTTTGCGGCTAAGCATACTATTTCTTCTGCTAACTCCAGCCAACACTCGTATTTCAGGGCAACTGGCAAATAATACGAAAACCACGTTATCATGTCTTGTAGCCTCTCCAGCCCCGCCAAACCAGAGGGCTGTATCTCCCCCTTGATTCCCTCATATGCGCTCACCTGGCTCAAACTGGATGGCTGGACATCGACGAGTCTTGGAGACAGCAAGCCAGCTACTAGACACCTGTGGTAGCTCTCACCAATGGCTTCAGTCATTGAAGGGACAGATTTCTTCAAAAAATTCAGGGTCTGAAACATCAATCCAAAACTACTGATAAAGGCCGCATTGTTAGTCGGTCACTAAGGGCCTGGGTAACCGCTAAGAGAAATTATAGAAACGTCCCCTTAAACTGTCAGAAAGCCTGCATCAGGAATGTGCTTTGGCTTAGCCATCTGAGTAAGCGTTACTATGCCGAGTCTTAAAGACGGCAGCCAAACTAACAGTTACAGTTTATTTTAAAAATCCCGTGAAAGAAAAGAGCAGCCCTTGCAATGATTAAGTATTTTCTAGCTTCTCTCTCGATACACACGCCTTGCTTTTTCCCTGACCACTGACACAAAATGCATTCTATAGCAGCTAAACTAACACACAACTGTAAACCACGCTTTGGAAGATCCTTTCGATGCTTGTTTGTGCAGAAGCTGATCCATGTTGGAAATATTTAGCGAGCTGAAACTTAAGTCAACATTATTTGTCACAATCTGGGCAGTGGCTCGGAAGTTGCAATTGGGCCAAGTTTGGGAGAAAAAAAGTTTCCGTTCTTCTCAAACAGTTAAGTAATTTCTCATTTTCTCCATTCTGGCTCCCTTTTTTCAAGTTAATCGGGGATAAAAACTCTAACTCAGGACTATGCAGGCAGTTTGACCGATGGCTCGTAAAGAAGTAACAGCTTTCCCCGACTTCCACAACATTTCTGTTCTTGCTCCTAGAGCAACATTGCATTCCTTTCTAGACATCCAATCCCTGATCATGCTTCCACAGGAGACCGTGGTGGTTTTACAGTCCCAAGAGCGGACCTAAAGCATGAGCATTTGCATAAATCTGGTGACAGGCTACAATTGCAATTACGCGTGTGGATGGGCAGGAGGAGCATTAAATGGTCTCAGACACTGAAAGCAGTGAAACAGAAAGCTTAGAAAATGTCCACCTCGTGACATTCTCAACAGAGACAGAATAAAAGGTCACCTCCTTCTGGAAGCTGGTGCAAGTCATGTGAACAACTCCGGAGTTCAGCAAGCACGTGCCATCTGCAGAAACAACAAACGTTTGACAACCTTCCAGACTCTCTCAGTTATGTTATGACCAGTTTACATTGTTTACATAGCAGTATCTGGAAAGATAGAACTGAGTACTTTGAGCTTCAGTTCCAAGTCATTTCCTTCTATAACCAGCACCACTTCACAGGCTACGTCACAAAAGCAGCAAAACTCCGCAGACTGCCAGATATATTTCACAAGAGGAAATACCTCGTTAGTACAACGTCATCAGAGTTGGGCTGGGGGTGTGGGGGGTTGGGTTTGGTTTTTGTGTGACAGACAATGAACAAGAGAACCGAGAAATAGCATCTCATTTTAAGCTTATCGCTCTTAAAAGCACTGAAATACCTACCAAAAGTACAGGCACTCGGATTAAAAAACTGCTCCGGTGGTGGATAAAAAGGAGGAACTTCCCGACGTAGACTGCGCTCATGTACCAGAATATCCAAAAGGAGCTCGGGAGAAGTCATGCTTGTCACAGTCTCCAGTGACCACAAAGCAAAATAGGGGCAATCATGAAGGAACTCTTCTGGCCTTAAAGAAAACAAGGGCGTCAGCTAAACGCCGACATTCAAATGAATTATTTGCAGGGATATTGAAAGCAACTTAATAAAAATCTACCTTAGCGAGTCTGGCATTTGAGCATGATACCAGCTGTTAATGTCAAATACGCCCAAATAAGTAGATGGTTTGCCTTGACCGTATGTTTGCACTTGCCAACTGAAGACTGCTACACTGACGTCAGGATATATTGCTGTAAAAGAGAAGACATTGTTTTATTTGCAGAAAATAGGGTAGATCCGATATTTTTAAAACACCACTTTCGATTTTGGCTTAATTTTGTTCTATCACTCATGAAACACAACACTTACTAAGAGTAGTGAAAAAAATTACAGAGCAGCAAACATCTCTGCGACAGGTTTCAGTCATACTGCCCCTTTTGCTTGTTCAAATTGCATCCGTTCTAAGCAAAGTCAAATACACAATTATTAGCTAATTAAGTTCTCCGTACATGAAGAGCTGATCAAGACGTTTAGCTAGATGAACAGTTTAGCAAAAAAAGCATGCTAGGAACACATACATTGCGACTTTTAGAAAGCATACAAATAATTGTCGTATATGCTTGTCTCACACAGCTGGCATTATTCATTTCCAGCTTTGACTCAATGACGAGTTTTAAGAATAGCTCCTTTCCATGCATATTCCGAACGAAAGACCACAATTCTCACACCAAATAAACAAAGAAACCCTGACAAACCAGAAATTGGAATAGAGATTTTAACATAAACTATTCACAACATTCACACCTCCACACTTACACACACAACACCAGTTCTCTTAATCCAAAGGCATTTCAGATGAAGACCCTTAAGATCAAAGCCCCTTAAGATCGTTGAGTCCAACCATTAACCTAACAGCGACAGGTCTCTTACGTACCTCCAGGGATGGTGACTCAACCATTTCCCTGGGCAGCCTGTTCCAACGCTTTACAACCTTTCCCGTGAAGAATTTGTTTCTAATACTCATTCTAAACCAGACCTGGCACAACTTGAGCTCATTTCCTCTCATCCTGTTACTTGGGACAAGAGACTGACCCCCACCTCACTACAGCCTCCTTTCAGGTAGCTGAAGAGAGCAAGAAGCTCTCCCCTCAGCCTTCTTTTCTGCAGGCTAAACAACCCCGGTTCCCTCAGCCGCTCATCGCAAGACTTGTGCTCTCCACCTCTCACCAGCTTCATTGCCCTTCTTTGGACATGCTCCAGCACCTCAAGGTCTTTCTTCCAGGGAGGGGCCCAAAACTGAACACGGTCTTCAAGCTGTGGCCTCACCAGTGCCGAGTACAGCAGGACAATCCCTTCCCGACTCCTGCCGGTCACACTATTTCTAAGACATGCCAGGATGCTATTGCTCTTCTTGGCCACCTGGGCACACTGTCGGCTCCTATTCAGCTGCCTGTCGACCAGCACCCCCAGGTCCTTTTCCACCAGGCAGCTTTCCAGCCACTCTTAGAATCATAGAGGAGCGACACCCGGGCACTTGACCCGACCTGGCCAACAAGTCGATTTCATACAACGAACATCACATTCGATATCAATTAGAAACTTTGCTGTGAAGTGCTCTCTCTCCCCTCGATGGCTGTGATCCTGAGAACTTCTTCCCCAAGCTTGTACTGTTGCATGGGGTTGTTATGACACAAGCGTAGGATCTGGCACTTGGCCTTTGTTGGACCTCAGACCGTTGGCCTCAGTCCAGCCAGCCAGCCTGTCCACATCCCTCTGTGGAGCCTTCCTACCCTCAAGCGGATCAAGGCTCCCACTCAGCTTGGTGTCCTCTGAAAAATTCTTGAGGGTGCGCTCCATTCCTCTGTCCAGATCATTAATAAAGGTAGGTATTAAAGACATCAGGCCCCAGTACTGAGCCCTGGGGAGCACCACCTGTGAGGGACTACCATCTGGAAGTAGACACGCAAACAGGTTTGAACAGGGCAAAAAGAGATTCAGATAACATTCCAAAGCAGTGGAGAGAATGATCTTATTGTTCAAAGGTGACAGCTGAAGGAATAAAATGCCTGAGCAGCAGTATACAGATGACCCCACCATACATCGCTAGAGCATGTCAGCAAGCGTGAAAACTCACCTAGTTTTTACCTTAAAGAGAAGTCTCACATAACTTAAGCACACGGTTTGTCTTTTTCAATAATCCCAACAATCCAGTCTGTACAGATATTTAAGGCTTTCAGACCCTGTGGCCAGAACAGCATCCATTGCTTACATTCCAAACCCACGTATTTTAAAATAATCAAACACAGGCATCAGAACAAACCTTCAATAATGCTATCCTCTCTGTCAACAGGGCTGAGAAATTTTTCTACGGTCTGACAGCTGAGTAGTTTAATACTGCTGATCTGCCCTCTCAAGGGAAAGACTCCTCCCGTGAGATCTAAAGTGTACCTCTCGTCACAGTTTTTCAAACCCTGGGGAAACAACAGAAGAGACAAAGGGTCATTTTGAGATAAAAACATACATTATAGCTAAATATGAAAGACACTCTATATCTCATATAATAAGCATATTTTACCGTGTATATTTCCCATGAGCTTATTTGTGACAATAAATAGAAACTACAAATGACATGCAAGAGAATTCAGTGTCAAACCCCAACAGCTAAGTTTGGCGGTACAGACCAGGCACGTTTTCAAACTCTAGCATTTCCCTAACATCATTCAGATCTAAATGTGTTTTGCAGACTTCCTTGCAATGTCAAGGTTTCTTTATAAACCTAAATATATATCTACAAAGAGATATCTGAAATAACGCAGCACGCATGCACACAAAGCTCTTTCCTCCGTGTCTTGGTCACAGAACTGATGAAGTCAGAGAAGTCACGCCATCGCAGCAGCTAAAGCTCTGTCGAGAGGTATGATCTAGAGGCACATCGCCAGAGTGAACGCACATCCCTCGCTGGGAACTACGAGAACTTCTTACTGATGAACAATCTTCTTTCAAACCACGTATGCTCCTGCCACCTCCTCTTCTCATCTTGTCAGAGACTGATTAATGGGTGAATTGGGTGAAATGGGTGAATGGCCCTCAGGTCCTTCACCGAGCACAGCCAACAGCAAAAGGGGAAAACAGAGAGGACATGGGATGCACGTGGCCAAGGCATTTAGGATCACAAAGCACTACAGAGTAAGCAAACTGCTTTGAGATACACTGAAACCCCGGCAGGATTGTGTTCAACCCCTGATGCCACCAGTTGCTAAGTAAGCATTAACTAAAATGAACCGTCTTTCCAAACACAGCATTGCTTCGAACTGTCTGCTGTACGGTGCAAGACTGGGCGTACTGTGGACACCAAACAAAAAAACAACAAAAATCCACCACCACCAAACAAAAGCCAACCCAGAAACGGATCACACCACGTTCTACCCAAGTTTCCTAAAACTTTCCTAAATTAGCATGAAACAACACATTCCCATATGATCTCATAACATACATCTAATTCACCTGAGAAGAGGCAAGCTTTCTCTTCATAGTTCCAGGAAATGTTTCAAATAAATATCAAGGCTGTCTAAAACCAGTAATAATTACAAAAAATTATGGTTTTCATTCCTAAAAAAAATAACAGACGTGCAGAGGAGATGAGGAAAATGAAAACCATCTCTTTGAAAAACTGATGTGAAGCATAGGCAAAGAGCCTCATTTTTGGTACAGAATGAATGATCACTACACCCAATTTTAATAAAAGATGTTGTCCTGAACGAGACATCCACCACTCCAAAAGACAGTTTCATCAGGTAAAGTACTAAAACTCCAGAAACCTGTCAGAGACTAATTTTAAGAGCTAGAAATTTAGACTTTCGTTCATATGTGAAGAGCCAGTCCTCCACAAAGAGGGCGCAGAGGGAAAGGGCAAAATAATACCAAAACAATTCCTGCCTAAGACAACTTCTGAAGCAAAGCAGTCTATTTGAAACTTCCCACACTGGGGCAAGCAAATCCCACTTAAGGAACTCCATTGTATGGAAGTGATGAAGGAGGGACTTTATCGACCAGTAAAACAGGAAGAGAGTTTTCAAATGAGATGCACTGGTCACACTCCGATATGGAAGTAGACGCTTTTCTGCCAGTGAGGATGGAAAGAAACTTGTCTCAGACAGCCGTGTAGGCAGACAGTCATGTGGTACCGACCAAGCTGTGATTCCAAGGAAGTGTTCTGGGACTAAAAGTGCCCACGGTAGAGTACAGATCCTGGCCTAATGCACCTTTTGGGGTTTGTCCTGTTGAGAATATGCAAGACAAAGGATCAAAATAGGAGGAAAGGCTTGCTCTGAATTAAGATTACTTTCCCCTCAAAAAGGTTTTGGAAGACTTCCGAGCATACTACTGAATAGAATTCTACATTACACAGATGCGCCCTATATCTGTTACATACCAGAGATATAATGATACCTCACCTGCATTTTAAACGCACCACCTTTGGAGCCAGCTTGTACATTTCTGTATTCTCTTCTGAACGAGTCATCCCACTGTTTACTGTATTTACATATTTTGCTGGCTCTGAGAGTGGATTCAATAGGTAACCCAGACAAAGAGAAGAACAAGTTATCTTTACAGCTACAAGGTTTCAGGATCATCACCACGTAAGAGACGCTGTAGGTACATTTCATGTGAAGTACAGCTGACAGAGCTCAAAAGGAAACCAAGAAACTAAACCCAAAGATCAGCAAAGAAGAAACAGGTATAGATGACCGTCTTTGGAGAAAGGGAGACAGAGGGAAGCTTATTCAAGTCTGCAGGTTGGTTAAACAAAGCTATTCGAGGCCCTGTCTTTTCTTCCTACATGCCCTCAATTTGCTGTTTAAGAATAATTTTATTTGTAAAAGCTGCTTCCTCTTCAGGAATTGAATTGATAGGGGCTCTTTGCAGAAGAATCTAGTTGCAACACACGACTGCAGCACAAAATTGTACGCCTTGTTTTCAAAAAGCATGCACAAAGGCCAGGCCCAAGAAGACTCAGCAAAAGACTACTTTTTTTCCAGTCAGCTCTGAATTTTGATGGTCAATATTAGCCCTGCGAACTCAGCTGATGCTCACCCACAGAAAATAACTCTTCTTTTCACACGCGTGCACATCTTACCTCATACATGACTTGTCCTGATGCCAAGCACTTTCTGTCACCAAATGTTAACTGCAACAGATGTAAACTCAGCGCATCACCTTCGCTGAAAAGGGTATCAATGAGGAAATTAGATTACAAAGATGCTTTATAATCCTCATAATCATTTCATTAGTTCTAGACCGACGTTTTCTTAATAGCACGCTCTTGCTGACAAGAAAAACACCGCTTCCCAAAACACGGTAACTGGCCACATTTAGCCACTAAAATACATAAGAGGACATTTTGGCACTAAAAGCTCCAAGGGCAAATGCTAACCATACATTTTGAAAGCTTTAATACGTTGCATGGACTAAAACTTGTTGGATAGACTTCTTCACAGCCAAGAGGTCTCGATCACAACTGCTTTAAAGTCAAACTTAAAAAGACTGTCGCTCTCGGAACGGCTGAGATGATGCTGAAAGAGAGAGAGATCTTTCTCCCCTTCCCTTACCACCAAAGTTCCGGTCCCTCTCCTGCACCCACTGCACCCTCCCGCATTCGGATGTGATGCAGTCATCCAGCAGGAAACCGTTGACTTCTCTGCTGAATCCTTCCCTCCAGGTGAGCTGAACTGGCTCACGAAGGCTCACTGGCTCACGACTGCCGAAGCTGGCACAAGGCAATCGCCAATACTGTCACCGCCCTCCTTTAGGGGCAGCGGGCTGTTGTATCGGCACCTTTAGTCTTCTAGATCTGCAGCCTCAACTGCTTTTAATGGTATTTTAATACCATGCTGGGAGCATCAAACAAACCGTGAAGCAGTCAGCAAGAAACAAAAGGAAATCATTTAAGAATGCAAGCGCAAAAATGCAGCCACAGTTGCTTTGCCTTCTTTCCGAAGGCGGGAACTACCGGGTCCCTCTTCACATCTCTTAAAGCCTGTAAAAATGGCATTGTCAGCTTAAAACCTTCCCTACCTGACCGAATCTCCTGCATAGCTCAAGAAACAAAACAAATATACCTGTATCGACTGTATGCCGACAAACATATTAAAAAAAAAATAAAATTCAGTGGCTCACTGAAGTGACACTGAAGTGTTTATTCACCTTTCCTGTGTAGACTGAACAGCCCACAAGTAGCAACAATTGAGAGGATCATTCTCAGGCTCTTGAAAAGTGACAGCATAGACAGGAATCCTTCCTCCTTCAAGCTGAGAGTGGTGCCTACAACGTTAAAAAAAAAAAAAAAAAGAAAAAGAAAAAGAAAAAAAGAAAAAGAAAAAAGAAAAGGTGAGCCTACCGGCCCTAACTGTTTGTAGAAGGGTAGCAGCTTCTTCCATGAAAAGAAGACCTTACGAGCTTATCCTCAAAGTACAGAAGGTCATACTTCCATCTCAAACAAGTGAGTCAAGGAAGAGACAACTGTATATGCAACAGTCAAGAGGTGAGGAAACTCCTGTCCAGCAAACGCAATAACCTGGGCTTATGTCCTCCTCTGCCTCAGGAGGAAGAACATCATAAAGGATTACTTCAGCAGCCAGGCAAAAGATTGCTCCTACTGTTGTAGCCTACTTCAATATTGAACTTCAGATGCAGCATATCTTCTGAACAAATTTAAAACAGTGCCAAACACAAGTAGCTTCTCATTTCTTGGACTACACAAAGCATTTTTCTTCCAGACTTGTGAATCTTATTGGTACCTTCACAGTCCATTCTTGCCACCTAATTATTCCTCCACTGGCTATGCATCCAACAGCTTCTGGTGAGTCGCTGCAGACGTGCTGAAGTGAATCCCTGTCTGAAGCTGGCCAAATATTTCAAGTGAGATTGCTCTTTGGCAGATCTTAAATCACCTCTTAATTTTTCTTACTTATAAATTTACACCTCCCTTATTCTCACCGCCAAGTGTTGCAAGCAAACTTTCATTCACATGCATCGTTGCCTCGGAATGGGTCAATCTCTGATTTCAGCCAAAGCTGACGTGGAGGAAAGAATATATTTTCAGACACAGATCAGCTACTGATCTTTCGTCTCTCACTTGTTTCCTCCTGCACATTTTAACGACTAGCATCACCAAAATCACACCACTAACGTACTTCAGCCTTTCAAAGTATGCCCTAGGTGCAGTTACTGGATCTGAAAAAGAGTTCCTCAAATCAGTTTCATCAAAATACGCACACAGGGAAACAACGGTTTCACTGAATACTACTGGTAGAACAGACTGTCTGATAAAAATCGGCTCTATCGCATCCCAGCTGCTTGACGTGGAAAGCATGCTTCTTTGGGTTACAATTCCTCAATCCACAGGCACAATAAGGAAAACAATCCCAGTGCACGCAGGAGAAGGCCATCCACTTAATGCAGGTATGACTTAAAAGGTATTGCAGAAGAGGATTTCTACACATTGTACTCATACTGGGTTCAGTCCCTGAAAAAGTCCTCTTTAATTTCACATACTTCCTTAGGCAAAAAATGGAGACCGCTGCCCCTCCAGGCGTGGCCAAGGGTAAAGGCCTACTTACTCCCTCTTCAAAGTCTTCATGTTCCACAGTGACAGGTAGCCGTCTGAAAAACCCACAGCGAGCTGATTGCTTCTGCTTATGTAGCACAGGGTTGACACTGCTGTTCCGGAAGGATTTTCTAAATAAAAACAGAGACGTCTCCCTTCTCTGGTCACAGCTTCTCTCCTCTGTGGGACTTGAGCAGGACTTCTAGTGACAACTTCCAGATCTACACACACAAAACAAGGAATGCGTGATGCCATTTAGCGTGCATTTTATACGCTGACGTCACAAAACCCATAATCTAAGTCGACCGTCCCAGGCAAAATACCAATTTATGCAGCACTTTTTTTGCCATTTCCATTTTGTACGTCTTCAAAGAACATAAGAACTCTCTGATCGGACACGTATTCTCACTCGTAGGCAAAAATCAAGTAGAAGCGTAACCTTCATAGACAAATTCCTCTTGGACTCCATACATCAGGAGTTTGGGCCTCACAGTGAAGCTATTTGAAGTGACACCAACTCCTGAAGCCACTGTTGTAATAGTTAAAACAGTGGATGCAATCTGAATACACCAATCAGAGATTTCATTCATCCAAATGCAGGGGTTTTGACAAGTTGGATTTTTTTTAGAAAACAAGCCTAGAATTTGCCCCAAGTCACTTAAGACGAGCCAAAGAACGTTCCCAAGAAATAGGGCACCTCCGACACAACTTCCTACCAGGCAGCTGCACCGACTCAGATGGTAAAACTCCCGCACCTCACTGGCAAGAACCATAGTGACACAGCGATCTCGGTGGGAGGGGGCATTTATAACACTAGAAGGAGTAATCAGCCACTCCTAGCTTTAATCAGTTCAGGACTATACAATGTCAGACCGCCACCTGCAGTCAGTACTCACAAATGTCTGCACACTAGTATCTTCAAAGCGGGATGCATACTGCTTCTTTAAAAGACACACATTTTCTTACACCTCAATTCATGTTTAAAAACTGAAGCTTACCCAATGCTTCGATATCGTTCTCACTGCAAGACAAATCATCCAAACAAAGGTCAACCAGAAGTAGATGACCAACATCTGTAGCCACTGCTGCCACTCCAAAGAGCCATTGCAGGCTCTGATGAAGGTGCTGAGTGCTCACACTGGCTCCTCCGTGACTCGTTATGGGCTCTATAGCAGTTACCTGCAGGAAAACTACAAGTTAATATTTCAGCTGTTTGACAACCCAAGTCGAAATCATTCAAAAGGGAAGCCAGAACTGGCACATCACAAACAAGAAAGTAAATACAGGAGCATAAGACTTAAAAACAAAGCATGGTTTCCGATTCTATCAAGGAAAAAGAAAAAGAAAACAGCCCTGTACAAAAATCTCTTATTGCCTTCCCTTTACTGTATTTCCTACAGCTATTTCACGGAATTAACTTCAACTGAAAAGGTGCAGTCTATTATTACAGCTTACCAACTTCCATTTCCTACTTAGAAATAATGAACTATGGAAGGAAGAAGCGTGCGCTGCTCTCTAACATGCCAAGCAGTCGGCATGCACCTCTATTACAAGGTGAGGACAGATTTTTCAGCACGTGTTGCAACACGTCCCAGGACAATACCCACTGCCAGAGCAGAGCACAAGCACAGGAAGACTCCTGCACTGAAGCTATACAACAGAAGGACACAGGCTATCGTTTAGCCCTCTCACAAAATGCAACCCAATGCAAACAGGAAGCTTTACATCAACAACAAACTGTTACAGGAAAATAAAGCAAGGGAGTGAACTTCACAAGGTAGTCCATTTTTTATCTTCTATTTTTACCCCCAGAGGTGGGGAAAAATAACCAAACCCCAAAGCCCCAAAGGTTTCTCCTCTCCCCTATCAAGCACTTGTTGCCACTACTCTGCCTGGCGACCTGCTCCACAATTTACCTTTCATCTTGCTCACGAGAATTCTAATCTTAGAAGCACCCGGAGCAATTTAGACCACTCTCATTTCCTGTTTCAGATTCCCTCTAAATCAAATCAAATTTCCAGTCTTCTCTCCTACTCGAAGGACTATCGCAAGCGCTTTGATTGTTCCAATTCTTGCTGCTCCAAGTCTTGAGGACTGTTATGAGGGAAGCAGAAATACGCTACACAGCTTGCTGCGCAATTAGCCAAAGTTCAAGTGTCGCTTCCAACTTCTTTCTCTTCTAAGATTGTTTCCGTTGTTCAACTGGCTCCAAATGAATCTTCTCCATTTGTACATACGGTCTTCCAACAACGTTTCCCGATTTTAACACTGCCATTTACCACCTAGAAGCTCCTGAAACGGCCTAGTTTTCCACTGCGCTCTGCACAGGCTTTTCATATGCTCCTAGACTAATGCCGACTCATTCTGGGAATGAACTCAGAAAACTTTTCTCAGCTCACAGGATCCAAATGCTACCCCTCTGCCTCATACAAACCAGGAAAACTTGGGAAATTACCATTCCATACTTCTGAAACATACAACCATTATAAACCCATTTAACAGAACTAATGTTTTTAATTCAGAGTTGCTTTTACTAGAAACCAATTCCAATAAGACTCCTTTAACATTTTCAGTTTTCTGCTGCATTTCACATGTATATCATCCAGAGGGTAAAAAGAGCTGTTGCCGTGACCAAAAAAAAAAAGCCAAAATTCTTTCTAAGCTTCTAAGTTCCGTTTTCTAAGTCATTCCTTTTCTCTCTGAGCAACTACACACCTACTCTTCCACTAAAAGACAGTCATACAGTCACTACACATACCCTGTATTAATACACTCATGGCTTGACACCTCGGTCCGGAATTACTTGAAGTTGCTGTTAACCTGGATAACTTTGTTGTCCACAGAAGTCAACAGTCCAACCAGCAACACCTGTGTCCTGCCTATGCTCACCTAACCTCAGAGCAAAAAGATAGGAAGCGAAATGAAAGCAACAGACCAGACAGGTTTGTAATCAAGAGCATTCAGGCCATAAGAGCAGAAACTCAGATAAGCTTTGGCTTTATTCCCAAATTCACAACCTTCATCACACAACAGCCAACTTGTCCCCCCAAGGCTTCGTCATATTATCTCCTCAACCACTCTTTTTGTGGTATGGAAAGACTCCCTGATACAACTGAGACTTATAACTCTATTTGGTTTCAAAACACTTCTGTAGACACAGACTCAATACATGACATGTTCCTTCTTCCCCTTTCCTGTTCTTCTTCCCAGCTTGCTTAGATTTCAGAAATAAAACTTAATAAAGCTACGTCCTTTTTCACACACATAATTTACTTATTGATTATACGCCTATGCCAGCACACAACTTGTCTTTCCAGCTACAACTCTCAGATTTACCCAGACGGTAGGCAAACGCACCCAGTGGAGCACCAACCCAACTCCTCGCTTTAGAAAGTACCGCAATACAAGTGCTTGAGACGAGTAAGCACACTGTAGCATTACAAACAAGCAAAACAGAAACTGTGGTCTGCTCTAAAGTCACCTGCTTGCTAGGCTGAGATTCATGGGAAAGGGTCCAAGTCATTTACAGCACAACTATGGAAGACCGAGATCTTTGAAAGACGGAATTCCTGACAGAAATTTCATTCTGACAGAAAAAAGCATTTCAGAAATTTCTGTTACAGACCTGTTAAGGGGTAGTGATTTATTTTTTCACTCGTGCCAAAAAAAAGGTATTTTTCAATGCCCTTTTGTGGAAGTGGAGAATCAGGTAACTTTGTGCTCTATGATGAAACTAGAAAACTTGGTTTACTATCCCTAAACTCAAAAGATAACAGTACCATTGTGCCCAAGATTTTACCTCAAGGCTCTCTCAGCTGGATACTCTCAAGTGACAGTACGTTAATGCACTAGACAAGAAATACCCCCTACAAAGAGGCGCTCCAAAGCTTGTCCTGAGACAGGGTCATGCAGCACCTAATAACATAAAAGCTTCGCTTCTCCAATTAAAAAGTACGTACCGTTCCAGGAAGAACAACCGATTTCACCACTCGTGATGTTCCAAGGTCGTACAGACAGAGAACGCTTCCCTCTGCTTCTTCCAACCCAACCAGTAGTCCAGTTCTCTTCTGCCAGGAAAACTCCTTCACCACACGAACAGTGGGAGGCTGTTTCTTTACTCCACTGAAACGGTGCGCAGAGAGCCGCTCTGCTGTCACAGAGTTCACTACCTCAAGCTGAGGACCACGCACCAACCACGCTAGGCCATTCCTCCCTGGAAGAGAAAAGAAAGCTGGCTAAAGCAAATGTCCAAGAGAAGACTGAAAACAACTGAAAAATCACAGTCGCTGCCCCTTTCCTTCCCTAAAAGAACCTAACAGAGGAAGACCGACTTACCTCGTTCTGGTCACTTCCTTAAATCACCCACTGAAATCCTCAGGCCATACCTCTTAAAATTAACAGCCTTATTTATTCTTTTGCATTTGTACCTGTCATTCCAGCACTGAAGAATCTGGATTGTTTGGGATAAAGATTACAATATCTTGACCTAGAGTCTTTAGACCACATTCGGCTTGGTTTGGCTAGAAATCATCGAAATGCATATGGGAATGCAAATCTTCAGGCGGGCTTCCCACATAACAAATCTAAGCCAATTCATTCCTTGTTGATTAATTGTCCTTGACACAGGCCTACTTTGGGCAGGGATTTGGACCTCAACAAGACATTCTCTTAAAACGGGCACCGCATGAGTAAATGTAAACTTTTACACGTGCTGGTCACACGAAGAATTCAACGTGTTTTGTTTCACTGAACTACTTCAAGCTCCAAGGAAGTGTTGCCTCAATTACAGCCTTTACAGTCAGGTACATAGATTCTACCTGCTCTTAACAGAATCCTAGACATCCAGACAGGCACCCAGCTCTGCTTTCAGATCACCTGCAAAGTCCACTACCTAATCTGCTTAGCCGCTTTCAGCGGCTCTCCCGGGGTACTCATCTGCATCCTAGTAGATACTTTGGAAATATGGCTGCAGCGCTTAACAGCGTTATCCTCTTCCTTCTGTTTTTATTCAGACTAGAAAAGAAAAAGCAGGGGGGGTGCCTCTGTAACAGCCTAGAAGAACTATTTCTGCACGCGATGTTACGATGGTCATAGAGCTTGAGCCACTGAAAAGAAATACCGCCCAAAACACCACTATTCCCTTTTTGAAAATTGTTTCTTATGTAATTAAAAATTGAGGAGGGCTCACTGACTCAGCATGTTTAAGTAAACTATTTGAATTGCACAAGATCGGTGCAGGTTGTTATAACTTCAAAGTTTAACTATACCAATGTTCTAATATTAGCATACGTTGAAGCATCCTTTTTGGTCTCGCTAAGCCTGATGCACCTTAACAGCACCGACCTGGCACAGTTGATACTATGACCCGATGCTTCCGGTAACCTCCAGGCAATAACAACTTTATACCAAGTCCAAATTTAAAGGAAAATGCTCACCTCTAGAAAACTTCCCGCACAGCACAGAATTGCGGCTCCTCTCCTCTTCCCCAACTGCCTCAAGAGTCACCTCTGGAAACTGCTGCAGACTGCTCGTAACGTGAGCCCTCAGGTCTGGCATTCTTCACTGTAAATAAAAAAAAACATTGACCAAACAGACTCATGTCAGCCATAAATATTCTTGAGATTGACACTAGTTTCATCAGACGCAGGGAAAAATCTCCTAGGCATCACCTGTATCTCTTTTCCTTAAAAAAGGGGCACTCAGGACAGTTTTTCCTCCCACAGCAGAGCCAAAGGAGAATCCTTTGCTTTTCTGATGCCCATGAGATCCCCAACAAAAAGTGACAGAGAGGTATGGATGAGATAAATAACAGGAAAAAACCCAGTACACTGAGTTCAAGGCTGCTCACACAGGTGAGTAAGAGGAGGTCTGAGAAAAATCCTATTGGGAAAAGCTTCTCAGTAACAGGCACAAGTTTCCAAGCTGAAGAGAGGATTTCACAAACCATGTTGACTGCGCTGCCACCAAAAGAGAGGCCTTGCTGCCGCCTCCCATCTCTCCATCTGCCCCTTTCTTCTACTATTGTACTCCTGTGGGCTTACCTTGCGCTGCCTTGAACACTTCTTAGAGCACTTTGGGAGCCAACTTACCTCCCTAAGCAGACAGGCAAATAAGCCAGAAAAGGAGACAGTGTTCCACCAGGTTAGAGAGTCCAACTGGCTTGCAGAGAGAACTCGCAAGTGTAAAAGGCGGCACAAGGAAGGGGGCAGGACAACGCGTTGGGAAGAAGGAGAGGGAATTCGTCCGTGTGCGTTTTGTGGCAGTAAGCCGGTATGCTAGCTCAGGCATGGGTGAACACCACACTCCATTTGCAGGGAGAGCTAAAAACCCCTTTGCTTTTAGAAAGGACACCACCCAGGACACAGTCGGTCCACTTAGAACTCCCTCTTGCACGGAGAGGCCCCCCGTCTCACTGAGAAAGGCTGCAGCTGACAGGCGTCGCTCCTTCCTTCAGCCAGAGGGGGAAGCCAAAGTCATTTCAGGGAAGTGGTACTTGGTGATCAGAGAAGGGACGACATTGTGTGCCTCTACTCAGATCACATTTTCTAAGGAAACAGGACAAAGAGTGGGAAGAAGCCAAAGAAGAAGAAATGGAAAGAAAACTAAGTTCTTTTGGGAAAAACAGCATCCACTTTGTTGAACAACAGGTCAAGATCACAGAATCGCAGAATGGTCAGGGTTGGAAGGGACCTCTGGAGATCATCTAGTCCAACGCCCCCCTGCCCGAGCAGGGTCACCTACAGCAGGTTGCACAGGACGGCGTCCAGCGGGTTTTGAATGTCTGGAATAAGAAGAAATAAGTCGTGCTGGAGTCCCAGCAAAAGCCTGACTGAAAGGACCACAAAGAGAGCGGCGTTCAGTCCTGAGCCCCAGAAAGGGCAGGAGGAGAGCAAAGGGGAGGAGAGGGGGGAACCTTCTCCTCCAGAAGGACCCAACAGACTGGGAAGCGAGCTGCTCCTGGGCAGGCAGGAATAGCTCTGTGTGGCACTGTCGCTGGGATCTGGCGCTGGGAAGCAGAGGTGACAAACACCTGGCAGCAGGGATCATCTGTAGGTTCTACGTTTCAACTCCATGCTGCATCACTGGGAGGGAAAAGGAAGGAAAGAAGCGGAATTAAGTCACACGTAGGAGAGAGACCCAGAATTCTCAGGAAAAACAGTCACCTCTGTCCCACAACTCAGTTGTGAAAATATATGCCCTCCGCTAATATGAACACAGAATAAGCTCTTAATCTGCTGCCTTTGCTTATTGACAGATTCGCTCTTTCTTCATCCGGAGTTGTCAATCACTTTGAAGGGGAATCTTTTGTCCTTTTGCCCAGCACCTGACTGCAATTTGCAGCAGGAACAGAACAGGAAAAATTATGAAAGCGTACCTTTCAGCATAGCGTAAGGCTGACAACGTTCCTTTGTAAGAGAGGTCTGCCGGACTCACGGCCGCAATCTGGAAGCGTATGAAAAGTATCAACTGACATTAGACTTTGAAGGAGATTTTTTTTTTAAAGCAGTGTTAAACACTACCAAAAATCAGATAGGGATTAAGTCCATAAACATAAAAGGAGAATCCTAGTGTCTTAGCAACCTGGCTATAAATTAACTCCTTTAGCATTTGAAGAAACTCAGGTAAGCTGTTTCAAGGCTGTCAGCATTTAGTCAATGTTTTCACAGATGCACTTTTTCTATTTGTATTCCTCCATCTCTCTACTGATAGTCCTTTCTTTAAGAAAAAATACCTCTCCAGAGATGCTGGAGTACACCATTAGTTCCCTGAGACAAAGGCGATCCTTTGGCAGTTTCATCTTATTTAGGAATGAAACATCTTGTGCACAGCCCAAACGATAATCTCAGATTTCAGGAAAAAAATATAGTTGCTTCATAATACTGCCTCATTTTATGGAAAGAGCATGGCTTTTCTAAATAAAGGGGGGCTGCTTATGAGTGTTATACCTACATTTCTCTCTATTTAGATAAGTTTTTACAAATATGCAGAAAACTCTTGCAGAAGAAATGGGGTTTGAATGGCTAATGTAGAAAGAGAGAGAGAGAGATTTTTGTTCTGAAAACAGAAGTGCTCTCCATTTGAGTAATGCGTTTCCTAGTGGCAAGAAACTTGTGACCAGCAGAAGGGTTCTCACCTTTATGTTGCATAGAAAGCAATCTTTTATCTTTTTATCTACACGCACTTTCACCACTGTTAGAGCCATGCGATCAGAATTAGAATCAGTTTACCATGATGGTCCGGCTGTTTCCCCCCAGAGCGGACTGCAGGAGTTTCGTCAGGACCGAGTCCTTGTATGGGATATGCAGCACTTCTTTCCTGGAGCAACCTCAGCCAGAGCACTAAGGGAAAGAAAGTCAAAATATGGGAACAGTAAAGCATAACCATCAAAAGCAAATTAACGGGGGAGAAACTACCAGATTCTAAACTTCAGTACATTCCTGCTTATTTCATGCTTATGTTCATTCTTCAGTATATGAGTGCTTATGTACATCTCAGGCTTTATTCACTTAAGTAACTTTATTAGCCACGCAGCAAGTTGGTCTCTGTCGCAATCCCCAGCACTTCCCGCTGGATTAGGCTTTGGGAAACAATTCAAGGGTCCTCAGCCACGAGTAAGGAACGAGCCGTTACTAACTGGCAAATCAGTAGAAACACCAGCCCCAGTCATGAGGAGAAAGTCTCATTTTTCAGTCATGGATTTTCACGGGTTTTGTTTTCAGGCCACCCAAACAGGGCGCGCTTTTATAGCCATCAGCAATTAAGTTCTCCGTCCCCTCCAGAAAAGCCTTTTCCTAAAGGCGCTCTCCTTCCAAGGGCAGACCCACAAAAAGAAGCCCTCTCTGCTTAATCCATTTCACAAAGAATTTCAAATTCAAAATAGAACTAAACAGGACGTCTTTTCCCCGCTTCAGGGAAAGCCACTAATATAGACCTTGGCAACATATTTAGCAAATCTATCATTGTAATGCCTTTGCATTGCCCATTTCCACCTGGAGAGCAGGCTGAAAGGACTCTTATTAAAAAGAAAAAACAACAACAAAAAAAAAAGGCAAAACATATTCCTGTCTAGGGGGTAATTTTATGAAAATAGGACAGAAGTGAAATTCCTGTGAAACAGAGGAGTTATGATTGTTACCGTCTTCTCCAGCCTTATCAATCTGAATGTCTTTTTATACGTACAAGGCAACAAGAAACATTCTCGAGGTGCAAAAAAACCCCACCTAGTCACCTCTTTACCCCAAAGATCTTTTCACCACATGGATTCCACCACCAATACACAGCTGCTAAATATCCCCGGCTGCTGCCGATCCGTAAGAAACACTTCAAAATACAAGAGAACGCTGAGCCCGGCACGCTGACGGTGCTGCCAGGGCTGTGAGTCAGAGCTGGACGGAGTCACAGCCCCTGAGGTTGAAATCAGCCCCACACTCAGGCACAACCCGGGGTTTTAAGCCTCGCTACAAACCAGCCCACTGCTTTTGAAAAAAAAAAAAAAAAACAAACAGGGAGATTCACCTCGAAAGAAACCACGTTCTCGACGCCAAAGGGGCGCTGGTCCATGGCCGCCGCCGCCCTTAGGGCCAGTTCCATGGGGCTTCGCTTGACCTGGAGCAGAACTCGAGGGCGTGAGGACAACAAGCCCCCTACTCAAAATCTAAAAAAAAGGAAAAGCTCAATAAGATTTGCTGTTACTCACCCACCAAAGCCTAACCACTACAACTGCCCCTTTCACAACCAGGCCTGATCGCAGAAGAAAACTGGAATATCCCAATTCCCGGTTCAAACACAAGGCGTGGAGCTGCCCAGACCCCACGTGTGGGCTGGGCAGACGGGGGGGGCTCTTCTTCTCAAAACCCGCAGGAAGAGAAAGGGCAGGAGTGTTTTCCCAGCCCTGGAAGAGGCTGTGGGGAGAAGGTGGGAGGGAGGAAAAGGCTGCCCAGGAGTGGAGTCGGGGGAAGGAGAGGGCTCCATCCATAGGGGAAACGCCATTCCTGGCCACACAGGAGGCTGTGGGACCACCCTGGGGATGGATTTGGGGGCTCTCCCTGAGGGAAACACTGCTCCCAGCCATGCAGGAGGCTGTAGGGCAACGACAGAGATGGATTTGGGGGCTCTCCCTGAGGGAAACACCATTCCCGGCAACGCAGGAGGCTGTGGGGACACCCCGGGAATAGGTTTGGAGACACTCCCTGAAGGAAACCCCATTCCCGGACACACAGGAGGCTGTGGGGCCGCCCGGGGGACACATTTGGGGGCTCTCCCTGAGGAGCCTGTGGGGAGGAGGGAGGCGGGGGCCGCCCCAGGGCCGGGGCCACTCCTGGAAGGGGAGGGGGGGATCTCCAGCCGCCCACGCGGGGCTGCCCGAAGCCTGAGGAGATGAAAAGAAGAGGAGAAAAGCCAAGAGTTCCCTCACCGCCATCGCCTCTCACAGCCCCGGCCCTCCCCGCCGCGCCTCATGGCGGCTGTGTGCGGTGTCACCTGAGCGGGGGGCGGCGGCTGTGGCAGGAAAAGGCGAGAGAGGAAGGGAAGGGAAGGGAAGGGAAGGGAAGGGAAGGGAAGGGAAGGGAAGGGAAGGGAAGGGAAGGGAAGGGAAGGGAAGGGAAGGGAAGGGAAGGGAAGGGAAGGGAAGGGAAGGGAAGGGAAGGGAAGGGAAGGGAAGGGAAGGGAAGGGAAGGGAAGGGAAGGGAAGGGAAGGGAAGGGAAGGGAAGGGAAGGGAAGGGCGGCGCCATTTTGAATGGGAGGAGAGGGGAAGGGGGGGCGAGAGATGGGGGGGGGGGTGGGAGCGAGGGTGTGAGGGGAGTAGGTGTTGTGTGAGGGGGGAGTGAGGGGGGAATGGGTTTTCGGGAGAGGGAGGTTTGCAGGGCTGTGAGGTGCCTGTGAGAGAGGAGGCCCCGGAGGGAGGTGAGTGGAAAGGGCTGTGTGTGGAAAGAAAAGCTTTAAGGACAGGCCGGGCTGGGGAAAGGTGGTGGGCCCTGAGGGAGGGCTTGGGGACCGGGGCCGGAAGCGTGGGTTTGGGGGCAAAACTCTGGGAAAGAACTGCAGGACAGGGCCAATCTGAGTATACAGTTTAGCGAAGCTTCTAGGAAAAGGTGACCAAAGGTGCCTCTTGTCCTTTTGTGGGCTGGTTTTGTCTAAGTTATTCATGCGAGTGGACTTTTGCCACATGGGATGGGAACTTTCGCTTCCCGGGATAGCTGATGCCCCTGGATAACCACTGCCCGCGAAGCACTGCGAAACCCCGTGATCAAAAATGAGAACAAAGGCCGAGTTTTGCCTCTCGGAAGGATCTCTAAGCCCCATCTCCAAGCTATTTTCAGTACCTTTCTGGTTGTTTTCTTTCCCCCCATCCCCGTGATGTCCGTCGGGGGGGCTGGCGGAGCTCTGCAGGCGGATGTCCGGCTCATTCTGGGGAGGGCTGGGATGGTTTCGGCCTCGCATTGCCCGACGCGGAGAGAAGCTGTGCTGCGGGGCTCGTTCTCCTCGGCGCGGCGCGGCCCCGCCCCCTCGCTCGCGTTTGCCGCGGCGACGCAGGGGGGCGTGGCCCGGGTTTTCGCCTCGGCACATGCGCGGGTGGGCGGACGTGAGGGGGAGCACTTCCGGTGTACGGCGGCGGGCGGGAGCTGCGACGGTCGGTACCGGGGGAGACGGGGGGACCGGAGCCGAGGAGGGCGGGAGCGGGCGGGCGGGGTGGCGGCGGCGGCGGCGGCGGCGCGGAGGTGTGCAGGGCCAGTTCGGGGGGTTTGTGGGGTGGCGGGACCGGGCTGGGGGGCTCGGGGGGCGGTCTGGGCCTGTTTGGGGGTGTACAGCCGAGTGGGGGGTCCCCGGGGGAAACAGGGCCGATTCAGGCCCCCCCGTCCCCCGCTGCCGCCCCCTCACCCCCCGCTCGCTCCCCGCAGGTGGCGGCAGCCCCGGCCGCAGCGCAGGGTGCCCGGGGCCGGCCTGGCGGGGCGCTTGGCTCCGCTCTGGGCTCCGCTCTCAGCTCCCCCCCCGCCCCCGGCAGGTCAGCCCGGCCGTGCCCCCTTCGCCCGCCTCCAGCCCACGGCCGAGTCCCCCCAGGTACCCCCGAGATGGGCCGGGTGGTGGGCACGGGCATTGCTGGGAGCCCGTGGGCAGCCCTGGGACCCCCTTAAAGCCCACGGAGACCCCCGGCGCCCCCTTGTCTCCCCCAGAGCCGACGGGGAGCCGTAGCTGTGGAGTCAGCTTAAGGAGTCTGCCGTAAGAACTGCTGCTTTTTGGAGCGTTGGGGGAGGGGGAGGGTTGTCGGTGTGGGGAGTGGAGGTGTGTGGGCGGAGTCCGTGTCGTGAGAGAGGTTTGGGGGTGTTGAGCAGATTTGGGGGAGTGGGGGAGGGGTCCCCTCCTTTGGAGCTCCCTGGTTGGATTTTTCTCAACTGTGGGAGGCAGCGGGAAGGGGGGGGAAATAGAGTGAGTTGCTGTGTTTCAGTCCTTGGTTGAGAGTCAGCGACTCTGCTCCCTTGCTGCTCAGCAGACTATTAGCTCCGTGGGGCTGTTTCTCCAGGCAGGCTACGACTACAGAAACGGACCGACTTCCTCGGAAGAGTTGTTAGCGGTGACGTCTCCTGTGAACGTGCTGCCTGACGTTGGATAGACCTGGCACCACGCAGCAGCTCAGAGCCCCACAGCGTATGCTGCCATGCTCATTTGGCTCCATCAAATCCTCCGACCTGAGAATACCAAAGGTACGGAGTTGAAACGAGCTCAACACACAGTGCTTGCTGATTGCACCTGCTCCCTCAGGGGAGCGCCCGCAGCGGTGGGATGGGAGGAGGGAGGACAGCACGAGGGCTAGAGACAAACATTTTATTTCTTTAACATTTCACATACGGGGTACCCCAGAGGGGTTCCCGGCCCCACACCCCACAGCCGCTCAGTATTCGGGGCACTGTTGGTCTTCTGGGCCTGGCGCTGTCACCACTTGCAGGGCTGGCAGAAGCAGACACGGCTAGTGGCATCTCCACCAGCCCTTCAGGTAGCCCCACAGCCAGGCGCAGCCCTGCCGTGGGCATCTTCCTGCCCTGCACAGCCCTGGGTCTGCCTGGCCACACTCCCTGCCCATGGTCTTACAGGACTCCTCCCTCTTTGCCTTCAAGGCCTGGAAAGCGCAGGTGATCTCCCGCTCCACCTTGTCCATGTCCATGGCTGGGGGCCTTCCGGGGGACAGGTGCTCGTCCGTGGGCCTCTGTGTCCTGTCCATCCCCTGCTGGGGAACCCACTCTTTCTCGGTCCCTGCTGGCAGCTCCTGTGGAGGCTCCTGGCTGAGGACCAGCCCCGGTTTCCCCACTGCCCCACCAGCAGCCATGGGAGAGCGGGGTTGTCCTGAGTGTGTGAGCACCACTGGCTCTGTTGCTGCACTGGGCCAGGGCTCCAGGAAGTGGTAGAGGGAGCTCTGGGAAGAGGAGCTGCTCCTCAACAGGCTGCTGCAGTCCTCCGAGTTGGCCAGCGAGCACAGGCTGCAGGGGCTCTTGCGGTGGCCCTCGGGGGGCCCAGGAGCCCGGGGGGTGCCTGGACCAGAAGGAGCTGTCCCCAGTGATAGGACCTATAGGCGGCAGAGGAGGGCAGGGGGACCTGGGGGCTTTGGGGGGACAGGGGGTAGAGAGAGGCATCACTGCTCAGATGGTATATGGTTGGCAGGGAGCCCAGTGGGTCCTGTGGGGCCCGGTGCTGCCTCCTCGCTGCCTCCTCGGTTGCCCTGCAGAGGAGGGGAGAGAAGAGACCCGCTGCACCCCGTCTCCTCCGCTGGAGCCTGTGGGCAGCACCCCCTCCTCAGCAGGCGGGCAGGGCTGCCCAGCGCAGGCAGGGCACGGGCTGAGGGTCTGGGGCAGGATCTGGGGGTCTCCCCCACACTCCCTGCTTCTCCTGCGTCGACTTGAGCTCCTATCCTTCATCTGCTAGTCAAGAAGCTGCTGAGGGAGGGGACGGAGTGAGCGGCCGGCAGCCCCCGGCACAGCCCCGGCTCAGGGCTGCCGTGGGGTGTGGGCTGTTTGCATGGTGCGCGGTGCCAGGGCCACTCACCGCTCTGCTCCTCTGGGCGGGCTCTCGTGTCTGTCGCCTCTTGCTTTGGCTTCTTCCAGTCCCTCTGCAGGACCCCGGGAGCTGGGTGAGACGGGAGCAGCTCCCAGCCCTGCGCCGCAGCCCCCCACACCACCCCACGCTGTGGCACAGTGCGGTGCAGCAGTCGCCTACCTGGAGCCGCTTGGTCCGTAGCACAGAAGAGACCGCGCTGAGCCCCATCAAAAGCATCACGAGCGGAGCCAGGTGAGCTGTGGGGGGGACATTGGAGTCCCTCCTGGCACCAGCTGCGGTGCAGCCGCGCAACCCTGGGGTGCCCCCCATGGGAAATGTTAAAGAAATAAAATGTTGGTCTCTATCCCTGGTGCTGTGGTTCCTCCTCCCATCCCGCGGCTGGGGCTGTGCCCCCCTCAGTGCCCGACCCAGTGGGACAGGCTGGCACTGCTGGCACCCACCAACCTGGGGGGGTGGTGGTGTCGGGGGAGCTGGGTGGGCTGGAGAAAGGGAGGAAGCACCTCTTGAAACCAGCTCGGCCCTCCCCAGCCACAAAACCCTCCCCAGAGGCACCAGAGGGGACCCCCAGATCCTTGAAGGGCCCCCCCAGACTCCCTCTGGCCTGCAAGATTCCCCCCCCAGGACCCCATAAGGGCCGCCCAGGACCCCTAACGGACACCCTAGTGGCGTCCCAAATCTGGGTTCTTTACCTGCTGGGCAAGCCAGTAACACACTGTGTGGGAGCAGCCAGCCGAGCCGGTTTCAGAGCACAAGAGGTGAGAGGCAGGGAGCTACCGTCCCACTCAGCTCCATCCCCGCCGTGCCTTGGCTGTGCAGAGAGAACTTGGGGGCAGCTGCAAAACAGCTCAGCCCGGGCTTATCTCAAGATGGCACAGAACAACCAAAACCAAATGGCCCTTAACAAACAAAATGCCCCGAGTCCCATCCCACCACTCTTCCCGTGACGTTGAGCGCCGGACATCACAAATTGGCAACAGAGACTTCGCTATGGCACCACCAGAGGGAAATATCCCAGACAGTGTAATCCACTCGGGCATAATCCTGCACCCTCACCGAGTCAGGAAATATAAACCGCAGGGTCTGGGGAGACAAATGGGGAATCCTCCAAGGATACAGCTGGCCCCTCGGAGATCCGCCCCCCCCCCATCCAGGACGCTCTACAGGGTAACTTCCCCGGGATGGAGCGACCTCACCTGAGAGAGAGAGGGTAAGTGACTAAGAAACATCCGTACGGTATAGGGCATGTGATTGAGTTTGTGACTGGTGCACTCTTTTAAGGTATTAATATCTAGCGCCCTTGTGGTTTGTGTTGCTATTTTTCAGGGGCATTTGTAGCTCGCAATAGTGGATCCTGCTAATTTCTTTTAAATTGCAATGGTGTAATCGCCATCGCACACACAGAACTTGCAATAGTGATGTATTGGACCCGTGAGCGAAGTCCAAAGAAATTGTTAATTTGAACCTCTCAGTGAAGCCCTTTTTCCCGTTTCGTCACACTCCCCGAGCCACTGGGTAAAGCGACACCTGGCAAAAAAACCACCACCACCCCAAAAAAAACCCCACACCACATCCCCCACTCCCCACCCACCCCTTCTCCCCCCATCACAGCCATGGGGCAAACTCCCACCACGACCCCCCAATCTCAGCTCGGCCGTGACCCCCCCGAGACACTGGAACGAAAGCAGCGGAGAGCGAGCTCAGGCTCTTGTGAGCTGGAGAGATTTCTCTTTGTTTTTTGATGTTGTCATTGGGTGGGATTTGGTTGGTTTTTTTCACAGAACACTTTGCAGTGTGGTGTCACAGTTTCCGGGGCCGGCACTGGCACCGCCACCTCACCCCCGGCTCTCGTCCCTTCTCTTGCCCGATAGCTTTCACCACTTTCCTTGCTTGGTTTGGTTGGTTTTTTTTTTTCCTTTTAACCTTTCTTTTTTAATATTTGGGGTTTTTGTTTCCTTTTCCTTTTTTTTCTCTTCCCTCCCCTTTTTTCATTTTCCCTTTTTTTCTTTTTCCCCCTTTTTTCTTCCCCCCCTTTTATCTCCTTTTTCTCTTTGTTCTTCTTTCCCCTCTTTTTTTTTCTCCCCCCATTTTTTTCTTTTGGTTTTTTTCTTTTTCTCTTTTCAAATATCTCTCAAGCTTTCTCCGAATGAACGGCCCCTGGCTCTCAGCCAGCGGAAGGAGACTATGGAAGAGCTCTGGCACCCGTGGGATTGCCTTCCTTCTCCTGCCTCGCACTCAGTAAGAGTGTGTTTTCCAACTCATTTTTTTTTTTATTAAGAAAATAAACAAAAATAATGCTCCAGCTATCAGTTTTACAAGGCATAGAAAATCTGTAAAAGGGAAACAGAAGCGCAATGTTCTGAGGTATGAAAACCTGAGGTAGTTTTTGTGTGTGGATGTGTGTGTGTCATTTGGGGTTGGGGGTTGTGTGTGTTTTATTTTTGAAATTAAAAAAAAAAAAAAATTTTGCTAGTGTTTTGGGTTTTTTTTCCCCCAGCCCTGGGCTGACAACCTCTTAGAAATCTGTTTTCCCCCCCTGCCCCTCTTTTCCCACCTTCTCTCCTTGCAACCGGGATCTTTCCCCAAAGCGTTTACGGCCGAGCACGGCCTTTCTTTAACCTCTAGAAAAGCCGGCTTGTGCTAAAAAACAAACATCCCCCTCCCGCCCCCACCCCCTCTGAAATGAAATAAATAAATAAATAAATAAATAAAATCCTTACAAAACTTAAAAATCGCCGTTAGTTTTGTTATCGTTACATTAATTCTAAAAACTGATGAGCCGCTGCGCTGTGTGCCGCAGCCCAACCTCCCCCCCTCAACGCTGGGTGAGCTCCTCTGGCCATGCCTGGGATGAAAAACCGGTGGCTTTTAGGAAATAAAAAATAAAAAATTAAAAAAAAAAAAGAATAATAAAACCTCTCTTTCTCTCTCTCTCTGCCTGTGTTAGTCCAACTAAAGGGATAGCGTCGGGAGGCGAGGGAGGAGGAAGGGGGAGGCTGTGGGATGGAGAGAGCCCTCCCCGTACCCCTCGGCTGTGCATCCTCGCAGCGCCATGGAGAATGGGGGGCTGTGTGTTTGGGGGGCTCTTTGGTTTGCTCCCCTGACCTGCTGGGGGTGGGGGAGGAGGATTTGGGAGGGGGGGGATGTCCGGCGGCGGGGTTACATTCATCGGGCGGTGCTGGGCGGCACGGCGGGAGCCTCCCTTGCTGTGCTGCGAGGCCGGGGCTCCCGGAGCGTGTTTCTGCTCCTGCTGCTTCACCTGCTGGAGCATTTCCCTCATCTTGCGCTGTGCAGTCTTGGGGAGGAGAGGGGAAAAGCAAGAGGTGGGGGTCAGGGCACCGCTTCTCCCCCCACCAACCACTCCCGAGCCCCCATCGAGCATCTCGCTGCTCCCAACTTGTCACTCTGGACAAGCTGTAATTAATTTCAGGTTGGTTGGTTGGTTGTTTTTTTAACTTGTGCTTCACTCCTCGAGAGAGCCTGAATTTTCTGGGGGGTCGCCATGCCACCTAAGTGTACAGGAGACAAGGTTATGGAAGATGCACCCAGGTGGGATGCGCATGGATTTGCCCGCACCGGGGAGTCCATTCACACCCCGGGTGCTGCTCTGCACAGCATCCAAAACACCTATTTTTAGATCAATCAAGCCAATCTTCAATTTCAGCGCTCGCACAGCCGGGGGGAGCTACCGAAACACCTTCAGTGCCTCTTGGGGACACAGGGACCTCCCAAAAGAAGAGCAGCAGGTCGCTCGGTGGTGCTGGGCTCAGCAAGCCCCACACCTTTCCTCGGTGGATGAAAGTGGCCGGGGAAGATCAGGTAAAGCCACAGCCAAACCGTACCTGACTGGCAAAGAAATGCCCAATGATTTTAACGATGACCTCCTCGTTCTCGTCCAGGGTTTGGTCTCATGGCACAAGGACTTCCGCACTGGTTAAGTTTTGCAGTTCGTTCACCTGGAGCGAACCACAAGAGGCTTCTGTTGTGGAAGAGCCAAAATCCTCCACTGCCGGTGTCACCACGGCACCAGGCACCCTGTGTGTCTCCCCCTTCCTTGGGACCAACGAGAACCACCACCAGGACATGGGGGCTGAGGGTCAAGATGTCGCTGAAACCACTGTGCACCCGGGATTTGTCCCCCTGGGGTGGGCAGGGGTGATGGGTGATGCCCAACTCTGCATCCCCGGGGCACCACCACCTACCGTTTTGCCACCTTTGCCTATCACGTGGCCGGCTGCGAAGGAAGGCACCTTGATGTGGGCTTCAAGCTTCACTTCTTCTTTCGCGTTAAAGAAGTTTGCCTCTTTCAGCTTCCCAAATATTCACCCCTGGGCCTGGGGAGGAGACGGACGGGAAGGAAAACCATCAGGCAGCGCCCGCTGTGCCTCTCCATCCCCAAAGCTGATAATGTCCCCACGTCCAGCAGCATCAAAACCACGGTACCCAGCAAAGAGCTCCCCCGGCGCTGAGGGAGGCCAAGCCAGGCTGGCAGCACAGTGGTGACCACAGGGACGCCTGCGACTTGTCCCTTACTGTCCCCCACCCCATAGCCCCCACCCAGCGCACCCTGAACTGAGCCTCGGGCGGCCCTGTGATGATGACCATCCGCTCGCTGCCCTCGGGACCTTCTGCCGGGGTGATCTGGGGAGGGATGGGGGAGAGGGAGCATGAGCGCGGCCCCCACTTTGGCGAGACCTTCCCTCTGTGGCATTTCCCCCCCAGTGCAGGGCAACCCCCCCATGCAGGAGCATCCCCTCCCACCTGAGCCGGGGTGATAACCGGGTGCTGCAGGCCTGGCCTTCTACTAACGACAGGCCGGAGAGGTGGGCACATGCCAACCTCATGAAGTTCAATGAGGCCCAGTGCAAGGTCCTGCACCTGGGTCGGGGCAATCCCAAGCCCAAAATCCAGGCTGGGCGGAGAAGGGATGGAGCGCAGCCCTGGGGAGAAGGACCTGGGGGTGCTGATTGATGAGAAGCTCAACATGAGCCAGCAACACGTGATCGCAGCCCAGAAAGCCATCCATATCCCAGGCTGCATCAGAAGAAGTGGGCCAGCAGGGCGAGGGATGTGGTTCTGCCCCTCTGCTGCGTTCTGGTGAGACCCCACCTGGAGTACTGTGTCCAGCTCTGGAGCCCCCAACATAGGAAAGACATGGACCTGCTGGAGCGGGGCCAGAGGAGGCCACAGAGATGCTGAGAGGGCTGGAGCCCCTCTGCTGGGAGGACAGGCTGAGCGTTGGGGTTGTTCAGCCTGGAGCAGGCGCCGGCCGGGGGGGCTCCGTACAGACCTGAGAGGTACACCCAGGAGCTCCATGGTGGGAGAGAAAACGAGGGTCAGTGACGGCCCCAGCGTGCCAGACCCTTCCCCGCCACCCCCAGCCCGACGCAGAGCAGCGTGCCACCACAGTGAGCCCGGCAGGGACACAGGGACAACCCTTCAGGCCCTGAAACCCCCCCTCACAGAGCACGGGGGCACCCGAGGGTGCATTGGGGTGAGCTGCAGCCCCGACCCAGCACCCAGGTACCCCCAGTTCCTCCCCGCTGCCATCTTTCTGCCTGTGTCCTGCCTTTGTAGGGGAAAACCGGCCCCAACGGCCTTTCAGAGCAGCCGCAACCCCGCAAAGCTGAAACCGTGCTGTGACCACCATCGGTCCCCTGCGCAGAAAGTAGGGGGTTGGCGAGAACCGAGCACCATGTCTGGTTTGGCTCTGATTCCCATCATTGTTTCACTTTTTCAGGTCCAAGAGAAGAGAAAGCCAAGGCTGAGGAAGATGTTCCCCCAAGACCTGGGCTGGGGACAGGGGGGAAAGCAGCAAGGGGTGCGTGCCAGCACCCCAACCCAAGTCAACCCAGCCCAAAGCCTCGTCAACTCTTGCATGTCTCAAATCCATCAGAAATCTCCCCTGGCAGTAGACACAACTCTCTCCTGCTCTGCATTCCAGCAAGTGCAACCAGATGCTACCTGCAAACCACCATTTCTCACATGGAGGACGAGCAGACCCAGCTCCCCTGCCCAGGCTGGACGCCGCTCTCGCTCCCAGCCCTCTAGTTAAACCCGCTGCGCTGAGGTTGTGCTCCCTCTCACACTGAGCCCATGCTCCCCGTGTCCACCCTCTGCTTCTGGCCACGGGCTGCTCCATGGCTCCTACACCAACATGTCCTCTCCTGCCCAGCCAGTCCTCAAGGCCAGCGTGGACACCGCACCTCCTCACTTCCCTCCCTTCACCAGGAGCCTCATTCCTTCTCCTCCATCCTTCCCAGGTCTCTACAGCTCCACAGTTGAAGCTACTGCCACCGGCCCCAGGTCCTGCTGAGGATGCAGTCAGAAATGACCACTCCACGGTGTGAAACGTAAAGTACTTGGGTGGAAGGAGCAGAGGCCTCACCAGGGTGGCTTCAATAAGGTCCCACAAAGTTTTGGGCTGAAGGGGGTCCCACCAAACGCTGCCCTTTGGGACACCTGCCCAGCTCTTCTCCAATACGCCAACAAATGCTCAACCAGACGCTTCCCCAAGGCCGCGCTTGCTCGGGCGGTCGCTGCGGGCAGAGCATCCTCCCGCACAGCCAGACCAACCGACCCTTCTCAGTGCCCTCCGGGGCCACCGTGCACATCACACTCACATGCCCCTCCGCACCACCAGCCTGGCACTCACCCTTCTCCTCCGACGGCTCTGCTGCTGGCGTTGCCAGGAGAAGAAAACAGCACAAGTAAACTTCAGACAACAGCACAAGTGAACTTCAGAACTCAGCTTGGCCACTGCAGTTAAAGACAATAAGAAGAGATTCTTTGAGTATATCAATAGAAAAAGGAAGATTAGGGAAAATGTAGGCCCGCTGGCGAATGAGACAGGTGCCCTAGTGGTGGAAGACACAGAGAAGGCAGAGTTCCTGAATGCCGCCTTTTCTTCGGTCTTCACTGCTAAAGCTGTCCCTCACGAATCCCATACTCTGAAGGCAAAGGAGAAGGTCTGGAGAGAGGAAGATTTTCCCTTAGTTGAGGAGGACTGGGTCAGAGACCACTTGGACATTCATAAGTCCATGGGCCCTGACGAGATGCACCCGTGAGTGCTGAGAGAGCTGGCAGATGTTATTGCTGGACCACTCTCCATCGTCTTTGAAAGGTCACGGAGAACAGGAGAGGTGTCTGAGGACTGGAGGAAGGCTGACATCACTCCGATCTTCAAAAAAGGCAAGAAGGAGGACCCAGGGAACTAAAGACCAATTAGTCTCACCTCTGCCCCTGGGAAAGTAATGGAGCGACTCATTCTGGATGTCATCTCCAAACACGTTGAGGAACAGGAAGTTATTGGAAGTGGTCAACATGGATTTACCAAGGGTAAATCATGCTTGACCAATCTGATAGCTTTCTATGATGTTATAACTGGTTGGCTGGATGAGGGGAGAGTCGTAGATGTCATCTACCTTGACTTTAGCAAGGCTTTTCACACTGTCTCCCACAACATCCTCATTGGGAAGCTGAGGAAGTATGGGCTAGATGAGGCGACAGCGAGGTGGACTG
This sequence comes from Vanellus vanellus, assembly GCF_965231255.1. Taxonomy (NCBI): domain Eukaryota; kingdom Metazoa; phylum Chordata; class Aves; order Charadriiformes; family Charadriidae; genus Vanellus; species Vanellus vanellus. The sequence goes on along the minus strand of NW_028127638.1, from coordinate 288,424 downwards.
AGAGTTGGCTGCGGGACAGAACTCAGAGGGTTGTGATCAGTGGCACAGAGTCTAGTTGGAGGCCTGTAACCAGTGGTGTCCCCCAGGGATCAATACTGGGTCCAATTTTGTTTAATATATTCATTAATGAGCTGGATGAGGGGGCAGAGTGTATCCTCAGCAAGTTTGCTGATGATACCAAACTGGGTGGGGTGGCTGACACCCCAGAGGGCCGTGCTGCCATCCAGCGTGACCTGGACAGGCTGGAGAGCTGGGCAGAGAAGAACCTAATGAGGTTCAACAAAAGCAAGTGCAAGGTGCTGCACCTGGGGAGGAAGAATGTAAAGCACCAGTATCGGTTAGGGGCGGACCTGCTGGGAAGTAGCTCTGAGGAGAAGGATCTGGGGCTCATGGTAGACAGTAAATTATCCATGACCCAGCAATGTGCCCTTGTTGCCAAAAAGGCCAATGGAATCCTGGGCTGCATAGGGAAGAGTGTGTGGCCAGTAGGTCAAAGGAGGTCATTCTCCCCCTCTACTCTGCACTGGTGAGGCCACAACTGCAATACTGTGTCCAGTTTTGGGCTCCCCAGTTCAAGAGGGAGCGAGTCCAGCAAAGGGCAACTAAGATGATGAAGGGATTGGAGCATCTGCCTTATGAGGAAAGGCTGAGAGAGCTGGGACTCTTTAGCCTGGAGAAGAGAAGGCTGAGGGGAGACCTTATTATGGCGTACAAGTATCTAAAGGGTGGGTTGAAGGAGGATGGAGCCAGGCTCTTTTCTATGGTTCCCAGTGACAGGACGAGGGGCAATGGGCACAAGTTAGAACACAGGAAGTTCCGTTCAAATACATGGAAACACTTCTTTACGGTGAGGGTGACAGAGCACTGGCCCAGGCTGCCCAGGGAGGCTGTGGAGTCCCCTTCCCTGGAGATTTTCAAGACCCACCTGGATGCAGTCCTGAGTCATGTGCTCTGGGCAATCCTGCTTTAGCAGGGGAGTGGGGCTGGATGATCTCTAGAGGTCCCTTCCAACTCTGAAAACTCCGTGATTCCATAGCGGAAATTGCTAAAATAGCATTAACTGCACGAGAGTCCAGGAGATCGGGCATCTCAGACTGAGTTCGTGCTTAAGGAAAGTTCAGAGTTACGAGATTGCCCTGATCCAACAAAATCTAACGCAGATGCTTCAAAACTTAAGCGACAGCCTCACTCTGATTTGCCAGGATGTTATGAATCACCTATGAAGAAGTCTAATACTGCAAGTTTCACAGGGGAAGGTACTATGTTAGCAGACTTTAATGAAGATGTCCCTTTTTGATATGATCCAGTTGAAAAATGGAGGCAAATAACGCAAAAGGCACTGGACAGTGGAGATACAGCATGTGGAAATGCAATAGCGTGTCCCGTCTTACGACGAACGGATCAGCCTAATGAGCACTCGCCTTTTCCTTATGGAGTAATTAAAGACTTGAGACAAACTCTTATGCAAAATGGGTTAAGTGCACCACATACTCAAAGTTTGCTACAAGGAATATTTGGGGGGAATGAGTTAACACCCTATGATATTTGGCAAATTACACGTTTAATACTTACTCCTACGCAAATGGTATTATTTGAGTCAATGTGGAAATCTGCTTGCCAAGCGGCAGCCCTTGCAAGCAGCGAATGCTGCTGCGAAAGAGTCTTTGTTAACGCAGCTTGTTGTGGGAAATGCTAATTATGAATGTCAGTGTATTTTGCGTTCATTACAAAATCCAACGATAGTGCAAATGATTGAGGCACGTCAAAGAATCGGTTCTAACTCTCATAACATGGAGATGTTGGCGACAACTTTTGCTGCAGCGGTGAAAGTACGAGGAAGTTGGTTTTTGTGTGGGCCGGCTATAGCCCAGCGGTTACTTTGGTCTTTCACAAGTGTGTGTCGCGTGAATCAGTCAGATCATTCAGAATCTGTGCGTAAAAACATTCAAATGTTAAAGGAGGGGGTCAGAAAGTTGCAAGTAGACAATGAATGGAATTGGTTGAACGATTTGTTATCTGGTTGGGGAATTACAGGATGGATAGCTGCAATTATTAAGACAGGATTAATGATATTGATCATAATTTTTTTTATAGCATTAATTTTTCCATGTTTATACTCTTGTCTGCAAAGGGCCCTGCAGAAGATGATAAACTCGGCGTTTCTAATTGAAAAACAAAAAAGGGGGAGATGTGGGGACTGAGGCAAAAGAAGGGTTAAGTGGGGTAGAACTAATAGGGAGGAATAAGCAGCTGCAGCACTGTTCTGGCAGACCACGAAGTTGTGTGAAGCTCCTCCCGAGATAAGGAGGTGCTGCTCACAGGGAAGAGAGATTCCCTTTTCGGTGGGAACGTGATCTTTTGGAGTACGCGATGGTGTAAACAAGCAAAGTAGGCAATTACTGGCCGTGGTAGAAAAGTATGTAAAGAGCACGCTTGCTTAATACAGCGGATGTCGGTTTCGATCCTGCATATCGCAGTCCACGCATTCCCACCGCCACACGCCCCCTCCCCCGCGGGCCGCCCCCCGGCCCCGGCAGCGCCCCGCTCCGCCCGCCCGCCCCCGCCCTGGGCAGGAGCTCCCCGAGCCCGCGCCGCCCCGCCGGAGCGCAGCGGGACGAGCAGCTGCAGCGCCCGGTGCCGCGGGGCCGGTTCCTGCGCGCCGTCACCCGCGGCGGGAGGAGCCGCACCGCGCCCGCGGGCACCGGCGGGGCTCGGCTCCGCTCGGATGGGGTCGGCGGGGGTCGGATCTGTTCGGCCCATCCATCCCCCAGTGCTTGGAGGGGAGAAGGGAACCCCCTCTCTTTGCCAGCGCCGCCTCCTCCCCACAGTGTCCCCCAGAGAAGGCTCTGAACTCGGGACGATGCCAACGCGGGGGGGGAGTGCAGTCTCTGCCCTCCGGCACCCACTCCGAGGGGATCTTCCGCTCTCTGACCATCTCCTGCTCCCGCTGCGGGGAGTTCCTGCTCTGGATGGATCCAGCCGGTTATGGAGGTATCGAGGGAAGTTGGACTCTCGCGTCCGCTACGGGGAGGTCAGAGCTGGGAAGCGCTCCGTACCCCGGCAGCAGCGGGGGGGGTCGAGCTGAGCAGGGAGGTGTTGGCCGGGCAGGAGGAACTGCTGCGCTGTCCCTGTCTCCCTCCAGAAGGACAGCGGCAAGAGAGGAGTGTGGGAGGAGGAGGTGGCGGGGGCAGAAGAGGAGGGGGAAGGGGAGCCGAACGCGGAGGAGCTGCGGGAGAAGAGCTGGACCATGGGGCTGTCCTGCCCCCCGCTGCCGGGCACGGGGGTCTGGGGGCACCGAGGGCTGGAGCTGTGCTCCGCAGGGCTGTGCTGGCCCCCAGGTGCGGTTTTAATGTTGAATTTCTGTAAATGACTGGCTTGTAGAAGGCATGTGTAGATTTGGGGAGGGGGGAAGCAGGAGCTGTGGCCGTGGGGGGGTGCATGCAGCTGAGGGGGTGGAGCTGTGACCTTGCTGGGCAGGAAGGACCACGGACCTGTCCGTGTCTGATCCCTGCAGCCCCCCCGGCTGTCCCCCTGCAGCTCTAGGGGAAGGGGCTGCCAGCGTCGGACAGGCGGCTCCTGCTCCTGCCCCCCTCCGGGGGAAAAGGGTCCCCGGGGCTGCGGGCAGAGCCCCTCCTGTGCTCCCCGGGGGCTCTCGGGAGGTGCCCGACAAGGTGCCGTCAGGAGCGACCTCCTCTTGCAGTAGCAGCGGGGGGGGCAGTGCCGCCCGAACCAAGGTGCCTGCCTGTGTCAGGTTCTGCAGGCAGCCTGTGGGCAGGGACGGTGCCCGGAGGGGGCTGGGGGGACCCCGCGCTCTTCCCACATGCCTGCAGCAGGGCAAGCAGCCCCAGGGCCCTCCAGCTCCCCACGAGCGCTGGGGGATGTGCCTGTCCCCACCATGGCCCCGCTACGGGGAAACAACATCCAGTGAGACATTGCAACATGGCAAAATGCATAGCAAGAGTCGTAGCTGAGAGGTTCCTGAATGGTGACCCTGGGGCAGCTCTACCTTGGAAGTGGCAGAGAGCAGAGCCATCTGGAGCCATAGAGCAGCGGCTTTGGCAACCAGATAAGGACAATTGACCAAAACAATACAGTGATTAAAAAGGAGTCAACGACTCCCAGAGGATTCTGAAGGACCACCGAGAGACTATAATGCGCATACCGGGGTGCGTAGTAGCCTATGGTAATGAGTTCCCGGAAAAGTAACGAACATGTTAATCATTTCCCCAAAACCTTGTGAATGTGTATATATGGCATGTCTATAAGCTGTATAACTAACCCTTTAGGGTGTGCAAGTTTGGAGGAGCGATCCCCCTTGCACCCAGCGCTGCAATAGACATAGCTGCTTTATAACTCTGCGTGAGTTGTGGAGTTTGTTTCCACACGTCAGCACTGCAGGGCTCAAGGATGGGGACACCCCCCCTCTCCCCCGTCCCCTCCGTTCTGCCCGCAGGGAGCAGCCCCAGGCAGGGATGCTGAGCATGGGGGTTTCTTGACAGGCCTGGGGCTGGTAGCGGTGACACTTGGCTGTAGGACATGTCCCACCCAGGCAGGGGTGCAACTCCTTCTGGGGGCAGCATGTCACTGAGAGCTGGGGGGGACTTGGATGGTCTCGGGCAGAGTGAGTGTTACCCCAGCCTGCCACCATGGCCCTTTGCAGCTCCGGCGGTACCCGGGCAGGGATGGGATGGGCTGGCCTGCGGCTGGAGCACCCGAGGGTGATGCCCCCCCACCACAGAGCATCCTCAGACCAATGGGCTCTGTGGGGATGGTGGGGCAGGGCTGGATAAAGGATGCGGGGCAGCGGGGCCAGGGCAGGGCCAGGGCCATCACCTGTAGCTGTAGCCAAGGAGAAGCCGAAGTCCTTTTGGGGTAAAGGTGGTGGAAGGAGTAGCGAGGGCGGCACTCGCTGTCGGACAGGTCCAGGTTGCAGTTCCAGCCGATGGTCACACTGATCACCCAGTCCTGCAGCAGGGACCAGCAGACCTCGCACAGTGCCAGCACACTGCGCGCACAGCATCCCAACGGGCACGGCACCACCATGGTCACAGCATCTCCAGGGGCACGGCATCCCCATGGGTACAGCACCTACGTCCCTGCAGGCGTAGAATCTCCACAGACATGGCAATCCCCCAGGCACAGCACCCCAGTGGGCATGGCATCCCTGCGGGCACAGCATGTCCACGGCTATGGCATCCCTGGGGGCATGCAGCATCCCCCCAACCCACGCTGCTCCCGCCCGGCCACGAGCACAGCCCCATCCTCGCCCTCCCCAGCAGGACGGGGCTGGGTTGCCACAGGCGTTGGGCCACAGGCCCTTGCCAGGGACGCCGTTGGCACTGCCTGCTGGCCCAAGAGTGCCCGGGAAGGGGCTTCCCAGAGGAGCTGGCCGGGCAGCAAGGAGCAGGTCCCAAAGGACGGGAAGACGCTGGGGACGGGCAGGGGGGCAGAGAGCGGGGGAAGGATGGAACAGCGTCGAGTGCCTCTCCTGGGGGGGACTTGCCTGCTCCCGCAGGTGCAGAGGGCAGGGAGGGCCCTGCGGGGACGCTGCGCTGCTCGGCCACCCGCCCCCCATCCCCGGCAGAGGCGGGAGGGAGTCCCGGGGAGGCGGCACTGCCTCGCTCCGGCCGCGCCTGCCGCCTGCTCCCCCCGCCCGGCTCGGCCCGGCTCTGCCCGCACGGCTGGCTGGATCGGCTCGGCTGGGCTCGGCTCGAGTGGGCTGCGACCCTGCGGGCCCGGGCCGGGCCGTGCGGCGGGAGCCCCGGCGGAGCGGCGGGGCAGGTGTGGGCGCGGAGGGGGCCGGGGGTCCCGGTGGGTGCGTGCGGGGGCTGCGGGCAGGGGGCGTGTGGGCCTCGCTCCGCGGAGGCTGCGGAGGCCGCGGCGGGGCCCGAGGGCAGAAGCGCGGGGCCGGCGGGCCCGTGAGCGGGTCCCCGCGGGAGCGGGCAGCGGCGCAGCCGTCGGGCGTCCCCCGGGCGCGGCCCCGCCCCTGCCCGCTGCTGCCGGGGGTCTGGCGGGGCGGCCGTCGGCGGGCAGCGGGGGTGCGGAGAGGGGCCGGGCTGCGGCCGCTGGCGGCGCTCCCCCCGGTGCCGGCGGGGACGGGGACGGGGACGGGGACGGGGACGGGGACGGGGACGGGCCCGGGGAGAGGCGGGCTGGCGGCGGGGCAGAGGCTGCGGGGCTCCCCCGGGGCACAGGGTCGGGCCCGGGCCGGTGGAGACGCTCTCGGGCTGCGGCCGGGACAGACGAGGCCCAGCCGGCGGCTCTGGCAGAGGAGACGGAGGCTCCGCTTCGATTGCCCGCTCCGTCCTGAGGCAGCATGGCGCCTGCAGCCTGTGCAAGCAGGCCGTGCCCGGCCCAGGGCAGAAGACCCCCGGGGGGCTCGTGCAGGGAGGTCCCGGAGGTGCCCCTGCCAAGCTGGCACAGGGAGGAGAGGCGGAGGGATGGAGGGCACCGCTGGACTCCCGCTCCTGCCAGGACAGGGAACCGCTGGCCACAACTGGCCCCGAGGAGCCCTGGCAAGGGGCCGTGCTCGGGGCTGCAGAGGAAGGCGAAAGACCCCCGGGGGCCCGTGCCAGTGTGCCCCGGGGAAAAAATTCCTTCCTGACCCCAAAAGTGGCGATGGGCTGTTCCCTGAGGACTCGAGCAAGACCTTTTGCGAGGCCTCCAGGGCAGCGGTGGCTCCAGGGGACACCAGCACCGCCCAACCCCTCCTCTGCTTCCATTGGGGGCACCTCAGGGCCATCCCACAATGGAAAACTGACATGGTTTTCTCTACCAAAACACTCTTTTTCTATGAAAATGTATCCTCCAGGGTCCACCCAAGACTCCTCCCAGGCAACTCCTGCAGGCTCTTGATCACAGCTTTAGGGATGTGAGATCCCAGGAAGCAACCCCAGACTCCTCCAGGGAAGATACCCGAGATGATTTTTCTCCTTGGACAATGCTCCATCCTCTGGGATGCACCCGAGACTTATCCCAGCTATGTCCCAGGTATGGCCCTGAGTCTTTTTTTCCAGTGTTTTGGTGACCTGTGATCCCGGGTAGCAACCCCAGAGTCCTCCAGGGAAGATACCAAAGATGATTTTTCTCCTTAGGAATGAGCTATGCTGCAGGAATCACTCAGAACTCCTCCCAGGCATCTCCCACAGTCTTTATTCCGGTGGTTGAGGGTCTGGTCATCCCGGGTAGCAACCCCAGGCTCCTCCAGGGAAGACAGCCAAGATGATTTTTCTCATTGGACAATGCTCCATCTCTGGGATGCATCCGAGACTCCTTGCAGGTATGTTTCTGAGTCTTTTTTTCCGGTGGTTTGGGGCCCCGTGACCCCAGGTAGGAACCCCAGACTCCTCCAGGGAAGATACAAAAGATGATTTTTATCCTTGGGCAAAGCTCCATCCTCTGGGATGTATCCGAGATTCCTCCCAGGTGTCTCCCGCAGACATTTTTCCTGTTGTTTGGGGCCCTGTGATCCTGGGTATCAACCCCAGACTCCTCCAGGGAAGATACCCGAGATGATTTTTCTCTTTACAAAATGCTCCCTCCTCTGGGATGTACCCCTGACTCCTCCCAGGCGTCTCCCGCAGACTTTTCTCCAGTAGTTTAAGGATCTGAAATCCCAGGTAGCAACCCCAGACTCCCTCAGGGAAGATACCCAAGATGATTTTCCTCCTTGGGCAATGCTCCATCCTCTGGGATGCATCCGAGACTTATCGCGGCTATGTCCCTGAGACATTTATCCGGTGGTTTAGGGTCCTGTCATCCCGGGTAGCAACCCCAGACTCCTCCAGGGAAGATACCCGAGATGATTTTCCGCCTTGGACTATTGTCCATACTGCGGTATGCACCGGAGACTCCTCCCAGCTCTGTTTCTGAGTGTTTTCGTCCGGTGGTTTAGGGTCCTGTCATCGCGGGTAGCAACCCCAGACTCCTCCAGGGAAGATACCCAAGATGATCATTCTCTCTTGATAGTGGTCCTTCCTGCGGTATCTACCCAGAACTCCTCCCAGGTGTCTTCCGCAGAGTTTTCTCCAATGCTTTAGGGCCCTGTGATTCCGGGTAGCAACGCCAGCCTCCTTCAGGGAAGATAACTGAGATGATTTTTGTCCTTGGAATATGCTTTACCATCTGGGATTCACCCGAGACTCCTCGCAGGTATGTCCCTGAGTCTTTATTCCGGTGGTTTGGGGCCCTGTGATCCCAGGTAGCAACCCCAGACTCCACCAGGGAAGATATCTGAGATGATTTTCCTCCTTGGGCAAGCTCCATCCTCTGGGATATACCCCTGACTCCTCCCAGGCGTCTCCCGCAGACTTTTCTCCAGTGGTTTAGGGATCTGAAATCCCAGTTAGCAACCCCAGATTCCTCCGGGGAAGATACCCGAGATGATTTTTATCCTTGGGCAATGCTCCATCCTCTGGGATACACCTGAGATTCCTCCCAGGCATCTCCCGCAGATTTTTTTCCTGTGGTTTGGGGCCCTGTAATCCTGTGTAGCAACCCCAGACTCCTCCAGGGAAGATACCCGAGATGATTTTTCTCCTTGGGCAATGCTCCATCCTCTGGAATTCACCAGAGGTTCCTCACAGGTATGTCCCTCAGTCTTTTTTCCGGTGGTTTAGGGCCCTGTGATCCCAGGTAGCAACCCCAGACTGCTCCAGGGAAGATACCCGAGATGATTTTCCTCCTTTGGCAGCGCTCCATCCTCTGGGATGCACCTGAGATTCCTCCCAGTCATCTCCCGCAGACATTTTTCCTGTGGTTTGGGGCCCTATAATACTGGATACCTAGACCAGATTTCTCCAGGGAAGATATCTGAGATGATTTTTATCCTTGGACAATTCTCCATCCTGCTGGATGCACCCGAGACTCCTCGCAGCTCTGTTTCTGAGTGTTTTCTTCCTGGGGTTTAGGGCCCTGTGATCCCAGGTAGCAACCCCGGACTCCTCCAGCGAAGATACCCAAGATGATTTTTCTCCTTGGGCAATGCTCCATCCTCTGGAATTCACCGGAGGTTCCTCACAGGTATGTCACTGAGTCTTATTTCCGGTGGTTTAGGGCCCTGTGATCCCGGGTAGCAACCCCAGACTCCTCCAGGGAAGATACCCGAGGTGATTTTTCTCCTTGGACAATGCTGCATCGTCTGGGATTCACCGGAGACTCCTCGCAGATATGTCCCTGAGTCTTTTTTCCGGTGGTTTAGGGTCCTGTGTTCCCGGGTAGCAACCCCAGACTCCTCCAGGGAAGATACCCGAGATGATTTTTCCCTCTTGACAGTGGTCCATCCTGCGGGATCTACCCAGAACTCCTCCCAGGCATCTCCCGCAGAGTTTTCTCGAATGCTTTAGGGCCCTGTGATCCCAGGTAGCAACCCCAGACTCCTCCAGGGAAGATACCCGAGATGATTTTTATCCTTGGACAATGCTCCATCCTCTGGGATGCACCTGAGATTCCTCCCAGGCATCTCCTGCAGATATTTTTCCTGTGGTTTGGGGCCCTGTCATCCCGGGTAGGAACCCCAGACTCCTCCTGGGAAGGTACCCAAGAGGATTTTTCTGCTTGGACAATGCTCCATCCTCTGGGATTCACCTGAGACTCCTCGCAGGTATGTCCCTGAGTATTTTTTCCGGTGGTTTGAGGCCCTGTGATCCCGGGTAGCAACCCCACACTCCTCCAGAGAAGATACCTGAAATGATTTTCCTCCTTGGGCAATGCTCCATCCTCTGGGGTGCATCCGAGACATATCGCAGCTATGTCCCTGAGACATTTTTCCGGTGGTTTAGGGTCCTGTCATCCCAGGTAGCAACCCCAGACTCCTCCAGGGAAGATACCCGAGATGATTTTTCTCTCTTGACAGTGGTCCATCCTGCGGGATCTACCCAGAACTCCTCCCAGGCGTCTCCCGCAGAGTTTTCTCCAATGCTTTAGGGCCCTGTGATCCCGGGTAGCAACCCCGGACTCCTCCAGGGAAGGTACCCAAGAGGATTTTTCTCCTTGGACAATGCTCCATCCTCTGGCATTCACCGGAGATTCCTCCTAGTCGTCTCCTGCAGACATTTTTCCTGTGGTTTGGGGCCCTATAATACTGGATAGCAAGACCAGACTTCTCCAGGGAAGATATCTGAGATGATTTTTATCCTTGGACAATTCTCCATCCTGCGGGATGCACCCGAGACTCCTCGCTGGTATGTCACCGATTCTTATTTCCGGTGGTTTAGGGCCCTGTGTTCCCGGGTAGCAACCCCAGACTCCTCCAGGGAAGATGCCCGAGATGATTTTTCTCTTTAGAATATGCTCCATCCTCTGGGATGCATCCGAGACTTATCCCAGCTATGTCCCTGAGTCTTTATTCCGGTGATTTAGGGTCCTGTCATCTCGGGTAGCAACCCCAGACTCCTCCAGGGAAGATACCTGAGATGATTTTCCTCCTTCGGCAAAGCTCCATCCTCTGGGATGCATCCGAGACATATCGCAGCTATGTCCTTGAGACATTTTTCCGGTGGTTTAGGGTCCTGTCATCCCAGGTAGCAACCCCAGACTCCTCCAGGGAAGATACCCGAGATGATTTTTATCCTTGGACAATGCTCCATCCTGCTGGATGCACCCGAGGGTCCTCCCAGCTCTGTTTCTGAGTGTTTTCTTCCTGGGGTTTAGGGCCCTGTGATCCCAGGTAGCAACCCCAGACTCCTCCAGGGAAGATACCCAAGATGATTTTTCTCCTTTGACAATGCTCCATCCTGCGGGATGCACCGAGGCTGCTCGCAGGTATGTCACCGAGTCTTATTTCCGGTGGTTTAGGGCCCTGTGTTCCCGGGTAGCAAGCCCAGACTCCTCCAGGGAAGATACCCGAGATGATTTTCCTCCTTGGGCAGTGCTCCATCCTCTGGGATGCACCTGAGATTCCTCCCAGTCGTCTCCCGCAGACATTTTTCCTGTGGTTTGGGGCCCTATAATCCTGGATAGCAAGACATGACTTCTCCAGGGAAGATATCTAAGATGATTTTTCTCCTTGGACAATTCTCCATCCTGCTGGATGCACCCGAGACTCCTCGCAGCTCTGTTTCTGAGTGTTTTCTTCCTGTGTTTTAGGGTCCTGTGATCCCAGGTAGCAACCCCAGACTCCTCCAGGGAAGATACCCAAGATGATTTTTCTCCTTGGGCAATGCTCCATCCTCTGGGATGCACCAGAGATTCTTCCCAGTCGTCTCCCGCAGATATTTTTCCTGTGGTTTGGGGCCCTGTAATCCTGGGTAGCAACCCCAGATTCCTCCAGGGAAGATACCCGAGGTGATTTTTCTCCTTGGACAATGCTGCATCGTCTGGGATTCACCGGAGACTCCTCGCAGGTATGTCCCTGAGTCTTTTTTCCGGTGGTTTAGGGTCCTGTCATCCCGGGTAGCAACCCCAGACTCCTCCAGGGAAGATACCCAAGATGATATTTCTCTCTTGACAGTGGTCCATCCTGCGGGATCTACACAGAACTCTTCCCAGGCATCTCCCGCAGAGGTTTCTCCAATGCTTTAGGGCCCTGTGATCCCGGGTAGCAACCCCAGACTCCTCCAGGGAAGATACCAGAGATGATTTTTCTCTTTAGAAAATGCTCCATCCTCTGGGATGTACCCCTGTCTCCTCCCAGGTGTCTCCCGCAGACTTTTTTCTAGTGGTTTAGGGATCTGAAATCCCAGGTAGCAACCCCAGACTCCTCCAGGGAAGATACCCAAGATGATTTTTTGCCTTGGGCAATGCTCCATCCTCTGGGATGCACCTGAGATTTCTCCCAGGCATCTCCCGCAGATATTTTTCCTGTGGTTTGGGGCCCTGTAATCCTGGGTAGCAACCCCAGACTCCTCCAGGGAAGATACCCAAGATAATTTTTCTCCTTTGACAATGCTCCATCCTGCTGGATGCACCTGAGACTCCTCGCAGCTCTGTTTGTGAGTGTTTTCTTCCTGTGGTTTAGGGTCCTGTGATCCCCGGTAGCAACCCCAGACTCCTCCAGGGAAGATACCCGAGATGATTTTTCTCTTTAGAAAATGCTCCATCCTCTGGGATGCATCCGAGACTGATCCCAGCTATGTCCTTGAGTCTTTATTCCGGTGATTTAGGGTCCTGTCATCTCGGGTAGCAACCCCAGACTCCTCCAGGGAAGATACCCGAGATGTTTTTCCTCCTTGGGCAGTGCTCCATCCTCTGGGATGCACCTGAGATTCCTCCCAGTCGTCTCCCGCAGACATTTTTCCTGTGGTTTGGGGCCCTATAATCCTGGATAGCAAGACCTGACTTCTCCAGGGAAGATATCTAAGATGATTTTTCTCCTTGGACAATTCTCCATCCTGCTGGATGCACCCGAGACTCCTCGCAGCTCTGTTTCTGAGTGTTTTCTTCCTGTGTTTTAGGGTCCTGTGATCCCAGGTAGCAACCCCAGACTCCTCCAGGGAAGATACCCGAGATGATTTTTCTCCTTGGGCAATGCTCCATCCTCTGGGATGCACCAGAGATTCTTCCCAGTCGTCTCCCGCAGATATTTTTCCTGTGGTTTGGGGCCCTGTAATCCTGGGTAGCAACCCCAGACTCCTCCAGGGAAGATACCCAAGATGATATTTCTCTCTTGACAGTGGTCCATCCTGCGGGATCTACACAGAACTCTTCCCAGGCGTCTCCCGCAGAGGTTTCTCCAATGCTTTAGGGCCCTGTGATCCCGGGTAGCAACCCCAGACTCCTCCAGGGAAGATACCAGAGATGATTTTTCTCTTTAGAATATGCTCCATCCTCTGGGATGTACCCCTGTCTCCTCCCAGGTGTCTCCCGCAGACTTTTTTCTAGTGGTTTAGGGATCTGAAATCCCAGGTAGCAACCCCAGACTCCTCCAGGGAAGATACCCAAGATGATTTTTTGCCTTGGGCAATGCTCCATCCTCTGGGATGCACCTGAGATTTCTCCCAGGCATCTCCCGCAGATATTTTTCCTGTGGTTTGGGGCCCTGTAATCCTGGGTAGCAACCCCAGACTCCTCCAGGGAAGATACCGAGATGATTTTTCTCCTTGGGCTATGCTCCATCCTGCTGGATGCACCTGAGACTCCTCGCAGCTCTGTTTGTGAGTGTTTTCTTCCTGTGGTTTAGGGTCCTGTGATCCCCGGTAGCAACCCCAGACTCCTCCAGGGAAGATACCCGAGATGATTTTTCTCTTTAGAAAATGCTCCATCCTCTGGGATGCATCCGAGACTGATCCCAGCTATGTCCCTGAGTCTTTATTCCGGTGATTTAGGGTCCTGTCATCTCGGGTAGCAACCCCAGACTCCTCCAGGGAAGATACCCGAGATGATTTTCCTCCTTGGGCAGTGCTCCATCCTCTGGGATGCACCTGAGATTCCTCCCAGTCGTCTCCCGCAGACATTTTTCCTGTGGTTTGGGGCCCTATAATCCTGGATAGCAAGACCTGACTTCTCCAGGGAAGATATCTAAGATGATTTTTCTCCTTGGACAATTCTCCATCCTGCTGGATGCACCCGAGACTCCTCGCAGCTCTGTTTCTGAGTGTTTTCTTCCTGTGTTTTAGGGTCCTGTGATCCCAGGTAGCAACCCCAGACTCCTCCAGGGAAGATACCCGAGATGATTTTTCTCCTTGGGCAATGCTCCATCCTCTGGGATGCACCAGAGATTCTTCCCAGTCGTCTCCCGCAGATATTTTTCCTGTGGTTTGGGGCCCTGTAATCCTGGGTAGCAACCCCAGACTCCTCCAGGGAAGATACCCGAGGTGATTTTTCTCCTTGGACAATGCTGCATCGTCTGGGATTCACCGGAGACTCCTCCCAGCTCTGTTTCTGAGTGTTTTCTTCCTGGGGTTTAGGGCCCTGTGATCCCAGGTAGCAACCCCGGACTCCTCCAGGGAAGATACCCAAGATAATTTTTCTCCTTTGACAATGCTCCATCCTGCGGGATGCACCCGAGGCTGCTCGCAGGTATGTCACCGAGTCTTATTTCCGGTGGTTTAGGGCCCTGTGTTCCCGGGTAGCAATCCCAGACTCCTCCAGGGAAGATACCCGAGATGATTTTTCTCTTTAGAAAATGCTCCATCCTCTGGGATGCATCCGAGACTGATCCCAGCTATGTCCCTGAGTCTTTATTCCGGTGATTTAGGGTCCTGTCATCTCGGGTAGCAACCCCAGACTCCTCCAGGGAAGATACCCGAGATGATTTTCCTCCTTGGGCAGTGCTCCATCCTCTGGGATGCACCTGAGATTCCTCCCAGTCGTCTCCCGCAGACATTTTTCCTGTGGTTTGGGGCCCTATAATCCTGGATAGCAAGACCTGACTTCTCCAGGGAAGATATCTAAGATGATTTTTCTCCTTGGACAATTCTCCATCCTGCTGGATGCACCCGAGACTCCTCGCAGCTCTGTTTCTGAGTGTTTTCTTCCTGTGTTTTAGGGTCCTGTGATCCCAGGTAGCAACCCCAGACTCCTCCAGGGAAGATACCCGAGATGATTTTTCTCCTTGGGCAATGCTCCATCCTCTGGGATGCACCAGAGATTCTTCCCAGTCGTCTCCCGCAGATATTTTTCCTGTGGTTTGGGGCCCTGTAATCCTGGGTAGCAACCCCAGACTCCTCCAGGGAAGATACCCGAGGTGATTTTTCTCCTTGGACAATGCTGCATCGTCTGGGATTCACCGGAGACTCCTCCCAGCTCTGTTTCTGAGTGTTTTCTTCCTGGGGTTTAGGGCCCTGTGATCCCAGGTAGCAACCCCGGACTCCTCCAGGGAAGATACCCGAGATGATTTTTCTCTTTAGAAAATGCTCCATCCTCTGGGATGCATCCGAGACTGATCCCAGCTATGTCCCTGAGTCTTTATTCCGGTGATTTAGGGTCCTGTCATCTCGGGTAGCAACCCCAGACTCCTCCAGGGAAGATATCCGAGATGATTTTTCTCCTTGGACAATTCTCCATCCTGCTGTATGCACCCGAGACTCCTCGCAGCTCTGTTTCTGAATGTTTTCTTCCTGGGGTTTAGGGCCCTCTAATCCCAGGTAGTAACCCCGGACTCCTCCAGGGAAGATACCCAAGATGATTTTTCTCCTTTGACAATGCTCCATCCTGCGGGATGCACCCGAGACTCCTCGCTGGTATGTCACCGATTCTTATTTCCGGTGGTTTAGGGCCCTGTGTTCCCGGGTAGCAACCCCAGACTCCTCCAGGGAAGGTACCCGAGATGATTTTTCTCTTTAGAAAATGCTCCATCCTCTGGGATGCATCCGAGACTTATCCCAGCTATGTCCCTGAGTCGTATTTCCGGTGGTTTAGGGTCCTGTCATCTCGGGTAGCAACCCGAGACTCCTCCAGGGAAGATACCCGAGATGATTTTTATCCTTGGACTATTGTCCATCCTGCTGGATGCACCCGAGACTCCTCCCAGCTCTGTTTCTGAGTGTTTTCTTCCTGGGGTTTAGGGCCCTGTGATCCCAGGTAGCCACCCCAGACTCCTCCAGGGAAGATACCCGAGATGAATTTTCACCTTAGAAAATGTTCCATCCTCTGGGATGCATCTGAGATTCTTCCCAGGCATCTCCCGCAGACTTTTCTCCAGTGGTTTAGGGCCCTGTAATCCTCGGTAGCAACCCCAGACTCCTCCAGGGAAGATACCCGAGATGATTTTTCTCTCTAGAATATGCTCCATCCTCTGGGATGTACCCCTGACTCCTCCCAGGTGTCTCCCGCAGACTTTTCTCTAGTGGTTTAGGTATCTGAAATCCCAGGTAGCAACCCCAGACTCCTCCAGGGAAGATACCCGAGATGATTTTTCTCCTTGGGCAATGCTCCATCCTCTGGGATGCACCTGAGATTTCTCCCAGGCATCTCCCGCAGATATTTTTCCTGTGGTTTGGGGCCCTGTAATCCTGGGTAGCAACCCCAGACTCCTCCAGGGAAGATACCCGAGGTGATTTTTCTCCTTGGACAATGCTGCATCGTCTGGGATTCACCGGAGACTCCTCGCAGGTATGTCCCTGAGTCTTTTTTCCGGTGGTTTAGGGTCCTGTCATCCCGGGTAGCAACCCCAGACTCCTCCAGGGAAGATACCCAAGATGATATTTCTCTCTTGACAGTGGTCCATCCTGCGGGATCTACACAGAACTCTTCCCAGGCGTCTCCCGCAGAGGTTTCTCCAATGCTTTAGGGCCCTGTGATCCCGGGTAGCAACCCCAGACTCCTCCAGGGAAGATACCCGAGATGATTTTTATCCTTGGACTATTGTCCATCCTGCGGTATGCAAAAGAGACTCCTCGCATCTCTGTTTCTGAGTGTTTTCTTCCTGGGGTTTAGGGCCCTGTGATCCCAGGTAGAAACCCCAGAGTCCTCCAGGGAAGATACCCGAGATGATTTTTCTCCTTGGGCAATGCTCCATCCTCTGGAATTCACCGGAGGTTCCTCACAGGTATGTCACCGAGTCTTATTTCCGGTGGTTTAGGGTCCTGTCATCCCAGGTAGCAACCGCAGACTGCTCCAGGGAAGATACCTGAGATGATTTTCCTCCTTTGGCAGTGCTCCATCCTCTGGGATGCACCAGAGATTCCTCCCAGTCGTGTCCCGCAGACATTTTTCCTGTGGTTTGGGGCCCTGTAATCCTGGATAGCAACCCCAGACTCCTCCAGGGAAGATATCCGAGATGATTTTTCTCCTTGGACAATTCTCCATCCTGCTGGATGCACCCGAGACTCCTCGCAGCTCTGTTTCTGAGTGTTTTCTTCCTGGGGTTTAGGGCCCTCTAATCCCAGGTAGCAACCCCGGACTCCTCCAGTGAAGATACCCAAGATGATTTTTCTCCTTTGACAATGCTCCATCCTGCGGGATGCACCCGAGACTCCTCGCTGGTATGTCACCGATTCTTATTTCCGGTGGTTTAGGGCCCTGTGTTCCCGGGTAGCAACCCCAGACTCCTCCAGGGAAGGTACCCGAGATGATTTTTCTCTTTAGAAAATGCTCCATCCTCTGGGATGCATCCGAGACTTATCCCAGCTATGTCCCTGAGTCGTATTTCCGGTGGTTTAGGGTCCTGTCATCTCGGGTAGCAACCCGAGACTCCTCCAGGGAAGATACCCGAGATGATTTTTATCCTTGGACTATTGTCCATCCTGCTGGATGCACCCGAGACTCCTCCCAGCTCTGTTTCTGAGTGTTTTCTTCCTGGGGTTTAGGGCCCTGTGATCCCAGGTAGCCACCCCAGACTCCTCCAGGGAAGATACCCGAGATGAATTTTCACCTTAGAAAATGTTCCATCCTCTGGGATGCATCTGAGATTCTTCCCAGGCATCTCCCGCAGACTTTTCTCCAGTGGTTTAGGGCCCTGTAATCCTCGGTAGCAACCCCAGACTCCTCCAGGGAAGATACCCGAGATGATTTTTCTCTCTAGAATATGCTCCATCCTCTGGGATGTACCCCTGACTCCTCCCAGGTGTCTCCCGCAGACTTTTCTCTAGTGGTTTAGGTATCTGAAATCCCAGGTAGCAACCCCAGACTCCTCCAGGGAAGATACCCGAGATGATTTTTCTCCTTGGGCAATGCTCCATCCTCTGGGATGCACCTGAGATTTCTCCCAGGCATCTCCCGCAGATATTTTTCCTGTGGTTTGGGGCCCTGTAATCCTGGGTAGCAACCCCAGACTCCTCCAGGGAAGATACCCGAGATGATTTTTCTCCTTGGGCAATGCTCCATCCTCTGGAATTCACCGGAGGTTCCTCCCGGTATGTCCCTGAGTCTTTTTTCCGGTGGTTTAGGGTCCTGTCATCCCAGGAAGCAACCGCAGACGGCTCCAGGGAAGATACCTGAGATGATTTTCCTCCTTTGGCAGTGCTCCATCCTCTGGGATGCACCTGAGATTCCTCCCAGTCGTCTCCCGCAGACATTTTTCCTGTGGTTTGGGGCCCTGTAATCCTGGATAGCAACCCCAGACTCCTCCAGGGAAGATATCCGAGATGATTTTTCTCCTTGGACAATTCTCCATCCTGCTGTATGCACCCGAGACTCCTCGCAGCTCTGTTTCTGAGTGTTTTCTTCCTGGGGTTTAGGGCCCTGTGATCCCAGGTAGCAACCCCGGACTCCTCCAGGGAAGATACCCAAGATAATTTTTCTCCTTTGACAATGCTCCATCCTGCGGGATGCACCCGAGGCTGCTCGCAGGTATGTCACCGAGTCTTATTTCCGGTGGTTTAGGGCCCTGTGTTCCCGGGTAGCAATCCCAGACTCCTCCAGGGAAGATACCCGAGATGATTTTTCTCTTTAGAAAATGCTCCATCCTCTGGGATGCATCCGAGACTTATCCCAGCTATGTCCCTGAGTCTTTATTCCGGTGATTTAGGGTCCTGTCATCTCGGGTAGCAACCCCAGACTCCTCCAGGGAAGATACCCGAGATGATTTTCCTCCTTGGGCAGTGCTCCATCCTCTGGGATGCACCTGAGATTCCTCCCAGTCGTCTCCCGCAGACATTTTTCCTCTGGTTTGGGGCCCTATAATCCTGGATAGCAACCCCAGACTCCTCCAGGGAAGATATCCGAGATGATTTTTCTCCTTGGACAATTCTCCATCCTGCTGTATGCACCCGAGACTCCTCGCAGCTCTGTTTCTGAGTGTTTTCTTCCTGGGGTTTAGGGCCCTCTAATCCCAGGTAGTAACCCCGGACTCCTCCAGGGAAGATACCCAAGATGATTTTTCTCCTTTGACAATGCTCCATCCTGCGGGATGCACCCGAGACTCCTCGCTGGTATGTCACCGATTCTTATTTCCGGTGGTTTAGGGCCCTGTGTTCCCGGGTAGCAATCCCAGACTCCTCCAGGGAAGGTACCCGAGATGATTTTTCTCTTTAGAAAATGCTCCATCCTCTGGGATGCATCCGAGACTTATCCCAGCTATGTCCCTGGGATACCACGCAGCAGCTCAGAGCCCCACAGCGTATGCTGCCATGCTCATTTGGCTCCATCAAATCCTCCGACCTGAGAATACCAAAGGTACGGAGTTGAAACGGGCCCTTCCTCACCCGCTGAGTCAGATGAACCTTTTTGTGCCCAAGTTGGCTGGGGACTGCTCCTGCCTCGCCGCCTTCAGGCGGAGCATGGCTGTGAGCAGGGGAGCTCAACACACAGTGCTTGCTGATTGCACCTGCTCCCTCGGGGGAGCACCTGCAGCGGTGGGATAGGAGGAGGGAGGACAGCACGAGGGCTAGAGACAAACATTTTATTTCTTTAACATTTCACATACGGGGTACCCCAGAGGGGTTCCCGGCCCCACACCCCACAGCCGCTCAGTATTCGGGGCACTGTTGGTCTTCTGGGCCTGGCGCTGTCACCACTTGCAGGGCTGGCAGAAGCAGACACGGCTAGTGGCATCTCCACCAGCCCTTCAGGTAGCCCCACAGCCAGGCGCAGCCCTGCCGTGGGCATCTTCCTGCCCTGCACAGCCCTGGGTCTGCCTGGCCACACTCCCTGCCCATGGTCTTACAGGACTCCTCCCTCTTTGCCTTCAAGGCCTGGAAAGCGCAGGTGATCTCCCGCTCCACCTTGTCCATGTCCATGGCTGGGGGCCTTCCGGGGGACAGGTGCTCGTCCGTGGGCCTCTGTGTCCTGTCCATCCCCTGCTGGGGAACCCACTCTTTCTCGGTCCCTGCTGGCAGCTCCTGTGGAGGCTCCTGGCTGAGGACCAGCCCCGGTTTCCCCACTGCCCCACCAGCAGCCATGGGAGAGCGGGGTTGTCCTGAGTGTGTGAGCACCACTGGCTCTGTTGCTGCACTGGGCCAGGGCTCCAGGAAGTGGTAGAGGGAGCTCTGGGAAGAGGAGCTGCTCCTCAACAGGCTGCTGCAGTCCTCTGAGTTGGCCAGCGAGCACAGGCTGCAGGGGCTCTTGCGGTCGCCCTCAGGGGGCCCAGGAGCCCGGGGGGTGCCTGGACCAGAAGGAGCTGTCCCCAGTGATAGGACCTATAGGCGGCAGAGGAGGGCAGGGGGACCTGGGGGCTTTGGGGGGACAGGGGGTAGAGAGAGGCATCACTGCTCAGATGGTATATGGTTGGCAGGGAGCCCAGTGGGTCCTGTGGGGCCCGGTGCTGCCTCCTCGCTGCCTCCTCGGTTGCCCTGCAGAGGAGGGGAGAGAAGAGACCCGCTGCACCCCGTCTCCTCCGCTGGAGCCTGTGGGCAGCACCCCCTCCTCAGCAGGCGGGCAGAGCTGCCCAGCGCAGGCAGGGCAGGGCACGGGCTGAGAGTCTGGGGCAGGATCTGGGGGTCTCCCCCACACTCCCTGCTTCTCCTGCGTCGACTTGAGCTCCTATCCTTCATCTGCTAGTCAAGAAGCTGCTGAGGGAGGGGACGGAGTGAGCGGCCGGCAGCCCCCGGCACAGCCCCGGCTCAGGGCTGCCGTGGGGTGTGGGCTGTTTGCATGGTGCGCGGTGCCAGGGCCACTCACCGCTCTGCTCCTCTGGGCGGGCTCTCGTGTCTGTCGCCTCTTGCTTTGGCTTCTTCCAGTCCCTCTGCAGGACCCCGGGAGCTGGGTGAGACGGGAGCAGCTCCCAGCTCTGCGCCGCAGCCCCCCACACCACCCCACGCTGTAGCACAGTGCGGTGCAGCAGTCGCCTACCTGGAGCCGCTTGGTCCGTAGCACAGAAGAGACCGCGCTGAGCCCCATCAAAAGCATCACGAGCGGAGCCAGGTGAGCTGTGGGGGGGACATTGGAGTCCCTCCTGGCACCAGCTGCGGTGCAGCCGCGCAACCCTGGGGTGCCCCCCATGGGAAATGTTAAAGAAATAAAATGTTGGTCTCTATCCCTGGTGCTGTGGTTCCTCCTCCCATCCCGCGGCTGGGGCTGTGCCCCCCTCAGTGCCCGACCCAGTGGGACAGGCTGGCACTGCTGGCACCCACCAACCTGGGGGGGTGGTGGTGTCGGGGGAGCTGGGTGGGCTGGAGAAAGGGAGGAAGCACCTCTTGAAACCAGCTCGGCCCTCCCCAGCCACAAAACCCTCCCCAGAGGCACCAGAGGGGACCCCCAGATCCTTGAAGGGCCCCCCCAGACTCCCTCTGGCCTGCAAGATTCCCCCCCCAGGACCCCATAAGGGCCGCCCAGGACCCCTAACGGACACCCTAGTGGCGTCCCAAATCTGGGTTCTTTACCTGCTGGGCAAGCCAGTAACACACTGTGTGGGAGCAGCCAGCCGAGCCGGTTTCAGAGCACAAGAGGTGAGAGGCAGGGAGCTACCGTCCCACTCAGCTCCATCTCCGCCGTGCCTTGGCTGTGCAGAGAGAACTTGGGGGCAGCTGCAAAACAGCTCAGCCCGGGCTTATCTCAAGATGGCACAGAACAACCAAAACCAAATGGCCCTTAACAAACAAAATGCCCCGAGTCCCATCCCACCACTCTTCCCGTGACGTTGAGCGCCGGACATCACAAATTGGCAACAGAGACTTCGCTATGGCACCACCAGAGGGAAATATCCCAGACAGTGTAATCCACTCGGGCATAATCCTGCACCCTCACCGAGTCAGGAAATATAAACCGCAGGGTCTGGGGAGACAAATGGGGAATCCTCCAAGGATACAGCTGGCCCCTAGGAGATCCGTCCCCCCCATCCAGGACGCTGTACAGGGTAACTTCCCCGGGATGGAGCGACCTCACCTGAGAGAGAGAGGGTAAGTGACTAAGAAACATCCGTACGGTATAGGGCATGTGATTGAGTTTGTGACTGGTGCACTCTTTTAAGGTATTAATATCTAGCGCCCTTGTGGTTTGTGTTGCTATTTTTCAGGGGCATTTGTAGCTCGCAATAGTGGATCCTGCTAATTTCTTTTAAATTGCAATGGTGTAATCGCCATCGCACACACAGAACTTGCAATAGTGATGTATTGGACCCGTGAGCGAAGTCCAAAGAAATTGTTAATTTGAACCTCTCAGTGAAGCCCTTTTTCCCGTTTCGTCACACTCCCCGAGCCACTGGGTAAAGCGACACCTGGCAAAAAAACCACCACCACCCCAAAAAAAAACCCACACCACATCCCCCACTCCCCACCCACCCCTTCTCCCCCCATCACAGCCATGGGGCAAACTCCCACCACGACCCCCCAATCTCAGCTCGGCCGTGACCCCCCCGAGACACTGGAACGAAAGCAGCGGAGAGCGAGCTCAGGCTCTTGTGAGCTGGAGAGATTTCTCTTTGTTTTTTGATGTTGTCATTGGGTGGGTTTTGGTTGGTTTTTTTCACAGAACACTTTGCAGTGTGGTGTCACAGTTTCCGGGGCCGGCACTGGCACCGCCACCTCACCCCCGGCTCTCGTCCCTTCTCTTGCCCGATAGCTTTCACCACTTTCCTTGCTTGGTTTGGTTGGTTTTTTTTTTTCCTTTTAACCTTTCTTTTTTAATATTTGGGGTTTTTGTTTCCTTTTCCTTTTTTTTCTCTTCCCTCCCCTTTTTTCATTTTCCCTTTTTTTCTTTTTCCCCCTTTTTTCTTCCCCCCCTTTTATCTCCTTTTTCTCTTTGTTCTTCTTTCCCCTCTTTTTTTTTCTCCCCCCATTTTTTTCTTTTGGTTTTTTTCTTTTTCTCTTTTCAAACATCTCTCAAGCTTTCTCCGAAGGAACAGCCCCTGGCTCTCAGCCAGCGGAAGGAGACTATGGAAGAGCTCTGGCACCCGTGGGATTGCTTTCCTTCTCCCGCCTCGCACTCAGTAAGAGTGTGTTTTCCAACTCATTTTTTTTTTTATTAAGAAAATAAACAAAAATAATGCTCCAGCTATCAGTTTTACAAGGCATAGAAAATCTCTAAAAGGGAAACAGAAGCGCAATGTGCTGAGGTATGAAAACCTGAGGTAGTTTTTGTGTGTGGATGTGTGTGTGTCATTTGGGGTTGGGGGTTGTGTGTGTTTTACTTTTGAAATTAAAAAAAAAGTAATAATTTTGCTAGTGTTTTGGTTTTTTTTTTTCCCAGCCCTGGGCTGACAACCTCTTGGAAATCTGTTTTTCCCCCCCTGCCCCTCTTTTCCCGCCTTCTCTCCTTGCAACCGGGATCTTTCCCCAAAGCATTTACGGCCGAGCACGGCCTTTCTTTAACCTCTAGAAAAGCCGGCTTGTGCTAAAAAACAAACATCCCCCTCCCGCTCCCACCCCCTCTGAAATGAAATAAATAAATAAAATCCTTACAAAACTTAAAAATCGCCGTTAGTTTTGTTATCGTTACATTAATCCTAAAAACTGATGAGCCGCTGCGCTGTGTGCCGCAGTCCAACCTCCCCCCCTCAACGCTGGGTGAGCTCCTCTGGCCATGCCTGGGATGAAAAACCGGTGGCTTTTAGGAAATAAAAAATAAAAAATTAAAAAAAAAAGAATAATAAAACCTCTCTTTCTCTCTCTCTGCCTGTGTTAGTCCAACTGAAGGGATAGCGTCGGGAGGCGAGGGAGGAGGAAGGGGGAGGCTGTGGGATGGAGAGAGCCCTCCCCGTACCCCTCGGCTGTGCATCCTCGCAGCGCCGTGGGGAATGGGGGGCTGTGTGTTTGGGGGGGTCTTTGGTTTGCTCCCCTGACCTGCTGGGGGTAGGGGAGGAGGATTTGGGAGGGGGGGATGTCCGGCGGCGGGGTTACATTCATCGGGCAGTGCTGGGCGGCACGGCGGGAGCCTCCCTTGCTGTGCTGCGAGGCCGGGGCTCCCGGAGCGTGTTTCTGCTCCTGCTGCTTCACCTGCTGGAGCATTTCCCTCATCTTGCGCTGTGCAGTCTTGGGGAGGAGAGGGGAAAAGCAAGAGGTGGGGGTCAGGGCACCGCTTCTCCCCCCACCAACCACTCCCGAGCCCCCATCGAGCATAGAATCATAGAATCATAGAATCATAGAATCAGTGAGGTTGGAAGGGACCTTTAAGATCATCAAGTCCAACCATTAACCTACCCTGATAAAAACACCACCACTCCTAAACCATGTCCCTAAGCACCTCATCTACCCTTTTCTTAAACACCTCCAGGGATGGTGAATCCACCACCTCTCTGGGCAGCTTATTCCAATGTTTAATAACCCTTTCAGTGAAAAAATGCTTCCTAACATCTAATCTAAACCTGCCCTGACATAACTTGAACCCATTTCCTCTTGTCCTATCACTTGTCGCCAGGGAGAAGAGGTCAGCTCCCATCTCTCTAAAACCTCCTTTCAGGTAGTTGTAGAGGGTGATAAGGTCTCCCCTCAGCCTCCTCTTCTCCAGGCTAAACAACCCCAGATCCCTCAGTCGTTCCTCATAAGGTTTGTCCTCCAGACCCTTCACCAGCTTTGTAGCCCTTCTCTGGACACGCTCCAACACCTCAATGTCCTTCTTGTAGTGAGGGGCCCAAAACTGAACACAGTACTCGAGGTGAGGCCTCACCAGTGCCGAGTACAGGGGGATGATTACTTCCCTAGTCCGGCTCACCACACTATTCCTGATGCAGGCCATTCCTGAGCATCTCGACACTCCCAACAAGCTGTAATTAATTTCAGGTTTGTTATGGGTTAGTCCCACAAATTGATGCGAGGAGACGGAGCCAATTAAGACTGAAGTATTTATTAGCAAGCGGCAGCAAGCAAAACAGCGCTGGGCGGCCCGGGAGTCTCACTCCGCCGACGGCTCGCGCTCGGTTCTCGAAAGTCCCTGGTTTTATACTCTTCTTTTTCCGGTAGAGGGGTACTCTGCATCTGCACGACACGACTTGTTGCTAGGGGGTCGTTTTCTGCTTTCCTTTTCCTCCTGGTTGTCGCAGGGATGAAAGATTCATGTCTTCCTCACATCATGTACTCTTCGTCTTCATGAGCCCCCCTCCCCTCCTCCAAGTCTTTTTCACATCCTACTTTGTTTGCATAACCTGACCTTTGCAGTTTTAGCCTTGCCCGCTCACAGGATGCGGGCTATCTTGCAACAGCAGGTTCAGCAATTGCCTTTTTGTAAAACAATGTGACAATGCGAGTTTCTAGGTTTGGTGAACAAACAGCGCTGAGCTTATCACAATTCCCCCCTTTTACTTTTCACTATTTTGTTCATCAAACCGCTTAAGCGCTTGTGCTTGAGCTTTTATTGTGCTTGAGATAACCTCCTGTCCAGACGGTCCTTGAGCGACTGGTTGGATCAGCAAATGATCTTCTGTTACTTATTACAATCCTTCCCCTCTTTTTCTTTTATTTACAAGAAATTTGCTGATCAAACCTGGACAGTACTTCACAAGCTGCATTTAACAGAGTTTTCATCTGGTATAATCTTCATTTCTAGTTTTGATTGCTTTATTACCATTAGTTGCACTGTTTTTAACCTGTTCTTAACAAAAGCTACAAATCTGTTAACAATAACAAGGCCCAAAGGTTAGAATTAACCACAGTATTATGAGGGGCCCCGCCAGGGTGGAAATTAAGGTAGTTAACTATGGTGCCAATTGAAGGGTTGGTGCTCATTTCTTGAGGCCGTGGTAGTGAAAGGATACCAGCTTTCATTGCCCCACTGTTTAATACCTCTCTGCCTGTCCTCGTCCACTCTCATGCAGAGAGCAACGGGATATCAACATCTGCTCGGCAGCAGCAGGTAGTCTTCAGGGGAATTTTCTGGCTTTCCTTTTACCACGCCTTTCTCACTTTAGTAACTCTGCTGTTAATTTATCAATAATTCTTAAATATATTTCCACCTGTTTTGTTGCTGGGCCTGTTTCCAGAGGAATCTTACAGCGCACTGTCTTAAGGCTCAATACCAGTTCATTTCTTATACCTCCCAGGGTTCAGATATTGATAGTTCTCATCCCCAAAATAATTTACAGATTTTTGCTTGACTTTCTGATTCCTGATATGTCAGATTTTTGCCACAATTCATACAGCAAGATTGCATGTTAAACGAGACACATGACCACTTCCTACCAAACTTTGCACACTTGCAAACAACCCAACATAGGTATCCAGAAGTATGGTGCTTTATACATGGTTAAACTATCCGTTACTTCTCTTCTGGAAAAGTGCATTTACCAGTCTTGTTCCTTAATCTTACTCAAAGGTCTCTCGGTTCTGACGTCATAGTCCACCTTTCTGGGAAGATAGGTCTTTTTATTCTGCTAGTGTGGGTCTATCCTTTCTCCGCTGTCCGTACTGCTGTATCTGTGTTAAGTAAAACAACAAAAAGGTCCCTCCCAGCGGGGCGTTAAAGATGTTTCTTTTCTGGTTTTGGTCAACACCTGATCTCCAGGTTGGATTCGGTGTATGGAAATGTTCAAGGGAGGTCTCTTCTTTTAGTGAGTTCTAAAATATACTCCGTTAAGATTTCATCTTCGACTTTCAGGTGTTTTACTAATATTCTGAAATCGTAAGGCATCCCATACAACAATTTAAAGGGGGATATACCAGTATCTGTTCTTGGCTGAGTTCTAATATGTAGTAAGGCTAATGGCAAACATATAACCCAATTCATTCTCGTCTCTACCTTCAGCTTGGTTAGATGTTTCTTTATCTCCTCATTCATTCTTTCTACTTTCCCAGAACTTTGAGGATACCAGGGAGTGTGGTATTCCCATTTTGTTCCAAATAATTTAGTTGCTTCTTGATTATTTTGGAGGTAAAATGTGGGCCTCTCTTCCAAGAGGACTTTAATAACTGTTTTCGCCGTAGTTCTTACCACCGAGAAGGCTTCTACAAAGATCATCAACCAAGACTAATAGATACTGATATCTCTCAACCTTCGGTAATTCAGTAAAATCTACTTGTTTTTTTTTGTTTTTTTTTTTTTTTTTTCAAATGGTCTTTTAGCCAATTCACGCCCTTCTTGTACTTTTTCTCTAAGTTGTCTCTTATTCACTTTGTGACAGGTTAAACATCCTTCTAAGATCCTTTTTGCTAAACCGTATATCTCGACACAGGCATAGTTGTCTCGACACATCCCATAGTAATAGGGATATATATATTACTATGGGATGTGTCTCGACACATCCCATAGTAATAGGGATATATTTAGCTGAGTATTACAAGATTCCGTACCGTCTCAAACACCAATCAACAAAAACTGTGTCTTCACCTCAGCAAAATGAGCTATTACCCTTGGAAGCGACCGGGCGAGACTTGCAGAAAGGCAAGTACTTTCCATCTTCTCAGACAATGTTTACCAGTTTTTAAATTACTGTTAGAGGAAGAAACTATGACATCATTTGCCCATCCTCCCTGCTTTTTGAACTTAGTGATGATGAAAGATAGCATATTACAAAGAGGATAGAAATACTTTTAATTTTCCCCCATATATATAGGGGATCAGGCCTAGTACCAGGGGATCAGGCCTAGTTACCAGGGGGTGAGGCCTAGTCAGCATGGGTTTATGGAAGGCAGGTCCTGCCAAACGAACCTCATCTCCTTCTATGACAAGATAACCAGAATATTGGACGAGGGAAAGGCTGTTGATATTGTATACCTGGACTTTCGAAAAGCATTCGATACTATCCCCCATACAATTCTCGTGGAAAAACTGGCTTCGCAGGGCCTGGATGAGCATACGATCCGCTGGATCAAGCACTGGCTGACTGGAAGGTCCCAAAGAGTGGTGCTCAATGGATTTAAATCCAGCTGGCGGCCGGTCACAAGTGGTGTGCCTGAGGGCTCAGTGTTGGGACCATTTCTGTTTAACGTCTTTATTGATGATCTCAATAAGGACATAGGGTGTATCATCAGCAAGTTTGCAGATGACACCACGTTAAGCAGGAGTGTTGATTCCCAGGAGGATAGGGAAGCTCTACAGAGAGACTTAGATTGGATCATTGGGCCAACATCAATGGTATGAGTTTCAACAAGGGCAAGTGCCAGGTCCTGCACTTGGGCCACAATAACCCCGTGCAGCGCTACAGGCTTGGGGAGGTGTGGCTGGAAAGCTGCCGGGCAGAAAGAGACCTGGGGGTTCTAATTGACAAGGGGCTGAATATGAGCTGGCAGTGTGCCCAGGTGGCCAAGAAAGCCACCGGCATCCTGGCTGGTCTTAGAAATAGCGTGGCCAGCAGAAGTAGGGAGGTGATTGTGCCCCTGTACTCAGCACTGGTGAGGCCACACCTCGAGTATTGTGTCCAGTTTTGGGCACCTCAATACAAGAGAGATATCGAGGTGCTGGAGGGAGTGCAGAGGAGGGCAACGAAGCTGGTGAAGGGCCTAGCAAACAAATCATACGAAGAGCGGTTGAAGGAGCTGGGACTGTTTAGTTTGAGGAGGAGGAGGCTGAGGGGAGACCTCATCACGCTCTACAACTATTTGAAAGGGCACTGTAGAGAGGTTGGTGCTGGTCTCTTCTCACAGGTAATTAATGACAGAACAAGAGGGAATGGCTTCAAGCTCCAACAGGGTAGAGTTAGACTGAACATTAGGAAAGAATTTTTCACAGAGAGAGTGGTCGGGCATTGGAATAGACTGCCCAGGGAGGCAGTTGAGTCACTATCCCTGGATGTGTT
This sequence comes from Vanellus vanellus, assembly GCF_965231255.1. NCBI lineage: Eukaryota > Metazoa > Chordata > Aves > Charadriiformes > Charadriidae > Vanellus > Vanellus vanellus. The sequence continues at coordinate 260,007 of NW_028127638.1, read as the reverse complement.
TAAGAGACGTTTAGATGTGGTGTTGGGGGATATGGTGTAGGGGAGAACTTTGTAGAGTAGGGTAGATGGTTGGACTCGATGATCCCAAGGGTTTCTTCCAACCTAGACAAGTCTATGATTCTATGATTCAATGATTCTACATATATTGTCACACACATGGTGACTCCCTGCAACAATTGAGTGTAGATAGAAAAGGTGGAAATGGGCTGTTAACCCTTCGTGTACTTTCCTGAGATATACAACATACGTCTTTCATAGAGTTTTTCTTCATGATCAAGATTTGTGTAGTCTAAGTTTAGCCACCCTAAGGTTAGGAATGTAGTTTAAATTTCTCATGTAGGCTCTCTGTTGGAAATGGAGAGATATAGGCACTCTTTTGGGGCTATTTATTGAATCATAAGACAGTGCCAAAGACAGGTGAGAGGACTCACTTTCCCAGAGGTGCTCCGTGCTCTCTGCTGGCTGTCTTGAGTGTCTACAGGATTAGATGCAGTGATACACCAAACTTTTATATTACTAAATGTAGATTAAATAAATACCCCCTTGAAGTGTCTTGTAAAAGGTAGTAACAAGAGAGTTCCGTTTTGTTTTGAATGTTGGGCTTTATCCAACATAATTAAGGTCAGAGGAAGACAAGCTAATAAATATTTACCTCCCTTAATATGTTTCTCCTTATTCTTGGCCAAGTGGCATGACTGAAGAAAATATAATTAGTTTATTCAATGAATCAGTAACAATATAATTCCACTATAGGAGGGAGAGTTATGTTCTTAACATGACAAGACACCAGAGTAATCAGTAGATTAGGCATGAAGAATTGCCACTGACCTGCCACGTGTAATAAAAAAGAATATTATTGTTTGTTTTGTGTAAATGTGCGGGATAAAATCTTGATAATACTGAGTCGTTGTTGGGACGGACACAACACTGGACATCAAGTTGCAGCAATCCAATTTCTTTACTTAACAAGCAGTGCTTTTTTATATTCTTTTACCCAGGTGCTTATCTATGCATATATTCTAGCATTCTACTTTTGCCCTATACGCTCTCACATCACACACTGTTCATGCTGTGGTCAAAGCCAGGATGTTTGCCAACCTTTATCTTTTTACTTAGCTCTTCTCAGGACTCCCCAGTCTCTTCAAGGGTACACGGATATCTGCTCAAGGTCAACGTTAAACTCGTATTCTGATCCCTCGGACCAGCCAAGGTTTCCCACAGGATAGAATACCCTGTTGGTCAGTTTTGGGTCACCTGTCCTGTCCGCTCCTCCCTGCAGGTGGGACCCCACTATGCTTTTCCGCTTCCGACCCTCCGACGGGGCAAATAACAAAGTTGGTTGGCCTTGTCTGTTATGGCAATAAGTATAAGCAGGAGCCTCTCTGCATCCCATGCCTGGGCATCAGCTATAAACAATTGGTCTGATCTCTCTGAGAGAGTGAACACTGTCTGCACAATATGCAGTTATTTTAGTAGTTAGAAGAGGCCCCGCTAAGAAGCGAAGTTACTGAACGAAATTGGTTCTGTTTTATCTCAAACCAGGACAGTCTCCATCCACAACCTTGGGGGATTCCTCATATACAGGGGTGAAGAGGTGGAGGGTCAGATGTACACATGCGGCACGGGCTGCGTTAACCCCCGTGCCTCCCACTGCAGTAATGACCGCAGGCAGACGTACTGTGAACCAGACATCAAACCTTTAATGAATTAAGAAAGAGAGAGAGATGTGGGAGAGTGGGGCTGGGGCTGGAGTGGGTGGGTGCGGGTCGCATGCGGTGGGGATGCGTGCTCCACGCCTTCTCTATCAGCCCATGAAGAGAGGCTGGGGGAGCGTGGGGCACTTTGCCCCCCAGCATCCACCAGGTTTCTGCGTCGCTTGGTGGCCATGGTGTTGCCATCAGATGCCCTCCGCTTGTTGCTGCCCATGTGCTGCCTGCTGCTGCCCACTGCGGCACCGTCCCGCTCCGGCGTTCCCTCCCACAGGGGTTTGGAGTGTTTTTCCACCTAGCACACCACCATCTTCCTCTTCTTGGGTGGGATGTTGGCCCACGGGGAGGTCTCTTGCGTCCTGGGGGTGCCGTGTGGCGCGGGGCGCTTGGCCTGCTTGCCACCCGCCTCTCCCGATCTAGGCACAGCCTGGCAGGAGACAACGGCTGGTGGCAGCAGCGAGCGGGTCAAAACCTCCTGGGACTGCCTCCTCAGCAGCTCCTCCAACAGTTGGGCCATGCGGGGTGGCCGATGCTGGGGGACAGCCGGGGGTCTGGCCAGGGTTCTTGGCAGCGGGTGACAGAGGGTTCTCAGCAGGGAACTCTCTGGAGGACTCTTCAGGGGATCCTTCCAGGGACTCTTCACAGGACTGTCCTTTAAAGTCTTCTCTGAACTCTCCATGGAGGGACAGCTTTGCTGGTTTTGCTGCCTCGGCTCGGTGGTGGCCGTTGGAGGGCCCCGTAGGCAGGCTCCTTGAGCAGGCTGACCTCAGAACTCGTTGCCGATAATACGGCTATTACAGACGTTATGAAGGCCGAGGCTTCGCGGGGATGGGAGGACTCGGCCTTCACCGCCTTCAGCACTGTGCGTTCGGTGAGGATTTTCTCCCCTATTCCTTCTCCTTCTCTTCCTCCTCCTCCTTCTCTTCCTCCTTCTCTTCCTCTTTCTCCTCCTTCTTTTCCTCCCTCTCTTCCTCCTTCTCCTCCTCTTCCTCCTCTATCGGACTGAGGGTTGGCTGCCATCTCTTGGCTCTGCGTCCATGTTGTCTTTTGGGCATTGCTTTGCCCTTGGGTTGGCTGGTCATGGGTTGGTTTGTGTCGGAGGAGACCCTTGGGACCACCAACCGCCGCCTGGAAGGACACAAAGGGAGAGGTCTACCTGAGGACACAATGGGTTTGGGGCTGCTTTCTGCCCCTCCCCATGAGCCACGTGCCTCCTCATGTAGCCAGCAGCAGGTTGGCTGAGGAAACCCCCTGTGCCGGGACCCTCATCTGACACACAGCTGTCCCATTGTCCCTAGACCACGCTGGGGCTCTCCTGAAGAGCTGGAGAAGATCCAGCCCTGTGAAATGGGGGTGTTCCCGGCAGCCACATCCCACCCCTCCAGGTGCTGCCTTCACCACTCTTGGGTGGTGATGACCAAGGAGCATTCAGGGCTGGGGAACGGGCTCTTGCTGGGTCAGAAAATCATGGAATGGTTTGGGTTGGAAGGGACATTTAGAGGTTCATCTAGTCCAACGCCCCCCGCTGTCATCGGCAGGGCCACCTTCCAGTAGACCAGGTTGGTTCCAGCCCCATCCAACCTGACTTTGAACACCTCCAGTCAGGCTGATGGAATGGTTTGGGTGGGAAGGGACCTTTGAAGGTCCATCTAGTCCAACACCCCTGCCATGAGCAGGGAGGTCTTCAACCAGATCAGGTTGCTCAAAGCCCCATCCAACCTGGCCTGGAATGTCTCCAGGGATGGAGCGTCTCCCACCTCTCCGGGTAAAATGGCCCCGTGCAGCCGCCCACCCTGAGCCTTCAGCCTCACCTGGCCAGAGACCTTGTCCTCTTCTTCTTCTGCAGCTCCAAGATTTCCCCGAACTGTGGTGTTTTGCTTTGAGTCGGGCTCGGAGCAGCAGGAAAGGGAAAACCGGGAAACCCCACTGGAACCAGAAAGAAGACACCTCCTCAGAAGAGCGTCGCTGTGACGCTGCCAGACCACCCAGGGACACGCAGGGGGTGCTCAGGCCCCTTCCCAAAATGTCTGAGGGTTGGACATTCTGCTCCTCTAGCAGCCCCATCGTGTCCTCCCCAACACCAGCACCATTTCCAATGTGGTTTTCCGACTTCATCATCATCATGATGGTGAGGAAGGAGGAGCCGGGTGGTGCCGGGGAGGGGACAGGTGTCATTTCTGAGGGGAAGAGGGGGAGGAGAAGGCCTTGGCCCACCATCCTCCCACTGTACCCTTGGGCACATCCCACCCCGGGGCTCTCTTTTGGTGACACCAACAAATCGTTAGGACAAAAGGCCCTCAGGAGTTGGCCTGAAGCTTTGGGACAAGTCGGAGCCTTTTGGCGCTCAGCGTCGGCCATTTCCCCACAACATGGCAGAAGTTGGCTGCCCGTCCCATGGAGAAGAGCTGGGAGCTGCTTTACCTTTCCCACCTTGCTGGAGAGGTGGCAAACTGTCTTTTCTCGTCTGCACATCCTCACCAGGGACTTGTCTCGAGGTCTTGAGGAGAGCCCTGGGTGGGTGTTTGGGCACACACTCCATCACAAACCTGGAAAGAAGGAGAAGACACCCATATGACCCATGGCACCACCAGCACTTGCCACTTGCTGCGGCCACTTGCCCGCAGGCAGAGTTTGGCATTGCCATGAAGGCCATTGACTTCCCAAGTCTACCACATCCCATCCCCAAGGACGGGCCTGGGAAATGGAGTCGCCCAGCAAAGAAGTCCAGGCCACCACGGGAAGAAATGTCATCCAAATTCCTCTGTCTTTCCCCTCAGAGCTGCCTTATGGGAGTGACTGCGGCCTGGAGACATCATCAAGAGTCGCCGCCTGGTGTCCCCAGGACACCCGCAGCGGCACAAGGAAGAGATGCTACCTTGGGCGTTGGCATCAAAGAGCGGCTACAGCCGCCAACGTACTCACTTGGGAAAGAGGATGACACGGCCGGAGAAGCTCAGTGAGGCCACGGGTACCACTGGGGACACAATCATGTCCTGCAATGGAGGAACACAAAGATTCAGGACATCCTCAACGTGGTTGAAGCACTGCACACTGGAGGATGCCAAAGACAGCAGGACATCCTCAATGTGGTTGAGGGTCTCAGTGTTAGAGGAGGCCAAAGATGGCAGGACATCCCTCAACGTGGTTAAAGCACCCCACATTGGAAGAGGCCAAAAATGGTGGGACATCCCCCACATGGCTGAGGCACTCAAGTGTCGGAGGAGCTTGAGGCAGCAAGTGTTGGCAGGACCGTAACTCTCACCTGGACCGAGTGGCTGAACGTGTCCTGAGGGACCCCACACAAGCAGTGCCAGAACACTGCCGTGGGACCGCACGCACCACAGAGAAACCAAAATGCTTACCTTGAAGACAACTTTCTCCAAGTTCTCCTTCCCAGACAGCCTCTCCAGGAAGCTGCGGTAGAATTTCACGCGCACTTTCGTGCCTTCGATGAGGAGCACCCCCACCTCCCTCAGGATGAGGGCCACATTCTCCCCCTTCCCCAGGCAGTGCGAGAGGAGGGTCGTGGTGCCTTGGATGCAGTCCACCACTTTCTGCCGGGACACGGCGGCTGCCACGGCCACCTTGGAGTACTTGAGGGGCTCCAGCTCCTTGTTGCCTGGAAGAACCACAGGAGAAGGATGGAGACGCTCACCCGGTGGCCCGTGTCCTACAGCTTGTGTGTCACAATCATTGCATTGCCCCCAAAAAACTCAAAACCACTCAATTATTGGACTTTGGAGTTGCTTCAGAGAAGATGACCGTGCAGTCAGCCATCTTACCGGGCAGGTAGTCCTTGTTGTCCATCAGGTTGTGGACAACAGCAAGGTTCCTGGCCAGGTGGAACACCGGCTTCTGGATAGTCAGGGTTTCATCTCCGACCTGGACGCGTTCGAGGACAGTACCGAAGGAGCCAAGGGTGGGAATTCGGACGCCCTGCAAGTGGACGAGAAGGGTGGGAGGGTGAGGACTGGCTAGAGGGAAGATCTGGAGGTGACCTCCCCCATCCAGGGATGGTGCTTCAGGCTGGATCCTGCCCTCTCCCACCGTTTGGAGGCACGAGCTGGGCGGTGGGGAGAACTTTGGGGAGGAGATGTTGAGTCCTTCCCCTCCTCAGGAGAAAAAACCAGCACTGGAGTTTGGGCAGAACCAGGATGAGGCCATCCCGGAGGGGTCTCCAGCGACCTGGATCAGCCCTACCAGAAGTGACACCAACATTGCACAGGCCCCGTTTGGCCATCAGTGGGGACTTTTGGGGTGAGATTCCTGTTTTCTGAGGAGTTGAAGGGTGAGAGCAGGCCACGCCCCAGGGGGATCCCACCACCCCTCATGGTGCATGAGGAGGACGTGGGTGTTGCACCACCTTGTGGAGCAGGAGTTGGTCTTGAATGTAGCCAGCCACTGCATCCCAGACGGCCGTTCGCTCTGAAAAAACAAAGAAGAACCAGGTCAGGCCCCATCTCCACCAGCTCTCAGGTCCACCCCAAACATCTCCCCCTTGAGCCACGACGCGGTGGCAGACGCCAAGTGTCAGGGCTGGCTCCGAAATGGTGACAAGCCCTTGAGTCTTGGCTGTCGGAGAGGTGGCTGCGGTTGGCCGTACCTTCAGCGGTGACGCTGGACATAGCGAAGGTGTGCTCCATCCCATCCCAGAAGTCCATCTTGGTCCGCCTCACGCTGGCAGGTCGGTTCTTGGTGGCGACAGCCATGTTAGAGGTCATCTTATGGACGTTCCTCCAAAGTGTGGGACCCACCACCCGGTGGGCCCTTTTATACCCCCTGAGTGGGTGTGCCACGCACCTCTTGTGACATCAGGGTGACATGTTCATCGCTGATTGACTGACCGTGGTGACACGGCAACCGCCAGCCTCTGGTGGGGTGGCCATTAGCAGGGAGAGCTTCAAGCAGCTCAGGATGCTCCAAGCCCCGTCCAACCTGACCTCGGACCTTCCAGTCATGGACACACAGATTGGTTTGGCTTGGAGGAGACATTTGAAGGTCCATCTCGTCCAACCTCCCCTGTCTTCGGCAGGGGCATATTCCAGTAGAGCAGGTTACTCAACGCCCCATCCAACCGGACCTTGGATACATCCACTCAGACCCACAGAATGGTTTGCATTGGTTGAGTTGGATTTTTGGGTGGTTTGGGTTCCAACAGACCAGGTTGGTCCCAGCCCTGTCCAATCTGACCTTGAACCCCTCCAATCAGACTCATAGAAGGTTTGGGTTGGTTGAGTTGGATTTTTGGGCTGGAAGGTTTGGGAACCAGTAGAGAAGGTTGGTCCCAGTCTCATCCAGCCTTACGTTGGACACTTCCAGTCATAGACCCACAGAACGGTTTGTGTTGAAGGGGACCTTTGAAGGTCCATCCAGTCCAACCTCCCCATCATCGGCTGGGACACCTTCCAGTAGACCAGGTTGGTCCCAGCCCCATCCAACCTGACCTTGAACACCTCCAACCGGACCCAAAGAACAGTTTGGATTGGATTTCTGGGTGGTTTGGGATCCAGTAGACGGGGTTGGTTGCAGCCCCATCCAACCTGACCTCAGACACTTCCAGTCATGGACCCAAAGACTGGTTTGGGTGGGAGGGGACCTTGGAAGGTCCATCCTGTCAAACCCCCCAATCACTGCAGTGGCCGAGAATAAAAGTAGTGCCACGAGTGGGGCGGGTGCTCCTGCGTTATTGTATCTCATCCTATTGTATTATTTTATCTCTTTCGTTTATTTTGTTTTTTCCTCTTGAGCTGTTGAGCAGAGATGGTTCTCGTGCTCTCTTCCCATCTCGGGGGGGTCGTTGGGCTGCGGCGTGGGGCTGCAGAGCCCGGGAGGAGAGGACAACCCCGAAGAAAAGGTCCCCTTGCCGCCCTCCACCAGCAGCGGTGGGATGGGTGCAGGGACCCTCCTGCCATTGGCTTATCCCGTCCCCTGCGGGAGCCTTTTTCTGCAGCAAACCGACCCAAAACGACAACGGCACGTTGGTGCTTCTTGCTAAATGGGGACGGGGGAGAAAACCAAATCTATCAGTTTGTTCTGTAAGGATGGAAGCAGCGCATCCCCAAACAGGGCCAAAATCAGGCGGCTTTTACAGGATGGGGTTTTGCAAAGCTGCTGGTGCCAGTGCCCCATGGTGACGGTCAGAGGGGGAAGAAACTGGTTGAGCCCTTAAAAAGAGGAAAAGAAAAAGGCTCGGAGGAAGGGAAAGGTGCAGTGCCGGGGTTTCCTTGCTGCTGTTCCTCCGGGATGCCCGTGCGCGTCCCCTCCACGCTGCCCTCCGGGCAGGACCGTGCTCGCTGCTCCGGCTCTGCCTCCCTGGAGGGGAAAGGTCCCGGCGCAGGAGAGTCCCCATCTCTCCCCCCTTCCCAAAAGAAACTTTAATTACCGGAGAGGTACATTATTACGCCGGTGACCCACAGTGGCTGTGGGGCTGGGGGGCTGTGGTACCAGCCCTATTGCTGCCCTACCCTTAAAATGGAATTATACACTTCTAATATAGGACAATTTGGTTTTCTTTTTTCCATTTTGTTTTCCTCCCTGTAAAAGGAGGGAGCGGGGCTGAGCTTCACTCCCTCCTGGCAGGGACCGGGAGAAATGAGAAAATCAGGATCTAATTTCTCATTTTTCAAAAAGTCTCCATCTGACTTTCAGAAGCTTGAGACACTGGCGTTTTTATAATTTCAGTATGTTATATAGCAGAAGGCCAACACTTTTGTTAGATTCATGAAAAAGTTAAGAGCCCCTGGGAGATAGCCTCCCAGCCTGCAGTTCCTAGACACATCCAGGCTTACTACAACTGTAATTGAGAGCTGGAAATCTTTTTGCTGGTTTGTCCACTGCACTTTGGCTTGTGCTCAGTAGCACTCCAGTGTCATATGCAAATCTATAGCCTGGGATGAGCCAGTGACTTGGAATCCACCATGACGCAAGCTACAGCAAAGACACACAGATATGCACAGTGAACATTGTACCTCTGAGTGGCTGCCAAACCTAGTATGCTAAGGGAATTAAGGCAGAATCTTACTATTGACAACTAAGCATTGCTTCAATCTTGCAAATGATGCTTTTTTTTCTCTTTTTTAACCTTCTTGCTTTAACTGACATATCTTGATATCTGTAGAAACCCGATTTCTTTCCCAGAAAGAAAGAAAATAGGACTCTGGACAATTAGAACATCTTCCTACTAATAGTAGAGGATGAACAGGACAACCTGCTTACACTATATCCTTCAAGCCACTTCCCACTGCTTAGGTTCATCTTGTATACTAATTGAGACCAGGCTCGCTCTTAATTTATTTTTTAAAAAGCCATCTCCTTATACAAAACATGTATTAAGCAAGAGTCTGCAATTTACCTTGGGCTGGTCACATCATGGGTATTATGGAACAACCTCTGTATCTTGTTGCTAGAAACAACTCCCACTTTCACCAGGTAGGAATAGGCTTCCACGTGAAAAGCCCAGAAGCGCTTCCCTTTGGCAATCCCAGTGTCGCCAATGATGTAATCCAGGGTTGTGTAGCATCCGGCCTGCATGCGCTCAGACCCCAGCAGTAGAGGAAATCCAGCCCTACTTTCCACAGAGGTTCTTCCTGGGTTCAGCAGGAGATGTTCACTGTTGTACCCGCATTTGTCATCAAAAAGAAAACTGAGAACTGAAAAACAGCATCCCAAAAAATTTTCTCTTAGTTAAGTATTTCTGTGCTTATAAACTATATTTTAAGTCATGCTGGCACTAGAATTCCTCGCTTTTAAAGGCTACCAGGAACATTACGCAAGCTAACGCAGTCTCAGTATGCTACCTACTTAACCTGTTTGTTAACAGTGCTTTTAAACATTTATACAACCGGTAACAGTGTAGTAGAAGTCTGGGAGCTACTGGAAACCACCTACAGCTCTTAACACCACCAGCAGCTCGTGGACATAAGAAAACCCAATACCTGGGGCTGGAGGCGTACGCAAGATAACTTCTCGGCTCCAAGGGCTAGAGATGGATCCTTTATATCCTCGAACTCTGAAGGCATAGCTGCTGTCGTCATCGAGATCAGATATTACTTTGCTCTTGCTGCAAACTTCGATCTCCTGCCACGTTGTACTCTCCTCTTCTCTATGAAGCTTATGATACTCAAGAACATAGATATCAGCTGAGTCTGTCTTCCCAGGGCATTCCCAACTGATCAGAGCTTTGTTGTACATTTTGCTCTGCTCTTCATTGATTTCTGGTATTTCTAGACCTGGAATGACAGAGATTCAGGAGAAAAAAACCTCAAATGTAGATACATGTTGTTTTAGAATTAAACACAGAAGCCCTTTGTTGAGTGGCTACAGCACTGGGGGGACAGTGGGGGGGGGAAATCTGACTCAGTCAAAGAGTGCAGATGAGGATGGGTCTGTTCATGCACTTAAATCCTTTCTGGTTTTACTTTGAAAGTTGTATTATTTATTTTTGCTGGCAACTAAAAAACCATATAAAAACCTATTCTTTTCTGTCATGCAATCACGACAAAAAGCTGCTAGGAAGACCTAGTATTACTTAACTACAATATTTTGGAAGCCAATGTAAACTGGTTCTGAATGCCATGGCATCTTAGCTGCTTTATCAAAGCTGAAGCTAGCATTGCTGCCAGGTAACGCCTTGTGAATCACAGAGGCAGAAGGGACAATGCAAGTCACAAGATTGAGTTCTGCAACTGCAGCCCTGCACAAGTTTTGCCTCTTTCCAGAGAAGCCCTTAAAGCTGTAACTCAAGAAAGACGTGATGCTCTCATAATTTACCATTGGAATGGAAGGACAAGTCACCAAGGATCTCTTCTTGCTTGGCTATGTCCATCACAAAGTCCTCGAAAGTAGTTTCAGCTGCTGGCTTGAAGCTCTTCAGAGATTCAGTAGCTTTTTGGATTCTGAAAGCACAGAAGCAGAGGGATGGCAGAAGAGGGAAAAAGGAATTCACATGGGTGCATTCCTTAAAGCAAAGCCGCTAGGTTTTCCTTTAAAAAAAGTTCTCTTTTCAGGTACTTACTCATGTGTCCCAGAAACTTGTCTCTCTAGACAGAATTAAAATGCAAAATTTAAAGGCCTTTTGTACATCAGTGTAAAGATAACTAACAGGGAATCTTTTGGTTGGCAGAGCATTTTAACAATTTGGGGCATTACATTCAAAGAACAAAATAGGTGTGAAGCGCTAATGGAGCACAACTATTCAGATCAAAGAGTTTAAAGCCAGAAGAGACCTGTTAGATTAACTTGCAAATACCCGATGCAATCTCTGAGCAAAGGACTGTATCAGTGAGCTGAATGGGTTACCCTTCCACTGCAGTCCTACTGAAGAAGGCTAGGCGTTGGCGCAGGACAGAGCCCCTCCTCTGGGCTGTTTTTTAACGCACACTGTAATATAGGAATTTCTACTGAATGGTACCGGGACCGCCTCTGAGGCTCTGCAACACAAAGTACTTGCATTCAGTACTTTCCTAGCAGGTGTCCAAAGAATATGACTGACCAGACATCCCTGGAACAGTACCTGTACCTCGAACGGAAGATAATTAATAAGATACCTGACATGAAGTTGTTTTGCTGTTTGAACAAAACAAGATGGATCGGTTTCTTTAAGCAGTTCTTGAGCAAGTCCTACAAGGCCATTATTTTCCAGGAGCCCTTGAGATTCTTCTGCTTGTGTTTGCAATTTTTCCAGCCTTAAATTCTTAGAAGCTTCAATTGCCCTAAGAGCTGCGGATTTCTTCTCTTCCAGGACATGAGATAATTTCTCAAAACTCTGAGATGCTTCTTCTTTCGCTCTTTCACTGTTGCACTAGGAGGGAACAAAAGACATTTTAGACGGATCCCACAGCACAGAGTACCCCTCTACCGGAAAAAGAAGAGTATAAAACCAGGGACTTTCGGGAAACGGGTGCGAGCCGTCGGCGGAGTGAGACTCCCGGGCCGCCCAGCGCTGTTTTGCTTGCTGCCGCTTGCTAATAAATATTTCAGTCTTAATTGGCTCCGTCTCCTTGCATCAATTTGTGGGACTAACCCATAACAAACCTGAAATTAATTACAGCTTGTTGGGAGTGTCGAGATGCTCGGTGGGGGCTCGGGGGTGGGTGGTGGGGGGAGAAACAGTGCCCTGACCCCCATCTCTTGCTTTTCCCCTCTCCTCCCCAAGACTGCACAGCGCAAGATGAGGGAAATGCTCCAGCAGGTGAAGCAGCAGGAGCAGAAACACGCTCCGGGAGCCCCGGCCCCGCAGCACAGCAAGGGAGGTTCCCGCCGTGCCGCCCAGCACCGCCCGATGAATGTAACCCCGCCGCCGGACATCCCCCCCTCCCAAACCCTCCTCCCCCACCCCCAGCGGGTCAGGGGAGCAAACCAAAGACCCCCCCAAACACACAGCCCCCCATTCCCCGCGGCGCTGCGAGGATGCACAGCCGAGGGGTACGGGGAGGGCTCTCTCCATCCCACAGCCTCCCCCTTCCTCCTCCCTCGCCTCCCGACGCTATCCCTTTAGTTGGACTAACACAGGCAGAGAGAGAGAGAAAGAGAGGTTTTATTATTCTTTTTTTTTTTAATTTTTTATTTTTTATTTCCTAAAAGCCACCGGTTTTTCATCCCAGGCATGGCCAGAGGAGCTCACCCAGCGTTGAGGGGGGGAGGTTGGGCTGCGGCACACAGCGCAGCGGCTCATCAGTTTTTAGAATTAATGTAACGATAACAACACTAACGGCGATTTTTAAGTTTTGTAAGGATTTTATTTATTTATTTATTTATTTCATTTCAGAGAGGGTGGGGGCGGGAGGGGGATGTTTGTTTTTTAGCACAAGCCGGCTTTTCTAGAGGTTAAAGAAAGGCTGTGCTCGGCCGTAAACGCTTTGGGGAAAGATCCCGGTTGCAAGGAGAGAAGGTGGGAAAAGAGGGGCAGGGGGGGAAAACAGATTTCCAAGAGGTTGTCAGCCCAGGGCTGGGGGAAAAAAAAACCAAAACACTAGCAAAATTATTATTTTTTTTTAATTTCAAAAATAAAACACACACAACCCCCAACCCCAAATGACGCACACACATCCACACACAAAAACTACCTCAGGTTTTCATACCTCAGCACATTGCGCTTCTGTTTCCCTTTTAGAGATTTTCTATGCCTTGTAAAACTGATAGCTGGAGCATTATTTTTGTTTATTTTCTTAATAAAAAAAAAATGAGTTGGAAAACACACTCTTACTGAGTGCGAGGCGGGAGAAGGAAAGCAATCCCACAGGTGCCACAGCTCTTCCATAGTCTCCTTCTGCTGGCTGAGAGCCAGGGGCTGTTCCTTCGGAGAAAGCTTGAGAGATGTTTGAAAAGAGAAAAAGAAAAAAACCAAAAGAAAAAAATGGGGGGAGAAAAAAAAAGAGGGGAAAGAAGAACAAAGAGAAAAAGGAGATAAAAGGGGGGGAAGAAAAAAGGGGGGAAAAGAAAAAAAGGGAAAATGAAAAAAGGGGAGGGAAGAGAGAAAAAAGGAAAAGGAAACAAAAACCCCAAATATAAAAAAAGAAAGGTAAAAAGGAAAAAAAAAAAACCAACCAAACCAAGCAAGGAAAGTGGTGAAAGCCATCGGGCAAGAGGGACGAGAGCCGGGGGTGAGGTGGCGGTGCCAGCGCCGGCCCTGGGGGCTGCGACACCACACTGCAAAGTGTTCTGTGAAAAAAACCAACCAAATCCCACCCAACGACAACATCAAAAAACAAAGAGAAATCTCTCCAGCTCACAAGAGCCTGAGCTGCTCTCCGTTGCTTTCATTCCAGTGTCTCGGGGGGGTCACGGCCGAGCTGAGATTGGGGGGTGGTGGTGGGAGTTTGCCCCATGGCTGTGATGGGGGGAGAAGGGGTGGGTGGGGAGTGGGGGATGTGGTGTGGGGTTTTTTTTGGGGTGGTGGTGGTGGGTTTTTTGCCAGGTGTCGCTTTACCCAGTGGCTCGGGGAGTGTGACGAAACGGGAAAAAGGGCTTCACTGAGAGGTTCAAATTAACAATTTCTTTGGACTTCGCTCACGGGTCCAATACGTCACTATTGCAAGTTCTGTGTGTGCGATGGCGATTACACTATTGCAATTTAAAAGAAATTAGCGGGATCCACTATTGCGAGCTACAAATGCCCCCGACAAGTAGCAACACAAACCACAAGGGCGCTAGATATTAATGCCTTAGAAGAGTGCACCAGTCACAAACTCAATCACATGGCATATACCGTACGGATGTTTCTTAGTCACTTACCCTCTCTCTCTCAGGTGAGGTGGCTCCATCCCTGGGAAGTTACCCTGTAGAGCGTCCTGGATGGGGGGGACGGATCTCCTAGGGGCCAGCTGTATCCTTGGAGGATTCCCCATTTGTCTCCCCAGACCCTGCGGTTTATATTTCCTGACTCGGTGAGGGTGCAGGATTATGCCCGAGTGGATTACACTGTCTGGGATATTTCCCTCTGGTGGTGCCATAGCGAAATCTCTGTCGCCAATTTGTGATGTCCGGCGCTCAACCTCACAGGAAGAGTGGTGGGATGGGACTCGGGGCATTTTGTTTGTTAAGGGCCATTTGGTTTTGGTTGTTCTGTGCCATCTGGAGATAAGCCCGGGCTGAGCTGTTCTGCAGCTGCCCCCAAGTTCTCTCTGCACAGCCAAGGCACGGCGGGGATGGAGCTGAGTGGGATGGCAGCTCCCTGCCTCTCACCTCTTGTGCTCTGAAACCGGCTTGGCTGGCTGCTCCCATACAGGGAGGTGTTGGCATCACGAAGCCTGTGCTAAAGCCGGGTGGGGGCAGTTGGTTAGCAAAGCCAAAGTGGTTATTAATGGTTATTAACAGCACACTAATTACGCCCATGTAACTGGGAAGCTCAGATGCCCCCTAACCACCCCCCCCGGTGCTTCTCTAGCCAGGCGAGTGCTGGACGTCCCCCCCGCAGGAGAGGAGCACACCTCTGAGGTGGGTGGAAGGGCATCACCCAACGGGGAGAGGACCAAGATGGGGCTTGGGTGTCCCTTGGGGTGGCCGGGTGGCGGGGTAGGGCTGCTGGGGGCTGCCACGATGAGGGACACCCCCACACCTTTCTCCATGGCTCCCAGAGCTCTGCTCCCTCCCTCCCTCCCACCCATCCAGTGCCACCGGAGAGGTGGTGTCCCCCCTCCCGGGGCGGGCAGGGGCTGTGCCACCCCATCTAACACCTCAACGCACCAAAGCACCGCACTGGGGGAGGGACTCTGCGCCTGGTAGCCCCGTGCTCCCCAGCACTGTAAGGATGGGGCTGAGCCCCCACCACGGCCACCCTGTGCGCAAGGACCATGTCACGGGGCACATGGCAGCGTGCCAAGTGTGCAAAGCTGGAGGAGGAACATCTCCTCCAGCCGCGCTGAGGGCAGCAACAGTGTCACTCGCACTGTGGCTCTACCCACGCTCTCCTGGCAGCACAGGAAAGCGCAAGCTCGTCACCTCCCAAAGGCCACTTCCTAACGAGAAGCGAGGCCCAGCTCCTGCACAACACGGCTGGCCCAAAGCGGGCTGATTCTGCCCCCTGGGGTGGTCTCAGGGGAGCTGGTGGGCACATATGGACATGCCGAAGGGCCAGAGCCCACCCTGTGACGCTGTAGGCAGAGGGGACAGTGGTACCTGGACAATGTCCCCACCGCCTCACACACGGAGGCTTTCAGCAGTCACAGCCACCCGGGCGCTGCCAAGGGGGCAGCAGGGGCTCCCCACGGGGGGTTTACAGAGCACAGAGAGCGTCCGTACACCACTAACCCCTCTCCAGGGGCGGATTTTCAGGATGCTGCTTGCTCATCTCACCGCTGAACAACTCCCCGATTGCTCCTTCAGCACGTTGTGACCATCGCTTCGTGGCTTTTGTGCTCCGATACTCATCCTGGCTCCAATCCTCTTCCTGGGGGATTGTGAGGGAGCAAAAGACCACATCGCTACATCCAACTTTTTCTTCAGTTAAATAAAAAAAAAAAGAATAAATCACCCTCTGTCATTATCAGGTAGAGTTTCGTTCCAGTCAGGCTCTTTTTATTAAAATAAATATTTAAATTATATAAAGAAATAAATATTTCTCTTTTCACATTAAATAACTCCCTGGAGACAGCAAAAAAAAAAAACAGACAACCCAGAGTTACTGTCTCCAAAATAAGGATGGTGGGAGGGGAATAAACCATCTTAACTTCTACTTCATAACCTAAAGAGGAAAATTCGTCTAAGAAATGTAACTAAGATCTAAGAAATGTAACTAAGATCTAAGAAATGTAACTAAGATCTAAGAAATGTAACTAAGATCTAAGAAATGTAACTAAGATCAGAACTCTAATTGTCCACGTGTCACAGCAGCTGTTGATGGATTATCTCCCACACCATCTTCTTGCGCGAGTATGGCATGTGAGTCTGAAAAGAGAAGAGAAATCCATTAAATAACGACATCACGGCAGAAAGAGGCGGAAAACACGCATAAACGCCCAGCGGAGTCCTTAATAGGATGTTCCCTTTAGGAACTGTCAGCCATTTGGGTACAACACCCCACGCGGCTCCTAAGAGGGTGACACGACAACCCAACAAAACCAGATTGACTTGACCGCGCGACAGCTTACAAGCACGCTAACAAAAGACCGGTATAAAATAAAAATAAGCAGCGGCAGTATCTTGCCCAAGAGGAATCTCACCGGCAGCAGCTCCCAAAGGCGGGGATGGAGAACCACAGCTCTGCCCTGCCCAGGCCACTTGGAAGTTCTGACCCCAGCAACTACGCACCGAAACGGGGCACAAAACCTCAGTCCCTGCCCCAGACACAATTAAGAGCTGCTGCGTAACCTCCCTGGCTCCTGTCCCTGCGCGAAAGGGGCTGGAGGGGTTTATGACCTTCACTCACCTGGGTAAAGTTGAACGGTTTCTCTCTGGAGATGTAATCTGCGTATTTGCACATAAAGACGACGCAGTCGCTTCCGTTCAGCTGCTGAGGGATCTCCTAAGGAATGCAAAGAAGATGGAGGATTTCCCTCTGTATCAAAAGAAAAGCAACTTGGAAGTAGCGCACATTACCCACACCGACACTGCGCTCACCGCACACTCCTGACCCTACTTGCGTAATCCCCAATACCCACTCCCGCCCACGAGGAACAGACCCAGTTCACTGCGCACCATCCCTCCCCTCTGCCTCCCGGACTCGGACACTACAATCCAAATTCTTGGCAGGCCCAGAAGGGGCAGCAGCCCTCCTCCCTGCGAGGCCTCTCGAGGTTCGCACGGCGTCTTTCTCAAGTGACCTTTCTTAAATCCAGTCTGTAGGGACCGCTTTTTACTATTAACTCCTCGAGAAACATCAGCTCAACCCTTTGCTTTGTCACGTGCCAGGATCTGGGCCCCAAAGAAGCACTTACAGTTCCCATTTCAAACCCAAGTGGTGCTCACGTACACGTGGCTCCATGCTGTGAAGAGTCCACTCCGAAACATTCAGCTCCAGGTTTCTTTTTTCCCGGCTTTTTGCAGGTATTGGCTGGTTAAAACAAAAGGGAAAAACAGAAATCCCTTTTCATCTCTGTAATTTAGGCCAACAACAAAATAAAGCGGCTGAAGGATCACAGGAAGACGGACGGCAGGACGGGAAAATGTCAGAGGATCCTCACAGCAGCTGATTTAAGGCTGATTTGGGAGGAAAAATCCCAATCTGAAACTTACAAACATGGGGAGAGGCTGTGAGCTAATGGTCAAGAACGAGGCCAACAATTCCAACAGAGACTTCCACACAAACCTAAGTTCATTGCTTCAGAGAGGTCAAAAAACCCCAAATCACATGTTATCAGAGGACCAAGAGACAAACCAAGCAGGGAACCGTAATGCCATAATTCCACCGGGTGCCTTGATCCCACACCCTGGGCTCCGACTAACAAAGTTGGCACACGTGTGCCACGGGGCTATGGCGTATTTGGCTGTGCCTATCACGGGAAGGTGGCAGAATCCAGGCACCCCAGACCCTGGGTGGAGGGGACGCTGTGACACCAGATAAGCAGTCAATGCCAGACAACTCGCAGCAAGCAACTCCAGGATTCCTGGTTGGTTATCTACAAGCCATGTGAAAACTTGCAGTCGCCTTACAGGGACTAAATCTAAAAACCCTCTCCTCATTCACACCATAAAAGCAGTGACGGAGCGGTTACTTACAGCAAAGTCTGACAAATTTCATCCCCTTTCTGTGCCAGTGAGTTCAAGTATGTGATGGTCTTCTTTCTGACATCTATGACCTGTTATTAAAAGGTGACTGTGAGACAAAGCACAACCTTGTGCCGCACACCCACCAACACCTAAATGACTTCTCTTGCCAGTTTTTTCTCCCCATCCAACTCCAGAGAAAAAGCCCGTGGAACTCACAGCTAGTGTCCAGTGCGCTCACAAGTTCACAGGCATGAAGATGATGTCCTGCTTGAAGACATCCACACTCCTGGTCCACCTCCTGACTGCTTCATAGCCCCCCGATGTTAGTTTGGGATAAAAGAAGGTACTGAAAGCGTGGACCGCTGGATACCCTTCCTTCTTGCCTCTTTCCATCAGCAGACCCATGTAGAAATTAACGACCTGTACCATAAAGAGTAACCATGAGGTGTCAAAATAAGACGCTGGCTTTCCCAACGAAAAATACAGCACCACGTCTTTTCTGGCCACCCTTAAGCACGCAGCGGAGAGAACTCCAGCCTCAGCTGTCAGCTTTTGTTCCCAGAATTTCACACGGGGTTACATCGGCAGTTTGATCAAAACACCTGCCCCCTCCCCCCCCCCCCCCCCAATAACACGAACTAACTCCTGGAAGCTGCGTCATACAAGAAGTAAAGGAACTTCCAGAAACACTCGACCCTTCAATACCTCAAGTAAGAACTGTACAGAGATTTCTAGGCTCTGCAGCGGAGGTCGTCAAAGAACGTTGATGAGACTTCTGTACACGGCGGAGGGGTATTTTTCAATAAAGGCTGAATGAGACTGTCCCTGTGCTGCAGCTGGTTTTACCTCATCATTTAGCCAGCAAAGGTTCCTGAGCGTGCGGATGTCCTCACGAGTGACCTTTAGTTTGAAGGCACTGCTCATGATCTCATCTGGCTCACCTCTGCCAAATGCGGCACTGACCTCTCTCTCCATGGCCTGAAAGGAACAATTCAATGGGGAAGGACTTGTGAAACAGAGCACGGAGCACGCTGACCTGGGGGTAGCTTTCCACTGAAACATGGCCTGTAAATTCAGCTCAGGTGACAGAGCAACTGCCTTCGACAGTTTCTTGGCTCAGTGAGCGATAGCGCTTTTGCCTTGCTTGCTTGGTTTCAGCATCCCAACTTTGAACTTTAGAGCCCAGGCTTGCTGCCATTTCTTTTCACCAAGGACGTTGGGATAAAACCCGTAAACTTAGCAAACACGCTAAAGCAGCTGAAAATGGAACACAACTCTGGCAAACTCCTTTCCCACGTGCTCCCGCGGCCCTCGCAATACCCAGGTTTAAGCCAACCCCAGCGGGCATCCTCCGTACTGAGGCAGCTAAGTCAGGAGCCTGAAAGAACGTGAAGGTGGGGGACTTCAAAGGGAACGGCAAAGGGGGAAACTGAGGCAGCTACACTGGAGTCAGGCAATGGGGAGTCCAGGTTGTACACGCAACTGGTCGCAATTTGCACGTTCCCATCTAAGTCTGCTTAAGGAATGCAAATAAATCAGTATGTCTGGTAGTATAAAATACTCTGATCTGCAATAGCATCTTCTTGCTTGAATCTGGGTGAGCAAAATAAGAAAACCACCCGGTTTCCCTTGTACCCAGCATCAACTCCGCAGACTTTGTAAACTCTGCATTTGCTCGCCCTTTCCAAGTCCATCCTCAACAGGCAGGAAAAGGCGGGGGGAGCTCAATTAGACTGCAACTCTGAAGAATAAAAGCAGCCGAAATTCATACAAGCAGGAGAAACTGAACTCCCACTCCCCGGTGGTCGGCACCATGGATCAGCAAGCTGATCTTTCAGGTTCTATCACCATGGTAGGACAAGAGGCACATCCAATATAACTGGATGAGTCGAGTAAGCACTGCTCTGGAGACTGGTGTTCAACCTGGACTCATTTTTTGTCCTGGTAACAGAAGGCCCACAAACCCTCAGGTCAGCACAACTGAAGGAGCGCTGGAGCACACGAAATCCTTCAAACCAGCTTTAGTGCTGACCCTCGCACTGTGAAGTCACAGCCACAGACACTCGCTAACAGGTTCAATGCAAGTTCTTCAGATTTCAAAAAGCCTCAAGAACCACCTAGAATAAGAGGAGTTCCCTGCAGCTCTGTTGCAACCTTCTGTTTTGTGTAACAAACTGTTGGCTACGGTACCTCTGTGAGCGGAGGAAAGCGTTCCGCTGTTTTTCCCAAGCTTGGCACTTTCTTTTCTTCCACATTGAGGCTGGCTGACTTTTTGGACTGCACATATGTTGGGTGTCCTCGGAATAACGCATCTTCTGAGATTTCAGTGCCACGCTGCCTCTGTTAGACAAACGGACGTTAAGCTAGCAATCAAGCACAGATTTGTTTGCTCAGGGATAGGACAGAAAATCTTGCTTATATAGGAAACTGGAAGGGTCTTTGTACACACATCCAACCAGCAAACCCCAGAGTTACTTTTTATTGACGACTGCATTCCAACTGTGCACCCATGGAGTGCTGCACTCAGAGGCAAGAGAGGCAGAAAGCTCCTTTGGCTTGGGCTAGCGTTAAGAACCCCAGCAAAGCCTCCACGTGTAGGTATCAAGTTGAGAGCGAGATTACTATTTCTGATTTCCATTATTAAAATTTTATTTTTGACCTCAATCCTGACCAGAGGTGAAAGTCAAAGAGATGTACTTCCCATCCCAGCAAACAAGATAAGACTAAAGACACCCCAGTCCAGCTTTGCAGGTCAACTAAGGCTGTGCGCTAAAGATTTTGAGGCTATACCCAACACATGAAAGGGGAAGAATCAAAATGGTATAGTGTAGCGTGCTCCTAATAGTCCAGAAACAAAATTAACGGCAGCGTAAAACACTTTGCAACAGCGCTACTCATCAAATAATGCTCCCACTTTCCTGGGAAAAAAACAACCTGGGCAAATACAGATATTGTTGAGTAAGTCATGTGAAGTGGAGAGTGCTGAAGTTTCTGATCACAAATAGCTGTATTTTCCTTGTGAGTAACACAAGCTTACCCCTGCGATGGTTTGTTTCACTGCTCCTTCCTCTTCCTGAGAGTTTTCTTCTGGTGTGCAGTACCTGCCAGGAGAGGGAGAGAGAGAAGTGAGCTGTGTATCCATCCTGTCCCATGGAATTCTCAGGAATTCACCTTCTGGACAAGAAAGGCTTTTTCAAGGCTTATTCTGACTACAGCCCCGGTTGCGCACATCAACATGTGACAATATCGCCTCAACTTCCAGCACTGTTCTTTCTTAGCAGCAAGACTGGGATAGAATGAAGAGCTGGGAGTTTTGGAATTATGGTTTGTTTTTTTTTTTTCCATCTACTTGTACAAGACTCCTTTTGTTTCTCTTTATCAGTCGCATTATTTGGAAAACAGGGAAGCAACCAGCACTTCCTCTATCGAGTGCTTTGTGATCTACTGCTGATAAACACTGCACGCTGGGTGTTCTACTGCAAGGTGTAACAGGAACATCTGCAACTAGACTTGCATCCAAACAGAGTGAGCTTCGGGAAACTAAGACCAGCACACTGAATTCCAAATGGGACAGCGACAGGATGTTTACTTGCCTTCTACAGGCCAGTCAAGAGAGTGATTATCCCCATTTGGAGAGGATTGTCATTCAAACCACGCAGACTCTGAAGAGCAAACAAATACACAGACATTGAAGTTGTCCAGATATATGTCCCTGCTTCAAAAACACAAATTCGCATTGTCACCAAAAGACCCCTTTTTTTCAGGAGGGAGACCTACACCAGACTCTCACAGTATTCTACACTCATTGTGCTTTAACGGCTTTCAGTCCAGCATGGTAAGAGGAGATATCACAAGCTTTGTCAAATCGTTTCAGTTAGTAGCTAAATCCGAAAAAAAAAAAGGCAAGAAAATGTCCCTTTTACTTGAACGCATGAGTTATTTTCTCTCCATCTCTCCCCTCCAGCTTAGGGGAACCACTGACACTTTAAGCACACAACAGTGCCGCACAGCTAAATATAGCGCTAGTGTTTAAAGCGGGGAGAAGAACAAGGACGGAATTAGCTACAAAACAGGACTGCCACAACTGAACCTCTCTCTGCTCCCATCTACGCTTTCTCCTCTCTCATGTAAGGGCAGGTCACTGCAGAAAGATGCGTGCATCTTACTGCTGTACAAAATCTGCAATAGCTGCACCTACTGCCCCCAAAACCCGTTTCCCTCAACACCACAAAGCCCTCAGAACTCACAGTCCTGCCAGCTCAGACAGCCAACACCAATGAGGCCGCTGGCCTCTCAAACCCAACCGCACGCTGCCTTTTTCCCCCTCCTAGTCAAACCCCACGCATCCTCTAAGTCCCAAAAACTGCCTCAAGTCCCACCAGGCTTTACAAGCTCTCTCATCCTTATGCTCAGGATGCGAGTTTCCAAGTGAAAGAAATGAAATGTCAGCTCGTTGATGGCTCGGCAGAACGACTCACAAACCAAAACGGATTCTGCAAATCCAAGGACAACTTGGTACGGCCACCACTCGCACCCTTACTGGCTTTCTTCCCACAGCAAACACCACACCAGCACAACCCTCTTTGTCACGCAGCACGGCTCTCGCATGGCAGCTGTGTTGGATATGCACCTGGCTTGCGAGCAATTCCGGAGCCGCAAGCTAGCTACTCCTCTTTCACAGCACTGAGACGATCAAATACCATTGGTCATCTTCGGGACTCTACCAGCGGCTGAGAGACACACTCACGCAGAGCCAAAAGAAACAAGAACCATCATTAAAAGAGACTCTACCTGATCGTATCACCTCTCTGCGACCACTGCGGGCAGCAAACATCTATACATTCAACACCTGCACAGAAAAGCGGTAGTAAGAAAACAAGAAGTCGACTTTCAATCACCATCAGAAAGACACAGCTCTCAATTTCTGGGTGATAAATAAAAAACCCCAAAACTTTTAACGATGACTGTATGGTCAGGAGGTTTGAATTCTCGCAAGCACTTTGAACATCATCTGCCAGTGTATAGGAAATGCCCTGTTCCGATTTGAAGTCTACCTACAAAGTGGAACGGATTGGAACCATGGGGATACTCACCAGTCCTTAGTGTTGGACGTGGACAGACATCTCCTCTGTGTTTTGGTTCTTCTACGTGACTCACAGTCATCACTGGTTCCTTGGAGGAGGCTTGAACGCTTTGGGGCAGGAAAAAAACAACAGAGGAGAATCACAATTTTTATATGTGGGGCATTTGTTATCAGTGCGTACCAATTCACGGTGGCTTTTTGGGTTTTTCTTTAGAAAGAAAAAAATATTCTTTGCACATCCGACAAATATCTGCATCAACCTGAGGAGGCCACTTTACTCTGTGGGACAAGACAGAGTTCATTTCAACCAGCCTTGACCAATTCTGCTCAATCTATTTGTTAAAGATCATGCTGACAGTGAGAATGGCAATGTCCACAACATCCATACTGCTGGGACATTTTACTTCAGACCCGCCCTGCTCTGACCTCAGGGACTATATGCTCTGTAGCAGTTGGAGTGCATTAGACCCGTTCCCCAGGAACCTTCTCTAGTTTAGCTTCCTCTGAAAGGAATCTCTTTCTCATGCTCCAGATCTGCTCCAAAATATGAGCCAAACCACAATAAGCAACGACTGGGAGATTAGACGCCGAAAGCAGAGTCTTGACCCGCTCTCAAATGCGGTGCACTTAAACTCAGTGCACCCAAAATTACATGAGAAAATGTTTTCTGTATCATTTTCATGGTATGGATTTTCATCTGAAGTGGCGGATTCTGGCGCAGCGCGCTCCTTAGTGGGCGGCCTCAGTGGTAAGAAGCTGTCTGGAGCAGCTTTGATGCTCTGTTTGCCGTTCCGGCTTGTGCTGAAAACATCAACGGCAAAAGAAATGGTCTCAAGAGAACATTCCAATATGCACCTCCACCACCAACTACTTTGTCAAGCACGTACACTGATGACGATGGAGACAGACACGAGATGTTCATGACTTTCAGATGAAGACCTGCTGTCTTCAACTGGCTAATGGGGAAGTACAGAGAAGTAAAAGTGAAAATCACAACAACTGCCTTGAAGATACACTGTCGATTGTGTCCTCTGCCTCCTCTCAAGTTCAACACTTCCTCTTACCGCAGACCTTTAATCTCTAGCTAGTCTCCTGCACCAATTAAGTAGCTGGGTTTAAAGAAAAAGTTTAAAATTGGTTCTTCGGGGAGGAAGCAGCTGGAGACCTCCCTTACCATAGGCAGTAAACCTTTCGGAGAAGAAGTCAAAGAAAACGGAAAGATTTTTACCTCAGACATGGAATTCTCTTGTGAGGACGGGACAGTGTTTCCTTCGTCAGGTGAGCATGGGTTCCACACGGCATTTGAGCTACGAGAGAAGAGCATAAGGTATCAGTAACTCTCAAAGGAAACTGAAGAGGTTCATGAGTTTACAGTAACGAGCTTCACCAAAGATAAATTCTCATTTTCTCTCTCACATCATCGTATTATTTGTGTTATGTCACTTGAGGACATTTTCGGGTTTTCACACTGGCAGCTACAGCAAGTTGTGCGCACAAGGTATTGCCAGTCAAAAACCTGAAATACAAAAGGCTTCTTGGGATCTACTACCTAAAAGGAGCCTTGAAAACAATCTACTTCTGGCAAGCTAACAGTGGACGGATTAGAACGGAAGGACTGCATCCAAGGCAGCTCTGGCACTGAGATGACAAGATAAACGCCCGGCCCCACTCCAGAAGCAATGCAAGGATGCAGGTAAGAAACAGAGGTCACGCTCAAGTCTTCCCAGATGCTGCCTCGTCCTGTGCCTGCAATAATCCGTACAGAACCCTAGGGGTAGGCTTGGACAGTACACAAGGTAGGGTGAAAATGAAACAAGTCGTATAACTTGATGTCAGCCTTACCAATTTGCAGCATTGATACATCGAGCGACAAAAATCGTGGTCTTTTAGTTGAAGGCTCAAAAGAAGTGGACCGAGGCTTAAAAGAAAACAAAAAAAAAGTACCAACGTGAGTATAACTTGAATGTGAATCCAAGCAAACACACTTCCTGAGACTTAGTCAGCTCTGCTATGACTTGGGGACCATGACACGCTGGTTCACATTGCAGAAGAATGCAAATCTTTGCAGGACCTTTAACGGGTATGCTTTAATTTTTTAATACAGGCTCTCATACGTGAAGCGATTAAAAGAATACAAGCTTGTCACTCAGTAATCACTCAGTCAGCTCCTAAACATTCCAAAGTGTGATAGTTCAGCCCTTGAAAAATATATTTTGTACAAATCAGAGTTAATGACGCTCTCAGGAATGAAGAATTAGAGCCCGACAGTCTCTTAGCCCTCTTATCCCATGGGGCAATAAGAAAAATAGCACTACACCTTTGAACCAAACTAGGGAGTCAAGCAGTCGGTGGCTCATTTTTACAGAGCCAAAGTCTTACAGGAATCCTCTCCTGGGCTGGTGGCTAATGAGCAGAAAGAGGTTTATCCACAGGAAGTATGCAGTTTTTCTTGTAAGGTAGTGTATTTTGATTCCTTAACCACAAACTCGAGAAAGAGAATAACGCAGACTTGAGTAAGGCAAACCCAGCCCACATTAGAGCTGCCTGCTAGAAATGGAAAAGAACCACCTACAGCTGTACAGGCTCAGAGCAGGCTCAACCTCAAGATGCATTAGGGAGAGCTGCTTGCTCTCGCACCTTGCACAGACCCTAATATTTCAAACCCCTCGCTAACCTCTTCCGCAGACTCTGTGAATGGAGCATCTTTGCTGACGGAGGCCGCCGGGCGTTTGGTTGCCTTGGTCGGCAACTGCAGCACAGCAGAAACTTTCTCTTTCTGCTCGGAGATGGAACAATCTAAAAACCAAAGACAGGCCATATAAGAACACGATAGAAAACCAACAGAGGTACATTGCGAATACAGCCAGGAGGGAGCACACAGCTTTGATTTAAAATACTCTTTCTGCTGACACGCGCGGGCTCACCGCCAGAGACCTGGGCTATCTCCTGCTGGCAGTAAAAGTATTGTGTCCTGCCACAGTCACCGCAGATAACGTCATACAGAGGGCTAAGCCCCACCATACACCCTCAAGCCATTGGCTATAGGGATAGATAGCCACAAGGAAAGAACAGCTTGAAAAGCCACAGCTTCAGAAACAATGCCAGAGCACAAAAGTCAGACTTTTCGAAGGGACGCAAAACCTCAGAAAAATCAGGCATATTCAATACTTCTGTAATGTGCAATACCTGATGTTTTCTTTTTCGGCGGACTCTCGTCACCATCGTCCACAGGTATCCAAACGCTGAGGAAAGAACACACACAACAGCGTTTTGCAACCCTAGGGAAGCTCCCAAGAGGCTGACTTCCCTTCACAGGGCCCAAACTTCCAAAGTTACTTTTCCTATCCCGAAGGTCTCCCCCTCCAAGCGCCCCTGGGATCATCTCAGGCACACACACACCTAACTGCACCCCTCCTCAATACCCCCCAACCTCTCCCAGCCAACGACCGCTCTCAGAGAGCTAATTATCCCGCTGGAGCACATTAGGCCTCTTTTTCTCGTTCGGTTAATGCTCCCTAACATTTTACATTTGTTCCTATCACCAAAAACTTAAGTTCATATGTAAAGTTTTCCTCTTTCCTCGGGGAAAGCAGCACACCAGAGATTACTACGCCATCTAAGTTCATAAATCACTACACCGAGTTGCAAAGAAAAGTCTAAGTAGGACAGGAAATAAAAGGTGGGAAAGCAACAACTGCATACACCCACTTCAATCACTTACTGCTAAATCAGTGCTCGTCAATGAGTTCTTGAAATAATTCTTTGCTGCACCCTTTCTTACTAAGCATAAGTCCAAGTATTATATCAGTTGATAACAATGATAACATCTAGTAAAAATTTTTCCTTTGGGAATGGAGCACAAAGGTTGCTCCTAGGTGGGTTTTCCTCTATTTGTTTTTTTTTTTTTTTTTCTTCTATTTGCCCCCCCAAAATGTCATGACAGACTCCAAGGATTCTTTGAAGAATTCTTTGGTCTTTCTTACACAAAGGAATTTCTTTTAAACTGTTATGCCCCGAAACCCTGCTGATATCATTGCTTCTGGACTACCTTCTCTCTGTATCAGGAGCACAAAGTCCCTAAAAGCACCTTTCATACAACATCAAGAGTATTGGCTATTACTATGCTATTAAAAGTCAGGCAGAAAATATTGGGGGGTAGGCATTAGAGGGAAATATCTTCCCATAAAAATGCATTCTTATTCAGCATATTTGATACTTCAAAAGGCAAAATCTTTGTATCCTCCTGCTCAATTGTTAGCAGGAGCTAACTCCTTCTGAGCTGCTCTCCAGGCTCAAGGCTACGTCCTGAGAGAAGCGCAGTTTCAATACCTGACTGCGGTTACAGCAACTGTCTGTGAACAGAAATGCCACTTTCTCCAGCTTTACCAGAGCACCCGGCACCTGGGAGAGCATTGTTTTGTCCTTTTTTACCTTACCAGCCACTTGGAGGTTTAGAATCAGTTTGATGGCGAGAAAAGAAGAATTCTCTCTTGGGAAGTTGTAATAAGCTGCTCCCCGCTCCTTCACCACTCCAAGTCTCCACCCCCTCTTTTTTCCTTTTCAAGCCCCCGCTGTGCAGACAGAAAGCCAACGAGGGGGTGGCTTTGCCCACGGATTTGGGGGGAACATCTGGAAGCCACAGTCATCTCAGCATCACAGGGGAACAACTCTGACTGCGGCACGGGGCGAGCCCACAGCGGCAGGAGCCACAGCCGCCGGAAGGACGGGGATGCCGGGCTGGGAGAGGGCGGGGGGGGGCACGGAGCTGCCGGGGGCCCACCACGAGCCCCACCGCCCCGGAGGGGGGGCTCTGGGCGGGCAGAGGGGCCGAGCCCAGCCCAGGGGAGGGCAGCCAGAGCCAGGGGAACCCCAGAGCAAGACCCCACCCTGCACCCGAGCCCACAGAGCAACTAACGCCGCTCCCGCCCGAGGAGATCCGGCCGAGGCGCCGGGCGGGCTCCCGCCAAGGAGGCCCCGGGGGTCCCGCAGGCCCCAGGCGGGGGGGGGGGAGAGAGGCGGAGGGGGGAGTGGGCGCCGGGGCGATGCCTGGGGGCGGCCCTGAGGCGGCGGGGCGGCTCGCTGACCTGGGAGGGGCGGCCTCTTGCGCGGCGGCGGGGCCGGGGGCGGCGAGGACGGCGACGAGGGCCACCAGCAGCCATTGCTACACAGGCCCCGGCCGGCCCCCGGCGGAAGTGCGGCCGACCCGCGCGCCCAGCGCCGCCTCCCCATTGGCTGCCGCCGCCGAGTCCCGGCCCCTACGAGCTGGAGGGGAGGCTGAAGGGGGGGGGAGGGGGCGGTGGATATGCGCAGGCGCGTTGCCGTCTGCGCTCTGCCTGAGGGAGCCGTTGAGGGCCGCCCAGCCCGCTTCTGCCCCTGCCCTGCGGTGGGGCCGGGCCGGCGCCGTCCCGCCTCGCCCCGCCCTCCTGTGTCTGGGGGAGGCGCTGGCCCTTCTCCGAAAGCCCCGAGCCGGGCGCCGGGAGGCCGAGGAGTGCCCGGAGGAGAGGAAGAGGCCTGTTTGCCCTCGGGGAGAGGCCCTCACAGAGGCCGGAGGGGGCCCCCTAGAAGCCCTCCAGAGACGGAGGGCCCTCCCAGAGAGCGGAGGGCCCCCCCAGAGAGCGGAGAAGCCTTTCGGCGTCCCGCAGGACAAAAGCAAAGGCAAAGCCACGCACGTCGCACCTGGGTGCATCTTCCATAACCTTGTCTCCTGTCCACTCGAGAGGGAGGGCGGCCCCCCCCAAAAATTCAGGTGCTCTTGAGGAGCGATGGAGGAAGCACAATTTAAAAAAACAAACAAACAAAAAAAAAACCCAAAACCCCAACCAAACTTGAAATTAGTTACAGCTTGTCTGGAGTGAGAAGTTGCGAGCGTTGAGATGCTCGGTGGAGGTGGAGAAGCGGTGCCCTGACCCCCACCTCTTGCTTTTCCCCTCTCCTCCCCAAGACTGCACAGCGCAAGATGAGGGAAATGCTCCAGCAGGTGAAGCAGCAGGAGCAGAAACACGCTCCGGGAGTCCCGGCCCCGCAGCACAGCAAGGGAGGCTCCCGCCGTGCCACCCAGCACCGCCCGATGAATGTAACCCAGCCACCGGACATCCCCCACCTCCTCTGTTATAGGTTAATTTTATTTATATTCTGTCTTTGAGGAACAGATTCTTTAATTTCTTGATCAACTCTGGTGCGCAGATCCACCATATGAGTTTTATGTTCAGTGTCTTGATTAGTCCAGTTTGGCCGCTGTATTATTCGAAAAGTGTACCTATCCACGATGGCATATTCTGATTTTTGTTTCCCTTCCACTACCCATGAGGAGCCATCCACAAAGAATTTTTCTCTTTCATCTAATTCTTCTTCTTCTTCTAAATCTTCTCTTATTTTGGTCTGTAGATTTATTAACTGGAGACAGTAGTCTTTCTTTGGGCTCTCCGTATAAAAATTGGGCTGGCTTTTGAATGGAAGTCATTTCCATTTCCAATCTAGGGGAGTTAATCAGAATTCTCTCATACTTCGACAACCGACTGTCAGTAAGCCATTTATCAGCTCGTTGTTGCAACACTCCCCGGATGTTATGGGGGGTATATACTTTCAGTTCACCTCCTAAGGTGACTTTTCCGACCTCCTCTATCAATAATGCGGTTGTCACTACCACTTGCAGGCAAGTGGTCCACCCCTGGCTTACAGGATCTAAGATTTTAGAATAATATCCTACAGGTTTTCTCTGCCCTGCCCATCCCTGGGTCAAAACCCCATATGTTGTTCTATTATCCACATTGATGAAAAGTTGAAAGGGTTTACGGATATCAGGTAAGATGAGGACAGGTGCTTCTATCAATTTTCTTTTTATCTCTTCCCAACGCCTCTCGTCCTCAGAGGTCCATTTAACTAGTCCATTTTTAGTTAATTTCATTCATATAAAAATTCTACTTTATTACTATATCCTTTATCCATTATCGACAGTACCCCAACAATCCTAACAATTGTTTTTTTTGCCTTTTATTAGTGGGTATTGTTAGAGACAAGATTCCCTTTACTCTTTCAGGATCTAATTTCTAATGCCCCTTTGTAAGCCAGTGCTCTAGATATTTTACTTCTTCTTCTGTAAACTTTAACTTAGATCTTGAAACTTTTAGTCCCTGGAGACTTAGAAAATGTAGCAACTTAATGCGTTCAGTTCTAACATCTTCTTGAGTTTTTCCAGCAATTAGTAAATCATCTACAATTGTATCAGAATCAACTCTTGAACTCAAATTCCAAAGTCTGTGGGCAGTATCCCTTTAAATTTGATATGCTATTGTAAGCAGCACACCCTCTACACAGTCGACTTTTTGCTGACAACAAATTGTAAAAAATAGGGAAACCTCTGAGGTGTGATGTAGTTTTAGGAACCGAAGAGCAGCTTTCCCAAAGTTTAGGACAAGTACCAAATAATATTGCACAGCTTAAAATACAGTTGTTTACGTTCTGACTTCAGTACAGTACAGCTTAACTGTGAATGTAAGGAATTAACATTTTGCATTGTGAGCCAAATTATTTGTGGCAGAAGGTCAAACATCACATAGAAAATTTAAACCTGGATGTTTTAAATGTCAACTTGTTACAGGACTTGTAAGCAAACTTTAAAAAGCTTAAAAAGCTGTTGGCCTCACTTTTGAGGGCTCCAAATACTCTTGCAAACCAACATTAATATTTCTGACCTATACAGGCCGTTCAACCCACTGTTCCCTAAAAAAGCTATCAGGCAGTAAGCATATGGTGAAGTACACATGTTTATTTAACATTCCTAAAATAAGTTGTATCTACATCCTACGTAAATGAATGAAGTCTTAATATAAAATAGAAAACTGCATTGACAGAGGAAATCAAAGTCCATATGGAGTTACTTATCGAAGACCTTTTGTTTATGAAATTTTACAGTCATTTCTATAAATGATCTCTTCCAAATTAGATGATTTTTTTTTCTTTTCTCCTAATCCACACCATTTGGATGACTTTACAAACAGTGGTGTTCATTATAAACAGTTACAGCATCTTCTGGTGCACAAGTGGCTATGGAAAATGAGACAGTCTTTTTTTGTTCTTTCAGAGTGTTCTCTGCCATGTCTGCGGTTTCTTTCTGTTTGCTTTTTGTTCCATCCACTGGACTTCCAAACGGAGAGATAAATTTGATTTCCGCTGGTGGAGGTGACCAACTAACTCCAAAAAACCCCTGTTCTCTAACAGCAAGACTATGGATAAGAATTAAAAGGCAATGACTCACGAGAAACTATGGATTGGCTTCTACCTGTGGCTTCTTCCCTCCCACCCCCCTCTAAAATCAACTACAAAGCTATTTAGGGGCAGTTACATGAGAACTGAAGAAATGGCAGGAAATAAATATAATGCATTAACAACCCTGAGAGCAGTCTACGAGAGGAAGTTCTGAAGGGGAATTAAACTACTTGGTTGGCTGCGGACATGCACACTGGGCATAATCTTGCAAGACGATCCATCGCTCTAGCTAGTGCGCTTCCAAAAGGAGAGGTGAATCTTGTTTCCACTGGGGGAGGTGACCAAGGACCTTCTTTTCTTGTGGTTCTGCAAAGACAGAGAAGTATCAAATTGATTCTTTTATTACCAACAGTATTTAGTAGAGGAAAAGAAACCCCGTGGAGTTACAAAATCAATGCCAAGGAATTATTTATGGCCTTCTTTGTAGACAGGATCAAGGCAGAAAAGGTACATCAAGAAGCTTCCTTCTGCTGTCATTCCTTGCCAGACTGTCCCAAGCATTCTCAGTCACTATTCGCATGAGCTTTTAGAGCCCCTCCCACCTCCCAGGTTTTAAGAGGCAACCGTCCTCAAACGGTTTTCCAGAGGGAACCGGACAACATGGCCAGAAACAAGCAGTTCTCTTTACTCGTTGTCTGACCTTCTCCTGCATTCTATAGGGAACTAAAGACCATAAGAGTGTGGTTGCATAAGGTGGAATAAGACCTTAGATAGACAGATAGACAGACAGACAGATAGAAGAGTGCGCCATCATTGCAAAGAGTAGTGCCCACTTGCCCTTTTCTCTCCCGTTCCTCTTCTGTTTCCATTAGAAAACTAAACCCCTAAGTGGGGAAAACGGTGCCCAGCAGACCAGCAAGCTGCACAGGCTCAGAAAGTCAGAGCAGAACTGTAGAGCCAAGTGAGGAAGAGGCAGTTCGGTGGCTAAAAGCTGAATCGCTAGCACGACAAAGGAATGCAAATAAGTGCTCAAAAAGAATTTCATACTTGCTGGCTTGCTTCATTTTTGATTTTGCAGCTCTCCCTCTCTTGAGTTTTGGCTTTCCTACAGACTCTCGGGAGTTGGTATCCTCCTCCTCTTGACTTGGAAGCTCCTGTGTCAAGGCAACAAAAACATTACTCGTGCACAAGTTCTTACACTTCTACAGAACACAAATGAATGTTTCTTTCATGAAGAAGTCATGACAGAGTGATTCCCAGAAGCATGACAGTTTCTCTCCACAAAAACAAACCTTCCCTCTCAAATTCTCCTACCATCCTACAAGCTGAAAGTCTGCAATTAAGATGTAGCCCACCAAGTAAGTTTAAAGAAAGCTACTCTGCCTTTTGTTAAAGGCAAAGCAACGCTTCCTAATTCTTGACTTACACAGATTCAACGGTGATTTTTGTCGCTAGTTTCCATGAAGGAAAAAAATAATCAAATCATTTAGCTGATTAATTTCAAGCTCTCTTTCGATATACTTTCAAGGAAAAAGGCAAGGCCTTGCTAAGTATGATTTGAAAAAGCGGTACAGAGCAAAAGTCAAGAACGTGAGACAACCAGAGGTTTGCTTACTGGTTCTTTCACAATTCGGGAAATGCTAGACACATTTTTTTCCCCTCGACCTCAAAAGAGGGGGCGAAAAGACAGGTTGGGAAGACAAGTCCGGGTCTAAATCCTGAAGCTGCCCAGGATGGTCTGCTTCCCCAGCTAAGAGAGGTTGGTCACTAGGCTGCGCCTCTTCATCCCTGACTGTATTTTCAGCAAATTGTACCTTAAGGTTTTTCCGTTTTCTTGCACTTCTTCTGGGAGCGACTGCCGTTTTTATCTCATGAGCAGTGTCGATCTGGCCCATTCCTTGACACGGAGATGCTCCCAGTGCTGCACTATCTTCAATCCCCTGAAGTTAAAAAAGGTCCGTTAAGGCAATATTCATTACCAAACAGACTAACTTCAAGTTGAGCTAGATGAAACCGAGGACAGTGAAATGCTGCTTTTCCTTTCAGATCACCACTGGGTGTAAAAAGTTAAGACACGTACAAGGTACTCTCTGCTACAGATAACAGTTCATGTGTTGAAGGGATAGAAGAGAGCATTCAGTGCTCCATTTCTGGTGTTCCTCTTCACGAGTAACAATTTGTCCCCACTCGTGGACAAAGTGAGCGGCTTTACAATACAAGCTGCATACACAACTGCCAGTAATCATCCCATTGCAGTCCCTTCTGGACCGATTACTAACCCACACAGAGTGACCGACTCTGCACCTAACGGGGCAAAATGTCCCCAAAGTCTGAAGTTTCAGTCATGAGAGGTGTGACCGCAACACTGCGCCAAACTGGCCAGGTATCACATTCGGCATCTCGACACTGCGCTTTCAGGAATCACTTGGATTACACGAGACAACACGTATATTTTAACTACCTCCACCTCGTGCTTTCTAGTTCCCTGTATGGAGCAATTCTTCTTTCCTTCTAGATCCTCAGATCTGACGATCCTGAGTGAGATACTCAGGCTTTTATGGTGAGAACAAAAGTAGTATCTGTGACTTATTTCCAGTGACTCCGATGCTCAAGAGAATTTAACCCCTGTGTAAGCACCTTTGCCCAGCCCTCTACGTTATCGTGCTAGCCAACGATGGCAGAAGGAAGAAGCCCCTCTGCAGCAGTCTCCATAGAACCGGCTCGTTTTCTTGCCTCCTGCCTTGTCCAAAGTTGCCAAAGCATCCTATGATAGCAACACACCATGCTTCACAACTAAACTCAAGACATACTAGTCTGCCATAAGCTTTCCTTTCACGCTTACAAATCTACAAACAAGAGAGCAGTGACTACTTTGTCCTCAATTCAGTGAAGGCAGACGAGCCAAAAGCAGGTGTTTACATCTAAATCAGGACAAAACAGTTATAACGAAAGCAGAAAAACCTTCCCCGTACTGCCACACGAATGACTGCAGAAGCTTTGTGACCGCTCATGTACCCGCTGCCTTCTTCCCATCACAAATTTCCCGTCTACACCATAAGGGATTTACGTATTCCCAAGTCTGTAACCCTCTTCTCTACAGTGTCATCCTAAATCCCAAAGCCGAGACAGCTAAATAAGTGACTGCCCATTTAACTTCATCTCAAATGTGTGACACTGAAAAGCACTTTCTCTTACTTAAGACCGATCTATTTGTGGTACGCCTTCCCTTCAGTTTGCATTTCACTCCTAACTGTTACTAACGATTCATGGTGGATGTCTTCTGAAGAACTCATCAGCGCCAGCAGAAGTGAAAACAATGGGGAAGAACCTGGGACAACTGGAGAATCACTAGTTCTAATTTTCAGTCCATGTGAACAACCTTTCAAAATTCATATTTTACAAAGTTCAGATGGTAAAAAATGTAGTTTAAGAAAAAAAAAAAAAGACTTTTAAGTAGCTTGAAGTATCTTGATGCTGAAATTAACTCATTACGGGGAATTCTGCTTATGTTAATAAGGAACAGAGAGTAAACGATCTCAGCACCTAAATCATTCTGACAATGAGTTTGGTTCCCACAGCATTTTGTCATTTGGTAAACGGCCCCCAGTATCGAAAAGCTGCACTCCCCAACTTTTTGTGTTGTCTTTAACAATTAAACGACTTCTTTTATTAAGTCAAATAAGAAACTTTTAAGTTCTAACAAACCAAACGAATGTATGGTTATTTTAAAAAATAGTTTAGGCACTTTTGTTTTTCCTACTACAGCCCTCAAAGGCCCCAGTCTTGACGGGTTCTATTCGGTGTTAGAGGTCCACAAAACGCATAGGAGAAAAACAGAACTGCCCTTATGTAATGAGGCTTTAACTTGCGTTCACCAGCTAAAGAAACTGAGACCGTTTTGGGTGCCTTCCAATTGTCAGTAAGACAGGACTGTCCTCCATTTGCAAAGAGTTTTTCTGTTTTGTCGAAAATGGGAACATAGTTGACTTACATTCATTTCCTCAGTTTTAGGAAAACTGTTAGAAACAGTTATTTCTTCCTGTGGAAAAGGAATATTTCCTTCAACTTCAGCTGCTTCCTGCCTACATTTTGGGGAAATCCATACACTTCTCCTCAAGGCGATTTCCTGAATGAGTACTGACCACATGCCAGTGTTAACTCACTTTCTTCCATGCAATATAAAGAAGTGTATTTCCCAAAGCTATGGGACAATGGGCACACGGCAATTTAATTAGAGCTAAGCTTCCCCTCTTCAAGACTGGTCCTAACGCGCTGCTTCCAAAAGGACTGTATATGCAATACTCACGCGCACACTGAAAATATTCCACAAGGTGAACGCAACAGTGTTTCCGTTAAATTCTTTGGTGGTTTCATTTCACACCAAGTTTACCGGCGTCTGGTGTGGTCGGTTGTTGTTGCTGGCTTTTTTAAAATACAAACCTTAACCACAGGAGGAGTCTCAGGTACATTCAGCTCTGATGCTCCCGCGAATTTCTTGTGTGAGATGGGACCACACATATTTGATCCAAAGGGGCTGGATGCCACAGATGAAGTAGGTGGTCTGCATGGGAACTGCCAGCTACAAGCCCGCACGGGAGAACACGAAGGAACGGGACGGCCCACCAAATCCAGCAATCTGGAAGATTCACAATTTAAAAGATGAAAAGTAATAAATAAATGGGGGGAAAAAAATCACGCTGCGGTCAAGAAATCTGACACGACACATAACAAAAACATTCCAGGAACAAGAAATACAGGTGAACCCTCCCTGTTCAGGTGATGTATCAGGCCCAAGAACAAGCTACAGGCATCTTCTAGTTTCTCAAGTATTTTGGTACATCTCATGCTTAATTTCCCAAACCACTGCCACTGAGGAGAGAGGAATCCCTTGCAAATTGCGCTAGTCAGGTCAGTCTCACGCCAGGAGAAATATCATCTACATTGCAACACTGGCACCACTTCACATTCTCCCCTCACTTGTGTGCCCAAGTTGACCTTTTCTTTCACAGAGACAAAGCGGAATGCAAGCACTTGGAAAACACAGAAAGTCTACACACACACATCCATCCATCCACATACGAGAAGCAACACCTTTTGGAAAAATTCATGCTAGATCCACTATTCCTGGAACATTTTTGTGAAGATTTTGTAATTGGTGTCCCAGCAAACGCATCGCACAACTCTGCATCACGGGGAGTTGATGTTGTGGCTGGCGGTTCTGTAGCTCTAGGACTAGAATTACAAGGAAAATGTAACTGACTCCCATTCCCCTGAAGTCCACACATACCAGAATTCAAGTTTATTTGACCGTGCCACCCGTAGGAAAATCATCGGACAACCGCAAGCCTCTTTCCTGCTCATTAGAATTCTGCTTAAGTTGATGTAAAAAAGACAGAAACGAAGCAGCAACTGGGCAGGAAGCGGTAAAAGATTACTATTCGATCCCATGAGCAAGTCTATCAAAATCTGTACAACGGTACCTTAGTGGTAATCAAAGTTTTTGTGTCAGCCCTCTTAAATTCTGTAAACACATTCACCATAATGGCAATGTGGTATGTATGTGTGTGTGTATATATTCATATATCTATATGTATTTGCATAAGTGAGATTTTCATAGCAGAACTCTCTCTCTAAATACTCCTTATGAAGGACAGTTTCTCAAGTGTTCTATATTGTACGTGCAAAAAAGCCAAAGTTTTGTGCAGGTGCACCTTCCCTCCAAAACACTCACATAATGCAAATGGATTTTTCTCTCTCTCTCCACACATGTAGCTCAAGACTGTGACAAAAGGCTGCTTACCCATCGCGTTGGGAGAAACTGGGTTTCTGCTCATTTCCTTCCCAGAATTTTCTGATATTGGCCAATACGTGACTGAGGAAATTTTCTCTTTTACACACATTTCCCACATGAGCTTGTTTCGTTATTGTTGATAATGGCTTTGGTCTTGAGTCTGTAAAGCAAGAAGGGAAACATATCAGCCTTGTGTAATCAAAGTGACAGTGAGTTGTCCGCTATATTCCCTCTCCTAAAAGTTACCTTCTCTTAATACCAATGAAGGCAAACGGTAAGGCTTGGCTCTCTCAACAGCCCGCTTCCTTTCAATTCGAGGAAGGATCTTGCCAGATTGGGCTACTGCAGAACTTCTGGCAACTTTAGAAAAAAAGAGAACAAAAAAGAAATGAATCAAAAATTTCAAACTCAAAAAATATGTCACCTTAAAAGAAGGCAAGAAGTATTACCTTCAGATGTCCAACGTTTAATGCATCCTCTCAGAAGTTCTGCAGAACCTGTCTGGACAGCAGCTGACAATACTGCTTCCACCTGCTCCTCCTAAACATAACAGACAGAATAAAATGAGAATCTTACTTACTTTCAGCACCTGAACCATCAACGGTGAATGTTTGTTTCTAGCTGTATACTCAGTCAGACATCACAAAGTCAATTCGGAGACATGCGAGTCATTCCACATTCTTTGTCTTAATTTGAGCCACAGGCTGGACTGCTCCTTGGTCTGAGGAGCACAGTAACTTTTCCTCTGACATTTCAACTTACTGAAGGCTAATTCTGATCTTTAGATCCATGCCTCTGCAGTACAGGCTTCATGCACTGACTTCCAATTAGCTCTTTTCTGTAACATCCTCTGCCACTACCCATTACGCATTCCGTGCGTGTAAGGTTGCCATCAGGAGTGCAGGAAGGGTGAAAGGTTCCTCCACAAACTTTTACTTTGCTCTTTTGGGGGTTTTGTTTAGTTGGGTTTTTTTAAAGACATTTAAAAGTATCTTTCCCTTCTAGGCAAAATCGTTACATTCCAAGGGATTTCTACACAGTGGAACACACATGTGATATTTCCATCTTTTTCTGAAAACTGGTTGCAGGCAAGGAAACACACCAAATGCTATTCACAGCGGCAAACAAAACTGCAAACCAAGCTTCTCGACCCTACTGCTGCAATTTGTCTCACTAACATTCCAAAGGAATCCCTGCTCAAATGCATAACAAGTCTCCGAACGGCACAGTCACAATCCAGCAAAGGCTATTAAAAAACAGACGGGCTGTTCATCACAAAGACTATCTCTCATGAAGCTCTTCAGATGAGAGAGAACGGTCGGTGCCAAAGGAAAACCTGTGACAGAGGGGGTGAAGTCACTATGGCGAGATAAAGGAGACAGAAGGCAGTGAGCGTCATGAGATAAAGGTGATGACGGTGTTGCAGCAACAAGAGGGCAGTCTAAGAGGAGTACGTTGGGCTACTGTAGCACGAGGCAAAGGCCGCAGAGGTGAAGATCTGCTTTCACCTGACACCAGTAATCCTTTACCACAGCTCTCTTCCTTGGAAGCAAACGGTCGTGTGTAGTGCAGCAAGCTGACGTTTGCAACAGCTCGCATCCCAGCGAGACACCCCCATTGTCAGCTACTGCACTAAACTTCATGCTTCGAGAAACTGATGGGGATGAAGGTTGCTCTGAGGGAAAGAGGCTTGATGTTGCGCGTGACCAGCACTGAGCGCACGCTTCCTTGTGCATGTCTGTGGCCCAGAATTAAGAGACGGGTCTCTAAAGACAAATCTCTTAGGGCTGTTCCCAGTCAAACTCCATAGTTTGCGGCTAAGCATACTATTTCTTCTGCTAACTCCAGCCAACACTCGTATTTCAGGGCAACTAGCAAATAATACGAAAACCACGTTATCATGTCTTGTAGCCTCTCCAGCCCCGCCAAACCAGAGGGCTGTATCTCCCCCTTGATTCCCTCATATGCGCTCACCTGGCTCAAACTGGATGGCTGGACATCGACGAGTCTTGGAGACAGCAAGCCAGCTACCAGACACCTGTGGTAGCTCTCACCAATGGCTTCAGTCATTGAAGGGACAGATTTCTTCAAAAAATTCAAGGTCTGAAACATCAATCCAAAACTACTGATAAAGGCCGCATTGTTAGTCGGTCACTAAGGGCCTGGGTAACCGCTAAGAGAAATTATAGAAACGTCCCCTTAAACTGTCAGAAAGCCTGCATCAGGAATGTGCTTTGGCTTAGCCATCTGAGTAAGCGTTACTATGCCGAGTCTTAAAGACGGCAGCCAAACTAACAGTTACAGTTTATTTTAAAAATCCTGTGAAAGAAAAGAGCAGCCCTTGCAATGATTGAGTATTTTCTAGCTTCTCTCTCGATACACACGCCTTTCTTTTTCCCTGACCACTGACACAAAATGCATTCTATAGCAGCTAAACTAACACACAACTGTAAACCACGCTTTGGAAGATCCTTTCGATGCTTGTTTGTGCAGAAGCTGATCCATGTTGGAAATATTTAGCGAGCTGAAACTTAAGTCAACATTATTTGTCACAATCTGGGCAGTGGCTCGGAAGTTGCAATTGGGCCAAGTTTGGGAGAAAAAAAGTTTCCGTTCTTCTCAAACAGTTAAGTAATTTCTCATTTTCTCCATTCTGGCTCCCTTTTTTCAAGTTAATCGGGGATAAAAACTCTAACTCAAGACTATGCAGGCAGTTTGACCGATGGCTCATAAAGAAGTAACAGCTTTCCCCGACTTCCACAACATTTCTGTTCTTGCTCCTAGAGCAACATTGCATTCCTTTCTAGACATCCAATCCCTGATCATGCTTCCACAGGAGACCGTGGTGGTTTTACAGTCCCAAGAGCGGACCTAAAGCATGAGCATTTGCATAAATCTGGTGACAGGCTACAATTGCAATTACGCGTGTGGATGGGCAGGAGGAGCATTAAATGGTCTCAGACACTGAAAGCAGTGCAACAGAAAGCTTAGAAAATGTCCACCTCGTGACATTCTCAACAGAGACAGAATAAAAGGTCACCTCCTTCTGGAAGCTGGTGCAAGTCATGTGAACAACTCCGGAGTTCAGCAAGCACGTGCCATCTGCAGAAACAACAAACGTTTGACAACCTTCCAGACTCTCTCAGTTATGTTATGACCAGTTTACATTGTTTACATAGCAGTATCTGGAAAGATAGAACTGAGTACTTTGAGCTTCAGTTCCAAGTCATTTCCTTCTATAACCAGCACCACTTCACAGGCTACGTCACAAAAGCAGCAAAACTCCGCAGACTGCCAGATATATTTCACAAGAGGAAATACCTTGTTAGTACAACGTCATCAGAGTTGGGTTGGGGGTGTGGGGGGTTGGGTTTGGTTTTTGTGTGACAGACAATGAACAAGAGAACCGAGAAATAGCATCTCATTTTAAGCTTATCGCTCTTAAAAGCACTGAAATACCTACCAAAAGTACAGGCACTCGGATTAAAAAACTGCTCCGGTGGTGGATAAAAAGGAGGAACTTCCCGACGTAGACTGCGCTCATGTACCAGAATATCCAAAAGGAGCTCGGGAGAAGTCATGCTTGTCACAGTCTCCAGTGACCACAAAGCAAAATAGGGGCAATCATGAAGGAACTCTTCTGGCCTTAAAGAAAACAAGGGCGTCAGCTAAACGCCGACATTCAAATGAATTATTTGCAGGGATATTGAAAGCAACTTAATAAAAATCTACCTTAGCGAGTCTGGCATTTGAGCATGATACCAGCTGTTAATGTCAAATACGCCCAAATAAGTAGATGGTTTGCCTTGACCGTATGTTTGCACTTGCCAACTGAAGACTGCTACACTGATGTCAGGATATATTGCTGTAAAAGAGAAGACATTGTTTTATTTGCAGAAAATAGGGTAGATCCGATATTTTTAAAACACCACTTTCGATTTTGGCTTAATTTTGTTCTATCACTCATGAAACACAACTTACTAAGAGTAGTGAAAAAAATTACAGAGCAGCAAACATCTCTGCGACAGGTTTCAGTCATACTGCCCCTTTTGCTTGTTCAAATTGCATCCGTTCTAAGCAAAGTCAAATACACAATTATTAGCTAATTAAGTTCTCCGTACATGAAGAGCTGATCAAGACGTTTAGCTAGATGAACAGTTTAGCAAAAAAAGCATGCTAGGAACACATACATTGCGACTTTTAGAAAGCATACAAATAATTGTCGTATATGCTTGTCTCACACAGCTGGCATTATTCATTTCCAGCTTTGACTCAATGACGAGTTTTAAGAATAGCTCCTTTCCATGCATATTCCGAACGAAAGACCACAATTCTCACACCAAATAAACAAAGAAACCCTGACAAACCAGAAATTGGAATAGAGATTTTAACATAAACTATTCACAACATTCACACCTCCACACTTACACACACAACACCAGTTCTCTTAATCCAAAGGCATTTCAGATGAAGACCCTTAAGATCAAAGCCCCTTAAGATCGTTGAGTCCAACCATTAACCTAACAGCGACAGGTCTCTTACGTACCTCCAGGGATGGTGACTCAACCATTTCCCTGGGCAGCCTGTTCCAACGCTTTACAACCTTTCCCGTGAAGAATTTGTTTCTAATACTCATTCTAAACCAGACCTGGCACAACTTGAGCTCATTTCCTCTCATCCTGTTACTTGGGACAAGAGACTGACCCCCACCTCGTTACAACCTCCTTTCAGGTAGCTGAAGAGAGCAAGAAGCTCTCCCCTCAGCCTTCTTTTCTGCAGGCTAAACAACCCCAGTTCCCTCAGCCGCTCATCGCAAGACTTGCGCTCTACACCTCTCACCAGCTTCATTGCCCTTCTCTGGACATGCTCCAGCACCTCAAGGTCTTTCTTCCAGGGAGGGGCCCAAAACTGAACACGGTCTTCAAGCTGTGGCCTCACCAGTGCCGAGTACAGCAGGACAATCCCTTCCCGACTCCTGCCGCTCACACTATTTCTAAGACATGCCAGGATGCTATTGCTCTTCTTGGCCACCTGGGCACACTGTCGGCTCCTTTTCAGATGCCTGTCGACCAGCACCCCCAGGTCCTTTTCCACCAGGCAGCTTTCCAGCCACTCTTAGAATCATAGAGGAGCGACACCCGGGCACTTGACCCGACCTGGCCAACAAGTCGATTTCATACAACGAACATCACATTCGATATCAATTAGAAACTTTGCTGTGAAGTGCTCTCTCTCCCCTCGATGGCTGTGATCCTGAGAACTTCTTCCCCAAGCTTGTACTGCTGCATGGGGTTGTTATGACACAAGCGTAGGATCTGGCACTTGGCCTTTGTTGGACCTCAGACCATTGGCCTCAGTCTGGCCAGCCAGCCTGTCCACATCCCTCTGTGGAGCCTTCCTACCCTCAAGCGGATCAAGGCTCCCACTCAGCTTGGTGTCCTCTGAAAAATTCTTGAGGGTGCGCTCCATTCCTCTGTCCAGATCATTAATAAAGGTAGGTATTAAAGACATCAGGCCCCAGTACTGAGCCCTGGGGAACACCACCTGTGAGGGACTACCATCTGGAAGTAGACACGCAAACAGGTTTGAACAAGGCAAAAAGAGATTCAGATAACATTCCAAAGCAGTGGAGAGAATGATCTTATTGTTCAAAGGTGACAGCTGAAGGAATAAAATGCC
Source organism: Vanellus vanellus (assembly GCF_965231255.1). NCBI lineage: Eukaryota > Metazoa > Chordata > Aves > Charadriiformes > Charadriidae > Vanellus > Vanellus vanellus. The sequence continues at coordinate 217,397 of NW_028127638.1, read as the reverse complement.
TGACCAGCAGTATACAGATGACCCCACCATACATCGCTAGAGCATGTCAGCAAGCGTGAAAACTCACCTAGTTTTTACCTTAAAGAAGTCTCACATAACTTAAGCACACGGTTTGTCTTTTTCAATAATCCCAACAATCCAGTCTGTACAGATATTTAAGGCTTTCAGACCCTGTGGCCAGAACAGCATCCATTGCTTACATTCCAAACCCACGTATTTTAAAATAATCAAACACAGGCATCAGAACAAACCTTCAATAATGCTATCCTCTCTGTCAACAGGGCTGAGAAATTTTTCTACTGTCTGACAGCTGAGTAGTTTAATATGGCTGATCTGCCCTCTCAAGGGAAAGACTCCTCCTGTGAGATCTAAAGTGTACCTCTCGTCACAGTTTTTCAAACCCTGGGGAAACAACAGAAGAGACAAAGGGTCATTTTGAGATAAAAACATACATTATAGCTAAATATGAAAGACACTCTATATCTCATATAATAAGCATATTTTACCGTGTATATTTCCCATGAGCTTATTTGTGACAATAAATAGAAACTACAAATGACATGCAAGAGAATTCAGTGTCAAACCCCAACAGCTAAGTTTGGCGGTACAGACCAGGCACGTTTTCAAACTCTAGCATTTCCCTAACATCATTCAGATCTAAATGTGTTTTGCAGACTTCCTTGCAATGTCAAGGTTTCTTTATAAACCTAAATATATATCTACAAAGAGATATCTGAAATAACGCAGCACGCATGCACACAAAGCTCTTTCCTCCGTGTCTTGGTCACAGAACTGATGAAGTCAGAGAAGTCACGCCATCGCAGCAGCTAAAGCTCTGTCGAGAGGTATGATCTAGAGGCACATCGCCAGAGTGAACGCACATCCCTCGCTGGGAACTACGAGAACTTCTTACTGATGAACAATCTTCTTTCAAACCACGTATGCTCCTGCCACCTCCTCTTCTCATCTTGTCAGAGACTGATTAATGGGTGAATTGGGTGAAATGGGTGAATGGCCCTCAGGTCCTTCACCGAGCACAGCCAACAGCAAAAGGGGAAAACAGAGAGGACATGGGATGCACGTGGCCAAGGCATTTAGGATCACAAAGCACTACAGAGTAAGCAAACTGCTTTGAGATACACTGAAACCCCGGCAGGATTGTGTTCAACCCCTGATGCCACCAGTTGCTAAGTAAGCATTAACTAAAATGAACCGTCTTTCCAAACACAGCATTGCTTCGAACTGTCTGCTGTACGGTGCAAGACTGGGCGTACTGTGGACACCAAACAAAAAAACAACAAAAATCCACCACCACCAAACAAAAGCCAACCCAGAAACGGATCACACCACGTTCTACCCAAGTTTCCTAAAACTTTCCTAAATTAGCATGAAACAACACATTCCCATATGATCTCATAACATACATCTAATTCACCTGAGAAGAGGCAAGCTTTCTCTTCATAGTTCCAGGAAATGTTTCAAATAAATATCAAGGCTGTCTAAAACCAGTAATAATTACAAAAAATTATGGTTTTCATTCCTAAAAAAAATAACAGACGTGCAGAGGAGATGAGGAAAATGAAAACCATCTCTTTGAAAAACTGATGTGAAGCATAGGCAAAGAGCCTCATTTTTGGTACAGAATGAATGATCACTACACCCAATTTTAATAAAAGATGTTGTCCTGAACGAGACATCCACCACTCCAAAAGACAGTTTCATCAGGTAAAGTACTAAAACTCCAGAAACCTGTCAGAGACTAATTTTAAGAGCTAGAAATTTAGACTTTCGTTCATATGTGAAGAGCCAGTCCTCCACAAAGAGGGCGCAGAGGGAAAGGGCAAAATAATACCAAAACAATTCCTGCCTAAGACAACTTCTGAAGCAAAGCAGTCTATTTGAAACTTCCCACACTGGGGCAAGCAAATCCCACTTAAGGAACTCCATTGTATGGAAGTGATGAAGGAGGGACTTTATCGACCAGTAAAACAGGAAGAGAGTTTTCAAATGAGATGCACTGGTCACACTCCGATATGGAAGTAGACGCTTTTCTGCCAGTGAGGATGGAAAGAAACTTGTCTCAGACAGCCGTGTAGGCAGACAGTCATGTGGTACCGACCAAGCTGTGATTCCAAGGAAGTGTTCTGGGACTAAAAGTGCCCACGGTAGAGTACAGATCCTGGCCTAATGCACCTTTTGGGGTTTGTCCTGTTGAGAATATGCAAGACAAAGGATCAAAATAGGAGGAAAGGCTTGCTCTGAATTAAGATTACTTTCCCCTCAAAAAGGTTTTGGAAGACTTCCGAGCATACTACTGAATAGAATTCTACATTACACAGATGCGCCCTATATCTGTTACATACCAGAGATATAATGATACCTCACCTGCATTTTAAACGCACCACCTTTGGAGCCAGCTTGTACATTTCTGTATTCTCTTCTGAACGAGTCATCCCACTGTTTACTGTATTTACATATTTTGCTGGCTCTGAGAGTGGATTCAATAGGTAACCCAGACAAAGAGAAGAACAAGTTATCTTTACAGCTACAAGGTTTCAGGATCATCACCACGTAAGAGACGCTGTAGGTACATTTCATGTGAAGTACAGCTGACAGAGCTCAAAAGGAAACCAAGAAACTAAACCCAAAGATCAGCAAAGAAGAAACAGGTATAGATGACCGTCTTTGGAGAAAGGGAGACAGAGGGAAGCTTATTCAAGTCTGCAGGTTGGTTAAACAAAGCTATTCGAGGCCCTGTCTTTTCTTCCTACATGCCCTCAATTTGCTGTTTAAGAATAATTTTATTTGTAAAAGCTGCTTCCTCTTCAGGAATTGAATTGATAGGGGCTCTTTGCAGACGAATCTAGTTGCAACACACGACTGCAGCACAAAATTGTACGCCTTGTTTTCAAAAAGCATGCACAAAGGCCAGGCCCAAGAAGACTCAGCAAAAGACTACTTTTTTTCCAGTCAGCTCTGAATTTTGATGGTCAATATTAGCCCTGCGAACTCAGCTGATGCTCACCCACAGAAAATAACTCTTCTTTTCACACGCGTGCACATCTTACCTCATACATGACTTGTCCTGATGCCAAGCACTTTCTGTCACCAAATGTTAACTGCAACAGATGTAAACTCAGCGCATCACCTTCGCTGAAAAGGGTATCAATGAGGAAATTAGATTACAAAGATGCTTTATAATCCTCATAATCATTTCATTAGTTCTAGACCGACGTTTTCTTAATAGCACGCTCTTGCTGACAAGAAAAACACCGCTTCCCAAAACACGGTAACTGGCCACATTTAGCCACTAAAATACATAAGAGGACATTTTGGCACTAAAAGCTCCAAGGGCAAATGCTAACCATACATTTTGAAAGCTTTAATACGTTGCATGGACTAAAACTTGTTGGATAGACTTCTTCACAGCCAAGAGGTCTCGATCACAACTGCTTTAAAGTCAAACTTAAAAAGACTGTCGCTCTCGGAACGGCTGAGATGATGCTGAAAGAGAGAGAGATCTTTCTCCCCTTCCCTTACCACCAAAGTTCCGGTCCCTCTCCTGCACCCACTGCACCCTCCCGCATTCGGATGTGATGCAGTCATCCAGCAGGAAACCGTTGACTTCTCTGCTGAATCCTTCCCTCCAGGTGAGCTGAACTGGCTCACGAAGGCTCACTGGCTCACGACTGCCGAAGCTGGCACAAGGCAATCGCCAATACTGTCACCGCCCTCCTTTAGGGGCAGCGGGCTGTTGTATCGGCACCTTTAGTCTTCTAGATCTGCAGCCTCAGCTGCTTTTAATGGTATTTTAATACCATGCTGGGAGCATCAAACAAACCGTGAAGCAGTCAGCAAGAAACAAAAGGAAATCATTTAAGAATGCAAGCGCAAAAATGCAGCCACGGTTGCTTTGCCTTCTTTCCGAAGGCGGGAACTACCGGGTCCCTCTTCACATCTCTTAAAGCCTGTAAAAATGGCATTGTCAGCTTAAAACCTTTCCTACCTGACAGAATCTCCTGCATAGCTCAAGAAACAAAACAAATATACCTGTATCGACTGTATGCCGACAAACACATTAAAAAAAAATAAAATTCAGTGGCTCACTGAAGTGACACTGAAGTGTTTATTCACCTTTCCTGTGTAGACTGAACAGCCCACAAGTAGCAACAATTGAGAGGATCATTCTCAGGCTCTTGAAAAGTGACAGCATAGACAGGAATCCTTCCTCCTTCAAGCTGAGAGTGGTGCCTACAACGTTAAAAGAAAAAAAAAAAAAAGAAAAAGAAAAAGAAAAAAAGAAAAAGAAAAAAGAAAAGGCGAGCCTACCGGCCCTAACTGTTTGTAGAAGGGTAGCAGCTTCTTCCATGAAAAGAAGACCTTACGAGCTTATCCTCAAAGTACAGAAGGTCATACTTCCATCTCAAACAAGTGAGTCAAGGAAGAGACAACTGTATATGCAACAGTCAAGAGGTGAGGAAACTCCTGTCCAGCAAACGCAATAACCTGGGCTTATGTCCTCCTCTGCCTCAGGAGGAGGAACATCATAAAGGATTACTTCAGCAGCCAGGCAAAAGATTGCTCCTACTGTTGTAGCCTACTTCAATATTGAACTTCAGATGCAGCATATCTTCTGAACAAATTTAAAACAGTGCCAAACACAAGTAGCTTCTCATTTCTTGGACTACACAAAGCATTTTTCTTCCAGACTTGTGAATCTTATTGGTACCTTCACAGTCCATTCTTGCCACCTAATTATTCCTCCACTGGCTATGCATCCAACAGCTTCTGGTGAGTCGCTGCAGACGTGCTGAAGTGAATCCCTGTCTGAAGCTGGCCAAATATTTCAAGTGAGATTGCTCTTTGGCAGATCTTAAATCACCTCTTAATTTTTCTTACTTATAAATTTACACCTCCCTTATTCTCACCGCCAAGTGTTGCAAGCAAACTTTCATTCACATGCATCGTTGCCTCGGAATGGGTCAATCTCTGATTTCAGCCAAAGCTGACGTGGAGGAAAGAATATATTTTCAGACACAGATCAGCTACTGATTTTTCGTCTCTCACTTGTTTCCTCCTGCACATTTTAATGACTACCATCACCAAAATCACACCACTAACATACTTCAGCCTTTCAAAGTCTGCCCTAGGTGCAGTTACTGGATCTGAAAAAGAGTTCCTCAAATCAGTTTCATCAAAATACGCACACAGGGAAACAATGGTTTCACTGAATACTACTGGTAGAACAGACTGTCTGATAAAAATCGGCTCTATCGCATCCCAACTGCTTGACGTGGAAAGCATGCTTCTTTGGGTTACAATTCCTCAATCCACAGGCACAATAAGGAAAACAATCCCAGTGCACGCAGGAGAAGGCCATCCACTTAATGCAGGTATGACTTAAAAGGTATTGCAGAAGAGGATTTCTACACATTCCAAGATTGTACTCATACTGGGTTCAGTCCCTGAAAAAGTCCTCTTTAAATTCACATACTTCCTTAGGCAAAAAATGGAGACCGCTGCCCCTCCAGGCGTGGCCAAGGGTAAAGGCCTACTTACTCCCTCTTCAAAGTCTTCATGTTCCACAGTGACAGGTAGCCGTCTGAAAAACCCACAGCGAGCTGATTGCTTCTGCTTATGTAGCACAGGGTTGACACTGCTGTTCCGGAAGGATTTTCTAAATAAAAACAGAGACGTCTCCCTTCTCTGGTCACAGCTTCTCTCCTCTGTGGGACTTGAGCAGGACTTCTAGTGACAACTTCCAGATCTACACACACAAAACAAGGAATGCGTGATGCCATTTAGCGTGCATTTTATACGCTGACGTCACAAAACCCATAATCTAAGTCGACCGTCCCAGGCAAAATACCAATTTATGCAGCACTTTTTTTGCCATTTCCATTTTGTACGTCTTCAAAGAACATAAGAACTCTCTGATCGGACATGCATTCTCACTCGTAGGCAAAAATCAAGTAGAAGCGTAACCTTCATAGACAAATTCCTCTTGGACTCCATACATCAGGAGTTTGGGCCTCACAGTGAAGCTATTTGAAGTGACACCAACTCCTGAAGCCACTGTTGTAATAGTTAAAACAGTGGATGCAATCTGAATACACCAATCAGAGATTTCATTCATCCAAACGCAGGGGTTTTGACAAGTTGGATTTTTTTTAGAAAACAAGCCTAGAATTTGCCCCAAGTCACTTAAGACGAGCCAAAGAACGTTCCCAAGAAATAGGGCACCTCCGACACAACTTCCTACCAGGCAGCTGCACCGACTCAGATGGTAAAACTCCCACACCTCACTGGCAAGAACCGTAGTGACACAGCGATCTCGGTGGGAGGGGGCATTTATAACACTAGGAGGAGTAATCAGCCACTCCTAGCTTTAATCAGTTCAGGACTATACAATGTCAGACCGCCACCTGCAGTCAGTACTCACAAATGTCTGCACACTAGTATCTTCAAAGCGGGATGCATACTGCTTCTTTAAAAGACACACATTTTCTTACACCTCAATTCATGTTTAAAAACTGAAGCTTACCCAATGCTTCGATATCGTTCTCACTGCAAGACAAATCATCCAAACAAAGGTCAACCAGAAGTAGATGACCAACATCTGTAGCCACTGCTGCCACTCCAAAGAGCCATTGCAGGCTCTGATGAAGGTGCTGAGTGCTCACACTGGCTCCTCCGTGACTCGTTATGGGCTCTATAGCAGTTACCTGCAGGAAAACTACAAGTTAATATTTCAGCTGTTTGACAACCCAAGTCGAAATCATTCAAAAGGGAAGCCAGAACTGGCACATCACAAACAAGAAAGTAAATACAGGAGCATAAGACTTAAAAACAAAGCATGGTTTCCGATTCTATCAAGGAAAAAGAAAAAGAAAACAGCCCTGTACAAAAATCTCTTATTGCCTTCCCTTTACTGTATTTCCTACAGCTATTTCACGGAATTAACTTCAACTGAAAAGGTGCAGTCTATTATTACAGCTTACCAACTTCCATTTCCTACTTAGAAATAATGAACTATGGAAGGAAGAAGCGCGCGCTGCTCTCTAACATGCCAAGCAGTCGGCATGCACCTCTATTACAAGGTGAGGACAGATTTTTCAGCACGTGTTGCAACACGTCCCAGGACAATACCCACTGCCAGAGCAGAGCACAAGCACAGGAAGACTCCTGCACTGAAGCTATACAACAGAAGGACACAGGCTATCGTTTAGCCCTCTCACAAAATGCAACCCAATGCAAACAGGAAGCTTTACATCAACAACAAACTGTTACAGGAAAATAAAGCAAGGGAGTGAACTTCACAAGGTAGTCCATTTTTTATCTTCTATTTTTACCCCCAGAGGTGGGGAAAAATAACCAAACCCCAAAGCCCCAAAGGTTTCTCCTCTCCCCTATCAAGCACTTGTTGCCACTACTCTGCCTGGCGACCTGCTCCACAATTTACCTTTCATCTTGCTCACGAGAATTCTAATCTTAGAAGCACCCGGAGCAATTTAGACCACTCTCATTTCCTGTTTCAGATTCCCTCTAAATCAAATCAAATTTCCAGTCTTCTCTCCTACTCGAAGGACTATCGCAAGCGCTTTGATTGTTCCAATTCTTGCTGCTCCAAGTCTTGAGGACTGTTATGAGGGAAGCAGAAATACGCTACACAGCTTGCTGCGCAATTAGCCAAAGTTCAAGTGTCGCTTCCAACTTCTTTCTCTTCTAAGATTGTTTCCGTTGTTCAACTGGCTCCAAATGAATCTTCTCCATTTGTACATACGGTCTTCCAACAACGTTTCCCGATTTTAACACTGCCATTTACCACCTAGAAGCTCCTGAAACGGCCTAGTTTTCCACTGCGCTCTGCACAGGCTTTTCATATGCTCCTAGACTAATGCCGACTCATTCTGGGAAGGAACTCAGAAAACTTTTCTCAGCTCACAGGATCCAAATGCTACCCCTCTGCCTCATACAAACCAGGAAAACTTGGGAAATTACCATTCCATACTTCTGAAACATACAACCATTATAAACCCATTTAACAGAACTAATGTTTTTAATTCAGAGTTGCTTTTACTAGAAACCAATTCCAATAAGACTCCTTTAACATTTTCAGTTTTCTGCTGCGTTTCACATGTATATCATCCAGAGGGTAAAAAGAGCTGTTGCCGTGACCAAAAAAAAAAAGCCAAAATTCTTTCTAAGCTTACAAGTTCCGTTTTCTAAGTCATTCCTTTTCTCTCTGAGCAACTACACACCTACTCTTCCACTAAAAGACAGTCATACAGTCACTACACATACCCTGTATTAATACACTCATGGCTTGACACCTCGGTCCGGAATTACTTGAAGTTGCTGTTAACCTGGATAACTTTGTTGTCCACAGAAGTCAACAGTCCAACCAGCAACACCTGTGTCCTGCCTATGCTCACCTAACCTCAGAGCAAAAAGATAGGAAGCGAAATGAAAGCAACAGACCAGACAGGTTTGTAATCAAGAGCATTCAGGCCATAAGAGCAGAAACTCAGATAAGCTTTGGCTTTATTCCCAAATTCACAACCTTCATCACACAACAGCCAACTTGTCCCCCCAAGGCTTCGTCATATTTTCTCCTCAACCACTCTTTTTGTGGTATGGAAAGACTCCCTGATACAACTGAGACTTATAACTCTATTTGGTTTCAAAACACTTCTGTAGACACAGACTCAATACATGACATGTTCCTTCTTCCCCTTTCCTGTTCTTCTTCCCAGCTTGCTTAGATTTCAGAAATAAAACTTAATAAAGCTACGTCCTTTTTCACACACATAATTTACTTATTGATTATACGCCTATGCCAGCACACAACTTGTCTTTCCAGCTACAACTCTCAGATTTACCCAGACGGTAGGCAAACGCACCCAGTGGAGCACCAACCCAACTCCTCGCTTTAGAAAGTACCGCAATACAAGTGCTTGAGACGAGTAAGCACACTGTAGCATTACAAACAAGCAAAACAGAAACTGTGGTCTGCTCTAAAGTCACCTGCTTGCTAGGCTGAGATTCATGGGAAAGGGTCCAAGTCATTTACAGCACAACTATGGAAGACCGAGATCTTTGAAAGACGGAATTCCTGACAGAAATTTCATTCTGACAGAAAAAAGCATTTCAGAAATTTCTGTTACAGACCTGTTAAGGGGTAGTGATTTATTTTTTCACTCGTGCCAAACAAAAGGTATTTTTCAATGCCCTTTTGTGGAAGTGGAGAATCAGGTAACTTTGTGCTCTATGATGAAACTAGAAAACTTGGTTTACTATCCCTAAACTCAAAAGATAACAGTACCATTGTGCCCAAGATTTTACCTCAAGGCTCTCTCGACTGGATACTCTCAAGTGACAGTACGTTAATGCACTAGACAAGAAATACCCCCTACAAAGAGGCGCTCCAAAGCTTGTCCTGAGACAGGGTCATGCAGCACCTAACAACATAAAAGCTTCGCTTCTCCAATTAAAAAGTACGTACCATTCCAGGAAGAACAACCGATTTCACCACTCGTGATGTTCCAAGGTCATACAGACAGAGAACACTTCCCTCTGCTTCTTCCAACCCAACCAGTAGTCCAGTTCTCTTCTGCCAGGAAAACTCCTTCACCACACGATCAGTGGGAGGCTGTTTCTTTACTCCACTGAAACGGTGCGCAGAGAGCCGCTCTGCTGTCACAGAGTTCACTACCTCAAGCTGAGGACCACGCGCCAACCACGCTAGGCCATTCCTCCCTGGAAGAGAAAAGAAAGCTGGCTAAAGCAAATGTCCAAGAGAAGACTGAAAACAACTGAAAAATCACAGTCGCTGCCCCTTTCCTTCCCTAAAAGGACCTAACAGAGGAAGACCGACTTACCTCGTCCTGGTCAATTCCTTAAATCACCCACTGAAATCCTCAAGCCATACCTCTTAAAATTAACAGCCTTATTTATTCTTTTGCATTTGTACCTGTCATTCCTGCACTGAAGAATCTGAATTGTTTGGGATAAAGATTACAATATCTTGACCTAGAGTCTTTAGACCACATTCGGCTTGGTTTTGCTAGAAATCATCGAAATGCATATGGGAATGCAAGTCTTCAAGCAGGCTTCCCACATAATAAATCTAAGCCAATTCATTCCTAGTTGATTAATTGTCCTTGACACAGGACACCTTCTCCCGGGGTACTCATCTGCATCCTAGTAGATACTTTGGAAATATGGCTGCAGCACTTAACAGCGTTATCCTCTTCCTTCTGGTTTTATTCAGACTAGAAAAAAAAAAGCAGGGGGGGTGCCTCTGTAACAGCCTAGAAGAACTATTTCTGCACGCGATGTTACGATGGTCATAGAGCCGGTGCAAATAAATACCGCCAAAAACACCACTATTCCCTTTTTGAAAATGCTTTCTTATGGAATTAAAAATTGAGGAGGGCTCACTGACTCAGCATGTTTAAGTAAACTATTTGAATTGCACAAGATCGGTGCAGGTTGTTATAACTTCAAAGTTTAACTATACCAATGTTCTAATATTAGCATACGTTGAAGCATCCTTTTTGGTCTCGCTAAGCCTGATGCACCTTAACAGCACCGACCTGGCACAGTTGATACTATGACCCGATGCTTCCGGTAACCTCCAGGCAATAACAACTTTATACCAAGTCCAAATTTAAAGGAAAATGCTCACCTCTAGAAAACTTCCCGCACAGCACAGAATTGCGGCTCCTCTCCTCTTCCCCAACTGCCTCAAGAGTCACCTCTGGAAACTGCAGCAGACTGCTCGTAACGTGAGCCCTCAGGTCTGGCATTCTTCACTGTAAATAAAAAAAAACATTGACCAAACAGACTCATGTCAGCCATAAATATTCTTGAGATTGACACTAGTTTCATCAGACGCAGGGAAAAATCTCCTAGGCATCACCTGTATCTCTTTTCCTTAAAAAAGGGGCAATCAGGACAGTTTTTCCTCCCACAGCAGAGCCAAAGGAGAATCCTTTGCTTTTCTGATGCCCATGAGATCCCCAACAAAAAGTGACAGAGAGGTATGGATGAGATAAATAACAGGAAAAAACCCACTACACTGAGTTCAAGGCTGCTCACACAGGTGAGTAAGAGGGGGTCTGAGAAAAATCCTATTGGGAAAAGCTTCTCAGTAACAGGCACAAGTTTCCAAGCTGAAGAGAGGATTTCACAAACCATGTTGACTGCGCTGCCACCAAAAGAGAGGCCTTGCTGCCGCCTCCCATCTCTCCATCTGCCCCTTTCTTCTACTACTGTACTCCTGTGGGCTTACCTTGCGCTGCCTTGAACACTTCTTAGAGCACTTTGGGAGCCAACTTACCTCCCTAAGCAGACAGGCAAATAAGCCAGAAAAGGAGGCAGTGTTCCACCAGGTTAGAGAGTGCAACTGGCTTGCAGAGAGAACTCGCAAGTGTAAAAGGCGGCACAAGGAAGGGGGCAGGACAACGCGTTGGGAAGAAGGAGAGGGAATTCGTCCGTGTGCGTTTTGTGGCAGTAAGCCGGTATGCTAGCTCAGGCATGGGTGAACACCACACTCCGTTTGCAGGGAGAGCTAAAAACCCCTTTGCTTTTAGAAAGGACACCACCCAGGACACAGTCGGTCCACTTAGAACTCCCTCTTGCACGGAGAGGCCCCCCATCTCACTGAGAAAGGCTGCAGCTGACAGGCGTCGCTCCTTCCTTCAGCCAGAGGGGGAAGCCAAAGTCATTTCAGGGAAGTGGTACTTGGTGATCAGAGAAGGGACGACATTGTGTGCCTCTACTCAGATCACATTTTCTAAGGAAACAGGACAAAGAGTGGGAAGAAGCCAAAGAAGAAGAAATGGAAAGAAAACTAAGTTCTTTTGGGAAAAACAGCATCCATTTTGTTGAACAACAGGTCAAGATCACAGAATCGCAGAATGGTCAGGGTTGGAAGGGACCTCTGGAGATCATCTAGTCCAACGCCCCCCTGCCCGAGCAGGGTCACCTACAGCAGGTTGCACAGGACGGCGTCCAGCGGGTTTTGAATGTCTGCGGAGTGGGAGACTCCACCACCGCTCCGGGCAGCCTCTTCAAGTGCTCTGCCAGCCTCAAAGTAAAGAAGCTCCTCCTCATGTTAAGATGGAGCTTCCTATGTTCAAGTTTTTCCCCATTACCTCTTGTCCTATCGCTGGGCACCACTGTAAAAAGACTGTTCCCATGCCCCTGGCACCCTCCCTCTAAGTATTTATAAGTATTAATAAGATCCCACCTCAGTCATCTTCTCTCTAGACTAAAAAGACCCAGGTTCCTCAGCCTTTCCTCATGAGAGAGATGCTCCAATCCCCTAATCATCTTAGTAACCTTTTGCTGGAGCCTCTCCAGCAGTTCCCTGACCTTCCTGATCTGGGGAGCCCAGAACTGGACGCAATACTCCAGATGCGGCCGCACCAGGGCAGAGTAGAGGGGAAGGATGACCTCCCTCCACCTGCTGGCCACACTCTTCTTGATGCACCCCAGGATGCCACTGGCCTTCTTGGCCACCGGGGCACATTGCTGGCTTGTGGTCATCCTGTTGTCCACCAGGACTCCCAGGTCCCTTTCCACAGAGCTGCTCTCCAGCAGGTCAGCCCCCAACCTGTACTGATGCACGGCGTTATTCCTCCCCAGATGCAGTACCTTACACTTGCCCTTGTTGAATTTCATAAGGTTCCTCTCCGCCCAACTCTCCAGCCTGGCCAGGGCACGCTGTATGGTGGCAGTATGGGAAGCAGAGGTGACAAACACCTGGCAGCAGGGATCATCTGTAGGTTCTACGTTTCAACTCCATGCTGCATCACTGGGAGGGAAAAGGAAGGAAAGAAGCGGAATTAAGTCACACGTAGGAGAGAGACCCAGAATTCTCAGGAAAAACAGTCACCTCTGTCCCACAACTCAGTTGTGAAAATATATGCCCTCCGCTAATACGAACACAGAATAAGCTCTTAATCTGCTGCCTTTGCTTATTGACAGATTTGCTCTTTCTTCATCCGGAGCAGTCAATCACTTTGAAGGGGAATCTTTTGTCCTTTTGCCCAGCACCTGACTGCAATTTGCAGCAGGAACAGAACAGGAAAAATTATGAAAGCGTACCTTTCAGCATAGCGTAAGGCTGACAACGTTCCTTTGTAGGAGAGGTCTGCCGGACTCACGGCCGCAATCTGGAAGCGTATGAAAAGTATCAACTGACATTAGACTTTGAAGGAGATTTTTTTTTAAAGCAGTGTTAAACACTACCAAAAATCAGATAGGGATTAAGTCCATAAACATAAAAGGAGAATCCTAGTGTCTTAGCAACCTGGCTATAAATTAACTCCTTTAGCATTTGAAGAAACTCAGGTAAGCTGTTTCAAGGCTGTCAGCATTTAGTCAATGTTTTCACAGATGCACTTTTTCTATTTGTATTCCTCCATCTCTCTACTGATAGTCCTTTCTTTAAGAAAAAATACCTCTTCAGAGATGCTGGAGTACACAGTTAGTTCCCTGAGACAAAGGCGATCCTTTGGCAGTTTCATCTTATTTAGGAATGAAACATCTTGTGCACAGCCCAAACGATAATCTCAGATTTCAGGAAAAAAATATAGTTGCTTCATAATACTGCTTCATTTTATGGAAAGAGCATGGCTTTTCTAAATAAAGGGGGGCTGCTTATGAGTGTTATATCTAAATAGAGAGAAATGTAGGTAAGTTTTTACAAATATGCATAAAACTCTTGCAGAAGAAATGGGGTTTGAATGGCTAATGTAGAAAGAGAGAGAGAGAGATTTTTGTTCTGAAAACAGAAGTGCTCTCCATTTGAGTAATGCGTTTCCTAGTGGCAAGAAACTTGTGACCAGCAGAAGGGTTCTCACCTTTATGTTGCATAGAAAGCAATCTTTTATCTTTTTATCTACACGCACTTTCACCACTGTTAGAGCCATGCGATCAGAATTAGAATCGGTTTACCATGATGGTCCGGCTGTTTCCCCCCAGAGCGGACTGCAGGAGTTTCGTCAGGACCGAGTCCTTGTATGGGATATGCAGCACTTTCTTTCCTGGAGCAACCTCAGCCAGAGCACTAAGGGAAAGAAAGTCAAAATATGGGAACAGTAAAGCATAACCATCAAAAGCAAATTAACGGGGGAGAAACTACCAGATTCTAAACTTCAGTACATTCCTGCTTATTTCATGCTTATGTTCATTCTTCAGTATATGAGTGCTTATGTACATCTCAGGCTTTATTCACTTAAGTAACTTTATTAGCCATGCAGCAAGTTGGTCTCTGTCGCAATCCCCAGCACTTCCCGCTGGATTAGGCTTTGGGAAACAATTCCAGGGTCCCCAGCCACCAAGGAATGAGCCGTTACTAACTGGCAAATCAGTAGAAACACCAGCCCCAGTCATGAGGAGAAAGTCTCATTTTTCAGTCATGGATTTTCACGGGTTTTGTTTTCAGGCCACCCAAACAGGGCGCGCTTTTATAGCCATCAGCAATTAAGTTCTCCGTCCCCTCCAGAAAAGCCTTTTCCTAAAGGCGCTCTCCTTCCAAGGGCAGACCCACAAAAAGAAGCCCACACTGCTTAATCCATTTCACAGAGAATTTCAAATGCAAACAACAATTAAACAGGACGTCTTTTCCCCGCTTCAGGGAAAGCCAGTAATATAGACCTTGGCAACAGATTTAGCAAATCTATCATTGTAATGCCTTTGCATTTCCCATTTCCACCTGGAGAGCAGGCTGAAAGGACTCTCATAAAAAAAAACCCAAACCAACCACAAAACATATTCCTGTCTAGGGGGTAATTTTATGAAACAATTTGAACACCTTAACGATTTGAACATCTTTTTACAGGTACAAGGCAACAAGAAACATTCTCGAGGTGAAAAAAAAGAAAACAACACCTATTCACCTCTTTACCCCAAAGATCTTTTCACCACATGGATTCCACCACCAATACACAGCTGCTAAATAACCCCGGCTGCTGCCGATCCGTAAGAAACCCTTCAAAATACAAGAGAACGCCGAGCCCGGCATGCTGACGGTGCTGCCAGGGCTGTGAGTCGGAGCTGGACAGAGTTGCAGCCCCCGAGGTTGAAATCAGACCCACGTTTAGGCACAACCCGGGGTTTTAAGCCTCGCTACAAACCAGCCCCCCGCTTTTCAAGAAAAACAGGGAGATTCACCTCAAAATAAACCACATTCTCGACGCCAAAGGGGCGCTGGTCCATGGCCGCCGCCGCCCTTAGGGCCAGTTCCATGGGGCTTCGCTTGACCTGGAGCAGAACTGGAGGGCGTGAGGACAACAAGCCCCCTACACAAAATCTAAAAAAAAGGAAAAGTTCAATAAGATTTGCTGTTATTCACCCACCAAAGCCTAACCACTACAACTGGCCCTTTCACAACCAGGCCTGATCGCAGAAGAAAACTGAAATATCCCAATTCCCGGTTCAAACACAAGGCGTGGAGCTGCCCAGACCCCACGTGTGGGCTGGGCAGACGGGGGGGGCTCTTCTTCTCAAAACCCGCAGGAAGAGAAAGGGCAGGAGTGTTTTCCCAGCCCTGGAAGAGGCTGTGGGGAGAAGGTGGGAGGGAGGAAAAGGCTGCCCAGGAGTGGAGTCGGGGGAAGGAGAGGGCTCCATCCATAGGGGAAACGCCATTCCTGGCCACACAGGAGGCTGCGGGACCACCCTGGGGATGGATTTGGGGGCTCTCCCTGAGGGAAACACTGCTCCCAGCTATGCAGGAGGCTGTAGGGCAACGACAGAGATGGATTTGGGGGCTCTCCCTGAGGGAAACACCATTCCCGGCAACGCAGGAGGCTGCGGGGACACCCCGGGAATAGGTTTGGAGACACTCCCTGAAGGAAACCCCATTCCCGGACACGCAGGAGGCTGTGGGGCCGCCCGGGGGACAGATTTGGGGGCTCTCCCTGAGGAGAGCCTGTGGGGAGGAGGGAGGCGGGGGCCGCCCCAGGGCCGGGGCCACTCCTGGAAGGGGAGGGGGGGATCTCCAGCCGCCCACGCGGGGCTGCCCGAAGCCTGAGGAGATGAAAAGAAGAGGAGAAAAGCCAAGAGTTCCCTCACCGCCATCGCCTCTCACAGCCCCGGCCCTCCCCGCCGCGCCTCATGGCGGCTGTGTGCGGTGTCACCTGAGCGGGGGGCGGCGGCTGTGGCAGGAAAAGGCGAGAGGGGAAGGGAAGGGAAGGGCGGCGCCATTTTGAATGGGAGGAGAGGGGAAAGGGGGGGCGAGAGATGGGGGGGGGTGTGGGAGCGAGGGTGTGAGGGGAGTAGGTGTTGTGTGAGGGGGGAATGGGTTTTCGGGAGAGGGAGGTTTGCAGGGCTGTGAGGTGTCTGTGAGAGAGGAGGCCCCGGAGGGAGGTGAGTGGAAAGGGCTGTGTGTGAAAAGAAAAGCTTTAAGGACAGGCCGGGCTGGGGAAAGGTGGTGGGCCCTGAGGGAGGGCTTGGGGACCGGGGTCGGAAGCGTGGGTTTGGGGGCAAAACTCTGGGAAAGAAACTGCAGGACAGGGCCAATCTGAGTATACATTTTAGCGAAGCTTCTAGGAAAAGGTGACCAAAGGTGCCTCTTGTCCTTTTGTGGGCTGGTTTTGTCTAAGTTATTCATGCGAGTGGACTTTTGCCACACGGGATGGGAACTTTCGCTTCCCGGGATAGCTGATGCCCCCGGATAACCACTGCCCGCGAAGCACTGCGAAACCCCGTGATCAAAAATGAGAACAAAGGCCGGATTTTGCCTCTCAGAAGGATCTCTAAGCCCCATCTCCAAGCTATTTTCAGTACCTTTCTGGTTGTTTTCTTCCCCCCCATCCCCATGATGTTCGTCGGGGGGGCTGGCGGAGCTCTGCAGGCGGATGTCCGGCTCATTTTGGGGAGGGCTGGGCTGGTTTCGGGGGGTCCCGGCTCATTTTGGGGAGGGCTGGGATGGTTTCGGGGGGTCCCGGCTCTTTTAGGGGAGGGCTGGGATGGTTTCGGCCTCGCATTGCCCGACGCGGAGAGAAGCTGTGGTGCGGGGCTCGTTCTCCTCGGCGCGGCGCGGCCCCGCCCCCTCGCTCGCGTTTGCCGCGGCGACGCAGGGGGGCGTGGCCCGGGTTTTCGCCTCGGCACATGCGCGGGTGGGCGGACGTGAGGGGGAGCACTTCCGGTGTACGGCGGCGGGCGGGAGCTGCGACGGTCGGTACCGGGGGAGACGTGGGGACCGGAGCCGAGGAGGGCGGGAGCGGGCGGGCGGGCGGGGTGGCGGCGGCGGCGGCGCGGAGGTGTGCAGGGCCAGTTCGGGGGGTTTGTGGGGTGGCGGGACCGGGCTGGGGGGCTCGGGGGGCGGTCTGGGCCTGTTTGGGGGGGGCAGAGCCGAGTGGGGGGTCCCCGGGGGAAGCAGGGCCGATTCAGGCCCCCCCCCCTCACCCCCGCTGCCGCCGCCTCATTCCCCGCTCGCTCCCCGCAGGTGGCGGCAGCCCCGGCCGCAGCGCAGGGTGCCCGGGGCCGGCCTGGCGGGGCGCTTGGCTCCGCTCTGGGCTCCGCTCTCAGCCCCCCCCCGCCCCCGGCAGGTCAGCCCGGCCGTGCCCCCTTCGCCCGCCTCCAGCCCACGGCCGAGTCCCCCCAGGTACCCCCGAGATGGGTCGGGGGGTCTCAGCGCTGGGCCCCCTGAAGCGGGGGTGGGTGGTGGGCACGGGCATTGCTGGGAGCCCGTGGGCAGCCCTGGGACCCCCTTAAAGCCCACAGAGAGCCCCGGGGCCCCCTTGTCTCCCCCGGAGCCGACGGGGAGCCGTAGCTGTGGAGTCAGCTTAAGGAGTCTGCCCTAAGGACTGCTGCTTTTTGGAGCGTTGGGGGAGGGGGAGGGTTGTCGGTGTGGGGAGTGGAGGTGTGTGGGAGGAGTCCCGTGTCTTGAGGGAGGTTTGGGGATGTTGAGCAGATTTGGGGGAGTGGGGGAGGGGTCCCCTCACTTGGAACTCCCTGGTTCTTCTAAACTGTGGGAGGCAGCGGGCGTAGGGGGAAGGCAGTAGAGTGGGTTGCTGTGTTTCAGTCCTTGGTTGAGAGTCAGCGACTCTGCTCCCTTGCTGCTCAGCAGACTATTAACTCCGTGGGGCTGTTTCTCCAGGCAGGCTATGACTACAGAAACGGACCGACTTCCTCAGAAGAGTTGTTAGCGGTGACGTCTCCTGTGAACGTACTGCCTGACTTGGATAGACCTGGCACCACGCAGCAGCTCAGAGCCCCACAGCATATGCTGCCGCTCTCAGTTGGCTCCATCAAATCCTCCGACCTGAGAATACCAAAGGTACGGAGTTGAAACGGGCCCTTCCTCACCCGCTGAGTCAGATGAACCTTTTTGTGCCCAAGTTGGCTGGGGACTGCTCCTGCCTCGCCGCCTTCAGGCGGAGCATGGCTGTGAGCAGGGGAGCTCAACACACAGTGCTTGCTGATTGCACCTGCTCACTCAGGGGAGCGCCCGCAGCGGTGGGATGGGAGGAGGGAGGACAGCACGAGGGCTAGAGACAAACATTTTATTTCTTTAACGTTTCACATAGGGGGTACCCCAGAGGGGTTCCCGGCCCCACACCCCACAGCCGCTCAGTATTCGGGGCACTGTTGGTCTTCTGGGCCTGGCGCTGTCACCACTTGCAGGGCTGGCAGAAGCAGACACGGCTAGTGGCATCTCCACCAGCCCTTCAGGTAGCCCCACAGCCAGGCGCAGCCCTGCCGTGGGCATCTTCCTGCCCTGCACAGCCCTGGGTCTGCCTGGCCACACTCCCTGCCCGTGGTCTTGCAGGACTCCTCCCTCTTTGCCTTCAAGGCCTGGAAAGCGCGGGTGATCTCCCGCACCCGCTCCACCTTGTCCATGTCCATGGCTGGGGGCCTTCCGGGGGACAGGTGCTCGTCCGTGGGCCTCTGTGTCCTGTCCATCCCCTGCCGGGGAACCCACTCTTTCTCGGTCCCTGCTGGCAGCTCCTGTGGAGGCTCCTGGCTGAGGACCAGCCCCGGTTTCCCCACTGCCCCACCAGCAGCCATGGGAGAGCGGGGTTGTCCTGAGTGTGTGAGCACCACTGGCTCTGTTGCTGCACTGGGCCAGGGCTCCAGGAAGTGGTAGAAGGAGCTCTGGGAAGAGGAGCTGCTCCTCAACAGGCTGCTGCAGTCCTCTGAGTTGGCCAGCGAGCACAGGCTGCAGGGGCTCTTGCGGTGGCCCTCGGGGGGGCCCAGAAGCCCGGGGGGTGCCTGGACCAGAAGGAGCTGTCCCCACTGATAGGACCTATAGGCGGCAGAGGAGGGCAGGGGGACCTGGGGGCTTGGGGGGACAGGGAGTAGAGAGAGGCATCACTGCTCGGATGGTATATGGTTGGCAGGGAGCCCAGTGGGTCCTGTGGGGCCCGGTGCTCCCTCCTCGCTGCCTCCTCGGTTGCCCTGCAGAGGAGGAGAGAGAAGAGAGCCCGCTGCACCCCGTCTCCTCCGCTGGAGCCCGCGGGCAGCACCCCCTCCTCAGCAGGCGGGCAGGGCTGCCCAGCACAGGCAGGGCAGGGCACAGGCTGAGGGTCTGGGGCAGGATCTGGGGGTCTCCCCCACACTCCCTGCTTCTGCATCGACTTGAGCTCCCATCCTTCATCTGCTAGTCAAGAAGCTGCTGAGGGAGGGGACGGAGTGAGCGGCCGGCAGCCCCCGGCACAGCCCCGGCTCAGGGCTGCCGTGGGGTGTGGTCTGTTTGCATGGTGCTCGGTGCCAGGGCCACTCACCGCTCTGCTCCTCTGGGTGGGCTCTCGTGTCTGTCATCCCTTGCTTTGGCTTCTTCCAGTCCCTCTGCAGGACCCCGGGAGCTGGGTGAGATGGGAGCAGCTCCCAGCCCTGCGCCGCAGCCCCCCACACCACCCCACGCTGTGGCACAGTGCGGTGCAGCAGTCGCCTACCTGGAGCCGCTTGGTCCGTAGCACAGAAGAGACCGCGCTGAGCCCCATCAAAAGCATCACGAGCGGAGCCAGGTGAGCTGTGGGGGGGACGTTGGAGTCCCTCCTGGCACCAGCTGCGGTGCAGCCGCGCAACCCTGGGGTGCCCCCCATGGGAAATGTTAAAGAAATAAAATGTTGGTCTCTATCCCTGGTGCTGTGGTTCCTCCTCCCATCCCGCGGCTGGGGCTGTGCCCCCCTCAGTGCCCGACCCAGTGGGACAGGCTGGCACTGCTGGCACCCACCAACCTGGGGGGGTGGTGGTGTCGGGGGAGCTGGGTGGGCTGGAGAAAGGGAGGAAGCACCTCTTGAAACCAGCTCGGCCCTCCCCAGCCACAAAACCCTCCCCAGAGGCACCAGAGGGGACCCCCAGATCCTTGAAGGGCTGCCCCAGACTCCCTCTGGCCTGCAAGAGTCCCTCCCAGGACCCCATAAGGGCCGCCCAGGACCCCTTACGGACACCCCAGTGGCGTCCCAAATCTGGGTTCTTTACCTGCTGGGCAAGCCAGTAACACACTGTGTGGGAGCAGCCAGCCAAGCCGGTTTCAGAGCACAAGAGGTGAGAGGCAGGGAGCTGCCATCCCACTCAGCTCCATCTCCGCCGTGCCTTGGCTGTGCAGAGAGAACTTGGGGGCAGCTGCAAAACAGCTCAGCCCGGGCTTATCTCAAGATGGCACAGAACAACCAAAACCAAATGGCCCTTAACAAACAAAATGCCCCGAGTCCCATCCCACCACTCTTCCCGTGACGTTGAGCGCCGGACATCACAAATTGGCAACAGAGACTTCGCTATGGCACCACCAGAGGGAAATATCCCAGACAGTGTAATCCACTCGGGCATAATCCTGCACCCTCACCGAGTCAGGAAATATAAACGTCAGGGTCTGGGGAGACAAATGGGGAATCCTCCAAGGATACAGCTGGCCCCTAGGAGATCCGTCCCCCCCCATCCAGGACGCTGTACAGGGTAACTTCCCAGGGATGGAGCGACCTCACCTGAGAGAGAGAGGGTAAGTGACTAAGAAACATCCGTACGGTATATGCCATGTGATTGAGTTTGTGACTGGTGCACTCTTCTAAGGTATTAATATCTAGCGCCCTTGTGGTTTGTGTTGCTATTTTTCAGGGGCATTTGTAGCTCGCAATAGTGGATCCCGCTAATTGCTTCTAAACTGCAATAGTGTAATCGCCATCGCACACACAGAACTTGCAATAGTAATGTATTGGGCCCGTGAGCGAAGTCCAAAGAAATTGTTAATTTGAACCTCTCAGTGAAGCCCTTTTTCCCGTTTCGTCACACTCCCCGAGCCACTGGGTAAAGCGACACCTGGCAAAAAACCCACCACCACCACCCCAAAAAAAACCCCACAGCACATCCCCCACTCCCCACCCACCCCTTCTCCCCCCATCACAGCCATGGGGCAAACTCCCACCACCACCCCCCCAATCTCAGCTCGGCCGTGACCCCCCCGAGACACTGGAACGAAAGCAGCGGAGAGCGAGCTCAGGCTCGTGTGAGCTGGAGAGATTTCTCTTTGGTTTTTGATGTTGTCGTTGGGTGGGATTTGGTTGGTTTTTTTCACAGAACACTTTGCAGTGTGGTGTCGCAGCCCCCAGGGCCGGCGCTGGCACCGCCACCTCACCCCCTGGCTCTTGTCCCTCTTGCCCGATGGCTTTCACCACTTTCCTTGCTTGGTTTGGTTGGTTTTTTTTTTTTCCGTTATACCTTTCTTTTTTTATATTTGGGGTTTTTGTTTCCTTTTCCTTTTTTTTTCTCTTCCCTCCCCTTTTATCATTTTCCCTTTTTTTCTTTTTCCCCCTTTTTACTTCCCCCCCTTTTATCTCCTTTTTCTCTTTGTTCTTCTTTCCCCTCTTTTTTTTTCTCCCCCCATTTTTTTCTTTTGGTTTTTTTCTTTTTCTCTTTTCAAACATCTCTCAAGCTTTCTCCGAAGGAACAGCCCCTGGCTCTCAGCCAGCGGAAGGAGACTATGGAAGAGCTGTGGCACCTGTGGGATTGCTTTCCTTCTCCCACCTCGCACTCAGTAAGAGTGTGTTTTCCAACTCATTTTTTTTTTATTAAGAAAATAAACAAAAATAATGCTCCAGCTATCAGTTTTACAAGGCATAGAAAATCTGTAAAAGGGAAACAGAAGCGCAATGTGCTGAGGTATGAAAACCTGAGGTAGTTTTTGTGTGTGGATGTGTGTGTGTCATTTGGGGTTGGGGGTTGTGTGTGTTTTATTTTTGAAATTAAAAAAAAAATAATAATTTTGCTAGTGTTTTGGTTTTTTTTTTCTCCCAGCCCTGGGCTGACAACCTCTTGGAAATCTGTTTCCCCCCCTGCCCCTCTTTTCCCACCTTCTCTCCTTGCAACCGGGATCTTTCCCCAAAGCGTTTACGGCCGAGCACGGCCTTTCTTTAACCTCTAGAAAAGCCGGCTTGTGCTAAAAAACAAACATCCACCTCCCGCCCCCACCCCCTCTGAAATGAAATAAATAAATAAATAAATAAAATCCTTACAAAACTTAAAAATCGCCGTTAGTTTTGTTATCGTTACATTAATTCTAAAAACTGATGAGCCGCTGCGCAGTGTGCCGCAGCCCAACCTCCCCCCCTCAACGCTGGGCGAGCTTCTCTGGCCATGCCTGGGATGAAAAACCGGTGGCTTTTAGGAAATAAAAAATTAAAAAAAAAAAAGAATAATAAAACCTCTCTTTCTCTCTGCCTGTGTTAGTCCAACTGAAGGGATAGCGTCGGGAGGTGAGGGAGGAGGAAGGGGGAGGCTGTGGGATGGAGAGAGCCCTCCCCGTACCCCTCGGCTGTGCATCCTCGCAGCGCCGCGGGGAATGGGGGTGGGGGGGTCTTTGGTTTGCACAGGGTGGCCGTGGTGGGGGCTCAGCCCCATCCTTACAGTGCTGGGGAGCACGGGGCTACCAGGCGCAGAGTCCCTCCCCCAGTGAGGTGCTTTGGTGCGCTGAGGTGTTAGATGGGGTGGCACAGCCCCTGCCCGCCCCGGGAGGGGGGACACCACCTCTCCGGTGGCACTGGGTGGGTGGGAGGGAGGGAGGGAGCAGAGCTCTGGGAGCCATGGAGAAAGGTGTGGGGGTGTCCCTCATCGTGGCAGCCCCCAGCAGCCCTACCCCGCCACCTGGCCACCCCAAGGGACACCCAAGCCCCATCTTGGTCCTCTCCCCGTTGGGTGATGCCCTTCCACCCACCCCGGAGGTGCGCTCCTCTCCTGCGGGGGGGACGCCCAGCGCTCGCCTGGCTAGAGAAGCACCGGGGGGGTGCTTAGGGGGCATCTGAGCTTCCCAGTTACAAGGGCGTAATTAGTGCACCATTAATAACCATTAATAACGACTTTGGCTTTGCTAACCAACTGCGGCGAGGCCCCCACCCCGCTTTAGCACAGGCTTCCTGATGCCAACGCCTCCCCGAGCCACTGGGTAAAGCGACACCTGGCAAAAAAACACCACCACCCCAAAAAAAAACCCCACACCACGTCCTCCACACCTCACCCACCCCTTCTCCCCCCATCACAGCCATGGGGCAAACTCCCACCACCACCACCCCCCAATCTCAGCTCGGCCGTGACCCCCCCGAGACACTGGAACAAGAGCAGCGGAGAGCAGCTCAGGCTCGTGTGAGCTGGAGAGATTTCTCTTTGGGATTTGATGTTGTCGTTGGGTGGGATTTGGTTGGTTGTTTTTCACAGAACACTTTGCAGTAGAGGACAAAAACGTGGTGTCGCAGCCCCCGGGGCCGGCGCTGGCACCGCCACCTCCCCCCACCTCCCCCCACCTCCCCCCTCCCCCGGCTCCTGTCCCTCCTCCTGCCCGGGGGATGTTCCCACTTTCCTTCCTTGGTTTGTTCGTTTGTTTTTTTCCTTTCTACCTTTCTTTTTTAATATGTGGGGTTTTTTTTTCTTTTGCCCTTTTTCTTCTTTCTCCCTTTTGTTTTTCGCTTCCCCCTCCTTTTTTCTCTTTTTCCCCTTTTTTTTCCGATTTTTTTTGCCTTTTCCCCCATTTTTCTCTGTTTCCCCTTTCCCCCCCATTTTTATTTTTCTCTTTTTTCACTTCTTCCCCCTTTTTTCTCTTTTTCCCCTTTTTTCTTTTTCCCTTTTTGTTTTTTGCTTTTCCCCCCTTTTTTCTGTTTCCCGTCCCCCCCGTTTTACTTTTTCTCTTTTTTTACTTTTTTCCTCTTTGTCCCCTTTGTTCTTTTTCCCTTTTTTTTTTCTTTCCCCCCCTTTTTTCTCTGTTTCTCCCTTTTCCCCCGTTTTAATTTTTCTCTTTTTTTACTTTTTTCCCCTTTTTTTATCTTTTTCCTCTTTTTTCTTTTCCCACTTCCCCCCCCCCCCCCCCCCCCCTTTTTTTTTTCCTCTTTTTAAACAAGCTCTCTCCTGAAGGAGCGGCCCCTGGCTCTCCGCTGGCAGAAGGAGCCTACGGAAGAGCTCTGGCACTGACACGGGCGGGAACACCCACTCACACATCGCAACACAGCAGTTAGTTTGGCAACACCCCCACCCCCTGTCAGAAGTGAGACCCGCACAGACAAAAGGCTCCTGAGTGAGGGCACTGGGGCAGCCCCACCTTAGAAGCAGCAGAGGAGCAGAGCCGTCCGGAGCCATCAAGAGCACAGGAAGGGCTATTCAGGGCCTCATTGTCTGCGCCGAGTGACCGTCTGCTGAGAACCGCTCTGGCGGCTCAGAGCTCAGCCCCAGCAGCAGTCTGGAGCCAACGGGGAAAAGTACACTGGGAGGAAGACTGGCAGCCTTCCTCCACAACGCCCCGGAGAGAATGACCAGAGTGCTGCCTATCCCCATCGCTTTTCCAACTCGGTTCTTTTTTTATTAGAAAATTAATTAAAAAAGGATCTCCAACTCTCAGGTTTCCAAGGCACACAAAATCTCTAAAAGGGAGACACAAGCGTGAGGTGCTGAGGTACCCAAACCTGCCCACGTTAGTCCAACTAAAGGGAGAGCGTCGGGAGGCGAGGGAGGAGGAAGGGGGAGGCTGTGGGATGGAGAGAGCCCTCCCCGTGCCCCTCGGCTGTGCATCCTCGCAGCGCCGTGGGGAATGGAGGGCTGTGTGTTTGGGGGGGTCTTTGGTTTGCTCCCCTGACCTGCTGGGGGTGGGGGAGGAGGATTTGGGAGGGGGGGATGTCCGGCGGCGGGGTTACATTCATCGGGCGGTGCTGGGCGGCACAGCGGGAGCCTCCCTTGCTGTGCTGCGAGGCCGGGGCTCCCGGAGCGTGTTTCTGCTCCTGCTGCTTCACCTGCTGGAGCATTTCCCTCATCTTGCGCTGTGCAGTCTTGGGGAGGAGAAGGGAAAAGCAAGAGGTGGGGGTCAGGGCACCGCTTCTCCCCCCACCACCCACCCCCGAGCCCCCACCGAGCATCTCGACACTCCCAACAAGCTGTAATTAATTTCAGGTTTGTTATGGGTTAGTCCCACAAGTTGATGCAAGGAGACGGAGCCAATTAAGACTGAAGTATTTATTAGCAAGCGGCAGCAAGCAAAACAGCGCTGGGCGGCCTGGGAGTCTCACTCCGCCGACGGCTCGCACCCGTTTCCCGAAAGTCCCTGGTTTTATACTCTTCTTTTTCCGGTAGAGGGGTACTCTGCGCTGTGGGATCCGTCTAAAATGTCTTTTGTTCCCTCCTAGTGCAACAGTGAAAGAGCGAAAGAAGAAGCATCTCAGAGTTTTGAGAAATTATCTCATGTCCTGGAAGAGAAGAAATCCGCAGCTCTTCTGGCAATTGAAGTTGCCAGCAAAAATAAATAATACAACTTTCAAAGTAAAACCAGAAAGGATTTATTTGAAGTGCATGAACAGACCCATCCTCATCTGCACTCTTTGACTGAGTCAGATTCCCCCCCCCCACTGTCCCCCCAGTGCTGTAGCCACTCAACAAAGGGCTTCTGTGTTTAATTCTAAAACAACATGTATCTACATTTGAGGTTTTTTTCTCCTGAATCTCTGTCATTCCAGGTCTAGAAATACCAGAAATCAATGAAGAGCAGAGCAAAATGTACAACAAAGCTCTGATCAGTTGGGAATGCCCTGGGAAGACAGACTCAGCTGATATCTATGTTCTTGAGTATCATAAGCTTAATAGAGAAGAGGAGAGTACAACGTGGCAGGAGATCGAAGTTTGCAGCAAGAGCAAAGTCATATCTGATCTCGATGACGACAGCAGCTATGCCTTCAGAGTTCGAGGATATAAAGGATCCATCTCTAGCCCTTGGAGCCGAGAAGTTATCTTGCGTACGCCTCCAGCCCCAGGTATTGGGTTTTCTTATGTCCACGAGCTGCTGGTGGTGTTAAGAGCTGTAGGTGGTTTCCAGTAGCTCCCAGACTTCTACTACACTGTTACCGGTTGTATACATGTTTAAAAGCACTGTTAACAAACAGGTTAAGTAGGTAGCATACTGAGACTGTGTTAGCTTGCGTAATGTTCCTGGTAGCCTTTAAAAGCGAGGAATTCTAGTGCCAGCATGACTTAAAATATAGTTTATAAGCACAGAAATACTTAACTAAGAGAAAATTTTTGGGGATGCTGTTTTTCAGTTCTCAGTTTTCTTTTTGATGACAAATGCGGGTACAACAGTGAACATCTCCTGCTGAACCCAGGAAGAACCTCTGTGGAAAGTAGGGCTGGATTTCCTCTACTGCTGGGGTCTGAGCGCATGCAGGTCGGATGCTACGCAACCCTGGATTACATCATTGGCGACACTGGGATTGCCAAAGGGAAGCACTTCTGGGCTTTTCACGTGGAAGCCTATTCCTACCTGGTGAAAGTGGGAGTTGTTTCTAGCAACAAGATACAGAAGTTGTTCCATAATACCCATGATGTGACCAGCCCAAGGTAAATTGCAGACTCTTGCTTAATACATGTTTTGTATAAGGAGATGGCTTTTTAAAAAATAAATTAAGAGCGAGCCTGGTCTCAATTAGTATAGAAGATGAACCTAAGCAGTGGGAAGTGGCTTGAAGGATATAGTGTAAGCAGGTTGTCCTGTTCATCCTCTACTATTAGTAGGAAGATGTTCTAATTGTCCAGAGTCCTATTTTCTTTCTTTCTGGGAAAGAAATCGGGTTTCTACAGATATCAAGATATGTCAGTTAAAGCAAGAAGGTTAAAAAAGAGAAAAAAAAGCATCATTTGCAAGATTGAAGCAATGCTTAGTTGTCAATAGTAAGATTCTGCCTTAATTCCCTTAGCATACTAGGTTTGGCAGCCACTCAGAGGTACAATGTTCACTGTGCATATCTGTGTGTCTTTGCTGTAGCTTGCGTCATGGTGGATTCCAAGTCACTGGCTCATCCCAGGCTATAGATTTGCATATGACACTGGAGTGCTACTGAGCACAAGCCAAAGTGCAGTGGACAAACCAGCAAAAAGATTTCCAGCTCTCAATTACAGTTGTAGTAAGCCTGGATGTGTCTAGGAACTGCAGGCTGGGAGGCTATCTCCCAGGGGCTCTTAACTTTTTCATGAATCTAACAAAAGTGTTGGCCTTCTGCTATATAACATACTGAAATTATAAAAACGCCAGTGTCTCAAGCTTCTGAAAGTCAGATGGAGACTTTTTGAAAAATGAGAAATTAGATCCTGATTTTCTCATTTCTCCCGGTCCCTGCCAGGAGGGAGTGAAGCTCAGCCCCGCTCCCTCCTTTTACAGGGAGGAAAACAAAATGGAAAAAAGAAAACCAAATTGTCCTATATTAGAAGTGTATAATTCCATTTTAAGGGTAGGGCAGCAATAGGGCTGGTACCACAGCCCCCCAGCCCCACAGCCACTGTGGGTCACCGGCGTAATAATGTACCTCTCCGGTAATTAAAGTTTCTTTTGGGAAGGGGGGAGAGATGGGGACTCTCCTGCGCCGGGACCTTTCCCCTCCAGGGAGGCAGAGCCGGAGCAGCGAGCACGGTCCTGCCCGGAGGGCAGCGTGGAGGGGACGCGCACGGGCATCCCGGAGGAACAGCAGCAAGGAAACCCCGGCACTGCACCTTTCCCTTCCTCCGAGCCTTTTTCTTTTCCTCTTTTTAAGGGCTCAACCAGTTTCTTCCCCCTCTGACCGTCACCATGGGGCACTGGCACCAGCAGCTTTGCAAAACCCCATCCTGTAAAAGCCGCCTGATTTTGGCCCTGTTTGGGGATGCGCTGCTTCCATCCTTACAGAGCAAACTGATAGATTTGGTTTTCTCCCCCGTCCCCATTTAGCAAGAAGCACCAACATGCCGTTGTCGTTTTGGGTCGGTTTGCTGCAGAAAAAGGCTCCCGCAGGGGACGGGATAAGCCGATGGCAGGAGGGTCCCTGCACCCATCCCACCGCTGCTGGTGGAGGGCGGCAAGGGGACCTTTTCTTCGGGGTTGTCCTCTCCTCCCGGGCTCTGCAGCCCCATGCCGCAGCCCAACGACCCCCCCGAGATGGGAAGAGAGCACGAGAACCATCTCTGCTCAACAGCTCAAGAGGAAAAAACAAAATAAACGAAAGAGATAAAATAATACAATAGGATGAGATACAATAACGCAGGAGCACCCGCCCCACTCGTGGCACTACTTTTATTCTCGGCCACTGCAGTGATTGGGGGGTTTGACAGGATGGACCTTCCAAGGTCCCCTCCCACCCAAACCAGTCTTTGGGTCCATGACTGGAAGTGTCTGAGGTCAGGTTGGATGGGGCTGCAACCAACCCCGTCTACTGGATCCCAAACCACCCAGAAATCCAATCCAAACTGTTCTTTGGGTCCGGTTGGAGGTGTTCAAGGTCAGGTTGGATGGGGCTGGGACCAACCTGGTCTACTGGAAGGTGTCCCAGCCGATGATGGGGAGGTTGGACTGGATGGACCTTCAAAGGTCCCCTTCAACACAAACCGTTCTGTGGGTCTATGACTGGAAGTGTCCAACGTAAGGCTGGATGAGACTGGGACCAACCTTCTCTACTGGTTCCCAAACCTTCCAGCCCAAAAATCCAACTCAACCAACCCAAACCTTCTATGAGTCTGATTGGAGGGGTTCAAGGTCAGATTGGACAGGGCTGGGACCAACCTGGTCTGTTGGAACCCAAACCACCCAAAAATCCAACTCAACCAATGCAAACCATTCTGTGGGTCTGAGTGGATGTATCCAAGGTCCGGTTGGATGGGGCGTTGAGTAACCTGCTCTACTGGAATATGCCCCTGCCGAAGACAGGGGAGGTTGGACGAGATGGACCTTCAAATGTCTCCTCCAAGCCAAACCAATCTGTGTGTCCATGACTGGAAGGTCCGAGGTCAGGTTGGACGGGGCTTGGAGCATCCTGAGCTGCTTGAAGCTCTCCCTGCTAATGGCCACCCCACCAGAGGTTGGCGGTTGCCGTGTCACCACGGTCAGTCAATCAGCGATGAACATGTCACCCTGATGTCACAAGAGGTGCGTGGCACACCCACTCAGGGGGTATAAAAGGGCCCACCGGGTGGTGGGTCCCACACTTTGGAGGAACGTCCATAAGATGACCTCCAACATGGCTGTCGCCACCAAGAACCGACCTGCCAGCGTGAGGCGGACCAAGATGGACTTCTGGGATGGGATGGAGCACACCTTCGCTATGTCCAGCGTCACCGCTGAAGGTACGGCCAACCGCAGCCACCTCTCCGGCAGCCAAGACTCAAGGGCTTGTCACCATTTCGGAGCCAGCCCTGACACTTGGCGTCTGCCACCGCGTCGCGGCTCAAGGGGGAGATGTTTGGGGTGGACCTGAGAGCTGGTGGAGATGGGGCCTGACCTGGTTCTTCTTTGTTTTTTCAGAGCGAACGGCCGTCTGGGATGCAGTGGCTGGCTACATTCAAGACCAACTCCTGCTCCACAAGGTGGTGCAACACCCGCGTCCTCCTCATGCACCATGAGGGGTGGTGGGATCCCCCTGGGGCGTGGCCTGCTCTCACCCTTCAACTCCTCAGAAAACAGGAATCTCACCCCAAAAGTCCCCACTGATGGCCAAACGGGGCCTGTGCAATGTTGGTGTCACTTCTGGTAGGGCTGATCCAGGTCGCTGGAGACCTCCCCGGGATGGCCTCGTCCTGGTTCTGCCCAAACTCCAGTGCTGGTTTTTTCTCCTGAGGAGGGGAAGGACTCAACGTCTCCTCCCCAAAGTTCTCCCCACCGCCCAGCTCGTGCCTCCAAACGGTGGGAGAGGGCAGGATCCAGCCTCAAGCACCATCCCTGGATGGGGGAGGTCACCTCCAGATCTTCCCTCTAGCCAGTCCTCACCCTCCCACCCTTCTCGTCCACTTGCAGGGCGTCCGAATTCCCACCCTTGGCTCCTTCGGTACTGTCCTCGAACGCGTCCAGGTCGGAGATGAAACCCTGACTATCCAGAAGCCGGTGTTCCACCTGGCCAGGAACCTTGCTGTTGTCCACAACCTGATGGACAACAAGGACTACCTGCCCGGTAAGATGGCTGACTGCACGGTCATCTTCTCTGAAGCAACTCCAAAGTCCAATAATTGAGTGGTTTTGAGTTTTTTGGGGGCAATGCAATGATTGTGACACACAAGCTGTAGGACACGGGCCACCGGGTGAGCGTCTCCATCCTTCTCCTGTGGTTCTTCCAGGCAACAAGGAGCTGGAGCCCCTCAAGTACTCCAAGGTGGCCGTGGCAGCCGCCGTGTCCCGGCAGAAAGTGGTGGACTGCATCCAAGGCACCACGACCCTCCTCTCGCACTGCCTGGGGAAGGGGGAGAATGTGGCCCTCATCCTGAGGGAGGTGGGGGTGCTCCTCATCGAAGGCACGAAAGTGCGCGTGAAATTCTACCGCAGCTTCCTGGAGAGGCTGTCTGGGAAGGAGAACTTGGAGAAGGTTGTCTTCAAGGTAAGCATTTTGGTTTCTCTGTGGTGCGTGCGGTCCCACGGCAGTGTTCTGGCACTGCTTGTGTGGGGTCCCTCAGGACACGTTCAGCCACTCGGTCCAGGTGAGAGTTACGGTCCTGCCAACACTTGCTGCCTCAAGCTCCTCCGACACTTGAGTGCCTCAGCCATGTGGGGGATGTCCCACCGTTTTTGGCCTCTTCCAATGTGGGGTGCTTTAACCACGTGGAGGGATGTCCTGCCATCTTTGGCCTCCTCCAACACTGAGACCCTCAACCACATTGAGGATGTCCTGCTGTCTTTGGCATCCTCCAGTGTGCAGTGCTTCAGCCACGTTGAGGATGTCCTGAATCTTTGTGTTCCTCCATTGCAGGTCCCCCATCTGCTGGACATGATTGTGTCCCCAGTGGTACCCGTGGCCTCACTGAGCTTCTCCGGCCGTGTCATCCTCTTTCCCAAGTGAGTACGTTGGCGGCTGTAGCCGCTCTTTGATGCCAACGCCCAAGGTAGCATCTCTTCCTTGTGCCGCTGCGGGTGTCCTGGGGACACCAGGCGGCGACTCTTGATGATGTCCCCAGGCCGCAGTCACTCCCATAAGGCAGCTCTGAGGGGAAAGACAGAGGAATTTGGATGACATTTCTTCCCGTGGTGGCCTGGACTTCTTCGCTGGGCGACTCCATTTCCCAGGCCCGTCCTTGGGGATGGGATGTGGTAGACTTGGGAAGTCAATGGCCTTCATGGCAATGCCAAACTCTGCCTGCGGGCAAGTGGCCGCAGGAAGTGGCAAGTGCTGGTGGTGCCATGGGTCATATGGGTGTCTTCTCCTTCTTTCCAGGTTTGTGATGGAGTGTGTGCCCAAACACCCACCCAGGGCTCTCCTCAAGACCTCGAGACAAGTCCCTGGTGAGGATGTGCAGATGAGAAAAGACAGTTTGCCAGCTCTCCAGCAAGGTGGGAAAGGTAAAGCAGCTCCCAGCTCTTCTCCATGGGACGGGTAACCAACTTCTGCCATGTTGTGGGGAAATGGCCGACGCTGAGCGCCAAAAGGCTCCGACTTGTCCTAAAGCTTCAGGCCAACTCCTGAGGGCCTTTTGTCCTAACGATTTGTTGGTGTCACCAAAAGAGAGCCCCGGGGTGGGATGTGCCCAAGGGTACAGTGGGAGGATGGTGGGCCAAGGCCTTCTCCTCCCCCTCTTCCCCTCAGAAATGACACCTGTCCCCTCCCCGGCACCACCCGGCTCCTCCTTCCTGACCATCATGATGATGATGAAGTCGGAAAACCACATTGGAAATGGTGCTGGTGTTGGGGAGGACACGATGGGGCTGCTAGAGGAGCAGAATGTCCAACCCTCAGACATTTTGGGAAGAGGCCTGAGCACTCCCTGCGTGTCCCTGGGTGGTCTGGCAGCGTCACAGCGACGCTCTTCTGAGGAGGTGTCTTCTTTCTGGTTCCAGTGGGGTTTCCCGGTTTTCCCTTTCCTGCTGCTCCGAGCCCGACTCAAAGCAAAACACCGCAGTTTGGGGAAATCTTGGAGCTGCAGAAGAAGAGGACAAGGTCTCTGGCCAGGTGAGGCTGAAGGCTCAGGGTGGGCGGCCACACGGGGCCATTTTACCCGGAGAGGTGGGAGACGCTCCATCCCTGGAGACATTCCAGGCCAGGTTGGATGGGGCTTTGAGCAACCTGATCTGGTTGAAGACCTCCCTGCTCATGGCAGGGGTGTTGGACTAGATGGACCTTCAAAGGTCCCTTCCCACCCAAACCATTCCATCAGCCTGACTGGAGGTGTTCAAGGTCAGGTTGGATGGGGCTGGAACCAACCTGGTCTACTGGAAGGTGGCCCTGCCGATGACAGCGGGGGGCGTTGGACTAGATGAACCTCTAAATGTCCCTTCCAACCCAAACCATTCCATGATTTTCTGACCCAGCAAGAGCCCGTTCCCCAGCCCTGAACGCTCCTTGGTCATCACCACCCAAGAGTGGTGAAGGCAGCACCTGGAGGGGTGGGATGTGGCTGCTGGGAACACCCCCATTTCACAGGGCTGGATCTTCTCCAGCTCTTCAGGAGAGCCCCAGCGTGGTCTAGGGACAATGGGACAGCTGTGTGTCAGATGAGGGTCCCGGCACAGGGGGTTTCCTCAGCCAACCTGCTGCTGGCTACATGAGGAGGCACGTGGCTCATGGGGAGGGGCAGAAAGCAGCCCCAAACCCATTGTGTCCTCAGGTAGACCTCTCCTTTTGTGTCCTTCCAGGCGGCGGTTGGTGGTCCCAAGGGTCTCCTCCGACACAAACCAACCCATGACCAGCCAACCCAAGGGCAAAGCAATGCCCAAAAGAAAACATAGACGCAGAGCCAAGAGATGGCAGCCAACCCTCAGTCCTATAGAGGAGGAAGAGGAGGAGAAGGAGGAAGAGAAGGAGGAAGAGAAGGAGGAGAAAGAGGAAGAGAAGAAGAACGAGTAGGAGAAGGAGGAGAAAGAGGAAGAGAAGGAGGAAGAGAAGGAGAAGGAGGAAGAGAAGGAGTAGTGGAGAAAATCCTCACCGAACGCACAGTGCTGAAGGCGGTGAAGGCCGAGTCCTCCCATCCTCACGAAGCCTCGGCCTTCATAACGTCTGTAATAGCCGTATTATCGGCAACGAGTTCTGAGGTCAGCCTGCTCAAGGAGCCCGCCTACGGGGCCCTCCAACGGCCACCACCGAGCCGAGGCAGCAAAACCAGCAAAGCTGTCCCTCCATGGAGAGTTCAGAGAAGACTTTAAAGGACAGTCCTGTGAAGAGTCCCTGGAAGGATCCCCTGAAGAGTCCTCCAGAGAGTTCCCTGCTGAGAACCCTCTGTCACCCGCTGCCAAGAACCCTGGCCAGACCCCCGGCTGTCCCCCAGCATCGGCCACCCCGCATGGCCCAACTGTTGGAGGAGCTGCTGAGGAGGCAGTCCCAGGAGGTTTTGACCCGCTCGCTGCTGCCACCAGCCGTTGTCTCCTGCCAGGCTGTGCCTAGATCGGGAGAGGCGGGTGGCAAGCAGGCCAAGCGCCCCGCGCCACACGGCACCCCCAGGACGCAAGAGACCTCCCCGTGGGACAACATCCCACCCAAGAAGAGGAAGATGGTGGTGTGCTAGGTGGAAAAACACTCCAAACCCCTGTGGGAGGGAACGCCGGAGCGGGACGGTGCCGCAGTGGGCAGCAGCAGGCAGCACATGGGCAGCAACAAGCGGAGGGCATCTGATGGCAACACTATGGCCACCAAGCGACGCAGAAACCTGGTGGATGCTGGGGGGCAAAGTGCCCCACGCTCGCCCAGCCTCTCTTCATGGGCTGATAGAGAAGGCGTGGAGCACGCATCCCCACCGCATGCGACCCGCACCCACCCACTCCAGCCCCAGCCCCACTCTCCCACATCTCTCTCTCTTTCTTAATTCATTAAAGGTTTGATGTTTGGTTCACAGTGCGTCTGCCTGTGGTCATTCCTGCAGTGGGAGGCGCGGGGGTTAACGCAGCCCGTGCCGCATGTGTACATCTGACCCTCCACCTCTTCACCCCTGTATATGAGGAATCCCCCAAGGTTGTGGATGGAGACTGTCCTGGTTTGAGATAAAACAGAACCAATTTCGTTCAGTAACTTCGCTTCTTAGCGGGGCCTCTTCTAACTACTAAAATAACTGCATATTGTGCAGACAGTGTTCACTCTCTCAGAGAGATCAGACCAATGTTTACAGCTGATGCCCAGGCGTGGGATGCAGAGAGGCTCCTGCTTATACTTATTGCTATAGCCCCCACGGCCAACCAACTTTGTTATTTGCCCCGTCGGAGGGTCGGAAGCGGAAAAGCATAGTGGGGTCCCACCTGGAGGGAGGAGCGGACAGGACAGGTGACCCAAAACTGACCAATAGGGTATTCCATCCCATCTGCCTCATGCTCAGTAGAAAAGCTGAGGGATCAAAGGGTCACGGGCTCTTCCTTCAATGGCCGATGTCTGAGGAGGACTCTGTTTGTCTGCCTGTGATCCCAATCTTGACTCTGGATCCGGAATCCAGTTCCCGTCCGTCACTGAGTCCAGCCTGGGACTGCCCCAGTGCCAGCCGGTGACGTGATTGTCATCTCGGGAGCTTGATACGGTTTTGTATATATTTTTCATTATTTCTTTTTATTTTATTATTAATATTTCATTAAAGTAGTTTAGTTTCTTCTAAACTCGTAAGTCTCTTTTTCCTCCTCTGCCTCTCTCTTTGTACAGGGGTAGAGGGGAGCATCTGTCGGTCCCGTCTGGGGTCCCTCGGGTCCCCAGTGGTGGATTTGGCCTAAACCACGACATACCCAAAGAACACACAAGTTAAAAACCGCACATGAGGATAACTCATCACTTTCTTATTGAACCAACATTATATTGATTCTGAATAAATAGTCCATGTTTGTAATTTCTGCTTATAGCAACTACCTGAATTTCTGCAAAATCCGTTATTTAACACAAAGTCCTTCAAAACAGGTTTGTTCTTCAAAGAAACATTTATATTGCACCTGGTGAAAATCCGGGGGTGGGTGTAGGGCTCTCTGTCATTGCATCCATTTCAGCACTGGGGATTTAGGTGTTGATACCTGGGTGATGGCCTTTGGCTCCAGACCCCATCATGTCTCAGGGGATGGCCCAGTCGTACTGACTAGAGACCAAAAGCGGCGTGGTTTTGAGATGCTGCTCCTAGAGCCAGCTGTTAATGTCTGGAACTGGGTGAAACTGACCTTCAAATATTCAAATATTTTCAAATGTGACTTTGTTTTCCTCTAAAAAATTACGCAGAAACCCGTTAAGAAATAACCGGCAACTTGGCACTTACAGATGTCAGCTGGGATGTTGTTCATACCCAGGATACAAACCCAAGTGTCTATTTGTCACCATAATACTGTTATACCTGGACTACTGAATCACCTCCCCCGTTAATTAAAACCAAGAATTTTTAATCTGCTATCCCAGCAAGTTGAAGGCAAAGAAAGGAATTGTATTGGCATTTGAATAGGGTTGCGTATGATTTTTTTTAGCTGTCATTTTAGGGATCTTCCTAAGTGTCAGTGACATGAAAGATGAACTCGCAAACAGCAATTTAGGTTGCCAAGGTCCACAGAGTAAAAGTGTTGCTTTACTTGGGTATTTGCTAGATCAAATCCTTCTAGTAGTAAAAGTGGTGAGTAGGCAGGTGATGATGTAAGAGAAATGAAAAGTAGTGTGTGTGGTGGTGGGAGGCGGTTGGTAGGGCCACGAGTAGCAATATCTGTTGACAGAGCACAACATGTGAGATGGATGAGACCCCTCTCAGACAGATAACATCAGATTACAATGCTGTGTGTGCAGGTGTATTTCCAGTTCATCGTTTCGAATAAATTTTTCAGGCTTGAACACTGGATGCAGGCTATTGAAGTACAGTACTAGTGTACAAGGCAGCATAATATCTGAAAATCAGAGTATTTATGGAAAAAAAAAATTATAAGTTGGGATTTTTCCCTCAGTCCATTCTAAGAAGAGCTCTTGTCTACCAGGAGTCCTAGTAGACAGCCGGAACCTGGAACGGGGTAAGACTCCAGGGCAGGGAACCAAGACAGATGTCAGAAATCGGGGGAAGCCAAAGTGAGAGCAAGTCATCGAACCATAGAATAATATAATAGTTTAGGTTGGAAAGGACCTTAAAGATAATCCTGTTCCAAGTCCCCTGCCATGGGCAGGGACACCTCCCACTAGACCAGGTTGCTCAAAGCTCCATGCACCCTGGCCTTGAACACCTCCAGGGATGAGGCATCCACAACTTCTCTGGGCAACCTGGGCCAGTGCTCAGCAACCTCAGAGTGACAAATTTCTTCCTCATGTCTAATCTAAATCTCCCCTCTTCCAGTTTGAAGCCATTACCCCTCATCCTATCACTACATGCCCTTGTAAAAAGTCCCTCTCCAGCCTTCTTGTAGGCCCCCTTCAGATGCTGGAAAGCTGCTATAAGGTCTCCCCCGAGCCTTCTCTTCTCCAGGCCGAACACCCCCAACTCTCTCAGCCTGTCTTCCCAGCAGAGGTGCTCTGATCATCTTCGTGGCCCTCCTCTGGACCCGCTCCAACAGGTCCATGTCCTTCTTATGTGGAGGCATCCAGAGCTGGACACAATAGTCCAGGTGGGGTCTCAGAAGAATGGAGTAGAGGGGCAGAATCCCCTCCCTCGCCCTGCTGGCCACGCTTCTTTTGATGCAGCCCAGGATATGGTTGGCCTTCTGGGCTGTGAGCACACGTTGCCGGCTCATGTTGAGCTTCTCGTCAGTCACTCCAGTCATAGGAGCCATCCCACCACGTCTCTGTGATGCCAATGAGATCATAGACCTGGAGGTGTGCACACGTCTCTAACTCCTCTTGTTTACTCCCCACGCCATGTGCGTTTGCATAGAGGCACTTAAGCTGGGTCCCCGTTGAAGGTGACTTAGTGGCTGGAGTGGCTGCAGTTCCTTTGTGCTGTTCTCCAGGTGGCCTTCCTTTGAGGTGTTTACCTGTGTTTCCCCATTGGCTCCTCTTGCCTCAGGAGCCCCTGGCTCCTCTTCATAAGACTACGAGTGTGCTGCAGTATACCCAGCACATCTTGGAGCAAGAGGCTGAGGGCCCTCGCTCGCGCCCCATCCCTCATACCTTGGAGTGTCGTCCCTTGGCTTGTCACAGCCATCCTGATAACACCCTGCGAGTGTCCCTGCACTGGCCCAGCCTTTCCTGCCCCAGAAAAGCTCCAGAAAGGCCCAGTTTGCTGCCAAAAAGGGGTTCCGCTGCGGCCCTGCCTGTACCAGCACTGCTCATTTCAGCGAGTCGGCATGGCGTGTCATAGATGGATGAAGAAGTGGACTAAACCAGAGTTGTTCCTGGGCCTTATCTCCAGAGCTGTGGACAGGTGTTACCAGAGAACTCCAGAGAGACCTCTAGTCAGAAGCAAACACCTTGAGTTCCTGAAATTCCCCCAGGAAAGGGTAGCCTGTCATATCTGGGCATGTTGAGCCTAACTAACCCCATGGCAAGGGGTTGTGTGCTCTTTCTGTGAGTGCCCATACTGCTTCCAGTGCAGTTTCCACTTCCCCCGTGTCGGCGCCAGGCAGCTGGTGCTGCCGTGCCCACCACATAGGCATGACATTGGGTCTGGTGTGAGTCAGAGACTGTGCCTAAGAGGCACTGCGGACAAGGGCATCCTGTAGAAGAGCAACGTCCAACAATCAGAAAGAGAAAATGGACGCAGGCCTTTTCCTTTTTACTGCAATATGGATGAATTCAAAGTTCGTGTGCTGCACAATAACATTGCAAATACGAAAAGTGCATTGATTTGTTTTAATACTTAGAAATCTTGTCAAACGAATTCAAGTTTGATTTGGCTTACACTACCCAGGGCTAATAATATCCTATTCTGGACACTGACAAAGGCTCTATCAAGGTAAAGTGTTGTATCTTACTTTCTCTGGCATGAAATACAACAAATCTGATCTGCAGGAGTGTTATTGAAATGGGTTTGCTAGGATACGCATGCTGCTCCTAGGCAAGCAAGAGATGCGGAAGAATAACAGCAAGTGGAATAACAGAAAATGCCCACGCTTCATCTTATTTCTTTGATATTTTTAATATAATGCACAGAATCCTGATTGTATATAGAGCTGAAAATTGGTCAGCTTGAACAACACAAATAGACTTACCATTTTTCATCATTTTTATTTTCAGTCCGTTGCATTTCCTGGCTCTCAGAAAATGCTATCCCTGTACTGGAATGGTTTTGCTGCAAATATTACGGGTAGATATAAATTCCTAAGGAAAAGAATATCTTTTCTGATTTTCTTCTAATTAAGTGCAAATTATTTTTGTGAACTTGATATTCTTTCTCAAAATCTACATTTTGTACTTAGTAAAGAGAATTGTGATTCAGAAAATTGATAGCAAAAGAACGTCTACAAGCCAAAAATTGCTAAATCCTCCAAAACTGATGCCATGAGGAGCGATACAGGCCTGCCTATTATTCAGCATGTTTAACGAGTTTCACAGGTGGGGTCCTGAACTCACTCACTTCAGCCCAGGTATTACTGATTGTGTGTTTCCCTCAGCTGTAAATATCTTAAAAGGTATTGGAAGAAAGAAGGTTTCTGCCTCAAATTAATCTATCCACCAGCTGGAAGAGACAGCCAGCCTTTTTAAAATAGCGTAGAATGGTCAAAGTGTTCCTCTTTTCAAAAGGCCTTATTCAGCACTGCCTCATCTGTCCAGTCAGAGGAGTGAGTGCCTGTGATTCTTCCTACTCTCTGTAGTTGGAAGATGCTCTCGGAAGAGAGCGTCTTTCCTACTTTCTTGTAGTTGGAAGACGTCAACCTCCGCAGAAGATTTTTCCTAAAAGGCACAATCTGTCTATTTAATGATTCCTTCAATATAATGATTTAAAAACTGTACCTGCTGGTCTGAACCTGGACTTGATATTCTAGTTCCCTCCTAATAAAATAATGTTCTTGTCTGCAGATGCCCCATTGCCACAGGGTGTACAAGAAGGGATTCTGCCTCCGGCCCATCATCAAGAATCACTCAGAAATCAAAAGAATATTTTACTACCCGTTCACCCTCCACTGATTATAATCCTCAATGACGAGGAGGATGAAGAGGATGACGAAGAGGAAGAGAACTGTAAAGAGTTTTTTTCTCTCTTTTACAAGGAAGCAGAATGGGTTTTTTGGACTCTTGCAGTGTATACATCGCAACTGATGTATTATAATAACAATTACATTGTTAGAAAAGAGTTGTTGACAAGTTTTGGAAATAGCTTCCAGCTAATCCTCAAAATATCGGAACTGGTAGTCCCCAGATGTGAGTGAGGCAATGTTTTCTAACCCCTGTGAAATGCCTAGCTATATATTTCAATGGTGGTACAATTCACTTCTTTTTCATTCAATGAAGTTTAAAATGTGATCCACTATTCAGATGATGTGATCCACCATTCAAAAATTCTCAAAATTTGGGGATGAAATCACAAATTCAGGAGGTACTTCTTTCCCGGGAAACAAACTTTGGAAGAGGGGGTGTAGACACTCATCACTGAAGGTGAAGTCACAGGTTTGTTTAAAAAAGATAGCCGAGTGACCTCAACTTAAATAATTTGTTTGACTGATTTCCTAAACTCTGAAGGCAGTCTCATTTTATTGCAGAAAGTTACTCTTGAGTCTAGCGAAGAGAAACCAGACAAAACTCTTCACTAGATTAACTGCAGTGTCTATATGTATATATTTACATTATTATTTATTCCCTTTTTGTGAACTGTAGTTAAACCGTTGACTGTATCTCACTCAGAGATGAGAGATTCAGAGTGATGGAATGAATTGCACATTCCCAGAGTGTGAGAGAACAACCTACTCTCCTGCGTGCACCCTGCAAATGACGGTGCATTTTTTTTCCCTCTTGGGATATATTTAGCTGAGTATTACAAGATTCCGTACCGTCTCGAACACCAATCAACAAAAACTGTGTCTTCACCTCAGCAAAATGAGCTATTACCCTTGGAAGCGACCGGGCGAGACTTGCAGAAAGGCAAGTACTTTCCATCTTCTCAGACAATGTTTACCAGTTTTTAAATTACTGTTAGAGGAAGAAACTATGACATCATTTGCCCATCCTCCCTGCTTTTTGAACTTAGTGATGATGAAAGATAGCATATTACAAAGAGGATAGAAACACTTTTAATTTTCCCCCATATATATAGGGGATCAGGCCTAGTACCAGGGGATCAGGCCTAGTTACCAGGGGGTGAGGCCTAGTCAGCATGGGTTTATGGAAGGCAGGTCCTGCCAAACGAACCTCATCTCCTTCTATGACAAGATAACCAGAATCTTGGACGAGGGAAAGGCTGTTGGTATTGTATACCTGGACTTTCGAAAAGCATTCGATACTGTCCCCCATACAATTCTCGTGGAAAAACTGGCTTCGCAGGGCCTGGATGAGCATACGATCCGCTGGATCAAGCACTGGCTGACTGGAAGGTCCCAAAGAGTGGTGCTCAAAGGATTTAAATCCAGCTGGCGGCCAGTCACAAGTGGTGTGCCTCAGGGCTCAGTGTTGGGACCATTTCTGTTTAACGTCTTTATTGATGATCTCGATAAGGACATAGGGTGTATCATCAGCAAGTTTGCAGATGACACCACGTTAAGCAGGAGTGTTGATTCCCAGGAGGATAGGGAAGCTCTACAGAGAGACTTAGATTGGATCATTGGGCCAACATCAATGGTATGAGTTTCAACAAGGGCAAGTGCCAGGTCCTGCACTTGGGCCACAATAACCCCGTGCAGCGCTACAGGCTTGGGGAGGTGTGGCTGGAAAGCTGCCGGGCAGAAAGAGACCTGGGGGTTCTAATTGACAAGGGGCTGAATATGAGCCGGCAGTGTGCCCAGGTGGCCAAGAAAGCCACCGGCATCCTGGCTGGTCTTAGAAATAGCGTGGCCAGCAGAAGTAGGGAGGTGATTGTGCCCCTGTACTCAGCACTGGTGAGGCCACACCTCGAGTATTGTGTCCAGTTTTGGGCACCTCAATACAAGAGAGATATCGAGGTGCTGGAGGGAGTGCAGAGGAGGGCAACGAAGCTGGTGAAGGGCCTAGCAAACAAATCATACGAAGAGCGGTTGAAGAAGCTGGGACTGTTTAGTTTGAGGCGGAGGAGGCTGAGGGGAGACCTCATCACTCTCTACAACTATTTGAAAGGGCACTGTAGAGAGGTTGGTGCTGGTCTCTTCTCACAGGTAATTAATGACAGAACAAGAGGGAATGGCTTCAAGCTCCAACAGGGTAGAGTTAGACTGAACATTAGGAAAGAATTTTTCACAGAGAGAGTGGTCGGGCATTGGAATAGACTGCCCAGGGAGGCAGTTGAGTCACTATCCCTGGATGTGTTTAAGAGATGTTTAGATGTGGTGTTGGGGGATATGGTGTAGGGGAGAACTTTGTAGAGTAGGGTAGATGGTTGGACTCGATGATCCCAAGGGTTTCTTCCAACCTAGACAATTCTATGATTCTATGATTCAATGATTCTACATATATTGTCACACACGTGGTGACTCCCTGTAACAACTGAGTGTAGATAGAAAAGGTGGAAATGGGCTGTTAACCCTTCGTGTACTTTCCTGAGATATACAACATACGTCTTTCATAGAGCTTTTCTTCATGATCAAGATTTGTGTGGTCTAAGTTTAGCCACCCTAAGGTTAGGAATGTAGTTTAAATTTCTCATGTAGGCTCTCTGTTGGAAATGGAGAGATATAGGCACTCTTTTGGGGCTATTTATTGAATCATAAGACAGTGCCAAAGACAGGTGAGAGGACTCACTTTCCCAGAGGTGCTCCATGCTCTCTGCTGGCTGTCTTGAGTGTCTACAGGATTAGATGCAGTGATACACCAAACTTTTATATTACTAAATGTAGATTAAATAAATACCCCCTTGAAGTGTCTTGTAAAAGGTAGTAACAAGAGAGTTCCGTTTTGTTTTGAATGTTGGGCTTTATCCAACATAATTAAGGTCAGAGGAAGACAAGCTAATAAATATTTACCTCCCTTAATATGTTTCTCCTTATTCTTGGCCAAGTGGCATGACTGAAGAAAATATAATTAGTTTATTCAATGAATCAGTAACAATATAATTCCACTATAGGAGGGAGAGTTATGTTCTTAACATGACAAGACACCAGAGTAATCAGTAGATTAGGCATGAAGAATTGCCACTGACCTGCCACGTGTAATAAAAAAGATTATTATTGTTTGTTTTGTGTAAATGTGCAGGATAAAATCTTGATAATACTGTGTCGTTGTTGGGACGGACACGACACTGGACATCAAGTTGCAGCAATCCAATTTCTTTACTTAACAAGCAGTGCTTTTTTAGAGTCTTTTACCCAGGTGCTTATCTATGCATATATTCAGCATTCTACTTTTGCCCGATACGCTCTCACATCACA
Source organism: Vanellus vanellus (assembly GCF_965231255.1). Classification (NCBI taxonomy): domain Eukaryota; kingdom Metazoa; phylum Chordata; class Aves; order Charadriiformes; family Charadriidae; genus Vanellus; species Vanellus vanellus. The sequence goes on along the minus strand of NW_028127638.1, from coordinate 174,634 downwards.
CACTGTTCATGCTCTGGTCAAAGCCAGGATGTTTGCCAACCTTTATCTTTTTACTTAGCTCTTCTCAGGACTCCCCAGTCTCTTCAAGGGTACACGGATATCTGCTCAAGGTCAACGTTAAACTCGCATTCTGATCCCTCGGACCAGCCAAGGTTTCCCACAGGATGGAATACCCTGTTGGTCAGTTTTGGGTCACCTGTCCTGTCTGCTCCTCCCTCCAGGTGGGACCCCACTATGCTTTTCCGCTTCCGACCCTCCGATGGGGCAAATAACAAAGTTGGTTGGCCGTGGGGGTTATAGCAATAAGTACAAGCAGGAGCCTCTCTGCATCCCATGCCTGGGCATCAGCTATAAACAATTGGTCTGATCTCTCTGAGAGAGTGAACACTGTCTGCACAATATGCAGTTATTTTAGTAGTTAGAAGAGGCCCCGCTAAGAAGCGAAGTTACTGAACGAAATTGGTTCTGTTTTATCTCAAACCAGGACAGTCTCCATCCACAACCTTGGGGGATTCCTCATATACAGGGGTGAAGAGGTGGAGGGTCAGATGTACACATGCGGCACGGGCTGCGTTAACCCCCGCGCCTCCCACTGCAGGAATGACCGCAGGCAGACGCACTGTGAACCAAACATCAAACCTTTAATGAATTAAGAAAGAGAGAGAGATGTGGGAGAGTGGGGCTGGGGCTGGAGTGGGTGGGTGCGGGTCGCATGCGGTGGGGATGCGTGCTCCACGCCTTCTCTATCAGCCCATGAAGAGAGGCTGGGCGAGCGTGGGGCACTTTGCCCCCCAGCATCCACCAGGTTTCTGCGTCGCTTGGTGGCCATAGTGTTGCCATCAGATGCCCTCCGCTTGTTGCTGCCCATGTGCTGCCTGCTGCTGCCCACTGCGGCACCGTCCCGCTCCGGCGTTCCCTCCCACAGGGGTTTGGAGTGTTTTTCCACCTAGCACACCACCATCTTCCTCTTCTTGGGTGGGATGTTGTCCCACGGGGAGGTCTCTTGCGTCCTGGGGGTGCCGTGTGGCGCGGGGCGCTTGGCCTGCTTGCCACCCGCCTCTCCCGATCTAGGCACAGCCTGGCAGGAGACAACGGCTGGTGGCAGCAGCGAGCGGGTCAAAACCTCCTGGGACTGCCTCCTCAGCAGCTCCTCCAACAGTTGGGCCATGCGGGGTGGCCGATGCTGGGGGACAGCCGGGGGTCTGGCCAGGGTTCTTGGCAGCGGGTGACAGAGGGTTCTCAGCAGGGAACTCTCTGGAGGACTCTTCAGGGGATCCTTCCAGGGACTCTTCACAGGACTGTCCTTTAAAGTCTTCTCTGAACTCTCCATGGAGGGACAGCTTTGCTGGTTTTGCTGCCTCGGCTCGGTGGTGGCCGTTGGAGGGCCCCGTAGGCAGGCTCCTTGAGCAGGCTGACCTCAGAACTCGTTGCCGATAATACGGCTATTACAGACGTTATGAAGGCCGAGGCTTCGTGAGGATGGGAGGACTCGGCCTTCACCGCCTTCAGCACTGTGCGTTCGGTGAGGATTTTCTCCACTACTCCTTCTCTTCCTCCTTCTCCTTCTCTTCCTCCTTCTCTTCCTCTTTCTCCTCCTTCTCCTACTCGTTCTTCTTCTCTTCCTCTTTCTCCTCCTTCTCTTCCTCCTTCTCCTCCTCTTCCTCCTCTATAGGACTGAGGGTTGGCTGCCATCTCTTGGCTCTGCGTCTATGTTTTCTTTTGGGCATTGCTTTGCCCTTGGGTTGGCTGGTCATGGGTTGGTTTGTGTCGGAGGAGACCCTTGGGACCACCAACCGCCGCCTGGAAGGACACAAAGGGAGAGGTCTACCTGAGGACACAATGGGTTTGGGGCTGCTTTCTGCCCCTCCCCATGAGCCACGTGCCTCCTCATGTAGCCAGCAGCAGGTTGGCTGAGGAAACCCCCTGTGCCGGGACCCTCATCTGACACACAGCTGTCCCATTGTCCCTAGACCACGCTGGGGCTCTCCTGAAGAGCTGGAGAAGATCCAGCCCTGTGAAATGGGGGTGTTCCCAGCAGCCACATCCCACCCCTCCAGGTGCTGCCTTCACCACTCTTGGGTGGTGATGACCAAGGAGCGTTCAGGGCTGGGGAACGGGCTCTTGCTGGGTCAGAAAATCATGGAATGGTTTGGGTTGGAAGGGACATTTAGAGGTTCATCTAGTCCAACGCCCCCCGCTGTCATCGGCAGGGCCACCTTCCAGTAGACCAGGTTGGTTCCAGCCCCATCCAACCTGACCTTGAACACCTCCAGTCAGGCTGATGGAATGGTTTGGGTGGGAAGGGACCTTTGAAGGTCCATCTAGTCCAACACCCCTGCCATGAGCAGGGAGGTCTTCAACCAGATCAGGTTGCTCAAAGCCCCATCCAACCTGGCCTGGAATGTCTCCAGGGATGGAGCGTCTCCCACCTCTCCGGGTAAAATGGCCCCGTGTGGCCGCCCACCCTGAGCCTTCAGCCTCACCTGGCCAGAGACCTTGTCCTCTTCTTCTGCAGCTCCAAGATTTCCCCAAACTGCGGTGTTTTGCTTTGAGTCGGGCTCGGAGCAGCAGGAAAGGGAAAACCGGGAAACCCCACTGGAACCAGAAAGAAGACACCTCCTCAGAAGAGCGTCGCTGTGACGCTGCCAGACCACCCAGGGACACGCAGGGAGTGCTCAGGCCTCTTCCCAAAATGTCTGAGGGTTGGACATTCTGCTCCTCTAGCAGCCCCATCGTGTCCTCCCCAACACCAGCACCATTTCCAATGTGGTTTTCCGACTTCATCATCATCATGATGGTCAGGAAGGAGGAGCCGGGTGGTGCCGGGGAGGGGACAGGTGTCATTTCTGAGGGGAAGAGGGGGAGGAGAAGGCCTTGGCCCACCATCCTCCCACTGTACCCTTGGGCACATCCCACCCCGGGGCTCTCTTTTGGTGACACCAACAAATCGTTAGGACAAAAGGCCCTCAGGAGTTGGCCTGAAGCTTTAGGACAAGTCGGAGCCTTTTGGCGCTCAGCGTCGGCCATTTCCCCACAACATGGCAGAAGTTGGTTACCCGTCCCATGGAGAAGAGCTGGGAGCTGCTTTACCTTTCCCACCTTGCTGGAGAGCTGGCAAACTGTCTTTTCTCATCTGCACATCCTCACCAGGGACTTGTCTCGAGGTCTTGAGGAGAGCCCTGGGTGGGTGTTTGGGCACACACTCCATCACAAACCTGGAAAGAAGGAGAAGACACCCATATGACCCATGGCACCACCAGCACTTGCCACTTCCTGCGGCCACTTGCCCGCAGGCAGAGTTTGGCATTGCCATGAAGGCCATTGACTTCCCAAGTCTACCACATCCCATCCCCAAGGACGGGCCTGGGAAATGGAGTCGCCCAGCGAAGAAGTCCAGGCCACCACGGGAAGAAATGTCATCCAAATTCCTCTGTCTTTCCCCTCAGAGCTGCCTTATGGGAGTGACTGCGGCCTGGGGACATCATCAAGAGTCGCCGCCTGGTGTCCCCAGGACACCCGCAGCGGCACAAGGAAGAGATGCTACCTTGGGCGTTGGCATCAAAGAGCGGCTACAGCCGCCAACGTACTCACTTGGGAAAGAGGATGACACGGCCGGAGAAGCTCAGTGAGGCCACGGGTACCACTGGGGACACAATCATGTCCAGCAGATGGGGGACCTGCAATGGAGGAACACAAAGATTCAGGACATCCTCAACGTGGCTGAAGCACTGCACACTGGAGGATGCCAAAGACAGCAGGACATCCTCAATGTGGTTGAGGGTCTCAGTGTTGGAGGAGGCCAAAGATGGCAGGACATCCCTCCACGTGGTTAAAGCACCCCACATTGGAAGAGGCCAAAAACGGTGGGACATCCCCCACATGGCTGAGGCACTCAAGTGTCGGAGGAGCTTGAGGCAGCAAGTGTTGGCAGGACCGTAACTCTCACCTGGACCGAGTGGCTGAACGTGTCCTGAGGGACCCCACACAAGCAGTGCCAGAACACTGCCGTGGGACCGCACGCACCACAGAGAAACCAAAATGCTTACCTTGAAGACAACCTTCTCCAAGTTCTCCTTCCCAGACAGCCTCTCCAGGAAGCTGCGGTAGAATTTCACGTGCACTTTCGTGCCTTCGATGAGGAGCACCCCCACCTCCCTCAGGATGAGGGCCACATTCTCCCCCTTCCCCAGGCAGTGCGAGAGGAGGGTCGTGGTGCCTTGGATGCAGTCCACCACTTTCTGCCGGGACACGGCGGCTGCCACGGCCACCTTGGAGTACTTGAGGGGCTCCAGCTCCTTGTTGCCTGGAAGAACCACAGGAGAAGGATGGAGACGCTCACCCGGTGGCCCGTGTCCTACAGCTTGTGTGTCACAATCATTGCATTGCCCCAAAAAAACTCAAAACCACTCAATTATTGGACTTTGGAGTTGCTTCAGAGAAGATGACCGTGCAGTCAGCCATCTTACCGGGCAGGTAGTCCTTGTTGTCCATCAGGTTGTGGACAACAGCAAGGTTCCTGGCCAGGTGGAACACCGGCTTCTGGATAGTCAGGGTTTCATCTCCGACCTGGACGCGTTCGAGGACAGTACCGAAGGAGCCAAGGGTGGGAATTCGGACGCCCTGCAAGTGGACGAGAAGGGTGGGAGGGTGAGGACTGGCTAGAGGGAAGATCTGGAGGTGACCTCCCCCATCCAGGGATGGTGCTTGAGGCTGGATCCTGCCCTCTCCCACCGTTTGGAGGCACGAGCTGGGCGGTGGGGAGAACTTTGGGGAGGAGACGTTGAGTCCTTCCCCTCCTCAGGAGAAAAAACCAGCACTGGAGTTTGGGCAGAACCAGGACGAGGCCATCCCGGGGGGGTCTCCAGCGACCTGGATCAGCCCTACCAGAAGTGACACCAACATTGCACAGGCCCCGTTTGGCCATCAGTGGGGACTTTTGGGGTGAGATTCCTGTTTTCTGAGGAGTTGAAGGGTGAGAGCAGGCCACGCCCCAGGGGGATCCCACCACCCCTCATGGTGCATGAGGAGGACGCGGGTGTTGCACCACCTTGTGGAGCAGGAGTTGGTCTTGAATGTAGCCAGCCACTGCATCCCAGACGGCCGTTCGCTCTGAAAAAACAAAGAAGAACCAGGTCAGGCCCCATCTCCACCAGCTCTCAGGTCCACCCCAAACATCTCCCCCTTGAGCCGCGACGCGGTGGCAGACGCCAAGTGTCAGGGCTGGCTCCGAAATGGTGACAAGCCCTTGAGTCTTGGCTGCCGGAGAGGTGGCTGCGGTTGGCCGTACCTTCAGCGGTGACGCTGGACATAGCGAAGGTGTGCTCCATCCCATCCCAGAAGTCCATCTTGGTCCGCCTCACGCTGGCAGGTCGGTTCTTGGTGGCGACAGCCATGTTGGAGGTCATCTTATGGACGTTCCTCCAAAGTGTGGGACCCACCACCCGGTGGGCCCTTTTATACCCCCTGAGTGGGTGTGCCACGCACCTCTTGTGACATCAGGGTGACATGTTCATCGCTGATTGACTGACCGTGGTGACACGGCAACCGCCAACCTCTGGTGGGGTGGCCATTAGCAGGGAGAGCTTCAAGCAGCTCAGGATGCTCCAAGCCCCGTCCAACCTGACCTCGGACCTTCCAGTCATGGACACACAGATTGGTTTGGCTTGGAGGAGACATTTGAAGGTCCATCTCGTCCAACCTCCCCTGTCTTCGGCAGGGGCATATTCCAGTAGAGCAGGTTACTCAACGCCCCATCCAACCGGACCTTGGATACATCCACTCAGACCCACAGAATGGTTTGCATTGGTTGAGTTGGATTTTTGGGTGGTTTGGGTTCCAACAGACCAGGTTGGTCCCAGCCCTGTCCAATCTGACCTTGAACCCCTCCAATCAGACTCATAGAAGGTTTGGGTTGGTTGAGTTGGATTTTTGGGCTGGAAGGTTTGGGAACCAGTAGAGAAGGTTGGTCCCAGTCTCATCCAGCCTTACGTTGGACACTTCCAGTCATAGACCCACAGAACGGTTTGTGTTGAAGGGGACCTTTGAAGGTCCATCCAGTCCAACCTCCCCATCATCGGCTGGGACACCTTCCAGTAGACCAGGTTGGTCCCAGCCCCATCCAACCTGACCTTGAACACCTCCAACCGGACCCAAAGAACAGTTTGGATTGGATTTCTGGGTGGTTTGGGATCCAGTAGACGGGGTTGGTTGCAGCCCCATCCAACCTGACCTCAGACACTTCCAGTCATGGACCCAAAGACTGGTTTGGGTGGGAGGGGACCTTGGAAGGTCCATCCTGTCAAACCCCCCAATCACTGCAGTGGCCGAGAATAAAAGTAGTGCCACGAGTGGGGCGGGTGCTGCTGCGTTATTGTATCTCATCCTATTGTATTATTTTATCTCTTTTGTTTATTTTGTTTTTTCCTTTATGGTATTTTATTTTATGTTATTTTATTTTGCTCTATTCATTTTATTTTTCTTTATTTTATTTTATTTTATCACTTTATTTTACTTTATATTTGATTTTACATTTGACTTTATTTTCTTTTACTTTATATTATTTTACTTTATTCTCCTTTATTTTCTTGTACTTTATTTTCTTTTACCTTATTTTCTTGTATAATTTTATTTTACATTACTTTATTTTACTTTATTTTACTTATTTTTTTCTTTTTCTTTATTATATTAATTGTTTTTCTTTATTTTATTTTATTTTATTATATTCATTATTGTTCTTTATTTTATTTTCTTTATTGTATTTTTTTTACCGTATTTTATGGTATTTTATTTTTCTTTGTTATTTTATTTTACGTTATTTTATTCTTTATTTTACTTTAACTTTTTTCTATTATACTTCATTTTATTCTATCCTATTCTATTTATTTTACTTTATTTTACTATTTCCTCCCCCCGTCCCCTCAGCAGCCCCACATTCCCCCCTCCCCGCCCTTCCCCCCCTCTCCCCTCTCCTCCCCCGGGACACGGATTTGGCTGTTCCAGACTGCCCAGGATGGGCGCAGGGGGAGGGGTTTTGGAACAGGGCAAAAAAAAATCACGTGGAGGGAAACCCGTGACCCCCCCGCAAGTACATCCCCCACCCCCAAACCCATCCCCCACCCAAATACACCTCCAAAAATTACCCCCCACCCCCCCAATCCCATACCCCACCCCATGACCCCCACCCGAATGGGGGAGGGGGGGAGGAGGAGAAGGGGGCGGGGCCACGCTTGGTCCCTCCCCCAGTGGAAGTACCATGATTGGGGAGGGGAAGGGCAGAGGGGGCGGGGTCTGTGCTTACGAGGCTCCGCCCCCCCGAGGTGGGACTGGTCAGAGAAGCTGTCCCCGGAGGTCTGACACAGCAGGGACACCCTGGCTCCACACCTCCCCAACCCCACCATGTCTCTCCTCAGCCCCCTGGGACTCGCCTCCCTCTGCCTCCCATCACCCTTCTCCACCGCACTCTGCAGCTGGAGGTCACAGCTCCTTTGCACCAGCGCCCACTGCTTTCCTTAGAGACCGGGCGGCACAAAGGCAAAGAGGGATTCTTCCGAGTTCTGAACGAACAGAATGAAACTGATAAGATTTACCCTTAAACCAAAACACGCTCCTCAACTGTATGCCACGGACAAGCTGCCACCAATGAGCTTTAACTCCCACAAGGCATAACCGTGGAAGAAATGTTTTTGCCAGAAAACAAAATGAAAGATACGCACAACTAAAGAGTTTTCTAAACAGAGAATTCAAGAGACTACTGAAAGATTGGCGAGCTTTTAACTGCCTGAAGGTCAAAGCAGCACCGGGATTGTGGAGAGGTGTCTGAGCGGTGTAAGAGGAAAGGGAAGGGAAACCTAGGGAGCAATCGCAAGTGCTTCTGTGCAGATGCGCTGCTGGAAAGGTGCCTTCAGACATGGTCAGTTTAGTTCGGAGAGGTGGAAATGCGTGAAAGGTGAGGGAGATTAAATGCAGAGCCTGAGAGAGAGAGTCCTGACAATGCAAAGAGAGGGGAAGGTCCACAGCTCTCCTCTTGCACATCTTGAAAACTCTTCATATGGATCTTACGGGAGAACACTGACTTGTCATTAGAAGTCTTCACTTGTTTCAGCTGATGAGCTCGTGCTCATACACGTGTCAAAATGTCTCAGGCTTCCAGGCAGCGCTCCGCTGTCTGACCATCAGTACCCAGTGGTACCTCCAGAGGACCCCGTGTCTCTGAAGCACGTGCCTGGGCCTGGCCGCTGTCCCCGAGGAGCTGCTGGAGACCAGAGCCCCTGGGAAGCTGCAGCTGGAGCCTGGGCAGAGGGTCCCAGGCACCTACAGTGGCACCACTGTCCGTGTCCCTGTAACTGCATCCCACCCCAATTTTATCACCACTCTCTTCCCAGAAGAGAAGTAAGAGAGAAAAGGAAGGAGAGATTTATGGGTTTTAAGGAAAACTAAAACTAGAAATGAAGCTCTGGGTTATTCTTAGTTTAAAAAAAATAAACTCAGCATTGGTGACAGTTAAGACTTTGCTTGAAACTTTTGAAATCCTGCCTTCGCACGGGTGTGAATTTGTAGTTCATATTCACTGTACGTACACGTAACTCACCCAAATCCGACTGCTTGTCGGCACTTGCATGGTTTCCGAAGGCACACACACTGACACTGACTATAAGGAAATGATCAGGTATCTATTTCCTGTGAGTGCCCAGGCCACAGTTGTGTGAGGCATTGCACAAGCATCCAAAATCAATGCACCGCTGCGGCAAAGGCCGACAGCTTCCTGGGCTGCATTAGGAAAAGCGTTGTCTCCAGCTGGAGGGAGGTGATCCTTCTCTTCTCCTCAGCACTGGTGAGGCCGCATCTGCAGTGCTATGTGCGGTGCTGGGCTCCCCAGTTCAAGGAAGCTCAGGACCTCCTAAAGGAATTCCAGCAAAGGGCCCCAAAGCTGATTTAAGGGGCTGCAGCATCTTTCCTAGGAAGGAAGGCTGAGAGATCTGGGGCTGTTCAGTCTGGAGAAAAAATGGCTCAGGGAGACCTTATTAAGGTGTCTCAATGCCTGATGGGAGGGAATGAAGGCAAGGGAGCCAACTGTACCTCAGGAGTTCCCAGTGAGTAGACTCGGAAGGTTGTCAAACCCTGGAACCACTGGAAGACTGCAACCGCCCAAAGAGGTTGTTAACTCTCCACCAATGGAGATCTTCCAAACCCTCAGGAGTTCCCAGTGAGCTTTGAATTTTGAGGGTGGCCAAACACTGGAACAGGTGTCTCAGAGAGGTGGTGGAGTCTCTAATAACGGAGTTATTCAAAACCCACCGAGAGAAGGTCCTGAGCAACCTGCTGTAGCTGACCCTGCCTCAGCTGGGGCTTGGACTACACGGTCTCCAGAGGTGCCTTCCAACCTCACCCATTCTGTGAGTGTAGAGGACAAAAGTAAGACAGAAAGAAATGAGAACAGATCCCCTTGGCCACAAACACCTTGGTCTCCTGTGGAGAGGACCTGTGATGAAGAGAGGAAACTTATAATGAGGAAGGAGTAGCAGAGATGGAGTGTTATGCACTGACTGTAATCCTCCATTTCCCATCCCTCGTGTGCCTCTCCAGGCGGGAGTGAGAAGAAGAAATGCAAATGCAAATGAAGGAGTAATTTGAGCCTAGGGGAAAAAAAAAAAAAAGTGGGGTGGGGGAATGGTCTAAAATATTTAGTCATAGTTTCTGACTATCCGAGTCTACTTGACTTGGCAATGAACTGATAATTTGTAAGTGATTTCCCTGTCTTTGTTTTGACCCATGATCATCTTTCCCCTCGTATCATCTTGAGGAGGGGGAGCGAGTGAGCAGCTTGGTTGTTGTCTGGCTGCTGGTCACGGTTAACCCACCAGAGGACCGCATCAGGACTGCTGTGCCCGGCATGGGGCTCCCAGCACAAGAAAGAACCTGGCAGACTGGAGCGAGTCCTGCAGGACAAGGAGACCCCGAGAGAGCTCAGAGCTCCCTCAGGGCCACACACTGGAGCAAGGAGCCAGGCCAGTTGGTGGGATCTCAGTCAATGGAGATTTTCACTATTAGCTGGGACACGGCCATGAGCACCTGATCTTGCTGGAGGTTTCTGAGAAGGGCCTTGGCTGAGAGTCCAGCTGTGGACAGACCTGTAGGACTTGGTGTGTAAGAACGTCAGTAGGAAACTGGTTTCCATTCTGTTAGTACTGGCCGTGGAGCTGGGTATCACTGAGCCACAGGGGGAGGACAGAGGTGACTGTGCAGAAAGGTCCCTTGTCAGGGCTAGGGTGTACGGTCAGAGATGGCAATGGCCGGTGTGTGGACTGGTCTGGGATAATTTTCCTGGGGCAGGATCTCTGGGGTGTCCAGGAAACATGGCACAGGCCAGGCCCCTCTCTTTTGAGCTTTTTCTTCCTTGCTCCCTTCACCGTCAGCCCTGACTGGGACCGCTGGCTGTCCCTACCCTGCATGCTCACACAGCTCAGCTCCACACTGGCATTTTCCTCTCCCGGGCTCTTTCCAGCCCAGCCCAGCAAAGCAGCCCAGTTGGGACTGGCCCCCCAGCACTGCCCACCGCAGGGGGCTGCAGAGCTCTGGGCGTTCGACCACAGCCCCAGTCTCTCTGAAGGGCACAGCAGGGCTTGGGGGGCAGAGAGAGGTCTCAGCCTTCCCATCAGCCCCCGGCTTGTGCTTGCAGGGACGGCACAAGGAAACAGAGGCCACTCACTCTCAGGCTCTTCTGCATTCGTATTGTAGAAGATGCTCAGTCCCCACAGCATATAACCTCTTCTCTGCCCCGACCGAACCAACTCTGCAGGACAGCACGACTGCCCTGGGCTTCCTCAGGCAGTTCCTGTATCTCCTATCCCGTATTATAGCAGCTTTCCAGTGTGTGAAGGCCGCCTACAAGAAAGCTGGAGAGGGACTATTTAAGGGGGCATGTAGTGATAGGACGAGGGGTAATGGCGTCACACTGGAAGAAGGCAGATTTAGATTAGATCTCAAGAAGAAATATTTACTATCAGAGTGGTGAGGCACTGGAAGGGTGGATGGCACTGGAGGCACAGGAAAGTTGTGGCTGCCCCATCCCTGGAACTGTTCAAGACCAGGCTGGATGAGGCTTTGAGCAAATTGGTCAAGTGGGAGGTGTCCCTGCCCATGGCACGGGGGTTGCAACTAGATGATCTTGAACATCCCTTAACAGCTATGATCTATCCAGACTCCCTTCCCTCTTCCTGCTGTATATTTCAATGGTGGTACAATTCACTTCTTTTTCATTCAATGAAGTTTAAAATGTGATCCACTATTCAGATGATGTGATCCACCATTCAAAAATTCTCAAAATTTGGGGATGAAATCACAAATTCATGAGGTACTTCTTTCCCGGGAAACAAACTTTGGAACAGGGGCTGTAGACACTCATCACTGAAGGTGAAGTCACAGGTTTGTTTACAAAAGATAGCCGAGTGACTTCAACTTAAATAATTTGTTTGACTGATTTCCTAAACTCTGAAGGCAGTCTCATTTTATTGCAGAAAGTTACTCTCGAGTCTAGCGAAGAGAAACCAGACAAAACTCTTCACTAGATTAACTGCAGTGGCTATATGTATATATTTACATTATTATTTATTCCCTTTTTGTGAACTGTAGTTAAACCATTGACTGTATCTCACTCAGAGATGAGAGATTCAGAGTGATGGAATGAATTGCACATTCCCAGAGCCAAATCCACCACTGGGGACCCGAGGGACCCCAGATGGGACCGACAGATGCTCCCCTCTACCCCTCTACAAAGAGAGAGGCAGAGGAGGAAAAAGAGACTTACGAGTTTAGAAGAAACCAAACTAATGAAATATTAATAAGAAAATAAAAAGAAATAATGAAAAATATATACAAAACCGTATCAAGCTCCCGAGATGACAGTCACGTCACTGGCTGGCACTGGGGCAGTCCCAGGCTGGACTCAGTGACGGACGGGAACTGGATTCCGGATCCGGAGTCAGGATTGGGATCACAGGCAGACGAACAGAGTCCTCCTCAGACGTCAGCCATTGAAGGAAGAGCCCGTGACCCTTTGATCCCTCAGCTTTTCTACTGAGCATGAGGCAGATGGGATGGAATACCCTGTTGGTCAGTTTTGGGTCACCTGTCCTGTCCGCTCCTCCCTCCAGGTGGGACCCCACTATGCTTTTCCGCTTCCGACCCTCCAACGTGGCAAATGACAAAGTTGGTTGGCCTTGGCTGTTATGACAATAAGTATAAGCAGGAGCCTCTCTGCATCCCATGCCTGGGCATCAGCTATAAACAATTGGTCTGATCTCTCTGAGAGAGTGAACACTGTCTGCACAATATGCAGTTAATTTCAGTAGTTAGAAGAGGCCCAGCTAAGAAGCGAAGTTACTGAACAAAATTGGTTCTGTTTTACCTCAAACCAGGACATTCCACCCCTTATTCCATACCATTTGCATCTTGCTCAGATTACTATTGCTTTTATACATCAAATTTACACACACACAGTTATATATGATATGGATATATGCAGGTCACTCATCTACGGTTTATGTTTATATACAAAATTTTAAGTCCATTTAGTTCATGATTGCAGGATCTCATCTCAGGGCAGGAAAGATGGTACAAAATTCATTCTGGTTCGTGCCCATGGGTAGCATGTTCATCTTGAAGAGCTTGCTGGACGCCACTTGATGAAGCTAGCTCAGGTTTCATCACCACTGTGTTATTCTGAAAAACACTTATTGAACACTGTTAGTATTATGTAGTGATCAGCATCATACTGCTCAGGATTGAGTATTCTCACCGAGGGTTAAATTCCCTTGAGGTACACATTGAACTTCTCCATCCTTCAGCATCACCCACCAAGTACATCCAGGTCCTTAGGCAAAAACAGTCCCACGAATGGGTTTGCTTTTGCCTGAAGCAGGAAAAACCCAAACAGTTTTCCCGAACAAATTCCTTTCATGCACCACAGGGACTTTATCCCCTTCTACAATATGTAAAAGGTCTGATTGAGCAGGACCAGCTCGATTGAAGGATCCCCTGGTGTTAACTAACCAGGTAGCTTGTTGTAAATGCTTGTCCCAATTTTTAAAGGTTCCACCTCCTATAGCTTTTAGGGTGGTTTTTAACAGTCCATTGTATCGCTCAATCTTCCCAGAAGCTGGTGCGTGATAGGGGATATGATATATCCACTCAATACCATGTTCTTTTGCCCAATTACTTATAAGATTGTTTTTAAAATGAGTCCCATTGTCTGACTCAATTCTTTCTGGCGTGCCATGTCGCCACAAGACTTGCCTTTCAAGGCCCAGGATGGTATTCCGGGCAGTGGCATGAGGTACGGCATGGGTTTCCAACCATCCGGTGCTTGCTTCCACCATTGTAAGCACATAGCGCTTACCCTGGCGAGTTTGAGGGAGTGTGATGTAATCAACTTGCCAAGCTTCCCCATATTTATATTTCAGCCATCGTCCCCCATACCACAAAGGTTTTAACTGTTTAGCTTGCTTGATTTCGGCGCATGTTTCACAGTCACGGATAACCTGCGCAATAGCGTCCATGGTTAAATCCACCCCTCAGTCACGTGCCCATTTATATGTTGCATCCCTTCCTTGATGACCTGAAGTGTCATGGGCCCACCGAGCTAAGAATAGTTCACCTTTATGTTCCCAGTCCAAGTCTGTCTGGAAAATTTTAGCAGCCTGATCCGCTTGCTGATTGTTTTGATGTTCCTCAGTGGCCCGACCCATGGGTACATGGGCATCTACGTGACGTACCTTTACGACTAGGTTTGCTAGCCGGTCGGCAATGTCTTGCCACAGCTCAGCAGCCCAGATGGGTTTACCTCTGCGCTGCCAGTTGCTCTGCTTCCACTGCTTTAGCCACCCCCACAGAGCATTTGCCACCATCCATGAGTCAGTATAGAGATAGAGTATTGGCCACTTTTCTCGTTCAGCAACGTCCAATGCCAGCTGGATGGCTTTTACCTCTGCAAATTGACTCGATTCACCTTGTCCTTCAGCAGCTTCCGCGACTCGTCGTGTAGGACTCCATACAGCAGCTTTCCACCTTCCATGTTTTCCTACAATACGACAAGACCCATCAGTAAACAAGGCATACTGTTTCTCATTATCTGAGAGTTCATTATATGGTGGAGCTTCCTCAGCACGTGTCACCGCCTCCTCTGGTGGCATCCCAAAGTCTTTGCCTTCAGGCCAATTTGTGATCACTTCTACGATTCCTGGGCAATTTGGGTTTCCTATTCGAGCTTGCTACGTGATTAAGGCAACCCACTTACTCCAGGTAGTATCGGTGGCATGATGAGTAGAAGGAACTTTACCCTTGAACATCCATCCCAGTACTGGTAATCGGGGCGCCAGGAGGAGCTGTGCCTCAGTACCAATTACTTCTGAAGTAGCTCTAACTCCTTCGTATGCTGCCAAGATTTCTTTCTCAGTTGGAGTATAGTTGGCCTCGGAGCCTTTATATCCCCGACTCCAGAATCCCAGGGGTCGACCTCGAGTCTCCCCTGGTGCTTTCTGCCAAAGGCTCCAGGTAGGGCCATTGTCCCCGGCTGCGGTGTAGAGCACATTTTTAATGTTCCGTCCAGTTCGGACTGGTCCAAGGGCTACTGCATGCACAATCTCTTGTTTAATTTGCTCAAAGGCTTGTCGTTGCTCAGGGCCCCACATAAACTCATTTTTCTTTCGAGTCACTTCATAGAGAGGTTTCACAATCTGGCTATAACCTGGAATATGCATTCTCCAGAAACCCGCAACACCTAAAAAGGCTTGTGTTCCCTTTTTGTTAGTAGGTGGGGACATAGATGTTATTCGGTTAATTATATCCATTGGGATCTGGCGACGGCCATCTTGCCACTTAATTCCCAAAACCTGGATTTCTCGTGCAGGTCCCTTGACCTTACCTCTTTTAATGGCAAAACCTGCGTTCAGAAGAATCTTAATTATTTTCCTACCTTTGTGGAAAACTTCTTCTGCTGAATTACCCCACACAATGATGTCATCGATGTATTGTAGGTGTTCTGGAGCTCCACCCTTCTCCAGTGCAGTCTGGGTCAGTCCATGGCAAACAGTAGGGCTGTGTTTCCACCCCTGGGGCAGTCGATTCCAGGTGTACTGGACACCCCTCCAGGTGAAAGCAAACTGTGGCCTGCACTCTGCTGCTAAAGGAATAGAGAAAAAGGCATGAGCAATGTCAATTGTAGCATACCATTGGCTGCCTTTGACTCCAGTTCATACTGAAGTTGTAGCATATCTGGCACAGCAGCACTCAGTGGTGGTG
This sequence comes from Vanellus vanellus, assembly GCF_965231255.1. Classification (NCBI taxonomy): domain Eukaryota; kingdom Metazoa; phylum Chordata; class Aves; order Charadriiformes; family Charadriidae; genus Vanellus; species Vanellus vanellus. Next base: position 159,340 of record NW_028127638.1, on the reverse strand, counting down.
TAACTTCATTCAGGCCACGATAGTCTACTGTTAATCTCCAGTCCCCGTCAGACTTTCGCACTGGCCATATAGGGCTGTTAAAGGGTGAGCGAGTTTTGCTGATCACTCCTTGGCTCTCTAGCCGGCGAATCAGGTTATGGGTGGGAATCAGGGAGTCTCGGTTGGTGCGATACTGTCGTCGATGCACCGTGGCAGTAGCAATTGGCACCTGCTGATCTTCAACCCTCAGCAGTCCCACAACAGAAGGGTCATCTGAAAGACCGGGTAAGGTAGACAGCTGTGTAACATCCTCAGTCTCTACAGCTGCTATACCAAAAGCCCACCGATACCCTTTTGGGTCTTTAAAATACCCTCTCTTGAGATAGTCTATGCCAAGGATGCACGGAGCATCTGGACCAGTAACAATGGGGTGTTTCTCCCATTTATTCCCAGTTAGGCTCACTTCAGCTTCTAATACAGTCATTTCTTGAGATCCGCCTGTCACTCCAGAAATGGTGACAGTTTCTGCCCCTTTATGATTCGATGGCAATAGGGTACACTGTGCACCAGTGTCCACCAGGGCTTTATACTTTTGTGGCTCTCATGTGCCAGGCCATCGAATCCACACAGTCCAATAAACTCGGTTGTTCCTCTCCTCCTCCTGGCTGGAGGCAGGGCACCTCTAATGTTGACCGTAGTACCTACGATTATCAGATCGGTTCCTACCTGGTCCGTAGGATCGCCTACCGTAGGTTGGAGCAGCCTTCTTCCTGTAAGAATCCTTTCTCCTATCTGCTTCATTTTGCAGCTCAAGCACCCGTGCCTGTAGGGCTGAGGTAGGTTCTCCATCCCACTTCTTCATGTCTTCTCCATATTCACAGAGGCAAAACCACAGGATATCTCGCATGGGGTTTGATTTGTCTTGAGTCGGAGGGTGTTTTTTCTCTTGAGTAGTAGGGCGTTTCCTCTTAGCAGCTGCAACATGAGTCTGTACAGGGAAAGAATGGAGTTTTTCCTCCACCTTGGTTAGTTTATCAAACAGTTTATCGGTTTGCTCAACTAATTTCTGGGTCATTTGCTCTATTTTCTCAGTCAGTTTCTCAGTCATTTTCTCGGTGGTCACAGTCAGCTTTTCTATGGCTGCCACAGAAAAGGGACGAGAGAGACTGTCTTCATACTGTCGTACCTTATTAACCACTTCATTTACAGTTGGTGTGTCAGTATCAGATCCTCCCCAGACCATTGTTGACAATGTGTGGGAATATGTTGATGGTGCACTTTGTACAAACTTTTTTAGCATAGATCGTTTGCATGGCATTTCATCAGGGTCTACTATCACTTGCCCATCGCTATAAATCACCTCTCGCACAGCCAATTCTCTCAGGTACTTAATACCTTTTTCCATGGTGGTCCATTTACTTGGATGGCATTCGATATCGTCCTTAAAGGGATACCTGCGCTTTCTGGCTGACACCAGTCGCCTCCAGAGACTGAGAGTGCTTGTCTTTCTCCCAATCTCTTTATCAATCCCTCCATCCTTGGCCAGGTTTCCCAATCGCCTAGCTTCTCTGCCATCTAAATCTAGGGTATCTGCCCCACTATCCCAGCATCGGAGCAACCAGGAGACAAGTGTTTCACCTTCATGACGACTAAAGTCCTTCCTGATATTTCTCAGATCTTTCCTAGAGAAGGATTTAACAACTCCCTCTACATCTGAGTCCTCCTGTGGTGAGGCTGCCCCAGAAGGGGCCTCTCCAGCATCTGCTCTAGAAGGACTCTGGCCTTTGTCTGTTTTCAAAGGTCTCTTTCCCTTCTGTGGTCTTGAAGGACCCTCCCCTGGATCTTGTTCAGAACTCTCCCCCAAGCTATCTGACTTGAGGCGGTCTTTGTCGTAAGGGGCAGGGGAGGAGTTGACCTCCTCTTCTTCCTCCTGGTTACCGGGGCAGCTTGTACCGATTTTGATGGAGTTTGAGTAGTTTTGGTACTGGTTGTAGTGGCTGCAGTAGGTTGTGCCGGGACAGGCGGCGGCGTGGCTTGTGCCGCTGCGGGGGGGGGCACGGCTTGTGCCGGGACGGGCGGCGGAGGGGCCGGTGTTGTTGCGGTGGGGGGGGCGGCTACCGGTGGTGCCGGTGGTGCCGGTGCAGGCGGCGGCGGCGGAGGAGGCGCCTGTGCCGTTGCGGTGGGGGGGGCGGCTGCCGGTGGTGCCGTTGCTCCGGGGGGGGCGGCTGCGGCGGGGCCGGGCGGGGCCGCGGTTTGTGCCGCTGCAGATCGCCGAGCGGCTGCGCGGGTCTGAGTGGCGGCAGCGCACGGTCCCCTCCAGCTCCCCCTGCACAGATGTTTCACATGAAACCACCCCTGCACCACATTCAGGAGCCCCAACAACAAAATCACGATCTTAACAAGGTACCAGTCCTTATCCTCAGAGCCCAAAAGGCTTCCATGCCCCAGCTCTGAGGGTGTCACATCAGCATAAGTATCAAAGGGCGAAGTAAACATTCCCCAGGTAGAACCGAAAGTATTACTAATAACAGAATCCATCACCTGATGCCCGAGATATACAGGTAGAGCCGTTACCCAACTCATCGTGTTATACATCTGAATTGCGAACCACACCAAAACAGCACCTTTAAACCTTCGCATAAAAAGACAAAGAATAAATGAAATTTGCAACACATTTAGCAGGTTAGACCAAGTTGACTGCATTAAGGTCCAACAAAGCTGTTTAAAGGCATGATACACGATTTCCTCTAAGAACGACATGATGCAAGCTGTCTGTTCTAATCTCTGAGCAAGTTGGAATTCAAACTATTTGGACAATTTATCACAGCTCTGGTGGAGCACTGTTCGGGCCCCACGTTGGGCGCCAATTAATCTGTCGTGTTTTAGGCCAAATCCACCACTGGGGACCCGAGGGACCCCAGAAGGGACCGACAGATGCTCCCCTCTACCCCTCTACAAAGAGAGAGGCAGAGGAGGAAAAAGAGACTTACGAGTTTAGAAGAAACTAAACTACTTTAATGAAATATTAATAATAAAATAAAAAGAAATAATGAAAAATATATACAAAACCGTATCAAGCTCCCGAGATGACAATCACATCACCGGCTGGCACTGGGGCAGTCCCAGGCTGGACTCAGTGACGGACGGGAACTGGATTCCGGATCTGGAGTCAGGATTGGGATCACAGGCAGACAGAGTCCTCCTCAGACGTTGGCCATTGAAGGAAGAACGCGTGACCCTTTGATCCCTCAGCTTTTCTACTGAGCATGAGGCAGATGGGATGGAATACCCTGTTGGTCAGTTTTGGGTCACCTGTCCTGTCCGCTCCTCCCTCCAGGTGGGACCCCACTATGCTTTTCCGCTTCCGACCCTCCAACGTGGCAAATGACAATGTTGGTTGGCCGTGGGGGTTATAGCAATGAGTATAAGCAGGAGCCTCTCTGCATCCCATGCCTGGGCATCAGCTATAAACATTGGTCTTATCACTCTGAGAGAGTGAACATTTTCTGCACAATATGCAGTTAATTTCAGTTGTTAGAAGAGGCCCAGCTAAGAAGCGAAGTTACTGAACAAAATTGGTTCTGTTTTACCTCAAACCAGGACATGGACTCTCTCCAGTATTTCCCCGTCTCTCTTGAAGTGGGGAGCCCAGAACTGGACACATTATTCCAGTTGTGGCCTCACCAGTGCAGAGTAGAGGGGAAGAATGACCTCCCTCCACCTACTGGCCCCAGTCAGATTCAACACTTGGCTCCAAATAGGCTGGAAAACTGTCCTTACCCCAATGCACCTCAGAAATCAATCTGCATGAACAGGGAACTGTCACTCTCTTTGCAAACTCATCACTGGGGGAGCTGGAAAAATATTTATAAAATCTATAGCTACTTAGAGTCCAGACGATAAAAAGCACAACACAGGTCCCATGAGAGAAACTGCAATGGGAAAAGGTCTTGGTTTGATTAGGTTGATGGATAACAGCTTCAAGTTAAGGGATTTCTTGAGCTACCGCAACCATTTGCTGATTGTCCTCCTCTTCCTTCCCCTTTGCTCTTCTCCTCACAAATCAATGGCAAAGGACACAAAGGGACAGACTTCCTTCATTGTGTCCAAATGCCCCAGTGCTTCACATGAACACATTTTAAGGAAAAGAGCAACAGAAGTGACTGACAACATGGAAGAAGACTGGGCAATAATCCATTAAAAAAAAACACAGACAATTAAACGACACCAGAAAATGCAATTGAAATGCCTCCTCTCTTCTTTGGCACTTGGGAAACTTCATCTGGACACTTCTCTCCCCCTCCTGGTTTCCACAGCCCAAGAAAAGACTTGCTGTGGGCCCAGCCCAAAGCCTTTGGGATGGTGAGGGGCACACAAGAGGCAGACAGAGGGAGCTGCCTCTGGTCTGCATCAAGAAGAGGAGGCTCGGGGTGGACCCAGCTGGTGACTACAGCTGAACAAATGGCACTAGGCCCAGAAGAAATCCCAGCTAGACAAAATGAAAAGATTGTCACCATGAGGCTCCTCAGACACAGCACAAGGGCCCAGAGGGGTTGTGAAGCCTGTCCTTGAGGGTACCCAAACATGACTGAACTAAGTCCCAAGCAACGGGATCCAGCTGGGGCTGCTCTGAGCAGAAGCTTGGACTGAAGACCTCCAAGCGTCTCTACCAACCTCTATGCTTCTGTGGTTCTTCGAAGGTGAGCTGTCCTGCCTTCCCCAGATGGGCAGCGACAGCCACAACCTTGTGGAAGGCGGCCTGTCACACTACCACCCAGGCCCTTACTTCAGATGAAGAGCCACTGTCAAGCACGGGGGCTTTGCCACTTGCAGGGCACTGGGTCGGTGGGAGGGCAGCCCTCCTGGAACACTGTTGCCACCACGTTGTTGAGACCCCAGCCACGGGATGAGGAGAGAGTTGGAGCCCAGGGCTCATGAGGGGAGCTGGAAGGTGGTCCCTATGCCCAAGGGGTGGCCTTTCTCTCGGGCAAGCAACATGGCAGGCAGGAGCGAGCCCCAGGAAAGAGGCTTTCGGCCCCCTCAACCCTCCTCCTCTTCCCACATTTGGGCATGTTTCAGGCCACAGCCCCCCCACGCCCAAACATACCATAGTTGGCCACACGCATCAGCCACAGTCCCAATCAACATCACAATGGCTTCCTGATGTCATCAGCCACCTCACACTGCCTGTTCTTGGGGACCTATAAAAGCAGGGGTCCCTGCAGCTGGCCCACAGTTTGTCGAGCTTCCAGGCCCTCGGATGCCAAGCATGCTTGGAAGGAAGAGGAGCTGGAGCAGCGAGGCGCATGGCTGCCCACCTTTGTGTGGAACGCCGCAGAGCCGCTCCCCGCAACCGCAGAGGAGGCAGGCTCATCCCAGGAGGAGGAAGCAGAGGCGGCACACCACTCCTGATGGCACAAGCGCGGATGACCTCGATTCTATAATCAGAGGCATGCAGCGCTTGACCATAAGCTCACCAGGAGACAGCGTGGAGCCCAAGCGCATCTGCCTGCCAGGGAACAGCCAGAGCAGTGAGGCAGATGGCCGTCCACTTTGGCATGGGACGCCACAGAGCCACTCCCTGCAACCAGGGAGGAGGAAGGCACCTGCCAGGAGGAGAAAGCGCAAGCAGCGGAGGAGGAACATCAGTCCTCAAGGCACAGGTGCGAGTGACCTCGCTTCCGCGATGAACGGCACTCAGCGCATGGCTGTAAGCCCACGAGAGAACGGCGTGGAGCACAAGTGCATCTGCCTGCCAGGGAGCAGCCGGCGCAGCGAGGCGGATAGCTGCTCAGCTTGCCATGGGATGCCACAGAGCCGCTTCCGGCCACCATCGAGGAGGAAGGCACCTCCCAGGAGGAGGAAGCGCAATCGGAGAGGAGGAGGAACAACAACATCATCACCCCCCATGGCATAATTGTGACTGCCCTGGCTTCTGCAATCAAGAGCATGCAATCCACAGCATGCGATCAACTGCAACACATTTTATGTCTTTAACTTATTAAATTGGGTTGGTGAATGTAAAAGTTCTGGGACTGATCTTGCTGTTTGTGCCGTAAATAATTTAAGCAATTAAAACTCGTTCCACTTGGTTGGTGGTGCTGTTATGGCTGGAGAGACCCATAACAATTTATTGTCATTCTATCACCCGATGAGCTCTCCCCACCTGGGAAAGGGAATTGGGTAAAACAAGGAAACCCGGGAGCTGAAGTATAAACATGTTTAGTAGAGTTAGATTAGGTAATTAACATTAACAGCACATTCTCCTTTTGCTCCTCATCACTTGTTCGTAAAAAAACCTGAAAATCAAAGAAGCGGCGGTGTGTTCACACCTCCTCCCTAAGCCCGCTCCTCGCTGCGGGTGCTGCCAAAGCGATGCCAAAAGGTGGGAATTTGGGGAAAATACCCGGCACTGTATTGAAATACAGGTCCAAAAGCCCCGTGGGTGGATTTAAACCACCGCTGCCCCACGGAAGGGCTCCACGTGCGGATTCCTGCTGCAAGTCTTGCTGCTGTTCCGTATGGCTTCAAAAACCTCAAAGTTCTGACGCATAAACAGAATCTGGACCAGATTCTCTGGCACCAGGACGGCGCGCCCATGCTCCAGGGTGCTTTCCCCGGCAGCGAAGGCCTGGTCTGGCAGGAGGGCGGTGGATGGGGATGGCGAGGTACTGCCGGCTCAGCCGTCCCGCGGCCGGGAAGCGATGCTCATTGTTCTGCCACCAGTGCAGCGGCTGGTGCTGCGCTTGCAGAGGGGCTCCAGGATGTAGTTTTCCAGTTGCTGGTGGATCTCGGGGTTCTCTCCATGGCGTCCTTCCCCAGAAGAATGTCGTAGCTGCTCTGAGACGGGGCGCTGGCGCATGGGTCCTTGCAACTAGGGAGCTGGCTGCCAGCATCTGCGCCTGTGGCTTTGGAATCCGAGTTTGACACCCCAAACAGGGTGGCACATGGGGACTGGTGGTTGCAAACCCACAACAGCATGGTTCTCACTGGCTGGTGCAGCTCGCTTCTCAGGCTGGGGCTGAGAAACCGCATCTCCTGGAAGCGCTACCCAAACCAGAGGCATCTTCGGGTCTGGGGTTCCCCTGATGGTGCTGGGGGTCCTTTTATGGTGTCCTGGTTTGTGCTGGATGGGCCCTTGAGGACGCTGCATGTCTGCTGCGGTGTCCTGGTGCTGTAGTAAAATCCCTAACATGGGTTCAATTACAGCATGTCTGCCTTTACCAAAGACAGCAAACTCTCCTTTGGAGCAGGGAATTTGAACACAGAGAAAGGCATTATGTGCAATCTACTCCTTGGTGTATGGATTGGACAGGGAATCAGTCAAAAGAGAAGATAGGAAAAATTAATTTGCCTCCTGCTTGGATGGCAGAAATCTACAAGAGGCAATAGAAGTCGGATGGTTGAAGAAGATCTTGCTTGGCTTTGAGTTTGCCCGGACCAGATGGCTGCAAAGCCTATTGCGAAACCCAGTCATTTTTGTGATCGTAGTGATTTTTGTTTGTGTTTTGTTTGGATGTCTTAAGAGCATCGTTATCAAGCGATCATCTTAACCTTATGTATTAGTATGTGTATTAGGAAATGAGGCTCACTGAAGTACAGAAAGACTTGGGTAAGTCTCAAGGGGGGGGGGGGGGGAATTGTTGTAGTAAAATTGGCATAAACTAGGAAAATGAAATGTAAACTGTAATTGAAGCAACAAAGGAAACCTGCTGCTGCTCAAGCCCTCGATACTGCCCCAACTCTATTTATTTACCTAATGTCAAAATAGAGAAATAGTTAGTAGACACGATTTCTCTATGATTCAGTTAAGGAACTACCCAGCAGACAGTGTAGCACTGTTGATAAGCAGGGTATTCCTATCAAGAGAGCGACGAACTGTAGGCCTGGTCAGCAAACCCAGAAACCCACTTGGAACTGCCAAGATGAGAGGAAAAGCAGGTAAAAGGTGGTTCCGGCCGGGGGGAGATGGTGACCACCGGCTCATTGACCACCTCCCCAAATGATACCACCTATTAAAAAGAAGGAAAAAGAAGACAGAGTCTGCACACTCATTTACTCATTTACCCAATCATTAGAGGGAATAACAGTGACTATGTATTAATTGTTTGAATATGTAATAATCAATGTGTAAAAGTGGACTTTTGGAACTAAGGTGTGAGCGCTCCCATTTTGGGACAAGCACCCATTTCTGCACATTAATGGCATAAACTTAGAAATACCTCTGCTCTGTGTGTTATTGGCTTGCCCAGCAGGTAAAGAACCCAGATTTGGGAGGACAGTAGGGTGTCCGTAAGGGGTCCTGGGCGGCGCTTATCGGGTCCTGGGAGGGACTCTTGCAGGCCAGAGGGAGTCTGGGGCAGCCCTTCAAGGATCTGGCGGTCCCCTCTGGTGCCTCTGGGGAGGGTTTTGTGGCTGGAGAGGGCTGAGCTGGTTTCAAGAGGTGCTTCCTCCCTTTCCCCAGCCCACCCAGCTCCCCCGACACCACCCCCCCCAGGCTGGTGGGTGCCAGCAGTGCCAGCCTGTCCCAACCCGGGCACTGAGGGGGGCACAGCCCCAGCCGCGGGATGGGAGGAGGAACCATAGCACCAGGGATAAAACGTTGGTCTCTATTTCTTTAATATTTCCCATGGGGAGCACCCCAGGGTTCCGCGGCTGCACCACAGATGGTGCCATGAGGGACTCCAACATCCCCCCCTGTGGAAAGATTACTAAAAATGATCAATAATACAGCATTGGTCACACGTTAAGGAATGGTATACAATCAAAAGGCTTCTGTGTGAGCCGACTCGGGCAGGATGCAGGAACGACCACAAGACCACGGATGAAAGACAAAGAACAAATGTGATCTCAATACCTCGCGAATCGGGGAGTCTCCCCAGCAACGCCCGGACAGAGGGACACACGCAGGGGATGCAGGTGCCACAAGGCGGGAGAAAGTCCTTGTTAGCAGCAGCGTGAGCTCCAACTCGCTCTTCTCGCCTGCTTTTCAAGGGTTCAAGCAGGCGTAGTTTTCCACTGTGCTCTGACCTTCTTCAAGACCAAGGCAGTGATCTCCCATATGCCAGATAAGGTGTCCCTAAGCCCATCCCAGGCTCACGGTATCTAAGTGCAGATATTCCATCTGCGAGCACACGGGGCTGAATTAGTGTGATAGATGTGTTGTCCAGCACCCCAGGTGCGCGTCACTTGAGCGTGTTTACAGTCCTCCTCGCCAATCTTCTGTTACTTTCCCACATTCCACCCCCTCGCTCAAGAGACCGCTTCTGCTGGGGCTGACAAAGTTGGAAATGTTCATTCAAACTTGTGGGGTGTAATACAGAGTAATTTACAGAGGCATGAAATAAACACACATAAAAAAAGAAATAAACAACTCTCTAAAGTAAAGCTTTGAATCAGGTGTCCCATTCCTCCTGTCAAGAAATTAAACCCCTCAGCCAGCCGGGCACCGCCAGTACGTTGTTTCACTGGATGCATTAAGTCCTGGAGGATTTTGAATGTCTTGCTTCATGCTGACTGCTTCCTCAGTTATGTTGGAACAACACGTGTTTTCAAAGTCGAAGCAGCATTTCTGACGTCGAGGGAGGAAACAGTCCACCATCAGTTGGGTTTGTAATATTCATTGGCGTACAGCTGTTACCTACTCAGAAGAGAGAGCAATGAGAGACATTAATACCAAAACCACTTTGCACAGTGTAGTTCTATAGTACAGCTGCTGGGGTTGATGTGCCACGGAAACAAGTTACCAAAAGACCTGCAGCTGCTAATCTTCCCTTGATACAAAAGGCAGATGAGTTAGTGACAGTAGAGGCTGACTAAATCTAAGTATTTGCATGTTGGTTTGTCAGAGCTGTACCCAGGGCATGCGCTTGTAGCACAAGACTACAAAGCACGAGTGGCCAACCTGTGATAGGGGAGAAAAGCAGCAGTGTCATCTCCTTCCAGTGACACATAGACGTCGCTCCAGCTCCTTCAGCCAATATTACTCTAGATTTGATACCCTCATGTGGGCTAATTGCCCATACAGACTGGAGAGCTGTGGCGTGCACTTTTTCAGATGGAACTTCAACGTGATGTTGTGTTTGCAACACCGTTCCGATGCCGTCTCCTCTAGATAAGACACAGGTATTTGTCGAAGATACCTGAAATACAAGAACTCGAGAATCTGATACTAATAAGTGATGTCAAATAAGAGGGGAAGTTGGGGTATAATGTATTGTGGAGCCTTGTAATGCCTTGGACCAAAATCCTACAGGTTCTTTCTCAGTTCTTGTCCCAATCATCTGCCACAGTCCCGAGAGTGTATCATCTGGACTTGTTCCTTCTAATTCAAAAGGATATTCTTGCTTAGGAGTGTATAATTGCAAATGCTCAATCAAAGCATTTTTGCAGGCATCAGAGGCTTCTTGTTGCTTGGTCCCCTGCCAGAAAACTTTCTTCCTCATTAATTTCTGCAGAAGGCACATTAATATCACCAAATGTGGGAAAAAGTTCTCCAATACCCTAAAAGTCCCCCAAAGGTCTGTAACTCTTTTACTGTGATGTGCACAGGAAGCTGCTGGTCTGTTTGCTGTACCCGATTTGGTATTCCTCTCATCTGTCCATGCCAAACTATTCCCCAAAATTGTACAGTAGTACTCGGACCCTGTACTCTCTTGGCATTCATTGCCCAGCCTCAGTCCTGCAAATGCGCTTTCAGCAATTTGGCAGCTGCTTCACTTTCTTGTTATGACTCGGCCAGAATCAATAGATCATCAATAGAACGGTAACCAGTAACAGTCCCCGAGCATAGTGCTAAATCAGCTGCTGTCATTAGGCGGCAAATGGAGGGACTGTGTGTGTATCCCTGAGGCAATACTCGGAAAGTACAGTGCTTTTGTTTCCAGGTCACACCTTGCAGTGAGGGGGCAGGCAGGGTGGAGGGGGGTGAGGAGTTGGTGGTGGGGCAGGGGGCGGTTGGCTTTTTTTGCGTAAACGCTAACTTTTGCCATCGTCAAAACCTTTTTGATGCTGTGATCCCATCTATTTCTGGTCGGGGGATACTGGCTTGCACAAGATTATTCCACATTTGTTTCCTTGTAACCTGTGCTGCAACTCCCCCCGGTTTTGCCGGCTTTACTTTATTCACCACCTGCACAGATGGTCCCGAAATTGCAGCCCCAATTTCCCTCAAGGTGTTTCCTAGGGCACCTACAGTACCCACAGCATTTGTCACATGGGGTTTAGTGAGGCAGGCGCTCCCCTCACAAACTGCACTTTGATACTTCTCGTCACTGCTAAACTCTCCGGATTGCACCCTGTACCCAACACATGAGCCATCCCCACCTGCTGCACCAAATTAGTACCTTTCTCCATTGCACACCAGTTTCTGAGGGACGACACTGATCCAACGGGTTCTGTATATGCTGCTGAAACTGCTGCGCACAACCACCGATACAACATCGGTGCAATAATGTCTCGCCTGGCAGGACCTCTGCCATTTTGCAGCTGAGCATATCCTCATTGTGTCTGATCATCAATGGCTATAAGGCTTACTAAATCTTTTCCACCTGCTGATAAAAGAATAGATGTAGCTCTACTACCCCAAGATTGCAAAATCCATGCCGGCATGCCTTCCTCACTCTTTTACTGATACATCTCTAAAAACTCCCTTAAATCTTTCAGAGTTCCTCATCTACATCCTCCTCATTAACAGGAGGTCCCTAGCAGGTACCTGCGAGCACGGCACCCACGTTGGTCTGCCTGCTGACCCTGGCCCCTAAGCCGGCTCCTGTCCCACCCCGAGCAGCAGGCAAGTCCACCTCCTCGCCTTCCCACACGGCCCTTCCTGAAGAACCCGCGTCTCTCCACTGCAGCTCTCCCGCTGTGCCATTTACTCACCACACCTCCACGGTCCCAGTGTGGTCACAGCCTGGTAATCACGTGCAGATTTCTGGCCCTGCTGGTGGTACTCCGCGCAGTGTGCAGGAGCGTGCCAGGCATGTCAGGGAGGTACCAGCTGGGCTGGTTTCCCACCCGGGAAGGGTGTGAGAGTTCAGGAGGCTGCACGTCTTTGCGCTGTGGGGTATGTGTGGACTCCATCTCTCCTGCCCCTACAAGGAGTACTGGGATGACACATGGGGTGTGCACAATCCCTTTAGATTGATCCATGCCAGGCACAGGCCAGTCAGTCCAGCTGGGAACAGCCCCAGAGCTCTTGATTTTGTATTTCTAGGTGCATATCGGCAGCTGAGAAGCCACCCAGCCCCTTGGCTAACCGCCACCGCTACAGCCGCTGCTCCCAGCATCTGCCCCTCTGCTGCGGTACCAGCCTGTAGTGCCAGGGAGGAAGAAAGAAAAGTGTATGATCATATGGAGAGGGAGAAGGCAGAGATACCCCACAGGCATCGCTCAGGCCACCCGCGGTGGGAGGGATCTGCTTGCGAGAGAGCCTCAAGGTGTCTGTGAAGTGGGAGAGGCCCCTGATGCCCAAGCCCAGGAGAAGGTCCCAGGTACAGCTGGTCAGCCTGGGGCTGAGTCAGGTGGGGCTGAGACCTTGGCTGTCCCATAGTGGTATGCCCCCTCAGGGCAAGGCATCTTGGGGCAGGACATGCTCTCCAGTTTGGAAAGAGGAAGCTACAGCCATCAGAGGGATCCCTCTGCCTTCAGCCAGGACTTCTACTGCCCCCATGGAAAGCCAATTCTGGGTGCCCAGGCAGTCCCCTTGGGGGTCAGGAAGGTCCAGCCTAAAGCCGGCCTCCAAAACCTCCTTCTGTCTGATGAGTGGTGTCAGAGATATCCCCCTCCTTCCCCCAGGGCTGCCCTCAGTGGAGGGATGGGTCCTGGAGCCAGGGGAAGCACCATCCCTTCTTGGACACAGTTACCAGGGGAGCTGCCTCTGCTGCTCTCCACACAGCCTGTTCTCAGTGACGTGCTGGAGTATGTTCCTCTGTGCCTGATGCAGATCCAGCCTCTGAGGACTTGGGAGGCTCGTGGAGAAAGGTGGCTGCAACAAGAGGGCAACATCATCCCTCTGCCGGAGACCCCTTCTTGCCACCTCAAGTCCACACGCCCACCCTGTCCCACATCCACCCATCCTTTAACCCTGCGGGTGGGTTTTGGGCCTTGGCTTGGGAGGGCAATCCACATCATGCCCATGGTAGGAGACATCAGAGAGTGTCCTGTGCAACCCCAGGACGCAGGGACCCCCTGGGCATCTCTGCAGGGTCATGGCTGCTCGACTGCCCCAGGCTGTGGCCTGAGTCAGCGCACACTTACTCAGGCTGGAGTCTCTGCAGCTGGGCTGCTGCTGCCATCTCCTCTGCTGGGAGAGGCTTTCCAGCCTTCCTCCACCTCTGGCTGACCTCCTTTCTCCTGGGCTGGGCTGGAGGGTGGGGAGTCCAAGTGCCTCCAGTGCCGAGTGCCTGCCGAGGAGGAGACGCTCTCAGCAAACCAGACAGCAAACAGAGGTGCCCTTTCCCAGAGGACCTCCTGAAAGGAGCCTGCAGCGGGACCTGGGAGCCAGGAGACTCGGCACCGCGTGCCCGTCCTCACGGATGGCGGCTGCTTTGCCTCTCGCACCCTGCCGCCCACCTCTCCTGCACGGGGCTGAGCAGGCAAAGCCCTGCCCTGCAGCTGGGGGTCAGTCCTGCTCCCACCCCCACAGACCTGCCACCCCGGCTGCCGCGACAGAGAGGGTGGCTGCTGTCTCAGCGCTGTCAATGGCTGCCCGTACCTGGGGCAGCTGTTGGTCCTCCCCTGCAGACCAGGCTTCCCACGCCCCCCATTCGGCCCTCGCTTGTTCCTGCCGCTCCTGTCATGGCATCTTCAACCCGTCCCACTCTGCAGACAGCTCCTGACTTCCTGGAGGGCAGGGAAACGCAGCAGGAGGCAGGATTAGTCTTGGCTCCTGGAGGGGCTTCCTTTGGCTCTGACCCGTGTTGGTGCCCATGCCTCAGCCGCTCGGTCGGCAGCGCTTTGCCCCTGACAGATCAGGGGCCGTGGAGTCATGCCAGGCTCCTCAAGTCCTGGCAAAACACAGCAGAGTGACCAAGACCTCCACTGCCAACCACCTGGAAAGGACTCGCACATTTTCCATAGCCCCTGTCCACAGTAAGGTGTTCCCTGACCACTCAGGGGGCAATAAAAGGCAGGAAGGGCGGGCAGCACCTTCCTTGTCGTGAAGCAGATCTGAAGGAGGTGACAATGAATGCAGGCCAAGGGATCCTTTCAGGATGGCTCTCTGCACAAAGAGGCCTTTGCCGAGTCTCAGACAGCACAGCAGTTAAAGCAAGGCAGGTCACGTACCTGCGGTGCTCTCTTGCAGCTTTCAGAGGATGGGAGGGCCACGGTGGGCCTGGCTGGAGGAGCTGGTGCCTGCCTGCCCGCCTCCTTGGTCCTGAGGGAGCTGCCTGGACACGGGGGGAGCGCACTGCAAAGAGACACCAGGAGGAGGCGGCATGAGCACGGGCAGGTTGGCCTCCCGTGTGCATCTGGGATCAAAGCTTCCCAGGCTGGCAGAAGAAGCGGGGGAGGTGGGGCCGTTTCCCATGGCAAGGGGGGATGAGCCCTGAGCCCCTTCAGGCGGATGGGAGAGGACTGCACCTCAGGTCTGCTGTAAGGGCAAGCAAAGTGATGCGGGCTGCACTCAGCATCTGCCGTCTTCCCCACTCAGAGGCCTGCGATGAGGCAAACAAGCTCATGAAAACCATATGGCACGTGTTGGGGACCTCCAGAGTCCCTACAGCCACAGTGTCCAAAGGGGATGGCTCTCCTGCATGGCTGCAACTTAAACCCGGAAAGCAAACGATGACACAGGCTTGAAGAGGGCTGACCCCTACCCTCTGCAGCTCCCCAGCACTAGTCCTCCTGGCTGTCGTGTGAGGCGTGGCATCCCTCTCCCTTTGGGGCCATGCACGCCTTTTATTGGCAATCTCCCCCCAACACCAGAAAACTTGCCTCTCCGTGTCCTCTCCATCTGCACTTGGTTCTCTCTGCTGGCAATGACGGCAGGCTGGCTGCGAGAAATGCGATCACGATGCCCAGTCACTCCAGGAGAATACACACGCAGCCCAAACTCAGCATTAGTTAAACAGAAAGCAGTCCCTTCCGGACTGATCCCTGACTCGGCGCCTAGTGTTGAGACCCTACAACGCGTGCTCCTAAGCAGGAGCTGGCAAGCCACCCGCTCGCTCGCTCGAGGGCTGCAGAAGAACGGCACTCACTTTGGGAATGCGTGGGGAGCAAGCAGCTCAGCTCCAAGCTGACGGCCACAGTGCAGCAGCCCTCCCTCGCGCTTGCTGCTTGCCCTCAGCTCAGGGAAAAGGGATGCTCTTTGCAGCTCCCTGCCCAAAACTCCTCTCCGACGTGCTCCTGCTCTGCCTGTCAGCAAGGGTCCCCCAGCACAGCCCCGCTGCCTCCCAACCCCGCTCCTGGCTGTGCAGCAGATCTGAAGGGAAGCAGTAGGGAGCCCCTCAGCAGTGCCCAGCAGTGCCCAGGCCTCGCCGGGAAGTCCTGGCAATGCTGCTTTGCTGGGGTGACCTCCCTGTGCCATCAGCCTGCGTCACGTGAAGGTGTGTTATGACACCCGCAGGGAGGGGGCACAGCTGGGTAGAGAGGAAATAGGTTTCCCATCTTGTCCTGGGAATCAGCGATCCCCTTTTTCCCCAGTCCTTTTCCAAAAATCCCGACTGCCCCCTGCACCAGCATGTCTCTGCCACTGGCAGCCCGTCCGGGCAGGTGGGGTTTAGGGGTGGGCTGCGGCTGGGCAGTTATGAGAGAGGGCATCGAATGCCTCTGGGATGCATCGGCCCCTCCAGTGTGCTCCAACACTCCTCTCCGCTGCGTGTGGCTGCTGCGGCAGGAGTAGGATGGGCTTTACAGCACTGCTTTTGCCTGGGACGGAGTTAGTTTGCTCCACAGGAGCCCGAATGGTGCCCTGTTTTGGATCCGTGACCAAAACAGTCCTGATAACACACCGCAGTTTTAGGTGTCGATGAACAGGGCTTGCACAGCAACAAGGCCTTCTCTGCCTCTCATGCTGACCCACCAGCAACTAGCCTGGGGGTGGGCAAGAAGCTGGGAGAGGACACAGACGGGACAGCTGACCCCAACTGACCAAAGGGATATCCCACACCATAGGACGTCGTGCTCAGCAATAAAAGTTGGGGAAAAATAGAGCAAGTTGTTGAGGGAAGGTCTGTTGAAGGATATGGCATTTGTTCTTCCAAGTGACTGTTATGAGTGATGGAGCCCTGAACATAATGAGTAGCAAAAGGTGCAGTTGCTCTAAATTTTGGCATCTGTTGTCATCTCAGTTGGACAAAGGAATTTCCCAACAACCTCCAAGGAGATGCCCCTAGATGTTGCCCCATCTCTCAGAGCTGCTCCCTTAGAGCTTGCGGTTACCTGCACGTACCCTGGACCAACTCAGTACCTCCCATGTCACCAGGTGTTTGTGTCTGAGCAGCTCACCACTGCCCTCCACCTCCAGTCATTAGCAGCAGAGCCCAGACAAGGAGCTCCCACCAGGGCGGCTGTGTTGTGCACACCTGAGCTGAGGCAAGAGGAATCCCACCTCCTTTGATGTATATGTAGTGTGCATGGGAGGGAACCGAGTTCCCTCCTATCCCCAGGACTGAAAACACCAGAGGAGGTGCCTCAATTGACTCAGCTGAATCCCTTCCCTCCTCAGGGGTAAAGGAGATCCCTCCCTGGCACTGTCTGGTTGTCCTGCCTAACGATGGGACAAGGCAAGACAATTCTCATGCCCAGCTGCTTTCCTGGAAGGAGAAATGACACTGCTGGAAAGAAGCCTTTGAAACCGGCTGAGGAAGGGAACATCAGTGATTCCTTCCACAAAAGGAGCAAGGAGACAATTCTGAGAGAATGAGGTAACTTCAGAAGGCGGCCACCCAGCAACCAAGGAAAACAAGAAATCAAGAGACCACCAACCAGAATGAAGCGATTGCACTTGGGCATTGGGTGATGGGCGGTATTTTCTGGGGAATCTGTCTGTAAGGGTATAATTGGGGTGCGCAATCTGCAGTAGGGGTCCCTCCATGGAGGCAACAGCTCAAACTGCTCTGCGTGTCGGGTAAATAAACCACCGAGTTACTCAGCAGACTGGCGACTCGTCTTCTGCGAGGGGCAACCTGGGGCTGAGCCCTGTTGGGGTGGTACACACATAATTCCTACCACAGTCTCACTGGCAGCTGCGTAATTCCTGAAACAACAAGCCAGAGGCTTCTCCTGCCCTAACACCTACTCAAACACAGATGACATTACAAGCAGCTGCACAAGCCAGGTCCTGCTCCTGCCCTCAGGCAGGCACCTCTTCAGGCACATGGGACAGCACAAGCACATGAAAAAGCCAGGTGTGACCTTCTACACTATCACCTACTCGCCCAGCTGTGGCAGCACAAGCAGCTGCACAAACCAGGGCCTTCTCCTGCCTTAAATCCTGCTCAGCCACCAGTGACCTCACAAGCACCTGCACAGCAGGAGCACCCTTACTGCCAACCCCCAAGATTTTGCCCCTCCATCCCTGTCTCCCACTTGCCCAGGCTCTCCCCTCTCCCAGGCACCTTTCTCACCTGCTCCATGACATCCCAACATCTCCGGCTGTCGCTGTGTTTGTGTGGCAGATGGTACCTCAGAAGCATTGTCCCAGCCACATCCCCTGCATCTCCTTCTGCTCTCATCATTACTGCGCCAGCTGTCTGATGAGCTTTTGCACCTCATGCACCCTCTCACCCTGTCTCCCTTCTGCTCTTAAACCTGCAAGAGAAGTGACAGCCAGGCGGTGCCCCCTCTCTGGCATCTTACCAGCACCTGCCTGAGATGCACAGCTGGTGGGAACTGTCACCATCAGCCCCAGCATGGCGGGAAGTCTTCTCTTGGCACAGCAAGAGCTCTGGCCGTGCTTGGTGCGTACCATGCTTCCTGAAGGAGAACCACAGCACTCAGTGCCTCCTGGGAAGAGCTGATTTGAAGGCAGCTTTGCCGCAGGTCCCCAGGCCGCTCCAGGGGTTCTTCCTCTGCCCCGGCTCGGCCACAGGTCCCACATCTGGTTCCTTCCAGCAGGATTTTGCAGAGCCTGTTCCAGCTGTGAGCACCGGGCCAAGGGCTCGGGGCACAAACAGCCCCCACCCCCCAAGGCCCAGCCCACAATGCGACTCTGTCCCCAAACTACTACACCTGCCAAACAGGCTCTCCCGCTACCGCAATGATCTTCCCTTTTAAGAAGAGCTTACGTAGTCGCACACCATGAGAGGGCGATTTGGGCTTCAGCCCCAGAACAAAAGAATTCCCATTACAGAATCTCAGCCAACACCTCCAGGAGCCTCTTGTCAGCGACCCACAAACACTGTGTTGCAAAGAAAGCTGACAGCTAATACAAAGTATCTTTTCCTCCACAAATCTTTGTTTCCCTCCTACCCTCAGACTAAACCAGTAATAATCAGACGATTATACTGTCATTACCACCGGTCTGAAACCCCTCCAAACCATCACTCACAGATGTCAACATGGACATCTCTGCCTGACAAGAGACGACCGGCCCCAAAACTGGATCTTAGGGTGTCCTGGCTCTACTGAAGCCAAACCATTTAGAATAAGGATACAAACAAGTTTCAGAGAAAGCAGCATAGTTAGTGAAAGAGGTGAGAAATGTGATGTGTCTCAGCCACCCCTAATTTCACAGGAAGTTTCAAGAGTTTTTGTTTTTTTTTCTTTTTTAATCACTGCCCAGCACAAGTCAAAAAGCACACACCCGCTCTTTTAAGGAGAACGGAAAACTACAAGAGTAGGACTGTCAAGATCTGAGCAGCTCAACCACTGCCACAGCATTTTCTGTCCCTATGAGCAGTCGTGCCCCATTCTGAGTGTCCTGGTTTGAGGTAAAACAGAACCAATTTTGTTTAGTAACTTCGCTTCTTAGCTGGGCCTCTTCTAACTCCTGAAGTTAACTGCATATTGTGCAGACAGTTCACTCTCTCAGAGTGATAAGGCCAATTGTTTATAGCTGATGCCCAGGCATGGGATGCAGAGAGGCTCCTGCTTATACTTATTGCTATAACCCCCACGGCCAACCAACTTTGTTATTTGCCCCGTCGGAGGGTCAGAAGCAGAAAATCACAGTCGGGTCCCATCTGTAGGGAGGAGCGGACAGAACAGGTGACCCAAAACTGATCAACAGGGTATTCCATCCCACTACCTCATGCTCAGTATAAAAGGTGAGGGATCAAAGGGTCACGGGCTCTTCCTTCAATGGCCGGCGTCTGAGGAGGACTCTGTTCGTCTGCCTGTGATCCCCATCCGGAATCCATTTCCGGAATCCAGTTCCCGTCCGTCACTGAGTCCAGCCTGGGAATGCCCCAGTGCCAGCCAGTGTTGCGATTGTCATCTCGGGAGCTTGATACAGTTTTGTATATATTTTTCATTATTGCTTTTTATTTTATTATGAATATTTCATTAAAGTAGTTTAGTTCCTTCTAAACTCATAAGTCTCTTTTTCCTCCTCTGCTTCTCTCTTTGAAGAGGGGTAGAGGGGAGCATCTGTCGGTCCCATCTTGGGTTCCCCAGGTCACCAGTAGTGGATTAAGGCCTAAACCACGACATTGAGCCACTCAGAAAGCACCCACAAGGACCATCTCACTCACCGCCTTAATCACATCACTCCGATCTTCAAAAAAGGCAAGAAGGAGGACCCAGGGAACTACAGACCAGTTAGTCTCACCTCTGTCCCTGGGAAAGTAATGGAGCGACTCATTCTGGATGTCATCTCCAAACACGTTGAGGAACAGCAAGTTATTGGAAGTGGTCAACATGGATTTACCAAGGGTAAATCATGCTTGGCCAATCTGATAGCTTTCTATGATGTTATAACTGGTTGGCTGGATGAGGGGAGAGTCGTAGATGTCACCTACCTTGACTTTAGCAAGGCTTTTCACACTGTCTCCCATAACATCCTCATTGGGAAGCTGGGGAAGTATGGGCTAGATGAGGCGACAGCGAGGTGGATTGAGAGTTGGCTGCGGGACAGAACTCAGAGGGTTGTGATCAGAGGCGCAGAGTCTAGTTGGAGGCCTGTAACCAGTGGTGTCCCCCAGGGGTCAATACTGGGTCCAATTTTGTTTAATATATTCATTAATGACCTGGATGAGGGGACAGAGTGTATCCTCAGCAAGTTTGCTGATGATACCAAACTGGGTGGGGTGGCTGACACCCCAGAGGGCCGTGCTGCCATCCAGCGTGACCTGGACAGGCTGGAGAGCTGGGCAGAGAAGAACCTAATGAGGTTCAACAAAAGCAAGTGCAAGGTCCTGCACCTGGGGAGGAAGAATGTAAAGCACCAGTATCGGTTAGGGGCGGACCTGCTGGGAAGTAGCTCTGAGGAGAAGGATCTGGGGCTCATGGTAGACAGTAAATTATCCATGGCCCAGCAATGTGCCCTTGTTGCCAAAAAGGCCAATGGAATCCTGGGCTGCATAGGGAAGAGTGTGGCCAGTAGGTCGAGGGAGGTCATTCTCCCCTTCTACTCTGCACTGGTGAGGCCACAACTGCAATACTTTGTCCAGTTTTGGGCTCCCCAGTTCAAGAGGGACAGGGAACTGCTGGAGCGAGTCCAGCGAAGGGCAACTAAGATGATGAAGGGATTGGAGCATCTGCCTTATGAGGAAAGGCTGAGAGCGCTGGGACTCTTTAGCCTGGAGAAGAGAAGGCTGAGGGGAGACCTTATTATGGCATATGAGTATCTAAAGGGTGGGTTGAAGGAGGATGGAGCCAGGCTCTTTTCAATGGTTCCCAGTGACAGGACGAGGGGCAATGGGCACAAGTTAGAACACAGGAAGTTCTGTTCAAATACACGGAAACAGTTCTTTACGGTGAGGGTGACAGAGCACTGGCCCAGGCTGCCCAGGGAGGTTGTGGAGTCCCCTTCTCTGGAGATTTTCAAGACCCACCTGGACGCAGTCCTGAGTCCTGTGCTCTGGGCAATCCTGCTTTAGCAGGGGAGTTGGTCTTGATGATCTCTAGAGGTCCCTTCCAACTCTTAAAACTCCGTGATTCCGTGATTCCATAGCGGAAATTGCTAAAATAGCATTAACTGCACGAGAGTCCAGGAGATCGGGCATCTCAGACTGAGTTCGTGGTTAAGGAA
This sequence comes from Vanellus vanellus, assembly GCF_965231255.1. Taxonomy (NCBI): domain Eukaryota; kingdom Metazoa; phylum Chordata; class Aves; order Charadriiformes; family Charadriidae; genus Vanellus; species Vanellus vanellus. The sequence continues at coordinate 138,222 of NW_028127638.1, read as the reverse complement.
AGTTCAGAGTTACGAGATTGCCCTGATCCAACAAAATCTAACGCAGATGCTTCAAAACTTAAGCGACAGCCTCACTCTGATTTGCCAGGATGTTATGAATCACCTACGAAGAAGTCTAATACTGCAAGTTTCACAGGGGAAGGTACTATTTTAGCAGACTTTAATGAAGATGTCCCTTTTTGATATGATCCAGTTGAAAAATGGAGGCAAATAACGCAAAAGGCACTGGACAGTGGAGATACAGCATGTGGAAATGCAATAGCGTGTCCCATCTTACGACGAATGGATCAGCCTAATGAGCACTCGCCTTTTCCTTATGAAGTAATTAAAGACTTGAGACAAACTGTTATGCAAAATGGGTTAAGTGCACCACATACTCAAAGTTTGCTACAAGGAATATTTTGGGGGAATGAGTTAACACCCTATGATATTTGGCAAATTACACGTTTAATACTTACTCCTACGCAAATGGTATTATTTGAGTCAATGTGGAAATCTGCTTGCCAAGTGGCAGCCCTTGCAAGCAGCGAATGCTGCTGCGAAAGAGTCTTTGTTAACGCAGCTTGTTGTGGGAAATGCTAATTATGAATGTCAGTGTATTTTGCGTTTGTTACAAAATCCAACGATAGTGCAAATGATTGAGGCACGTCAAAGAATCGGTTCTAACTCTCACAACATGCAGATGTTGGCGACAACTTTTGCTGCAGTGGTGAAAGTACGAGGAAGTTGGTTTTTGTGTGGGCCGGCTATAGCCCAGCGGTTACTTTGGTCTTTCACAAGTGTGTCGCGTGAATCTGTCAGATCATTCAGAATCTGTGCGTAAAAGCATTCAAATGTTAAAGGAGGGGGTCAGAAAGTTGCAAGTAGACAATGAATGGAATTGGTTGAACGATTTGTTATCTGGTTGGGGAATTACAGGATGGATAGCTGCAATTATTAAGACAGGATTAATGATATTGATCATAATTTTTTTTATAGCATTAATTGTTCCATGTTTATACTCTTGTCTGCAAAGGGCCCTGCAGAAGATGATAAACTCGGCGTTTCTAATTGAAAAACAAAAAAGGGGGAGATGTGGGGACTGGGGCAAAAGAAGGGTTAAGTGGGGTAGAACTAATCGGGAGGAATAAGCAGCTGCAGCACTGTTCTGGCAGACCACGAAGTTGTGTGAAGCTCCTCCCGAGATAAGGAGGTGCTGCTCACAGGGAAGAGAGATTCCCTTTTCGGTGGGAACGTGATCTTTTGGAGTACGCGATGGTGTAAACAAGCCAAGTAGGCAATTACTGCCGTGGTAGAAAAGTATGTAAAGAGCACGCTTGCTTAATACAGCGGATGTCGGTTTCGATCCTGCATATCGCAGTCCGCGCGTTCCCACCGCCACACGCCCCCTCCCCCGCGGGCCGCCCCCCGGCCCCGGCAGCGCCCCGCTCCGCCCGCCCGCCCCCGCCCTGGGCAGGAGCTCCCCGAGCCCGCGCCGCCCCGCCGGAGCGCAGCGGGACGAGCAGCTGCAGCGCCCGGTGCCGCGGGGCCGGTTCCTGCGCGCCGTCACCCGCGGCGGGAGGAGCCGCACCGCGCCCGCGGGCACCGGCGGGGCTCGGCTCCGCTCGGATGGGGTCGGCGGGGGTCGGATCTGTTCGGCCCATCCATCCCCCAGTGGTGGGAGGGGAGAAGGGAACCCCCTCTCTTTGCCAGCACCGCCTCCTCCCCACAGTGTCCCCCGGAGAAGGCTCTGAACTCGGGACGATGCCAACGCGGGGGGGGACTGCAGTCTCTGCCCTCCGGCACCCACTCCGAGGGGATCTTCCGCTCTCTGACCATCTCCTGCTCCCGCTGCGGGGAGTTCCTGCTCTGGATGGATCCAGCCGGTTATGGAGGTATCGAGGGAAGTTGGACTCTCGCGTCCGCTACGGGGAGGTCAGAGCTGGGAAGCGCTCCGTACCCCGGCAGCAGCGGGGGGGGTTGAGGTGAGCAGGGAGGTGTTGGCCGGGCAGGAGGAACTGCTGCGCTGTCCCTGTGTCCCTCCAGAAGGACAGCGGCAAGAGAGGAGTGTGGGAGGAGGAGGTGGCGGGGGCAGAAGAGGAGGGGGAAGGGGAGCCGAACGCGGAGGAGCTGCGGGAGAAGAGCTGGACCATGGGGCTGTCCTGCCCCCCGCTGCCGGGCACGGGGGTCTGGGGGCACCGAGGGCTGGAGCTGTGCTCCGCAGGGCTGTGCTGGCCCCCAGGTGCGGTTTTAATGTTGAATTTGTGTAAATGACTGGCTTGTAGAAGGCATGTGTAGATTTGGGGAGGGGGGAAGCAGGAGCTGTGGCCGTGGGGGGGTGCATGCAGCTGAGGGGGTGGAGCTGTGACCTTGCTGGGCAGGAAGGACCACGGACCTGTCCGTGTCTGATCCCTGCAGCCCCCCGGCTGTCCCCCTGCAGCTCTAGGGGAAGGGGCTGCCAGCGTCGGACAGGCGGCTCCTGCTTCTGCCCCCTCCGGGGGAAAAGGGTCCCCGGGGCTGCGGGCAGAGCCCCTCCTGTGCTCCCCGGGGGCTCTCGGGAGGTGCCCGACAAGGTGCCGTCAGGGGCGACCTCCTCTTGCAGTAGCAGCGGGGGGGGCAATGCCGCCCGAACCAAGGTGCCTGCCTGTGTCAGGTTCTGCAGGCAGCCTGTGGGCAGGGACGGTGCCCGGAGGGGGCTGGGGGCACCCCGCGCTCTTCCCACATGCCTGCAGCAGGGCAAGCAGCCCCAGGACCCTCCAGCTCCCCACGAGCGCTGGGGGATGTGCCTGTCCCCACCATGGCCTCGCTACGGGGAAACAACATCCAGAGAGACATTGCAACATGGCAAAATGCATAGCAAGAGTCGTAGCTGAGAGGTTCCTGAATGATGACCCTGGGGCAGCTCTACCTTGGAAGTGGCAGAAAGCAGAGCCATCTGGAGCCATAGAGCATCGGCTTTGGCAACCAGATAAGGACAGTTGACCAAAACAATACAGTGATTAAAAAGGAGTCAACGACTCCCAGAGGATTCTGAAGGACCACCGAGAGACTATAATGCGCATACCGGGGTGGGTGGTAGCCTATGGTAATGAGTTCCCGGAAAAGTAACGAACATGTTAATCATTTCCCCGAAACCTTGTGAATGTGTATATATGGCATGTCTATAAGCTGTATAACTAACCCTTTAGGGTGTGCAAGTTTGGAGGAGCGATCCCCCTTGCACCAGCGCTGCAATAGACATAGCTGCTTTATAACTCTGCGTGAGTTGTGGAGTTTGTTTCCGCACCTCAGCACTGCAGGGCTCAAGGATGGGGACATCCCCCCCCCCCTCCCCCGTCCCCTCCCTTCTGCCCGCAGGGAGCAGCCCCAGGCAGGGATGCTGAGCACGGGGGTTTCTTGACAGGCCTGGGGCTGGCAGCGGTGACACGTGGCTGTAGGACATGTCCCACCCAGGCAGGGGTGCAACTCCTTCTGGGGGCAGCATGTCACTGAGAGCTGGGGGGGACTTGGATGGTCTCGGGCAGAGCGAGTGTTACCCCAGCCTGCCACCATGGCCCTTTGCAGCTCCGGCGGTACCCGGGCAGGGATGGGATGGGCTGGCCTGAGGCTGGAGCACCCCAGGGTGATGCCCCACCACCACAGAGCATCCTCAGACCAATGGGCGCTGTGGGGATGGTGGGGCAGGGCTGGATGAAGGATGCGGGGCAGCAGGGCCTGGGCCATCACCTGTAGCTGTAGCCAAGGGGAAGCCGAAGTCCTTTTAGGGTGGAGGTGGTGGAAGGAGTAGCGAGGGCGGCACTCGCTGTCGGAGAGGTCCAGGTTGCAGTTCCAGCCGATGGTCACACTGATCATCCAGTCCTGCAGCAGGGACCAGCAGACCTCGCACAGTGCCAGCACGCTGCAGGCACAGCATCCCAACGTGCACGGCACCACCATGGTCACAGCATCTCCAGGGGCACGGCATCCCCATGGGTACAGCACCTACGTCCCTGCAGGCGTAGAACCTCCACAGACATGGCAATCCCCCAGGCACAGCACCCCAGTGGGCATGGGAACCCCCACGGGCATGGCATCCCTGCGGGCACAGCATGTCCACGGCTATGGCATCCCTGGGGGCATGCAGCATCCCCCCAACCCACGCTGCTCCCGCCCGGCCACGAGCACAGCCCCATCCTCGCCCTCCCCAGCAGGACGGGGCTGGGTTGCCACAGGCGTTGGGCCACAGGCCCTTGCCAGGGACGCCGTTGGCACTGCCTGCTGGCCCAAGAGTGCCCGGGAAGGGGCTTCCCAGAGGAGCTGGCCGGGCAGCAAGGAGCAGGTCCCAAAGGACGGGAAGACGCTGGGGACGGGCAGGGGGGCAGAGAGCGGGGGAAGGATGGAACAGCGTCGAGTGCCTCTCCTGGGGGGGACTTGTCTGCTCCCGCAGGTGCAGAGGGCAGGGAGGGCCCTGCGGGGACGCTGCGCTGCTCGGCCACCCGCCCCCCATCCCCGGCAGAGGCGGGAGGGAGTCCCGGGGAGGCGGCACTGCCTCGCTCCGGCCGCGCCTGCCGCCTGCTCCCCCCGCCCGGCTCGGCCCGGCTCTGCCCGCACGGCTGGCTGGATCGGCTGGGCCGGGCTGGGCTGGGCTGGGCCGGGCTGGGCCGGGCTCGGCTCGAGTGGGCTGCGGCCCTGCGGGCCCGGGCCGGGCCGGGCCGTGCGGCGGGAGCCCCGGCGGAGCGGCGGGGCAGGTGTGGGCGCGGAGGGGGCCGGGGGTCCCGGTGGGTGCGTGCGGGGGCTGCGGGCAGGGGGCGTGTGGGCCTCGCTCCGCGGAGGCTGCGGAGGCCGCGGCGGGGCCCGAGGGCAGAAGCGCGGGGCCGGCGGGCCCGTGAGCGGGTCCCCGCGGGAGCGGGCAGCGGCGCAGCCGTCGGGCGTCCCCCGGGCGCGGCCCCGCCCCTGCCCGCTGCTGCCGGGGGTCTGGCGGGGCGGCCGTCGGCGGGCAGCGGGGGTGCGGAGAGGGGCCGGGCTGCGGCCGCTGGCTGCGCTCCCCCCGGTGCCGGCGGGGACGGGGACGGGGACGGGCCCGGGGAGAGGCGGGCTGGCGGCGGGGCAGAGGCTGCGGGGCTCCCCCGGGGCACAGGGTCGGGCCCGGGCCGGTGGAGACGCTCTCGGGCTGCGGCCGGGACAGACGAGGCCCAGCCGGCGGCTCTGGCAGAGGAGACGGAGGCTCCGCTTCGATTGCCCGCTCCGTCCTGAGGCAGCATGGCGCCTGCAGCCTGTGCAAGCAGGCCGTGCCCGGCCCAGGGCAGAAGACCCCCGGGGGGCTCGTGCAGGGAGGTCCCGGAGGTGCCCCTGCCAAGCTGGCACAGGGAGGAGAGGCGGAGGGATGGAGGGCACCGCTGGACTCCCGCTCCTGCCAGGACAGGGAACCGCTGGCCACAACTGGCCCCGAGGAGCCCTGGCGAGGGGCCGTGCTCCGGGCTGCAGAGGAAGGCGAAAAACGCCCGGGGGCCCGTGCCAGTGTGCCCCGGGGAAAAAATTCCTTCCTGACCCCAAAAGTGGCGATGGGCTGTTCCCTGAGGACTCGAGCAAGACCTTTTGCGTGGCCTCCTGGGCAGCGGTGGCTCCAGGGGACACCAGCACTGCCCAACCCCTCCTCTGCTTCCACTGGGGGCACCTCAGGGCCATCCCACAATGGAAAACTGACATGGTTTTCTCTACCAAAACACTCTTTTTCTATGAAAATGTATCATCCAGGGTCCACCCAAGACTCCTCCGAGGCAACTCCTGCAGGCTCTTGATCACAGCTTTAGGGACCTGAGATCCCAGGAAGCAACCCCAGACTCGTCCAGGGAAGATACGCGAGATGATTTTTCTCCTTGGACAATGCTCCATCCTCTGGGATGCACCCAAGACTTATCCCAGCTATGTCCCAGGTATGGCCCTGAGTCTTTTTTTCCAGTGTTTTGGTGACCTGTGATCCCGGGTAGCAACCCCAGACTCCTCCAGGGAAAATACCCGAGATGATTTTTCTCTCTTGACAGTGGTCCATCCTGCGGGATCTACCCAGAAGTCCTCCCAGGCATCTCCCGCAGAGTTTTCTCCAATGCTTTAGGGCCCTGTGATCCCGGGTAGCAACCCCAGACTCCTCCAGGGAAGATACCCAAGAGGATTTTTCTCCTTGGAATATGCTCCATCCTCTGGGATTCACCGGAGACTCCTCGCAGGTATGACCCTGATTCTTTTTTCCGGTGGTTTGAGGCCCTGTGATCCCGGGTAGCAACCCCAGACTCCTCCAGGGAAGATACCCGAGATGATTTTTCTCCTTGGACTATTGTCCATCCTTCGGGATGCACCCGGGACTCCTCCCAGCTCTGTTTCTGAGTGTTTTCTTCCTGGGGTTTAGGGCCCTGTAATCCCAGGTAGCAACCCCAGACTCCTCCAGGGAAGATACCCAAGATGATTTTTCTCCTTTGACAATGCTCCATCCTGCGGGATGCACCCGAGACTCCTCGCAGGTATGACACCGAGTCTTATTTCCGGTGATATAGGGCCCTGTGATCCCGGGTAGCAACCCCAGACTCCTCCAGGGAAGATACCCGAGATGATTTTTATCCTTGGACAATGCTCCATTCTGCTGGATGCACCGGAGACTCCTCCCAGCTCTGTTTCTGAGTGTTTTCTTCCTGGGGTTTAGGGCCCTGTGATCCCAGGTAGCAACCCCAGACTCCTCCAGGGAAGATACCCGAGATGATTTTTGTCCTTGGGCAATGCTCCATCCTCTGGGATGCACCTGAGATTCCTCCCAGGCATCTCCCGCAGATATTTTTCCTGTGGTTTGGGGCCCTGTCATCCCGGGTAGGAACCCCAGACTCCTCCAGGGAAGGTACCCAAGAGGATTTTTCTCCTTGGACAATACTCCATCCTCTGGGATTCACCGGAGACTCCTCGCAGGTATGTCCCGGAGTCTTTTTTCCGGTGGTTTGAGGCCCTGTGATCCCGGGTAGCAACCCCAGACTCCTCCAGGGAAGATACCCGAGATGATTTTTCTCCTTGGGCAATGCTCCATCCTCTGGAATTCACCGGAGGTTCCTCACAGGTATGTCCCTCAGTCTTTTTTCTGGTGGTTTAGGGTCCTGTCATCTCAGGTAGCAACCCCAGACTGCTCCAGGGAAGATACCCGAGATGATTTTCCTCCTTGGACAGTGCTCCATCCTCTGGGATGCACCTGAGATTCCTCCCAGTCGCCTCCCGCAGATATTTTTCCTGTGGTTTGGGGCCCTATAATCCTGGATAGCAAGACCAGACTTCTCCAGGGAAGATATCTGAGATGATTTTTCTCCTTGGACAATTCTCCATCCTGCTGGATGCACCCGAGACTCCTCGCATCTCTGTTTCTGAGTGTTTTCTTCTTGTGGTTTAGGGTCCTGTGATCCCAGGTAGCAACCCCGGACTCCTCCAGCGAAGATACCCCAGATGATTTTTCTCCTTTGACAATGCTCCATCCTGCGGGATGCACCCGAGACTCCTCGCAGGTATGTCACCGAGTCTTATTTCTGGTGATTTAGGGTCCTGTCATCTCGGGTAGCAACCCCAGACTCCTCCAGGGAAGATACCCGACATGAATTTTCTCTTTAGAAAGTGTTCCATCCTCTGGGATGCATCAAGATTCTTCCCAGGCATCTCCGGCAGACTTTTCTCCAGTGGTTTGGGGCCCTGTTATCCCAGGTAGCAACCCCAGACTCCTCCAGGGAAGATACCCGAGATGATTTTTCTCCTTGGGCAATGCTCCATCCTCTGGGATGCACCTGAGATTTCTCCCAGGCATCTCCCGCAGATATTTTTCCTGTGGTTTTGGGCCCTGTAATCCTGGGTAGCAACCCCAGACTCCTCCAGGGAAGATACCCGAGATGATTTTTCTCCTTGGGCAATGCTCCATCCTCTGGAATTCACCGGAGGTTCCTCACAGGTATGTCCCTCAGTCTTTTTTCCGGTGGTTTAGGGTCCTGTCATCCCAGGTAGCAACCCCAGACTGCTCCAGGGAAGATACTTGAGATGATTTTCCTCCTTTGGCAGTACTCCATCCCCTGGGATGCACCTGAGATTCCTCCCAGTCGTCTCCTGCAGACATTTTTCCTGTGGTTTGGGGCCCTATAATCCTGGATAGCAAGACCAGACTTCTCCAGGGAAGATATCCGAGATGATTTTTCTCCTTGGACAATTCTCCATCCTGCTGGATGCACCCGAGACTCCTCCCAGCTCTGTTTCTGAGTGTTTTCTTCCTGGGTTTTAGGGCCCTGTGATCGCAGGTAGCAACCCTGGACTCCTCCAGGGAAGATACTCGAGATGAATTTTCTCCTTAGAAAATGTTCCATCCTCTGAGATGCATCTGAGATTCTTCCCAGGCATCTCCCGCAGCCTTTTCTCCAGTGGTTTGGGGCCCTGTTATCCCAGGTAGCAACCCCAGACTCCTCCAGGGAAGATACCCGAGATGATTTTTCTCTTTAGAATATGCTCCATCCTCTGGGATGTACCCCTGACTCCTCCCAGGTGTCTCCCGCAGACTTTTCTCTAGTGGTTTAGGTATCTGAAATCCCAGGTAGCAACCCCAGACTCCTCCAGGGAAGATACCCGAGATGATTTTTCTCCTTGGGCAATGCTCCATCCTCTGGGATGCACCTGAGATTTCTCCCAGGCATCTCCCTCAGATATTTTTCCTGTGGTTTGGCGCACTGTAATCCTGGGTAGCAACTCCAGACTCCTCCAGGGAAGATACCTGAGATGATTTTTCTCGTTGGGCAATGCTCGATCCTCTGGAATTCACCGGAGGTTCCTCACAGGTATGTCCCTCAGTCTTTTTTCCGGTGGTTTAGGGTCCTGTCATCCCAGGTAGCAACGCCAGACTCCTCCAGGAAAGATACCCAAGATGATTTTTCTCCTTTGACAATGCTCCATCCTGCGGGATGCACCCCAGAATGCTCGCAGGTATGTCACCGAGTCTTATTTCCGGTGGTTTAGGGCTCTGTGATCCCGGGTAGCAACCCCAGACTCCTCCAGGGAAGATACCCGAGATGATTTTTCTCTTTAGAAAATGCTCCATCCTCTGGGATGCATCTGAGATTCTTCCCAGCCATCTCCCGCAGCCTTTTCTCCAGTGGTTTGGGGCCCTGTTGTCCCAGGTAGCAACCCCAGACTCCTCCAGGGAAGATACCCGAGATGAATTTTCTCCTTAGAAAATGTTCCATCCTCTGGGATGCAACCGAGACTCCTCCAAGTTCTGTTTCTGAGTGTTTTCTTCCTGGGGTTTAGGGCCCTGTGATCCCAGGCAGCAACCCCGGACTCCTCCAGGGAAGATACCCGAGATGATTTTTCTCCTTGGGCAATGCTCCATCCTGCGGGATGCACCCGAGACTCCTCGCAGGGATGTCATCGAGTCTTATTTCCGGTTGTTTGGGGCCCTGTAATCCTGGGTAGCAACCCCAGACTCCTCCAGGGAAGATGATATTTCTCTCCTGACAGTGGTCCATCCTGCGGGATCTACCCAGAGCTCTTACCAGGCGTCTCCCGCAGAGTTTTCTCCAATGCTTTAGGGCCCTGTGATCCCGGGTAGCAACCCCAGACTCCTCCAGGGAAGATACCCGAGATGAATTTTCTCCTTAGAAAATGTTCCATCCTCTGGGATGCATCTGAGATTCTTCCCAGGCATCTCCCGCAGCCTTTTCTCCAGTGGTTTGGGGCCCTGTTATCCCAGGTAGCAACCCCAGACTCCTCCAGGGAAGATACCCGAGATGATTTTTCTCTTTAGAATCAGCTCCATCCTCTGGGATGTACCCCTGACTCCTCCCAGCTCTGTTTCTGAGTGTTTTCTTCCTGGGGTTTAGGGCCCTGTGATCCCAGGTAGCAACCCCAGACTCCTCCAGGGAAGATACCCGAGATGATTTTTCTCCTTGGGCAATGCTCCATCCTCTGGGATTCACCGGAGATTCTTCCCAGTCGTCTCCCGCAGATATTTTTCCTGTGGTTTGGGGCCCTGTAATCCTGGGTAGCAACCCCAGACTCCTCCAGGGAAGATACCCGAGGTGATTTTTCTCCTTGGACAACGCTGCATCCTCTGGGATTCACCGGAGACTCCTCGCAGGTATGTCCCTGAGTCTTTTTTCCGGTGGTTTAGGGTCCTGTCATCCCGGGTAGCAACCCCAGACTCCTCTAGGGAAGATACCCAAGATGATTTTTCTCTCTTGACAGTGGTCCATCCTGCGGGATCTACCCAGAACTCTTCCCAGGCGTCTCCCGCAGAGGTTTCTCCAATGTTTTAGGGCCCTGTGATCCCGGGTAGCAACCCCAGACTCCTCCAGGGAAGATACCCGAGATGATTTTTCTCTTTAGAATCTGCTCCATCCTCTGGGATGTACCCCTGACTCCTCCCAGGTGTCTCCCGCAGACTTTTCTCTAGTGGTTTAGGTATCTGAAATCCCAGGTAGCAACCCCAGACTCCTCCAGGGAAGATACCCGAGATGATTTTTCTCTTTAGAAAATGCACCATCCTCTGGGATGCATCCGAGACTTATCCCAGCTATGTCCCTGAGTCTTTATTCCGGTAGTTTAGGGTCCTGTCATCTCGGGTAGCAACCCCAGACTCCTCCAGGGAAGATACCCGAGATGAATTTTCTCCTTAGAAAATGTTCCATCCTCTGGGATGCATCGGAGATTCTTCCCAGCCATCTCCCGCAGCCTTTTCTCCAGTGGTTTGGGGCCCTGTTATCCCAGGTACCATCCCCAGACTCCTCCAGGGAAGATACCCGAGATGATTTTTCTCCTTGGGCAATGCTCCATCCTCTGGGATGCATCCGAGACTCCTCCCAGCTCTGTTTCTGAGTGTTTTCTTCCTGGGGTTTAGGGCCCTGTGATCCCAGGTAGCAACCCCAGACTCCTCCAGGAAAGATATCCAAGATGATTTGTCTCCTTGGACAATGCTCCATCCTGCGGGATGCACCCGAGACTCCTCGCAGGTATGTCACCGAGTCTTATTTCCGGTGGTTTAGGGTCCTGTGATCCCGGGTAGCAACCCCAGACTCCTCCAGGAAAGATACCCGAGATGATTTTTCTCTTTAGAAAATGCTCCATTCTCTGGGATGCATCCGAGACTTATCCCAGCTATGTCCCTGAGTCTTTATTCCGGTGATTTAGGGTCCTGTCATCTCGGGTAGCAACCCCAGACTCCTCCAGGGAAGATACCTGAGATGATTTTCCTCCTTGGGCAATGCTCCATCCTCTGGGATGCATCCGAGACATATCGCAGCTATGTCCCTGAGACATTTTTCCGGTGGTTTAGGGTCCTGTCTTCCCAGGTAGCAACCCCAGACTCCTCCAGGGAAGATACCCGAGATGAATTTTCTCCTTGGGCAATGCTCCATCCTCTGGGATTCACCGGAGACTCCTCGCAGGTATGTCCCTGAGTCTTTTTTCCGGTGATATAGGGTCCTGTGTTCCCAGGTAGCAACCCCAGACTCCTCCAGGGAAGATACCCAAGATGATATTTCTCTCTTGACAGTGGTCCATCCTGCCGGATCTACCCAGAACTCTTCGCAGGCGTCTCCCGCAGAGGTTTCTCCAATGCTTTAGGGCCCTGTGATCCCGGGTAGCAACCCCAGACTCCTCCAGTGAAGATACCCGAGATGATTTTTCTGTTTAGAAAATGCTCCATCCTCTGGGATGCATCCGAGACTTATCCCAGCTATGTCCCTGAGTCTTTATTCCGGTGATTTAGGGTCCTGTCATCCTGGGTAGCAACCTCAGACTCCTCCAGGGAAGATACCCAAGATGATATTTCTCTCTTGACAGTGGTTCATCCTGCGGGATCTACCCAGAACTCTTCCCAGGCGTCTCCCCCAGAGGTTTCTCCAATGCTTTAGGGCCCTGTGATCCCGGGTAGCAACCCCAGACTCCTCCAGGGAAGATACCCGAGCTGAATTTTCTCCTTAGAAAATGTTCCATCCTCTCGGATGCATCTGAGATTCTTCCCAGGCGTTTCCCGCAGACATTTCTCCAGTGGTTTGGGGCCCTGTTATCCCAGGTAGCAACCCCAGACTCCTCCAGGGAAGATACCTGAGATGATTTTTCTCTTTAGAATATGCTCCATCCTCTGGGATGTACCCCTGACTCCTCCCAGGTGTCTCCCGCAGACTTTTCTCTAGTGGTTTAGGTATCTGAAATCCCAGGTAGCAACCCCAGACTCCTCCAGGGAAGATACCCGAGATGATTTTTCTCCTTGGGCAATGCTCCATCCTCTGGGATTCACCGGAGACTCCTCGCAGCTATGTCCCTGAGTCTTTTTTCCGGTGGTTTAGGGTCCTGTCATCCCGGGTAGCAACCCCAGACTCCTCCAGGGAAGGTACCCAAGATGATTTTTCTCCTTGGATAATTCTCCATCTTCTGGGATGCATCCGAGACTTATCGCAGCTATGTCCCTGAGACATTTTTCCGGTGGTTTAGGGTCCTGTCATCCCGGGTAGCAACCCCAGACTCCTCCAGGGAAGGTACCCAAGATGATTTTTCTCCTTGGATAATTCTCCATCCTCTGGGATGCATCCGAGACTTATCGCAGCTATGTCCCTGAGACATTTTTCCGGTGGTTTAGGGTCCTGTCATCCCAGGTAGCAACCCCAGACTCCTCCAGGGAAGATACCCAAGATGATTTTTATCCTTGGGCAATTCTCCAACCTCTGGGATACATCCGCGTTTCTTCCAAGTCGTCTCCCGCAGACATTTTTCCTGTGCTTTGGGGTACTATAATCCTGGATAGCAAGCCCAGAGTCCTCCAGCGAAGATAGCCAAGATGATTTTTCTCCTTGGAGAATTCTCCATCCTGCGAGATGCACCCGAGACTCCTCCCACGTCTGTTTCTGAGTGTTTTCTTCCTGGGTTTTAGGGCCCTGTGATCCCGGGTAGCAACCCCAGACTCCTCCAGGGAAGATACCGAAGATGATATTTCTCTCTTGACAGTGGTCCATCCTGCGGGATCTACCCAGAACTCTTCCCAGGCGTCTCCCGCAGAGGTTTCTCCAATGCTTTAGGGCCCTGTGATCCCGGGTAGCAACCCCAGACTCCTCCAGGGAAGATACCCGAGATGATTTTTCTCTTTAGAATCTGCTCCATCCTCTGGGATGTACCCCTGACTCCTCCCAGGTGTCTCCCGCAGACTTTTCTCTAGTGGTTTAGGTATCTGAAATCCCAGGTAGCAACCCCAGCCTCCTCCAGGGAAGATACTTGAGATGATTTTCCTCCTTTGGCAGTGCTCCATCCTCTGGGATGCACCTGAGATTCCTCCCAGTCGTCTCCCGCAGACATTTTTCCTGTGGTTTGGGGCCCTATAATCCTGGATAGCAAGACAAGACTTCTCTAGGGAAGATATTCGAGATGATTTTTCTCCTTGGACAATTCTCCATCCTGCTGGATGCACCCGAGAGTCCTCCCAGCTCTGTTTCTGAGTGTTTTCTTCCTGGGGTTTAGGGCCCTGTGATCCCAGGTAGCAACCCCGGACTCCTCTAGGGAAGATACCCAAGATGATTTTTCTCCTTGGACAATGCTCCATCCTGCGGGATGCACCCGAGACTCCTCGCAGGTATGTCACCGAGTCTTATTTCCGGTGGTTTAGGGTCCTGTCATCCCGGGTAGCAACCCCAGACTCCTCCACGGAAGGTACCCGAGATGATTTTTCTCCTTGGATAATGCTCCATCGTCTGGGATGCATCCGAGACTTATCGCAGCTATGTCCCTGAGACATTTTTCCGGTGGTTTAGGGTCCTGTCATCCCAGGTAGCAACCCCAGACTCCTCCAGGGAAGATACCCGAGATGATATTTCTCTCTTGACTGTGGTCCATCCTGCGGGTTCTACCCAGAACTCCTCCCAGGCATCTCCCGCAGAGTTTTCTCCAATGCTTTAGGGCCCTGTGATCCCGGCTAGCAACCCCAGACTCCTCCAGGAAAGATACCCGAGATGATTTTTCTCTTTAGAAAATGCTCCATCCTCTGGGATGCATCCGAGACTTATCCCAGCTATGTCCCTGAGTCTTTATTCCGGTGATTTAGGGTCCTGTCATCTCGGGTAGCAACCCCAGACTCCTCCAGGGAAGATACCTGAGATGATTTTCCTCCTTGGGCAATGCTCCATCCTCTGGGATGCATCCGAGACATATCGCAGCTATGTCCCTGAGACATTTTTCCGGAGGTTTAGGGTCCTGTCATCTCGGGTAGCAACCCCAGACTCCTCCAGGGAAGATACCCGAGATGAATTTTCTCCTTAGAAAATGTTCCATCCTCTGGGATTCATCTGAGATTCTTCCCTGGCATCTCCCGCAGCCTTTTCTCCAGTGGTTTGGGGCCCTGTTATCCGAGGTAGCAACCCCAGACTCCTCCAGTGAAGATACCCGAGATGATTTTTCTCCTTGGGCAATGCTCCATCCTCTGGGATTCACCGGAGACTCCTCGCAGGTATGTCCCTGAGTCTTTTTTCCGGTGATATAGGGTCCTGTGTTCCCGGGTAGCAAACCCAGACTCCTCCAGGGAAGATACCCAAGATGATATTTCTCTCTTGACAGTGGTCCATCCTGCCGGATCTACCCAGAACTCTTCCCATGCGTCTCCCGCAGAAGTTTCTCCAATGCTTTAGGGCCCTGTGATCCCGGGTAGCAACCCCAGACTCCTCCAGGGAAGATACCCGAGATGAATTTTCTCCTTGGACTATTGTCCATCCTGCTGGATGCACCCGAGACTCCTCCCAGCTCTGTTTCTGAGTGTTTTCTTCCTGGGGTTTAGGGCCCTGTGATCCCAGATAGCAACCCCGGACGCCTCCAGGGAAGATACCCAAGATGATTTTCCTCCTTGGGCAATGCTCCATCCTCTGGGATACATCCGAGATTCTTCCCAGTTGTCTCCCGCAGACATTTTTCCTGTGGTTTGGGGCCCTATAATCCTGGATAGCAAGACCAGACTTCTCCAGGGAAGATATCCGAGATGATTTTTCTCCTTGGACAATGCTCCATCCTGCGGGATGCACCCGAGACTCCTCCCAGCTCTGTTTCTGAGTGTTTTCTTCCTGGGGTTTTGGGCCCTGTGATCCCAGGTAGCAACCCCAGACTCCTCCAGGGAAGATCCCCGAGAGGATTTTTCTCCTTTGACAGTGCTCCATCGTTCGGGATGAACCCGAGACTCCTCCCAGCTCTGTTCCTGAGTGTTTTCTTCCTGGGGTTTAGGGCCCTGTGATCCCAGGTAGCAACCCCAGACTCCTCCAGGGACGGTACCCGAGATGATTT
Source organism: Vanellus vanellus (assembly GCF_965231255.1). Taxonomy (NCBI): domain Eukaryota; kingdom Metazoa; phylum Chordata; class Aves; order Charadriiformes; family Charadriidae; genus Vanellus; species Vanellus vanellus. The sequence goes on along the minus strand of NW_028127638.1, from coordinate 122,955 downwards.
TTCTCCTTGGAATATTGTCCGTCCTGCGGGATGCACCTTAGACTCCTCCTAGGCATCTCCCACACAGTTTATCCTTTGGTTTATGACCCTGTAATCCTGGGTACCAATCCCAGACTCCTGCAGGGAAGATACCTGAGATGATTTTTCTCCTTGGACAATGTTGCATCCTCTGGGTTTCACCCGAGACTCCTTCCAGGCTTCTGGTGTTGTCTTTTGTTATGTATTTTAGGGACCTCAGATCCCTGGTAGGACCTCCAGACTCTCCAAAGGGAGATAACTGTGATGGTTTTTTCTCATTGGGAAATGTTTTTTCTCTTTTAGGCAAAGCTTTTTACCCTGCGACAAACCCATGACTCCTCCCAGGGATCTCCCACAGACTTTTGATCTCTAGTTGAGGGACCTGATATCACAGGTAGCTACCAAGCCTCCAAGGAAGCTTCCTTCTGTTTTGCCAATAGGTCTCTGTTCCTGGATCCATCCAACCCTCCCATTAGCGTTAGGTTAGGGTGTGAGTTCTGTATGAGAATCCCACAGCTCCAGGGACACCTGGCTGGAAAAGATATGTCGAGGAGGGAACGGTATTGCACCAACATCGCTTCCTTGACACTGTGATGGTGTGCTCCCCCTCCCCGCCTTCCAACCTGACCTTTATCTCCCGTGACCCTGCCCAAGCACTAACACCTGTGGTGGTCACAATGGGCACGTGTACATTTGATGGCTGCCCCCGGCTCGATGTGGTTTCGGGGAAACACATAACACCACAGTAGCCAAGGGCTAACTTGAGCAGTGCTGGTACTGTGGCCAATATGCAGATATGACTACAGGTCAATCATCTCACCCACATCAACAGCGAACAGCCCAAGAGCCCTTTGAGCTCCCCTGCACGCCAGGATCTCCCCATGAGCGGGGACGCCTCTCAAGGTTACTCCTCGAGCTTCACAGATTCTTTGCCGCAACAGATCCTCGGTCAGTGACTAATAGCACGCGAAACTGTGAAATCTTAGCTAAGTGATAGAAAGGATCGATTGCACATATATAATCCCTTAGACATAAACCGTTGACCCAGTCTGGGACCAGGATTGGATCCAGCCGCACCCAGACTCCTCTCTGAGAAGGAGGTTAGAAAGCAAGGGGCTCCTTTCCGAACCTCAGCCCAACAGGAGGGTCTCCCTGGCAGTTCTGCCTGACCCTGTCCTCCATGCAGGAAATAACCAAGTGTGGGAGAGAGTGTTGGGAGCGTTACGGTGCAAGGAAAGCGCAGAGCCCCAGTGTTGGTCGGGCTGTGAAAGTGCTGCCGAGGGATAGTGAGGGCAAGCAGTCTAATATGACCGAATTGAATGAAACAATCCAGGAATTCTTTACTTACAGAATCTCACTTGGCTACAGCCCACGCTAAGGGGCTGTAACAGTAACTCACCAGCAGGAGTGAGGGAGAATAGCGGCGCGGTTGGGTGTTTGCGGTGTTAAGATGTCGAGCAGGAGGAGTGTCGGGGACCCGGAGTATTTAACCAGACACATCCCTCAGAATCCCAGATACCAACATATAAAAACCCGCCTTGATACTGGAAACAGTTTGACAAAATACACCGAGAGGTTGGAAGAGATCAAAAGAAATTACAGGTATAAAAAGGATGAGCTGTTTAAAAGACTGAAAGTGACTACTTTTGCCCAGTTGGTCATCCAGGTTGCCTCTCTATCTGATGAAACCTTAGAAGTGACAAATGAGGAGATCCACAAGCTGGAAGATGGTGATTCTGTTGCTCCAGATGCTGAAGTCACAGCAGGGACAAATGGGAAAGGAAGCCCTGATGTGACACCTAGTCCAATCCTGTTTATAAACAACACAGGAGCTGGGGAATCCTATCGGTCCACGCTGCAGAGTGTGATAAGTGGCATTGGTGAACTGGATATAGAAAAGGACACTCCTTTCTGTTACACAATGTAAAATTCTGTTGTACAGGAGAAGTTTATTTGTTTGCTTGCTTTAAGAACTAAAGGTGGTTTCAAACCCTAAAAATGCAAGGTAACCAAAGTACAGAAGGAGATACCCGAGCTAAACAAAAGACATCTCTCTCGTCTGTGCTATCGCCTAGCAGCCAACTACTCCCCTCGATAAATATCACCGTCAGGAGGAGCCCAATTTGACCTCTCCCTGAATGGCAGCTGCACTGCACGCCAGGCGACTCTCCCCGTGGGCAGGGGCGACTCTCAAGGTTAGAGATTCCTTACCTGAGACTGAGAGCCTTCCTCACCCACGGCGGAGAGATGCCTTAGCTGCGGCAGATCCTCAGTAAGTGGCTGAGAGCGTGCTGAATTAGTACTAATGAGACATTACTAATCCATGCAGCTACTCAATATTATTGCAAACATTGTATAGATAATTCCGTTAGACATAAGCTGTTCTCCAAGTGTGAGACCGGGGCTCCATAAGGAGTTTAGAAGGCAAGGGGATCCACTCTGAACCTCATGACTCAATGGGAGGGTCTTCCTTACTCTTTGCGTCTCCAGTCTCTGTGTGAATCAGCCTAACCTGCTTCTAACTCAGTTTTCCTTTGTATGTTTTTTCCATGCGGTAGTTAATCATAGAATGGTCTGGGTGGTCTTCAATTGGATCTGGTTGCTCAGAGCCCCATCCAACCTGACCTGGAATGTTTCCAGGTATGGGCCATCTCCCACCTCTTTGGGCAACCTGGGCCAGTGTCTCCCCACCCTCATCATCAAAAAACATAATCTTCCCAGATGCCCCATCCCTGCTTATTGCAGGGGGTTGGACTCAACAACCTCTAAAGGTCCCTTCCAACCCAAATGATTCTATGATACTGTGTTTTCACTGATGTTTCCCTGTTGGCTTCTGTTCCGTCAGAAGCCCCTGGCTCATCTCCATAAGACTGCGAGTCTGCTGCACCCAGCACGTCTCAGACCAACAGGCTGAGGGTCCTCACTGGCGCCCCGTCCCCCTGACCTTAGCATGTTCCCGCAGCTTGTCACGGGCAAGCCTGATCCTATCCCTGACCCCTTCAAGTCTAGTTTAAAGCTCTGCCAATGAACCCCACTGGCTCCTGAGCAAAGACCCTCTTCCCCCTTTCAGAAAGCTCAATCCCATCTGACCCCAGCAGGCCTGGCACCATGGAGGCCACCCTATTTGTGCAAAAAAACGAAAATTGTGGTGGTGACAGCAGCCACGGAGCCATGTATTAAGAGACCAGGTCCGCCTGTTCCTTCCAGTGTTGCTGCACATAACTGGAAGGAGAGAGGAAAAATAGCCGGCGCTCCAGATTCCCTTACCACCCATCCCAAGGCCCTGAAGTCTCTCCGGATCGCCCTCGGACTACGCATTGTGGCTTCGTGGCCACCCACAGGGAAGAGCAGCGCTGGGCAATAGTCCGAGGGCCGTACCAGGCCGGGAAGTTTCCTAGTGACGTCCTTAACCCGGGCCCAGGGGGGCAGCAGACTTCCCCAAGAGGAGGGTCTGCCCGGTGAGTCAGGGGTATGTGATAGAGACAATAACACATTGTGCACTGATTGACTAGCAGTGATTCATAACCTAAAGGACAGGCCTGATAAAAAGCAAGAAGTCTTGAGATTGCCAAGGACAGCTCCTGATAACGAATAAGAGTATGCCTTGAAAAGCGGCTGAAACCAACCCTGCGGTCTGGACAAAGACCAAAGAAGAACTGAGTCTGCGCAAGGACAAAGAGTTACTTGCGGTGATGAAGAGGAATCATCAGCCTTCATGGTCACGACCCTCAGCGACCACCACCAGGAGGCATTGCGCAAGCGCAGTTGGGAGGAGTTTATGGAAATGACTTCTTAGAGCTAATTTTAATACGAAGTGGGGACAGGTTATGCATATGTATAGGCGTATTGGGAAATCTTATGATTATGTAATTAAGAACTATATATATTTGAGAAGGCCGCTGCATTGGGCGCGCACGATTGTGGTGGGGCGACCCCCCCGTGCTGCCCAGCGCTGAATAAACACCTACTTTACAACCTTCCCGGTTGTGGAGTCTGGAGTTTCGTTTCCGCATGTCACCGGCAGATCCGGTCCTCCGTTCCCGTCCCCGTCTCCGGGAGGGCAGAGCGCGGCTCCAGCGGCCCCTCTCTCTCTCGCTCACGCTCCCGGCTGCTCCTCAGCCTTTCTCCTTCCTCCCCCGGCTCTGCCGCCAGGCCGAGCGCACCGTCCCCCTGCTCCCCCCTCACGCTGCGCTGCTCTCCGCCGCGGAGCGGGCCGGCCCCGGAGCGGCTCCCTCGGCCACCGGCCGCTCCCTCCGCTGCGGCGCGTTTGAGCCTCCCGCCGTTGCCCGGGCAACGCCCAGGTCTCGCCAGCGGCTGTGGCGAGAGGTACCGGCTGCCGCTCGGCTCCGCTCGGCAACACTCGGCCCCGCTCGGATCGGCTCGTCATCTCGCGGCCCCTCTCGGCCGGTCAGGGCCGTCCCCGAGCGCGGCGGCGGGGCCGGGCTGGCGCAGGGCGGGCAGAGGAGCGGCGGGCGGAGGGGCCGAGCCGCCCCGGGAGGCGGCCGCGGGGCGCTCCCCTCCTGCGCTGCCCCGAGGTCCCGGCCGGTCCGGGGCAGCCGCTCGGTGTCCCTCGGGTCCCCGCTGTCCGGGCGTCGGGGCAGCCCCGGGGCTGGGCTGGGGCCGCTCCGTCCCGGCGGCCATCCCCCTTTGGCGGGGCAGCCGGCGGGGGGCACGGCCGGACCCTCCTGCCTGCCCCGGGCCCCGCCGCACGGGCTCTGTGCCGCACACACCGTCCCGTCCGTACCCGCCCTCTCCCCCGCTGGGAGGGCGGTGGGGGCACCGCGGGGCGGGCAGAGCCCTGCGGGGCTGCGCCCGGGAGTCACCGAGCGCCGCAGGTTGCCCGATGCGGAGCGAAAGGAGCCCGAGGGGCCGCCCAGAGCAGCCCCCGCAGCGCAGCGCAGCGGCACAGGCAGCGGCAGGAGGGGCAGCCCCCGGCCGGGGGAGCCCCCGTCGGGGCGGGTAAGTAGCACAGCCACGTCTGCGCAAGAGGAGCAACGTAGAAGCCTTTTCCCGCCCCGACTGCTCCCGCCAGCGAGCTCGGGGCCGGTGGCACTGACGGCGGCAGCCAGGAGCATTGGGCCCCGAGTCACCGGTGCCGACAGCACAGGCGCCGCTGGAGGCGTCCGCCTCTTCCCGCCCCGACGGGATGCCGAGGGCAAGAGCGGGAAGAGGCCCCCAGACGCAGCCCCGCTGCCTTGCTGCGGCTCCTCTGCTTCCAGTACCTTTCCCTTTCCTTCCACAAGGCCGCCGTATCTTCACCAATCTTGACCTTTTCCTGCTGGGAAGCAGAGGCCCGGCTCATACTAGAAACCTCTGCTGCTTCTTGGAGGGAATGAGTGTTTTCTGCCGGGGTAAGACTGATTAAAGACTGATTAAAATAACACCAAGTTCCAAGTTGCTGCTTCTTTTATTAGAATCCCATAGAACAGTTTTTCAAAGGCACATTCCTGCTTTGTGACACGCAAGGATCAAAATCTTAAAGCTTGTTGCTCTTTTCCCCAAAACTCTAGGTTGTGCAGAAAAACACATTCCAACCCAACACCTTCAGTACATCAATTTGGAAACATAAACAAAGTAGCATTTCACTTAAAGCATTCACTAGCTGAGACAAGCCATGTGAAAAGCAGAGTTACACAAGAAACAATACCACCAAACAGTCACACTACAAGTTTACCTTTCCACAACAATCAGTGCTTCCAGGTCAGTTCTTTCCACCAAAAAGATGCTGGAGTGGCAAAAAGATGATGCTGGGGAAACAACAACAAGCACGTTACACTGCCAGTCCTTCTCTGAGAATTGTAATGACAAGGCCATTTCTGGCCACCGGAAAGACACAACCCCAGCACAAAACAGACAGGGAAAGACTGAAAAAATAGAGACAACATAAAGAATAACTGGTGCACGGTGATGTTAATTTCAGTTTGCAATGGTGTCTTCAGGAGTGTTATGGTTTGAGAGACCCATAACAATCTGTTGTCATTTAGACAATCATTCTATCACCCGATGACCCCTCCCCACCTGGGAAAGGGAAATCGGGAAAAACAAGAAAACCCGAGAGCTGAAGTATAAACAGATTTAATAGAATAAGATTAGATAATTAACATTAACAGCACTAAAGAACTGATATCGATCCCAACACCAATACAGAATATGCAAAGATTATACTCAGCCAATTCTATCAGTAGGAAGCTGTGCACTCCCAGCAGTGGACAGCAAATGTGGGACACTGCGAGCGCTACGGCTTCAGGAGGAAGGGAGGGCCTCAGGGCTCTGGCACCAGGGCACGAAGTTCTCAGGATGGCAGCCATCAAGGGAGAGAGAGAACTTCGCAGCAAACTTTCTAATTTATAATGAGTGTGACGTTGATGGTATGAAATAATCCTGTTGGCCAGCTTGGGTCAAGTGCCCGGGTCTCGCTCCTCCTCATCCCTGCACCTGGCGAGCTCGAAAACACTGAGACCTTGAGACCCACACACCATAGCTGGCTGTAAAGTAAATATTTTCACAAATTCAGACACTGGAGTCTTCTGAAAGTGCAGTTTTCCCAAGCATTAGAAGAGAAATTAGTCCTGTGTCTCTCAAACCGCCTACTTGTTTTTCGGCACATGGGAACAGCCTGCTCCTGTGCCTTTAAGACTTCTTTCTTGAAGTATGTCCATCCTTCCTGGACTCCTGTATCCATCAGGGCATCCTCCCAAGGGATTCTGTCTAGCAGTCTTCTGAACAGATTAAAATTTGCCCTCCGGAAGTCTAAGGTGGCAGTTTTGTTAACCTTTCTCCTATATAATAGAGTAGATATTTTTTTTTAGAGTAGGTTTTTATTTTGAACTCCTTCGATATACATAAATGAATGCTCATTTATCAACATAGATTAAAATAAGGGCTTTTTCTCCATTTCAGTGCCTCACACCCACATTCACAGGTTTTAATGGTATTTAATCCCCCCATGAACTTCCAGACATTTGGGGGCTGTGACCCACCTCTTTTGGAGCGACCCCCACTTGACCCTCCCCATCCCCCACTCACCTGCTCCTCCACCGCAGCACTGCCCCCCACCCCCCACCCCCGGTGACCTTGGGCTGCCCCAAATGACACCATCGACCACTCTGACACACACAGAGCCCCACTCGCAGCCTCGAGTGCGGTTTCGGCCGGCTGGCGGCACGGGGCACGCCGGGAGTTGTAGTCCCTGTGCCATTCCCTTGGGGTGCGCATCCGCACGATGCCTCACGCCATCCCCGCTGTACCGCGCTGCCCGGGGCAGAGCCGCTAGGGCTCGGGAGCAGAACAGGCGGAGCGTGGTACCAGTGCGTGTTCGTGCGGTGTCTGTGGACGCAGAAACTCCCCCGTGCACCAGTGACCATTGTGCAACAGAAGCATTGGTGCTCACGGAACCCCCACCCTGCACCAGGGGCGATTGTGCAACACAACGGCGGGTGTGCACAGAGGCGCCCCGTGTACCAGGAACACTCGTGTGAGCCTGACTCCGGCACCGCTGCACGGGACAACGCGGATCCACCGTGCAACTCGCACGTGCACAGAGCCCCGTGCTGGGCAGGGGGCATATCTGGAGTAGGTTCCCCCCCCAAAAAAACATGCAGAGGAAGGGTGGGGATCTGCAGAAACACCTTTTTTTTTTTTTAAAATAGGGAGAATACACCTCCCCACATGCTTCCAACCCCCCCTGCCACCACAGAGGCACTGGGGACAAGGATGCTTTGGGGGTCACCAGCCACCCAGGGAGGGCCACTCATCCTGTAGCAGCGGGTCAGGGTGTCCCCATGACCCTTTCCCGGTCCGTCAGGGGGGTGACACCCATCGCAGGACCCCATCACAGCTCACGGGTGGTGTCGGCATCAGCTTGTCCGGCAGTGCAGAGCTCAGCATTGTGGCAGCTGAGGGCAAAGAGGCGGCCAACAGCCAGCAGTGCGACAGCTGCGCAGACACCGAACATGCTCCTGGTGCCTGTCTGATGGTTGCTGTCATGGAGAGCCAGTAGATCCAGACAGGGCAGTAAGTTCAAGGGGAGGCAAAACCAGTTCATCACCCCCAGGTCATCCTTCTCAGGCACCACTTTCCATCAGAGCAAACCAATGGCTGGGAAGTAGAGCCCACATTAGAGTTCAATAAGGAGGAAGTTGAGGAAGGACTCAGCAGGGCTCCTGGCTGGGCTTGGTGGAGAAGGCAAGCATGAAAAGGCAGAAGACCAGGAGGCTGGCAAGGGAGAGGAGGTGGACAGGCTGGAGGTGGTACCTCTGGGAGATGGCCAGGTGATACAGTGGGAAGCTGATGCCCAAGGGAGTGCCATGGGGATCCAGGACAGGGGTCCAGAGGAAGATGAAGATGTAGATAACACTTTCAAAAGGAGTCTGGATGGCACCCAGGAGAAGGATGCGCCAGTTGGAGAGGAGGCACTTCAAACCATTGCCACAGGTTTTGGAGATAGCTCATTAATTCCCATAGCTTTCATCCCAATTTTTCATGGCAAAGACCCCTGACAGCACCGGGAGAGGGATGGAGACCATGAATAGAGCCACCAGGCTCAACCTACATGTCCCGTAGGAACGCTGGCACACCTCCAGGAGCCGGACAGGAGCAATACTGGGGGACAAGGCCCAGGGTGGTGGCACTCCGAGCTGCTGAAGGCACCCAGGTCTGAGCTCTGCAGAGGCCGCTGGCACCGGGCTGTGCAGGAGGCGTTGGTTCAGGCCTCCCAGGGCCTCTCTGAGGGGAGAGCAGGGGCTGACCCATGCCGGGCATGGCCACCTCGGAGCCATGGCACAACCAGTCCCAGCTGGTCCCAGCCGGTCACGGGTGTGGGCATCACCACAGCGACTGCCAGCGCTTTGTGACGGGGGCACCATGTCATGCCCAGCGGCCATTGTAACACGGGTGGCCACGGTGACCGTGGGGTATATAAGGGGCCAGAGCCCTGGGGTGCCCACTCCCAGGAGAGCACCTGCCTCAGGAGGCAGCATCTTCCCTGGGTGCCCACGGCGGCTCTACGGCCGAAGACGCCCATGGACAGAGAGGCGAACACGCCATCTCAGCCCAACAAGGGGCTGCCGAGCCTGCAGGAGAGGCGCCAGGTGAGGGATAGGGCAGGAGGGAGAGGCTGCTGGTGGGACGGGGCCGCACCGAGCTGCCTTGGTGCCGAGGCCGGGCTGGATGGCACTCTGGGGGCCACTGTGCCAAGGCAGCCACCTCCATCCCATGCCTTCTTCTTCTTCTGCCCGCAGGTGGGCCAGAGGCCACCAACGCCAGCGCCACAGGGCAGGCAGAGCCCGGCCTTGTCCCTCCACGGGGTCAGGCTGCCAGAGCTGCCCTGCCCAGAGAGCTTGCAGGCTGCTGGGAGTCGCCACGCACAGGTAGGGAACCTGCGAGAGACGGGGCTGAATGTTTTCCCGACCCTGGGGAGCTGCTAATGGGCAGGTGGGAGGTGCAGGAGAGGACAGGCGGGCTCGGCCCCTGTAGCAAGCTGGACCCCCTGTGCCATGCCCAGCAGGCTGCCTGGGCATGCTGGGGATGCTCCTGCAGGGACCAGCCCTCTCCCAGCCGGCTGTGGGAACAGGGCGGCAGCTGCCTGTGGGGCTGAGCGCTGCCCTGGGGGCTGGCGGGGGAGCCCAGACACAGGAGCTCTTCCAGCTGTTACAAGGGGGGCAAGGGCCACCGTCTCACAGCCTCTCTCCTCAGCTTCTTTTGCAGACAGACAGCGTGGCACACATGGAGGCACTGCCCTGCAACCAGATGGTACTGCCCAGCATCGTGGAGAAACTGGAGACTCTGCCCGGGCGGGCAGCGGCACCCAGATACGCACCCGCAGCTCGGCTACCAGCAGCTGACAGCACCCGCTGCAGGCTGCCTGCTCTGCCAGCAGCACCCGCTGCACCTTCTGCCGGGGCATGGGACACGGCCAGCAGCACTGCAGCCATCAGACACCGACAGCCAGTCCCACCTCCTTGGGGCACCTGCGGTGAGTGGGGCAGACCTGCGAGGGTCAGGAGATTCAGGCCTGCAGCCTATACACCAGCTGTGAAGGGGACAGCTCCGTGCCTCACCAGTGAGGTCCCAGGCAAGGTTTTCCGTGGGAGCTGGAGTCACAGCCAGCAGGCAGTGGCACCGTGGGACTGGGCACGTAACAGGGCCCTGTCAATAACAGCAAGAACAGACGAGGTCCAGGTGTCAATGGGAGCAAGGCTCCTGCAGCTCAGCTCTCGCCTGATCCCCATGCATGGGGGGGACACTGATGCTGCCCTCAGGGGCCCTGCACCAGCTGCCCGGGGACAGCATATGAGGCCAGGGTGCTGGGGACACGCAGCGGAGCACAACCCAGCAATGTGGGCGATGTGGATCAGGTGCGACCTCTACAAGAGATCACCGGGGGTGCACCACCAGGCTTCCGCAGAGCATGTGGACATCCTATCCATCAAGATGCAGGCTCCGGAGGAGCTGGGGAGGAGCTTCCTGGCCCGCACCGGGCACAGTCTGGCCCAGCTCAGGAATGCCAGCCTGCAGTGTCAGCGGGACTGCCCAGAGGAAAAGGCCTTGGCCGAGGAGGAGTGTCAGAACGACAGGGACAAAGAGCTGACCCAGGGGGAAGACATCAACATCCCCAGCATCTGTGTCAACAACTCCTTGGTCCAGGAGCTCTTCCAGGATGCCCACTCTAGTCCCCAGGAGGGGCCTGGCTGGCCCAGCAGCATGGACACAGAGGGGACCGGAGACAGAGCTGGGGATCTGCAAAGTCCCAGCTATGGTCCCAGGGACATTGAACCAACAGCTTCTGGCTTGGCCGGAGCTCATGAGGAAGAGGGGCAGCGCACACCACTCGCTCCTGTGGCACAAGAGGAGGCAGAGGAGCCAGCTTCTGCTTTTGGCGAGCAGGCCCCAGCAGCAGAGGCAAAGAGCCGGGCAGCTGCCCCACGCAACCCCGCAGGCTACGAGGCAGCACTGCAGGACACAGCCTGGTGCATTGTGAGGGAGGTTGTGGCCAGCGCTGTGCTTGTATTCCAACAAGAACAGGCAGCAAGAACACCGGCAGTACCTCAGGGCACCGAGGGTCCGGTGATCGCAGAGGCTCATGGAGAGGACAGCACAGCTGTTGTCTCCCCGGCAGCGCAGGAGGATGAAGTGGCTGCTTCAGTGCTCCAAAACGCTCCGGCAGATGCTGGCGCACCCCACTTTGCCCCAGCAGAAGAGGCAGAGAGCCAGGCACCTGCCCCGCACAGCCCCACAGCATATGAGGAGGCTCTGCAGGACGTTGCCTGGCACACTGTGCGGGAGGCCGTGGCCGGTGCTGTGCTTGTGATCCAGCAGGAGCAGGCACAGAGCGCGGATGCAGAGATGGCTGCGAGAACACCTGCAGCACACCAAGACACCGAGCGTCTCTTGGCTGCAGAGCCTCACGTAGAGGCCAGCACAGCCCCTCTCGCCCCAGCTGCAGACGACCAGGGAGGTGCAGCAGCTTCTCCCGTGGCTCAGGAACCTCAGCACCAGGTGAGCCAGGCGCACGTGGCCAGCACCGGGCATCCTGAGTTGCCGAAGGCAGGCGCAGCGCCCGGGCTGTGTGTAGCAGGGAGATGCCTGGTGTCCTCCAGGTCTCCCGCTGACATCCCCTCCCTCCCCTACCTCTGCTCTTGCTCTTCCCCTGCAGGCGCTCTCCGAGCATCCAGGCAGCGCACAGCCCTCCTACGGCTGCAGGGACGTGCCAGAGGATGTCCCAGGTAGGTCCCTGAGCCGAGGGCAGGCCTGGCTGGGTGCTGCTCATCCCGGCGAGCGGCACCCAGGGCAGGTCGGCAGCACTGCACACACGGGGACTGGCCGTGCTGTGGCCACCCCTCCCTGGGGAACCGCCTTGGTGGCAGGGGGCTGGCAGCGGCTTGCCCGTTGCCTGCCCAGCCCCTCACCTACAGCTCTCTGTTCCCCGCAGGCATCGTGGCCCTGCCACACACCCCGGCTCGACAGCGACGGCCCTCCTTCTTCAGGAGGGCGCTCAGGGCTCTGCGCAGGGCTTTCCGCTGTACCTGCATAGCGGGACAGAAAGAACAGTAGTGTCCTGCTGCCAGTGCCAGGCGGGTCCCCAGAGATGGCATCTGGCCCTGAGCCTGCACAGCATCCAGGCAACCGAAGGATGGCTGCATGGACAGCGCTCCAGACACTCATCTGCCCTGAGGACATCGTGCTGCCAGCCTCCGCTCGGCTATGGAGGCTTTCTGAGGCCAATAAAAGATGACAATTTTCCCCCAATGCTTGTCTGTGCCTGGCCCATCTCAGGAGAAAGATGGCTATTGACCAACACCCCCAGGTCCCTTTCTGCCAGGCAGCTTTCCAGCCACACTTCCCCAAGCCCGTAGCACTGCACGGGGCTGTCACCCAAGTGCAAGACCTGACACTTGGCCTTGTTGAAACTCATACCATTGTCTGCAGCCCATCCAGCCAGCCTGTCCAGATCCCTCTGTAGAGCCTTCCTACCCACCACTAGATCAACATTCCCACCCAACTTGGTGTCCTCTACAAACTTAGCGAGGCTGCACTCGATCCCCTCCTCCACATCGTTGATAAAGACATTAAACAGAACCGGCCCCAGCCATTAACCTCCAATGCCTTGGGAGTGGCAGGACTCGGAGGAGTTGCCAACAGTTATATGTCCACTAACCCTATTGTGATTGTAAACTCAGAAGGGCAAAGGGCTACAGTGCGGCCATATGTGACCTCAACTCCTTTAAACCTATGGGGAAGGGACTGCTTAGGCCAATGGGGAGTTCGCATAACTACGGATTTTTAGTCGGGGCCACTGTATTGCAGGGTGTTTCTCAACCCGCTTTAGCTCTAAAATGGCTAACAGAAAAACCGGTGTGGGTTGATCAGTGGCCCCTTGGCCAAGAGAAATTAACAGCCCTGCAGTCTCTGGTAAGGGAACAACTTGTTGCAGGACACATAGAGGCCTCACATAGCCCTTGGAATACCCCAGTATTTGTTATCAAAAAGAAATTGGGGAAATGGAGATTGTTGCGTGATTTGAGAAAGATTAATGATGTCATGGCAATAATGGGAGCACTACAACCGGGATTACCTTCGCCTACTATGATACCTATGGGGTGGGAAATTGTTGTAATAGATTTAAAAGTTTGGTTTTTTTTTTACCATCCCCCTGGCAGAACAAGACAAAGAAAAATTTGCATTTACTGTTCCATCTGTGAATACCATGGAGCCTACCAAAAGGTATAAAGGTATCAGTGGAAAGTGTTGCCACAAGGTATGAAAAACTCACCTACAATTTGTCAATGGCCTGTAGCAAAAGCGTTCACCATTTACCTTCACACCCACTGATTAAATTGGGCACAGAAATAATCTTTGGCAAAAAAAAAAAAAAAATCTCAGTCGTAGAAACCCAGTGGAGGGCCCCACGGTGTTCACAGATGGGTCAGGAAAAACTGGAAAAGCTGCCATTGTCTGGAGACACGGAACACAATGGTGACATAAGATCGAACATCAAGAAGGTTCGCCCCAAGTCATAGAACTACGAGCGATGACCATGGTGTTTCAGAGTTTCCCCGGCCCAGTCAACATTGTGACAGATTCAGCTTATGTGGCCGCTCTGGTACAACGTTTAGATAAAGCTGTTTTAGGTAATGTAACTAATGAATTACTGTTTGGTGTATTGAAACTGTTATGGATAACAATGCAGAGGCGACAGCAGGAATATTATGTGATGCACATTAAAAGTCATACCCAGTTACCAGGATTTATAGTAGAAGGCAATGCACAAGCTGATGCTTTAGTGTCTGCAGTGGCCCTGGGACCTGTGCCCAATGTTAAACAGCAAGCGATAGCATCGCCTAGTTTTTATCATCAGGGATATCGTGCTTTGAAACGTCAGTTTAATCCTAGTAATACTGAGGCGCGCCATATTATTGCGGCCTGCCCCGATTGTCAAGATGAACATGTACCTGTATATTATGGCACCAATCCACGAGGATTACGCGCTTTACAGCTTTGGCAAACTGATGTCACACATATTACTGAATTCGGCCATTTGAAGTATATACATGTATCAATGGATACCTTTTCTTCTGCCCTCGTAGCCACTGCTCACACTGGAGAATCAGCTCGAGATGTCTTACGCCATTGGCAGCGTGCATTTTCTGTTTTAGGTGTCCCACAACAGATCAAAACTGATAACGGTCCTGCTTATGTATGGCAAAAGGTAGCTTGTTTTTTACAACTCTGGGGCGTGACACATGTCACAGGCATCCCCCACTCACCCACGGCTCAGAGTATTGTTGAGCGTGCACACGGGACTCTAAAACGCCTTTTACAAAAACAAAAAGGGGGAATGATAAGGGAAAGCCCTGAAGCACGATTAACTAAAGCTGTATATGTATTAAACTTTTTGCAGTTTGCTGATGATACTCCTGCTGCGATGCCACCCCTTCTTCGGCACTTTGGTTCCCTTGTGACCCAGGAACGGGTGGGTCCTGGAGCAAAAGTGCTGCTGCGAGACCTCAGGACAGGACAGTGGTTGGGTCCGCATGACTTGATCACGTGGGCAAGAGGTTATGCTTGTGTCTCCACAGATCACGGACCACAGTGGGTGCCGTCCAGGTATATTCGTCCATACCTAAAGTCTACAGACAACGACTCCTCACGTGAACTCACAGGATGAAGGCTTTGCACTTGATCCTGGCATGTGCGAATCTAGTTACTCCTGTCTTGGGATTTTGGATGCCCGCACAAGCAAAGACTAATGCATGGGTCACCCTAGCAAACTTAACGGGCCAGGACACACTTTGTTTGTCAACCTCATCACCAGAAAATCCTTTCTCAACATGTCTGCTGGGACAACCCTTAGACACCTGGCCTGTGCCGGAGTTAGAGTCTCTGAAGCACTTGACAAAAGGGGGTGACGTAGTTGATAATTGGGATGCCTGGGTACCCTATCTGCAATACAGTAACCTCAAACCACAAGAACTAGAATTACTGGGTTCTGTTAAAATGGATTACTGCTTGTATTTTAATTATAGTGGCAAAAATCAGTCAAACATTCAATGTATTAATTCTAGTCTGATTGTTTATAGAAATGAATCTGCTTGGTGCAACTACACATCAACTAATATCTCTAAATCTACTAATCATCCTCTTAGCTTGCCAGCGGGAATCTTTCTCATTTGTGGACATAGAGCATGGCCTGGTATCCCCTCTCATATAAAACGGGGACCCTGTAGTTTAGGAAGATTAACCTTACTAACACCAAATACATCTATGATTGTGTAACACTATAGGTGCCCAAAATGAAGTGCTCATGCATTCAAAAATAGCTGCGATGACAATGTACAATTTTGGAACCTGGAGAAATAATCATGGCATCCTTTTTAGGCCCCAGAGTGCCGTCAGCTAAAGCACTCGCTACGCATAACAAGCTTGGGTGTTGGCTGGCTAAGCAATCTAATGCTACATCTTCAGCTTTTAGTAGTTTACTACTAGATGTAGACTCAGACATGCCACACTGCAGAATCGAGCTGCAATAGATTTCCTGTTGCTGGCTCAAGGTCATGGTTGTCAAGATTTTGATGGGATGTGCTGCATGAACTTATCGGACCATTCTCAATCCATTCATGCACGCATACAAGAGTTAATGGAATGAATGAAAAAATTAAAGGAAGAGGATGGGTTCTTCTCTTTTGATCACCTTTTGCAAAACTGGGGACTCTCGGGATGGCTGGTTTCAGTGGTCAAAGCAGGATTAATAATATTGTTGATAGTTGTAGTTGTGCTAATGATGGTGCCATGTCTCATCTCCCTACTGCACAGGGCCCTGCAGCAGGTGATGGAGGCGGCATTTGTAGCACAAATACAAAAAGGGGGAATTGTGGGAAACCTCGGCTGGTCCGAGGGATCAGAATGCAAGTTTAGCATTGACCTTGAGCAGATATCCGTGTACCCTTGAAGAGACTGGGGAGTCCTGAGAAGAGCTAAGCAAAAACATAAGGGTTGGCAAACATCCTGGCTTTGACCAGAGCATGAACAGTGTGTGATGTGAGTGCGTATCGGGCAAAAGTAGAATGCTGAATATATGCATAGATAAGCACCTGGGTAAGAGAATATAAAAAAGCACTGCTTGTTAAATAAAGAAATTGGATTGCTGCAACTTGATGTCCAGTGTCGTGTCCGTCCCAACAACGACACCTCCCCACACGGGAGTTGATGGGAATATTTCCTCAATCCACACTAATGTGTTTTAAGAAACCAGAACCTGTGGAGATCTCTGGGAACCAAGCTGTGGCACCCCACCAGCCACCACTTCCAGGAGAAGACTGCTTGCTGCTCGAGTCCTTTTGGGCTCATCCCTGCTGCAGGTAGAGCCTCCTCGTGCAGATGCAGCAGACACCGAGTCCTCTGCCACACGTCAGCGGTGTGAAATCCCTTCTTCGAAGAAGAGGGAGCAAAGCAGATGCGCTCAGGGGTTCACCGGGGTCAGGCTGGAGGCGTTTGCTCAGCAAGGAGCACCCAGGGACGGTGCAGTTGTCAAGGACAGGACGTTTCTCCAGGGCAGACCTCGGGTTTTAGCGAATATTCCTTCATTCCCAGCACTGGGAGTAGGAGGACTTCTATTCTCCCAGTTGTCACAGAATTGACAAGAGACAAAACAAGCTCCTATTGATACATGGCGTCTGTCACCCCACGAGACCTTAACTCTGCCCCTTTAGCAAAGAAATTCGAGCCTGCGGAACAGAAAACTCGGGAGCGACTCCCAGCTCATCCCAGTGCCAGAGGCTGTCCTAGACCAGTAGGAATTCAAAACCAGCTGCTTCTTACCAGAGCGTCATGCAGGTGGTGCAAGGCATGCTCGAGGTTGGCTCTTTCCCCTGGCACGATCTTGGAGCAGGTATCCAGGTTTGTTTCGATGTCTCCCCAGGGCTTCCACACCAGCGACGCTCCCTCTTCCTCCTCTTCCAACCGGGAACTGTCCTGCAGGTCTTGGATATCCGTCTGAAAGTCGCTTCTCATCTTGACGTATCTGAAATCGATAAGGCAGAGGAGGTGAGGAAAGCAAGTTGGGAACAGCACGATAGCACGCACCCGCTTTGAAGGAAGGGACATGTCAGGTACGGCAGTTATTTCTCAGCACAGCATCACCAACTGCCCTCTAACAACTCCCACAGCCCCATCTCGGCACCAACAGTGTTACCGTGCTGCCCTTCAAGCCCTTTTGTGCCCCATCAGGCAAGAAAATTGGGTATTTCTTCCTCAAAACCTGATCGAAATGGCAAGATCTACTCCGAGACTGACGGCCAGCAGCAGAAGAGCTGCGACCGCAGGCCAAAAAGAGCGTCAGAATGTTGCGTAGAACGTGGGAGTCCGGCAAACAGCATCATGAAGTCAGCCTGAGTGGCAAGCCCAGCCTGGGCTAGCACTGGCCATTTCTGGCCAGCACGGGGGGATCCTCCGGCCAACAAAAACCCTCCGTTACCCTCAGCAGCACTGTGGGGCAGTGGGAGAACTGGCTGAGCCACGGGGAGAAGGACAACAGCAACAACGAGGGCTGGCCGAGCCCCAGCACCAAACCAACCACGCACCCGCTCCTCAGCCCCGTTTCCCCAGGGGTTACGGTTATTCTGACCGCTGGGCCAGAACTCACGGCCCAACGTGGATTTTAGGATTATCCTTCATCAGCCAAAACCCAAAGTCCCCGTCCATTCTGCCCGAAAGATATATAAAAAAAAATCCGCTCAAGATAAAAATCATTCTGCTGAGACCATCCTTTAGCCTCACGGCACTCATCATCGCACACCACCCCCTATTCTCTTGGAATTTCCCTGCTTTCAATGAAATCTCTCACTGGACATGTAAGCTGTGGAGATGGACCCTCCGGATCTCCTGGCACAGCTGCCCCTCACCCAGCTCAGAGTCGGCCCCGCAGGGATTGAGCCGTTTGGGGCTTTTTCCAAGCCAAAGCCAGGAGCGGAGCAAAACCCCGGTGGGCTGTTTCTATCCCCGCTGCTACAACAGCAATCCCAAAGGAGAAAGGCACATCCTTTTTCACTTTTCCAGACTTTCATTGGAAGGCAGGAGCCTCTGAACAAAACAGTGTAATCACCGTCAACCATGCTCATATTGCGTAGACTTAACTGCATGTCTAGCAGGGAAATCTCTGCCCCTCATTTAGCGGCAAAAGGTGGGAACTTGAGAAAAATCCCCAGCGGGACATCAACAACGGCATCATCATGATACAGCCTGAAATAAGAGAGGTGGTTAAGATCCCTTCTCTTTTGAGCGGCTACGTGAATTGTATCCATTGACAGAAGCATACAAATATTAGTTTCAAAGTTACAGACGTCAATTTTTAACCAGAACACCAAAAAAGAATGACCTGCATTAAAACTCCAAACGTGTTTTTCTTCCATACTGTGCTGGAATTTCTGAATAGTCCTGTTTCCTGCATGGAAAAATGCATCGTTTCTGGATAACAAAAGGCAACCTGAGCTTTTGGGGAAGGTGAGCTCCAAAGTGCTGCGGATCGATCTTTCCATCCACAGGAGGAAGACAGCAAAGGCAGTCAAAGCTTCCCAGCACAGCATCCTTACTGCCTGCCTGTTCCTATAGCCCGGGAGATCCTCGGAGCCTTCCCACAGGGAAAGGGAGGAGTGGGCAGACCCCCAGGGCAGGGTGGACCGGGTAACAATTGTCACCACTTTCATTGCTTGCCGAAGAACAATGAAATTCGTCCATCTGAATGAGACAGCAGGTCCCTTTCCTGTCATAGTTCGAGAGCTGGAGGAAAGGTGCCTCTCCCGAGGCTGCATTGGGACGGCACTGCTGCACAGAAGGACAGAGAGTACAAAAATCTCTTTATTTCTTCCAGGGCAAAACTTGCTTTCTCACTCAGTAAAGGACAAGCTCCCCAGGCCGGGCAGGAAGGCGGCACAGCCGTGCAGAGGGCTGTGCGGTCCCTGCGCCCAAGGAAAGCGGCCATTGCGAAAGCAGAGGGAAGGACGTGTCTCACCCGCAGCAGAGAGATCCGAGTCACAGACTCACTCTGCAAAAAAAAGAATTACCATAAAATTAGCTAATGGCTTCCCAAACCTCAATTCAGGGCCTGCCTCTGTGATTATAATGCAATGATGGTCTTAACAGGCAGGCAGCTCACCAGGAATGAGATGGAGAGTGACCCCCGTATTGCCCGGGAAACCTTTCGATGAGGCAAATCCATTAAGGCTCTCTCAAATTGTCGGTTCTTTACCTCCCCACAGAGAACTTGTGGCCTTTTATTGTCATAGTGTGTGACCAGAACAAGCCCCGCCATTCCTCATTCCATCCTTAAAAGCCTTCAGCATTTCATTCGGGTTACTTCCCTGTCCTGCTTCCGTCCCTCAACAATTCTTAGGAGGGAGACTCAGAAATTAGGTCTTGTGGTTCTCACTGAAACACCCATTAATTCATACAACCAAAACCCAGCCAAATGAAAAGGCTATGTTACATCTCAGCCCTGAGGGAAAAGAAATGTGCCCGACGAGGTGCTAAAAGGCGCTATGGCAGACCACCACCCGCCCTCCAAACTGCAGTTTTCTCTAGAAAACTGATGAGTTTTCTTCCTCTGCCACCTTAGCAAGGCTGTAGATTTTTCCACCCTGCAGGGAAAGAAACAATCCTCAAAATCACAGAATCACAGAATCATCAGAGTTGGAAGGGACCTCTAGAGATCATCTAGTCCAACTCCCCTGCTAAAGCAGGATTGCCCAGAGCACATTACTCAGGACTGCATCCAGGTGGGTCTTGAAAATCTCCAGGGAAGGGGACTCCACAACCTCCCTGGGCAGCCTGGGCCAGTGCTCTGTCACCCTCACCGTAAAGAAGTGTTTCCCTGTATTTGAACGGAACTTCCTGTGTTCTAACTTGTGCCCATTGCCCCTCGTCCTGTTACTTGGAACCATTGAAAAGAGCCTGGCTCCATCCTCCTTCAACCCACCCTTTAGAAACTTGTACGCCATAATAAGGTCTCCCCTCAGCCTTCTCCAGGCTCCAGCCTTCTCCCAGCTCTCTCAGCCTTTCCCCATAAGGCAGATGCTCCAAGCCCTTCATCATCTTAGTTGCTCTTCGCTGGACTCGCTCCAGCAGTTCCCTGTCCCTCTTGAACTGGGGAGCCCAAAACTGGACACAGTATTCCAGTTGTGGCCTCACCAGTGCAGAGTAGAGGGGGAGAATGACCTCCCTCGACCTACTGGCCACACTCTTCCCTATGAAGCCCAGGATTCCATTGGCCTTTTTGGCAACAAGGGCACATTGCTGGGCCATGGATAATTTACTGTCTACCATGACCCCCAGATCCTTCTCCTCAGAGCTACTTCCCAGCAGGTCCGCCCCTAACCGATACTGGTGCTTTACATTCTTCCTCCCCAGGTGCAGGACCTTGCACTTGCTTTTGTTGAACCTCATTAGGTTCTTCTCTGCCCAGCTCTCCAGCCTGTCCAGGTCACGCTGGATGGCAGCACGGCCCTCTGGGGTGTCAGCCACCCCACCCAGTTCGGTATCATCAGCAAACTTGCTGAGGATACACTCTGTCCCCTCATCCAGGTCATTAATGAATATATTAAACAAAATTGGACCCAGTATTGACCCCTGGGGGACACCACTGGTTACAGGCCTCCAACTAGACTCTGTGCCACTGATCACAACCCTCTGAGTTCTGTCCCGCAGCCAACTCTCGATCCACCTCGCTGTCACCTCATCTAGCCCATACTTCCTCAGCTTCCAATGAGGATGTCATGGGAGACAGTGTGAAAAGCCTTGCTAAAGTCAAGGTAGGTGACATCTACGACTCTCCCCTCATCCACCCAACCAGTTATAACATCATAGAAAGCTATCAGATTGGCCAAGCATGATTTACCCTTGGTAAATCCATGTTGACCACTTCCAATAACTTGCTGTTCCTCAACGTGTTTGGAGATGATATCCAGAATGAGTCGCTCCATTACTTTCCCAGGGACAGAGGTGAGACTAACTGGTCTGTATTTCCCTGGGTCCTCCTTCTTGCCTTTTTTGAAGATCAGAGTGATGTCAGCCTTCCTCCAGTCCTCAGGCACCTCTCCTGTTCTCCATGACCTTTCAAAGACGATGGAGAGTGGTCCAGCAATAACATCTGCCAGCTCTCTCAGCACTCGCGGGTGCATCTCGTCAGGGCCCATGCACTTATGAATGTCCAGCTTGGCCAAGTGGTCTCTGACCCAGTCCTCCTCAACTGAGAGAAAATCTTCCTCTCTCCAGACCTTCTCCTTTGCCTTCAGAGTATGGGATTTGTGAGGGACAGCTTTAGCAGTGAAGACCAAATAAAAGGCGGCATTCAGGAACTCTGCCTTCTCTGTGTCTTCCACCACTAGGGCACCTGTCTCATTCGCCAGTGGGCCTACATTTTCCCTAATCTTCCTTTTTCTATTGATATACTCAAAGAATCTCTTCTTATTGTCTTTAACTGCAGTGACCAAGCTGAGTTCTGATTGAGCTTTGGCCCTTCTCATTTTCCCCCTACATAGATTTGTTGTATCTTGATAGTCCTCATAAGTTGCCAACCCCCTTTTCCAGAGAATGTAAACTTTCCTTTTTTTCCTGAGGTCCAGCCAAAGCTCTCTATTTAGCCAGGCTGGTCTTCTTCCCCGTCTGCTTGTTTTTCGAGACACGGGGATGGCCTTCTCCTGTGCTTCTAAGAGCACCTGCTTGAAGTATGCCCAGCCTTCCTGGGTACCTTTGCTCTTCAAAACTGCCTCCCAAGGGACACTCTCGACCATTCTCCTAAAGAGGCTAAAGTCTGCCCTTCGGAAATCCAAGGTGGCAGTTCTGCTGGCTCCCTGCCTTACTTCATCAAGCCACAGCCACTTTACCAGCCACAGCCACGGCCTCTGGGCCTGTCCTGTAGGGAGGTCAGAGCAGGTCTTCAGAAGAAATAGGGTGCTTTTCCAAAACGCTGGTGAGAGAGAGGGCAAGAGCTGCTGTAGGCAGGTGGGAATCCACAGGGCCGGTCAGTGTCCCTGGGGATGAAGAATAGGGATGTTGGTGCAGGCGCAGCGTGACCACCGTCATGGCCTTGAGCAGCACGTCAGGAATTCTCGGGCCGCAAGGGGCGCGAGAGCAGCTCCTCCCGAGCGAGCGTGGAGATGGGCAGGGGAGAGGACAGGGCTGTTTGTTCTTGCTGTGAGCAGGGGACAGTGGGTGGAAGCTGCTCTGTGGACGTACAGTGTAGAGCTGCCATCTTGGTACTCAGTGGGAAGTCCCATGAGGAAGGAGGCTGCGTCAAGAAAGGCCGTATGAACTCCATGTGTGCAGTGACAGAAAACAGCTTCAGGGTGCTGATGCCACCGCTAGTTGTGATTAAGGCGGTGAGTGAGATGGTCCTTGTGGGCGCTTTCTGAGTGGCTCAATGTCGTGGTTTAGGCCTTAATCCACTACTGGTGACCTGGGGAACCCAAGATGGGACCGACAGATGCTCCCCTCTACCCCTCTTCAAAGAGAGAGGCAGAGGAGGAAAGAGACTTATGAGTTTAGAAGGAACTAAACTACTTTAATGAAATATTAATAATAAAATAAAAAGCAATAATGAAAAATATATACAAAACTGTATCAAGCTCCCGAGATGACAATCGCAACACCGGCTGGCACTGGGGCAGTCCCAGGCTGGACTCAGTGACGGACGGGAACTGGATTCCGGAAATGGATTCCGGATGGGGATCACAGGCAGACGAACAGAGTCCTCCTCAGACGCCGGCCATTGAAGGAAGAGCCCGTGACCCTTTGATCCCTCACCTTTTATACTGAGCATGAGGTAGTGGGATGGAATACCCTGTTGATCAGTTTTGGGTCACCTGTCCTGTCCGCTCCTCCCTACAGATGGGACCCGACTGTGCTTTTCTGCTTCTGACCCTCCGACGGGGCAAATAACAAAGTTGGTTGGCCTTGGGGGTTATGGCAATAAGTATAAGCAGGAGCCTCTCTGCATCCCATGCCTGGGCATCAGCTATAAACAATTGGCCTTATCACTCTGAGAGAGTGAACTGTCTGCACAATATGCAGTTAACTTCAGGAGTTAGAAGAGGCCCAGCTAAGAAGCGAAGTTACTAAACAAAATTGGTTCTGTTTTACCTCAAACCAGGACACTCAGAATGGGGCACGACTGCTCATAGGGACAGAAAATGCTGTGGCAGTGGTTGAGCTGCTCAGATCTCGACAGTCCTACTCTTGTAGTTTTCCGTTCTCCTTAAAAGAGCGGGTGTGTGCTTTTTCACTTGTGCTGGGCAGTGATTAAAAAAGAAAAAAAACCAAAAACTCTTGAAACTTCCTGTGAAATTAGGGGTGGCTGAGACACATTACATTTCTCACCTCTTTCACTAACTATGCTGCTTTCTCTGAAACTTGTTTGTATCCTTATTCTAAATGGTTTGGCTTCAGTAGAGCCAGGACACCCTAAGATCCAGTTTTGGGGCCGGTCGTCTCTTGTCAGGCAGAGATGTCCACGTTGACATCTGTGAGTGATGGTTTGGAGATGTTTCAGACCCGTGGTAATGACAGTAAAAGATACTTTGTATTAGCTGTCATATACTTTGTATTATACATAGTATAATACTTTGTTATTATATTATATTATAATACTTTGCATTAGCTGTCAGCTTTCTTTGCAACACAGTGTTTGTGGGTCGCTGACAAGAGGCTCCTGGAGGTGTTGGCTGAGATTCTGTAATGGGAATTCTTTTGTTCTGGGGCTGAAGCCCAAATCGCCCTCTCATGGTGTGCGACTACGTAAGCTCTTCTTAAAAGGGAAGATCATTGCGGTAGCGGGAGAGCCTGTTTGGCAGGTGTAGTAGTTTGGGGACAGAGTCGCATTGTGGGCTGGGCCTTCGGGGGTGGGGGCTGTTTGTGCCCCGAACCCTTGGCCCGGTGCTCACAGCTGGAACAGGCTCTGCAAAACCCTGCTGGAAGGAGCCAGATGTGGGACCTGTGGCTGAGCCGGGGCAGAGGAAGAACCCCTGGAGCGGCCTGGGGACCTGCGGCAAAGCTGCCTTCAAATCAGCTCTTCCCAGGAGGCACTGAGTGCTGTGGTTCTCCTTCAGGAAGCACGGTACGCACCAAGCACGGCCAGAGCTCTTGCTGTGCCAAGAGAAGACTTCCCGCCATGCTGGGGCTGATGGTGACAGTTCCCACCAGCTGTGCATCTCAGGCAGGTGCTGGTAAGATGCCAGAGAGGGGGCACCGCCTGGCTGTCACTTCTCTTGCAGGTTTAAGAGCAGAAGGGAGACAGGGTGAGAGGGTGCATGAGGTGCAAAAGCTCATCAGACAGCTGGCGCAGTACTGATGAGAGCAGAAGGAGATGCAGGGGATGTGGCTGGACAATGCTTCTGAGGTACCATCTGCCACACAAACACAGCGACAGCTGGAGATGTTGGGATGTCATGGAGCGGGTGAGAAAGGTGCCTGGGAGAGGGGAGAGCCTGGGCAAGTGGGAGACAGAAATGGAGAGGGAGATGGAGGGGCAAAATCTTGGGGGTTGGCAGTAAGGGTGCTCCTGCTGTGCAGGTGCTTGTGAGGTCACTGGTGGCTGAGCAGGATTTAAGGCAGGAGAAGGCCCTGGTTTGTGCAGCTGCTTGTGCTGCCACAGCTGGGTGAGTAGGTGATAGTGTAGAAGGTCACACCTGGCTTTTTCATGTGCTTGTGCTGTCCCATGTGCCTGAAGAGGTGCCTGCCTGAGGGCAGGAGCAGGACCTGGCTTGTGCAGCTGCTTGTAATGTCATCTGTGTTTGAGTAGGTGTTAGGGCAGGAGAAGCCTCTGGCTTGTTGTTTCAGGAATTACGCAGCTGCCAGTGAGACTGGGGTAGGAATTTGTGTGTGCCACCCCAACAGGGCTCAGCCCCAGGTTTCCGCTCACAGAAGATGAGTCGCCAGTCTGCTGAGTAACTCGGTGGTTTATTTACCCGACACGCAGAGCACCTCGAGCTGTTGCCTCCAGGGAGGGACCCCTACTGCAGATTGCACACCCCAATTATACCCTTACAGACAGATTCCCCAGAAAATACCGCCCATCACCCAATGCCCAAGTGCAATCGCTTCATTCTGGTTGGTGGTCTCTTGATTTCTTGTTTTTCTTGGTTGCTGGGTGGCCGCCTTCTGAAGTTACCTCATTCTCTCAGAATTGTCTCCTTGCTCCTTTTGTGGAAGGAATCACTGATGTTCCCTTTCTCAGCCGGGGTCAAAGGCTTCTTTCCAGCAGTGTCATTTCTCCTTCCAGGAAAGCAGCTGGGCATGAGAATTGTCTTGCCTTGTCCCATCGTTAGGCAGGACAACCAGACAGTGCCAGGGAGGGATCTCCTTTACCCCTGAGGAGGGAAGGGATTCAGCTGAGTCAATTGAGGCACCTCCTCTGGTGTTTTCAGTCCTGGGGACAGGAGGGAACTCGGTTCCCTCCCATGCACACTACATATACATCAAAGGAGGTGGGATTCCTCTTGCCTCAGCTCAGGTGTGCACAACACAGCCGCCCTGGTGGGAGCTCCTTGTCTGGGCTCTGCTGCTAATGACTGGAGGTGGAGGGCAGCGGTGAGCTGCTCAGACACAAACACCTGGTGACATGGGAGGTACTGAGTTGGTCCAGGGTACGTGCAGGTAACCGCAAGCTCTAAGGGAGCAACTCTGAGAGACGGGGCAACATCTAGGGGCATCTCCTTGGAGGTTGTTGGGAAATTCCTTTGTCCAACTGAGATGACAACAGATGCCAAAATTTAGAGCAACTGCACCTTTTGCTACTCATTATGTTCAGGGCTCCATCACTCATAACAGTCACTTGGAAGAACAAATGCCATATCCTTCAACAGACCTTCCCTCAACAACTTGCTCTATTTTTCCCCAACTTTTATTGCTGAGCACGACGTCCTATGGTGTGGGATATTCCTTTGGTCAGTTGGGGTCAGCTGTCCCGTCTGTGTCCTCTCCCAGCTTCTTGCCCACCCCCAGGCTAGTTGCTGGTGGGTCAGCATGAGAGGCAGAGAAGGCCTTGCTGCTGTGCAAGCCCTGTTCATCGACAGCTAAAAGTGCATTGTGTTATCAGGACTGTTTTGGTCACGGATCCAAAACAGGGCACCATTTGGGCTGTTGTGGAGCAAACTAACTCCGTCCCAGGCAAAAGCAGTGCTGTAAATCCCATCCTACTCCTGCCGCAGCAGCCACACGCAGCGGAGAGGAGTGTTGGAGCACACTGGAGGGGCCAATGCATTCCAGAGGCATTCAATGCCCTCTCTCGTAACTGCCCAGCCGCAGCCCACCCCTAAACCCCACCTGCCCGGACGGGCTGCCAGTGGCAGAGACATGCTGGTGCAGGGGGCAGTCGGGATTTTTGGAAAAGGACTGGGGAAAAGGGGGATCGCTGATTCCCAGGACAAGATGGGAAACCTATTTCCTCTCTACCCAGCTGTGCCCCCTCCCTGCAGGTGTCATAACACACCTTCACGTGACGCAGGCTGATGGCACAGGGAGGTCACCCCAGCAAAGCAGCATTGCCAGGACTTCCCGGCGAGGCCTGGGCACTGCTGGGCACTGCTGAGGGGCTCCCTACTGCTTCCCTTCAGATCTGCTGCACAGCCAGGAGTGGGGTTGGGAGGCAGCGGGGCTGTGCTGGGGGACCCTTGCTGACAGGCAGAGCAGGAGCACGTCGGAGAGGAGTTTTGGGCAGGGAGCTGCAAAGAGCATCCCTTTTCCCTGAGCTGAGGGCAAGCAGCAAGCGCGAGGGAGGGCTGCTGCACTGTGGCCGTCAGCTTGGAGCTGAGCTGCTTGCTCCCCATGCATTCCCAAAGTGAGTGCCGTTCTTCTGCAGCCCTCGAGCGAGCGAGCGGGTGGCTTGCCAGCTCCTGCTTAGGAGCACGCGTTGTAGGGTCTCAACACTAGGCGTCGAGTCAGGGATCAGTCCGGAAGGGACTGCTTTCTGTTTAACTAATGCTGAGTTTGGGCTGCGTGTGTATTCTCCTGGAGTGACTGGGCATCGTGATCGCATTTCTCGCAGCCAGCCTGCCGTCATTGCCAGCAGAGAGAACCAAGTGCAGATGGAGAGGACACGGAGAGGCAAGTTTTCTGGTGTTGGGGGGAGATTGCCAATAAAAGGCGTGCATGGCCCCAGAGGGAGAGGGATGCCACGCCTCACACGACAGCCAGGAGGACTAGTGCTGGGGAGCTGCAGTGGGGTCAGCCCTCTTCAAGCCTGTGTCATCGTTTGCTTTCCAGGTTTAAGTTGCAGCCATGCAGGAGAGCCATCCCCTTTGGACACTGTGGCTGTAGGGACTCTGGAGGTCCCCAGCACGTGCCATATGGTTTTCATGAGCTTGTTTGCCTCATCGCAGGCCTCTGAGTGGGGAAGACGGCAGATGCTGAGTGCAGCCCGCATCACTTTGCTTGCCCTTACAGCAGACCTGAGGTGCAGTCCTCTCCCATCCGCCTGAAGGGGCTCAGGGCTCATCCCCCCTTGCCATGGGAAACGGCCCCACCTCCCCCGCTTCTTCTGCCAGCCTGGGAAGCTTTGGCGTGGGAAGCCTGGTCTGCAGGGGAGGACCAACAGCTGCCCCAGGTACGGGCAGCCATTGACAGCGCTGAGACAGCAGCCACCCTCTCTGTCGCGGCAGCCGGGGTGGCAGGTCTGTGGGGGTGGGAGCAGGACTGACCCCCAGCTGCAGGGCAGGGCTTTGCCTGCTCAGCCCCGTGCAGGAGAGGTGGGCGGCAGGGTGCGAGGGGCAAAGCAGCCGCCATCCGTGAGGACGGGCACGCGGTGCCGAGTCTCCTGGCTCCCAGGTCCCGCTGCAGGCTCCTTTCAGGAGGTCCTCTGGGAAAGGGCACCTCTGTTTGCTGTCTGGTTTGCTGAGAGCGTCTCCTCCTCGGCAGGCACTCGGCACTGGAGGCACTTGGACTCCCCACCCTCCAGCCCAGCCCAGGAGAAAGGAGGTCAGCCAGAGGTGGAGGAAGGCTGGAAAGCCTCTCCCAGCAGAGGAGATGGCAGCAGCAGCCCAGCTGCAGAGACTCCAGCCTGAGTAAGTGTGCGCTGACTCGGGCCACAGCCTGGGGCAGTCGAGCAGCCATGACCCCGCAGAGATGCCCAGGGGGTCCCTGCGTCCTGGGGTTGCACAGGACACTCTCTGATGTCTCCTACCACGGGCATGATGTGGATTGCTCTCCCAAGCCAAGGCCCAAAACCCACCCACAGGGTTAAAGGATGGGTGGATGTGGGACAGGGTGGGCGTGTGGACTTGAGGTGGCAAGAAGGGGTCTCCGGCAGAGGGATAATGTTGCCCTCTTGTTGCAGCCACCTTTCTCCACGAGCCGCCCAAGTCCTCAGAAGGCTGGAGCTGCATCAGGCACAGAGGAACGTACTCCAGCACGTCACTGAGAACAGGCTGTGTGGAGAGCAGCAGAGGCAGCTCCCCTGGTAACTGTGTCCAAGAAGGGATGGTGCTTCCCCTGGCTCCAGGACCCATCCCTCCACTGAGGGCAGCCCTGGGGGAAGGAGGGGGATATCTCTGACACCACTCATCAGACAGAAGGAGGTTTTGGAGGCCGGCTTTAGGCTGGACCTTCCTGACCCCCAAGGGGACTGCCTGGGCACCCAGAATTGGCTTTCCATGGGGGCAGTAGAAGTCCTGGCTGAAGGCAGAGGGATCCCTCTGATGGCTGTAGCTTCCTCTTTCCAAACTGGAGAGCATGTCCTGCCCCAAGATGCCTTGCCCTGAGGGGGCACACCACTATGGGACAGCCAAGGTCTCAGCCCCACCTGACCAGCTGTACCTGGGACCTTCTCCTGGGCTTGGGCATCAGGGGCCTCTCCCACTTCACAGACACCTTGAGGCTTCCTCACAGGCAGATCCCTCCCACCGCGGGTGGCCTGAGCGATGCCTGTGGGGTATCTCTGCCTTCTCCCTCTCCATATGATCATACACTTTTCTTTCTTCCTCCCTGGCACTACAGGCTGGTACCGCAGCAGAGGGGCAGATGCTGGGAGCAGTGGCTGTAGCGGTGGCGGTTAGCCAAGGGGCTGGGCGGCTTCTCAGCTGCCGATATGCACCTAGAAATACAAAATCAAGAGCTCTGGGGCTGTTCCCAGCTGGACTGACTGGCCTGTGCCTGGCATGGATCAATCTAAAGGGATTGTGCACACCCCATGTGTCATCCCAGTACTCCTTGTAGGGGCAGGGAGATGGAGTCCACACATACCCCACAGCGCAAAGACGTGCAGCCCCCTGAACTCTCACACCCTTCCCGGGTGGGAAACCAGCCCAGCTGGTACCTCCCTGACATGCCTGGCACGCTCCTGCACACTGCGCGGAGTACCACCAGCAGGGCCAGAAGTCTGCACGTGATTACCAGGCTGTGACCACACTGGGACCGTGGAGGTGTGGTGGGTAAATGGCACAGCGGGAGAGCTGCAGTGGAGAGACGCGGGTTCTTCAGGAAGGGCCGTGTGGGAAGGCGAGGAGGTGGACTTGCCTGCTGCTCGGGGTGGGACAGGAGCCGGCTTAGGGGCCAGGGTCAGCAGGCAGACCAACGTGGGTGCCGTGCTCGCAGGTACCTGCTAGGGACCTCCTGTTAATGAGGAGGATGTAGATGAGGAACTCTGAAAGATTTAAGGGAGTTTTTAGAGATGTATCAGTAAAAGAGTGAGGAAGGCATGCCGGCATGGATTTTGCAATCTTGGGGTAGTAGAGCTACATCTATTCTTTTATCAGCAGGTGGAAAAGATTTAGTAAGCCTTATAGCCATTGATGATCAGACACAATGAGGATATGCTCAGCTGCAAAATGTCAGAGGTCCTGCCAGGCGAGACATTATTGCACCGATGTTGTATCGGTGGTTGTGCGCAGCAGTTTCAGCAGCATATACAGAACCCGTTGGATCAGTGTCGTCCCTCAGAAACTGGTGTGCAATGGAGAAAGGTACTAATTTGGTGCAGCAGGTGGGGATGGCTCATGTGTTGGGTACAGGGTGCAATCCGGAGAGTTTAGCAGTGACGAGAAGTATCAAAGTGCAGTTTGTGAGAGGAGCGCCTGCCTCACTAAACCCCATGCGACAAATGCTGTGGGTAATGTAGGTGCCCTAGGAAACACCTTGAGGGAAATTGGGGCTGCAATTTCGGGACCATCTGTGCAGGTGGTGAATAAAGTAAAGCCGGCAAAACCGGGGGGAGTTACAGCACAGGTTACAAGGAAACAAATGTGGAATAATCTTGTGCAAGCCAGTATCCCCCGACCAGAAATAGATGGGATCACAGCATCAAAAAGGTTTCGACGATGGCAAAAGTTAGCGTTTATGCAAAAAAAGCCAACCGCCCCCTGCCCCACCACCAACTCCTCACCCCCCTCCACCCTGCCTGCCCCCTCACTGCAAGGTGTGACCTGGAAACAAAAGCACTGTACTTTCCGAGTATTGCCTCAGGGATACTCACACAGTCCCTCCATTTGCCGCCTAATGACAGCAGCTGATTTAGCACTATGCTCGGGGACTGTTACTGGTTACCGTTCTATTGATGATCTATTGATTCTGGCCGAGTCATAACAAGAAAGTGAAGCAGCTGCCAAATTGCTGAAAGCGCATTTGCAGGACTGAGGCTGGGCAATGAATGCCAAGAGAGTACAGGGTCCGAGTGCTACTGTACAATTTTGGGGAATAGTTTGGCATGGACAGATGAGAGGAATACCAAATCGGGTACAGCAAACAGCCCAGCAGTTTCCTGTGCCCATCGCAGTAAAAGAGTTACAGACCCTTTGGGGACTTTTAGGGTATTGGAGAACTTTTTCCCACATTTGGTGATATTAATGTGCCTTCTGCAGAAATTAATGAGGAAGAAAGTTTTCTGGCAGGGGACCAAGCAACAAGAAGCCTCTGATGCCTGCAAAAATGCTTTGATTGAGCATTTGCAATTATACACTCCTAAGCAAGGATATCCTTTTGAATTAGAAGGAACAAGTCCAGATGATACACTCTCGGGATTGTGGCAGATGATTAGGACAAGAACTGAGAAAGAACCTGTAGGATTTTGGTCCAAGGCATTACAAGGCTCCACAATACATTATACCCCAACTTCCCCTCTTATTTGACATCACTTATTAGTATCAGATTCTCGAGTTCTTGTATTTCAGGTACCTTCGACAAATACCTGTGTCTTATCTAGAGGAGACGGCATCGGAACGGTGTTGCAAACACAACATCACGTTGAAGTTCCATCTGAAAAAGTGCGCGCCACAGCTCTCCAGTCTGTATGGGCAATTACCCCACATGAGGGTATCAAATCTAGAGTAATATTGGCTGAAGGAGCTGGAGCGACGTCTATGTGTCACTGGAAGGAGATGACACTGCTGCTTTTCTCCCCTATCACAGGTTGGCCACTCGTGCTGTGTAGTCTTGTGCTACAAGCGCATGCCCTGGGTACAGCTCTGACAAACCAACAGGCAAATACTTAGATTTGGTCAGCCTCTACTGTCACTAACTCATCTGCCTTTTGTATCAAGGGAAGATTAGCAGCTGCAGGTCTTTTGGTAACTTGTTTCTGTGGCACATCAACCCCAGCAGCTGTACTATAGAACTACACTGTGCAAAGTGGTTTTGGTATTAATGTCTCTCATTGCTCTCTCTTCTGAGTAGGTAACAGCTGTACGCCAATGAATATTACAAACCCAACTGATGGTGGACTGTTTCCTCCCTTGACGTCAGAAATGCTGCTTCGACTTTGAAAACACGTGTTGTTCCAACATAACTGAGGAAGCAGTCAGCATGAAGCAAGACATTCAAAATCCTCCAGGACTTAATGCATCCAGTGAAACAACGTACTGGCGGTGCCCGGCTGGCTGAGGGGTTTAATTTCTTGACAGGAGGAATGGGACACCTGATTCAAAGCTTTACTTTAGAGAGTTGTTTATTTCTTTTTTTATGTGTGTTTATTTCATGCCTCTGTAAATTACTCTGTATTACACCCCACAAGTTTGAATGAACATTTCCAACTTTGTCAGCCCCAGCAGAAGCGGTCTCTTGAGCGAGGGGGTGGAATGTGGGAAAGTAACAGAAGATTGGCGAGGAGGACTGTAAACACGCTCAAGTGACGCGCACCTGGGGTGCTGGACAACACATCTATCACACTAATTCAGCCCCGTGTGCTCGCAGATGGAATATCTGCACTTAGATACCGTGAGCCTGGGATGGGCTTAGGGACACCTTATCTGGCATATGGGAGATCACTGCCTTGGTCTTGAAGAAGGTCAGAGCACAGTGGAAAACTACGCCTGCTTGAACCCTTGAAAAGCAGGCGAGAAGAGCGAGTTGGAGCTCACGCTGCTGCTAACAAGGACTTTCTCCCGCCCTGTGGCACCTGCATCCCCTGCGTGTGTCCCTCTGCCCGGGCGTTGCTGGGGAGACCCCCCAATTCGCGAGGTATTGAGATCACATTTGTTCTTTGTCTTTCATCCGTGGTCTTGTGGTCATTCCTGCTTCCTGCCCGAGTCGGCTCACACAGAAGCCTTTTGATTGTATACCATTCCTTAACGTGTGACCAATGCTGTATTATTGATCATTTTTAGTAATCTTTCCACAGGGGGGGATGTTGGAGTCCCTCATGGCACCATCTGTGGTGCAGCCGCGGAACCCTGGGGTGCTCCCCATGGGAAATGTTAAAGAAATAGAGACCAACGTTTTATCCCTGGTGCTATGGTTCCTCCTCCCATCCCGCGGCTGGGACTGTGCCCCCCTCAGTGCCCGACCCAGTGGGACAGGCTGGCACTGCTGGCACCCACCAACCTGGGGGGGTGGTGGTGTCGGGGGAGCTGGGTGGGCTGGAGAAAGGGAGGAAGCACCTCTTGAAACCAGCTCGGCCCTCTCCAGACACAAAACCCTCCCCAGAGGCACCAGAGGGGACCCCCAGATCCTTGAAGGGCTGCCCCAGACTCCCTCTGGCCTGCAAGAGTTCCCCCCAGGACCCCATAAGGGCAGCCCAGGACCCCTTACAGTCAGCCCAGTGGCGTCCCAAATCTGGGTTCTTTACCTGCTGGGCAAGCCAATAACACACAGAGCAGAGGTATTTCTAATTTTATGCCATTAATGTGCAGAAATGGGTGCTTGTCCCAAAACAGGAGCGCTCACACCTTAGTTCCAAAAGTCCACTTTTACACATTGATTATTACATATTCAAACAATTAATACATAGTCACTGTTATTCCCTCTAATGATTGGGTAAATGAGTAAATGAGTGTGCAGACTCTGTCTTCTTTTTCCTTCTTTTTAATAGGTGGTATCATTTGGGGAGGTGGTCAATGAGCCGGTGGTCACCATCTCCCCCCGGCCGGAACCACCTTTTACCTGCTTTTCCTCTGATCTTGGCAGTTCCAAGTGGCTTTCTGGGTTTGCTGACCAGGCCTACAGTTCGTCGCTCTCTTGATAGGAATACCCTGCTTATCAACAGTGCTACACTGTCTGCTGGGTAGTTCCTTAACTGAATCATAGAGAAATCGTGTCTACTAACTATTTCTCTATTTTGACATTAGGTAAATAAATAGAGTTGGGGCAGTATCGAGGGCTTGAGCAGCAGCAGGTTTCCTTTGTTGCTTCAATTACAATTTACATTTAATTTTCCTAGTTTATGCCAATTTTACTACAACAATTCCCCCCCCCTTGAGACTTACCCAAGTCTTTCTGTACTTCAGTGAGCCTCATTTCCTAATACACATACTAATACATAAGGTTAAGATGATCGCTTGATAACGATGCTCTTAAGACATCCAAACAAAACACAAACAAAAATCACTACGATCACAAAAATGACTGGGTTTCGCAATAGGCTTTGCAGCCATCTGGTCCGGGCAAACTCAAAGCCAAGCAAGATCTTCTTCAACCATCCGACTTCTATTGCCTCTTGTAGATTTCTGCCATCCAAGCAGGAGGCAAATTAATTTTTCCTGTCTTCTCTTTTGACTGATTCCCTGTCCAATCCATACACCAAGGAGTAGATTGCACATAATGCCTTTCTCTGTGTTCAAATTCCCTGCTCCAAAGGAGAGTTTGCTGTCTTTGGTAAAGGCAGACATGCTGTAATTGAACCCATGTTAGGGATTTTACTACAGCACCAGGACACCGCAGCGGACACGCAGTGTCCTCAAGGGCCCATCCAGCACAAACCAGGACACCATAAAAGGACCCCCAGCACCATCAGGGGAACCCCAGACCCGAAGATGCCTCTGTTTTGGGTAGCGCTTCCAGGAGATGTGGTTTCTCAGCCCCAGCCTGAGAAGCGAGCTGCACCAGCCAGTGAGAACCATGCTGTTGTGGGTTTGCAACCACCAGACCCCATCTGCCACCCAGTTTGGGGTGTCAAACTCGGATTCCAAAGCCACAGGTGCAGATGCTGGC
Source organism: Vanellus vanellus (assembly GCF_965231255.1). Taxonomy (NCBI): domain Eukaryota; kingdom Metazoa; phylum Chordata; class Aves; order Charadriiformes; family Charadriidae; genus Vanellus; species Vanellus vanellus. Next base: position 88,542 of record NW_028127638.1, on the reverse strand, counting down.
AGCCAGCTGCCTGCTCGCAAGGACCCATGTGCCAGCGCCCCGTCTCAGAGCAACTACGACATCCTTCTGGGGAAGGACGCCATGGAGAGAACCCCGAGATCCACCAGCAACTGGAAAACTACATCCTGGAGCCCCTCTGCAAGCGCAGCACCAGCCGCTGCACTGGTGGCAGAACAATGAGCATCGCTTCCCGGCCGCGGGGCGGCTGAGCCGGCAGTACCTCGCCATCCCCATCCACCGCCCTCCTGCCAGACCAGGCCTTCGCTGCCAGGGAAGGTGCCCTGGAGCATGGGCGCGCCGTCCTGGTGCCAGAGAATCTGGTCCAGATTCTGTTTATGCGTCAGAACTTTGAGGTTTTTGAAGCCATACGGAACAGCAGCAAGACTTGCAGCAGGAATCCGCACGTGGAGTCCTTCCGTGGGGCAGTGGTGGTTTAAATCCACCCGCGGGGCTTTTGGACCTGTATTTCAATACCGTGCCAGGTATTTTCCCCAAATTCCCACCTTTTGGCATCGCTTTGGCAGCACCCGCAGCGAGGAGCGGGCTTAGGGAGGAGGTGTGAACACACCGCCGCTTCTTTGATTTTCAGGTTTTTTTACGAACAAGTGATGAGGAGCAAAAGGAGAATGTGCTGTTAATGTTAATTACCTAATCTAACTCTACTAAACATGTTTATACTTCAGCTCCCGGGTTTCCTTGTTTTACCCAATTCCCTTTCCCAGGTGGGGAGGGCTCATCGGGTGATAGAATGACAATAAAATGTTATGGGTCTCTCCAGCCATAACAGCACCACCAACCAAGCGGAACGAGTTTTAATTGCTTAAATTATTTACGGCACAAACAGCAAGATCAGTCCCAGAACTTTTACATTCACCAACTTAGTTAATAAGTTAATTTAATAAGTTAAATTTAATAAGTTAAAGACATAAAATGTGTTGCAGTTGATCGCATGCTGTGGATTGCATGCTCTTGATTGCAGAAGCCAGGGCAGTCACAATTATGCCATGGGGGGTGATGATGTTGTTGTTCCTCCTCCTCTCCGATTGCGCTTCCTCCTCCTGGGAGGCGCCTTCCCCTTTCATGGTGGCCGGAAGCGGCTCTGTGGCATCCCACGGCAAGCTGAGCACCTATCCGCCTCGCTGCGCCGGCTGCTCCCTGGCAGGCAGATGCACTTGTGCTCCACGCCGTTCTCTCGTGGGCTTACAGCCATGCGCTGAGTGCCGTTGATCACGGAAGCGAGGTCACTCGCACCTGTGCCATGAGGAGTGATGTTCCTCCTCCGCTGCTTGTGCTTTCTCCTCCTGGCAGGTGCCTTCCTCCTCCCTGGTTGCAGGGAGTGGCTCTGTGGCGTCCCATGCCAAAGTGGACGGCCATCTGCCTCACTGCTCTGGCTGTTCCCTGGCAGGCAGATGCGCTTGGGCTCCACGCTGTCTCCTGGTGAGCTTATGGTGAGGCGCTCCATGCCTCTGATTATAATATCGAGGTCAGCCGCGCTTGTGCCATCTCCTGGTGAGCTTATGGTCAAGCGCTCCATGCCTCTGATTATAGAATCGAGGTCAGCCGCGCTTGTGTCATCTCCTGGTGAGCTTATGGTGAGGCGCTCCATGCCTCTGATTATAGAATCGAGGTCAGCCGCGCTTGTGTCATCTCCTGGTGAGCTTATGGTGAGGCGCTCCATGCCTCTGATTATAGAATCGAGGTCAGCCGCGCTTGTGTCATCTCCTGGTGAGCTTATGGTGAGGCGCTCCATGCCTCTGATTATAGAATCGAGGTCATCCGCACTTGTGCCATCAGGAGTGGTGTGCCGCCTCTGCTTCCTCCTCCTGGGATGAGCCTGCCTCCTCTGCGGTTGCGGGGAGAGGCTCTGCGGCGTTCCACACAAAGGTGGGCAGCCATGCGCCTCGCTGCTCCAGCTCCTCTTCCTTCCAAGCATGCTTGGCATCCGAGGGCCTGGAAGCTTGGCAAACTGTGGGCCAGCTGCAGGGACCCCTGCTTTTATAGGTCCCCAAGAACAGGCAGTGTGAGGTGGCTGATGACATCAGGAAGCCGTTGTGATGTTGATTGGGACTGTGGCTGATGCATGTGGCCAACTATGGTATGTTTGGGCGGGGGGGAGCTGTGGCCTGAAACGTGCCCAAATGTGGGAAGAGGAGGAGGGTCGAGGGGGCCAAAAGCCTCTTTCCTGGGGCTCACCATGTTGCTTGCCCGAGAGGGCAACAGTGTTCCAGGAGGGCTGGGGGTCCTCAGTGCCCTCCCACCAACCCAGTGCCCTGCAAGTGGCAAAGCCCCCCATGCTTGATAGTGGCTCTTCATCTGAAGTAGGGGTCTGGGTGGTAGTGCGACAGGCCGCCTTCCACAAGGTTGTGGCTGTTGCTGCCCATCTGGGGAAGGCAGGACAGCTCACCTTCGAAGAACCACAGAAGCATAGAGGTTGGTAGAGACGTTTGGAGGTCTTCAGTCCAAGCTTCTGCTCAGAGCAGCCCCAGCTGGATCCCGTGCTTGGAACTTAGTTCAGTCATGTTTGGGTACCTTCAAGGACAGGCTTCACAACCCCTCTGGGCTGTGCTGTGTCTGAGGAGCCTCATGGTGACAATCTTTTCATTTTGTCTAGCTGGGATTTCTTCTGGGCCTAGTGCCACTTGTTCAGCTGTAGTCACCAGCTGGGTCCACCCCGAGCCTCCTCTTCTTGATGCAGACCAGAGGCAGCTCCCTCTGCCTGCCTCTTGTGTGCCCCTCATCATCCCAAAGGTTTTGGGCTGGGCCCACAGCAAGTCTTTTCTTGGGCTGTGGAAACCAGGAGGGGGACAGAAGTGTCCAGATGAAGTTTCCCAAGTGCCAAAGAAGAGAGGAGGCATTTCAATTGCATTTTCTGGTGTTGTTTAATTGTCTGGGGTTTTTTTAAATGGATTATTGCCCAGTCTTCTTCCATGTTGTCAGTCACTTCTGTTGCTCTTTTCCTTAAAATGTGTTCATGTGAAGCACTGGGGCATTTGGATACAATGAAGGAAGTCTGTCCCTTTGTGTCCTTTGCCATTGATTTGTGAGGAGAAGAGCAAAGGGGAAGGAAGAGGAGGACAATCAGCAAATGGTTGCGGTAGCTCAAGAAATCCCTTAACTTGAAGCTGTTATCCAGCAACCTAATCAAAGCAAGACCTCTTCCCATTGCAGTTTCTCTCATGGGACCTGTGCTGTGCTTTTTATCGTCTGGACTCTAAGTAGCTATAGATTTTATAAATATTTTTTCAGCTCCCCCGGTGATGAGTTTGCAAAGAGAGTGACAGTTCCCTGTTCATGCAGATTGATTTCTGAGGTGCATTGGGGTAAGGACAGTTTTCCAGCCTATTTGGAGCCAAGTGTTGAATCTGACTGGGGCCAGTAGGTGGAGGGAGGTCATTCTTCCCCTCTATTCTGCACTGGTGAGGCCACAACTGGAATACTGTGTGCAGTTCTGGGCTCCCCACTTCAAGAGAGATGGGAAACTACTGGAGAGAGTCCAGCATAGGGCAGCTTAGATGATTAAGGGCTTGGAGCATCTCCCTTATGAGGAAAGGCTGAGAGAGCTGGGACTCTTTGGCCTGGAGAAGAGAAGGCTGAGGGGAGACCTTCTTATTGCTTCTAAGTATCTAAAGGGTGGGTTGAAGGAGGATGGAGCCAGACTCTTTTCAGTGGTTCCCAGTGACAGGGCAACGGGCACAAGTTGGAAGTTCCATTCAAATACAAGAAAAAAACTTCTTTAAGGTTAGGGTGATCGAGCACTGGAACAGGCTGCCCAGGGAGGTTGTGGAGTCCCCTTCTCTGGAGATCTTCAAGACCCGCCTGGATGCAGTCCTGAGTCATGTGCTCTAGGCAATCTTGCTTTAGCTGGGAAGCTGGACTAGATGATCTCTAGAGGTCCCTTCCAACTCTGAAAATTTCATGATTCCTGAAAACCAAACCTTACTCCTATCAGAAGAAAACCAAACCTTACTCCTATCAGAAGAACACTAAAGCCTAAAACTAAGACCTAAAAGATGGCTAACGAAGACCTAAGACATACACGGGACTATCACCTAAGGGGGAAACGCTATTAAATACGATAACTATTTCTCTGCTGTTTGCTTCTTCTGGGTCTTTCTGGAGTGGGGGCGACCTCGTGGTGGTGGATCCTCTGCAGAGCTCAGGTGCTGCCCCCTGCTAGAGGTCGGTGGGGTTTTCTAAACAGAGTAAATTGACCTCGTTGGTGGTCTGAGATGACAGTTGCCCAGTTGCCAGCTGGAGGAGGTCACAATCTGGGCTTTTCTCAGCTTCACCTCCCTTTAAAAACGCTGCTGGGGCCTTCCAATCGTCCCACAGGCGATGGAATTTCATGTGAGCGTTCCTCCCATTGACCTTCCCAAACACCCTGGAAGGGAGAAAACAAACGTGAATTTTTAATTTCTTTTTTTAGTTTCTTAGACCACGTTTCATTAGTTTTATTTTGTGAGTTTCTGCTGTGTTTTGCTGCGTGGTCCTACACAGTTTCTGCCGGTACCCCTGGCTGGGTGGGACCTTACTGGTTAAACAAGAGAGATTGTTGGGGATTAAAATAGGAGAATTAACAGTGTGATTGCTTAAAATTAAGGTGGATTGAAACTTGAGCAGCTTTGCTGGGAATGAGTGATGTTGCTTGGCACGAGTGACTGCAGCGTGGAAGCCCTCGGGCCGCAAACCGCAAAAAGGAACTTTAGTGGAACCTCTTCTTAGTGAAAATAGAGAAACGCTGGGATTCTTGCACAACCGGATGAAGCGGAGCAAGCCTGTAATTCGAGGAAAAGGCCTTCAAAGAGAGTCAGGAGACAGAGGAGACCCAAGTGCGGACTGGATGGGAGGAGGGTGAAACTGCACGAGCAGAAACAATCCCCACTGCATTGTCGCTCCAATCAGCGCAGAGGAAAAGCGGCTATTAAACAAATTGCTGGGACAAAAAGTCGGTGCATGCAGAACACAGAGGCGCCTGAACACCTCAGGGAATAGACCTTTTAAGGCTCCAGAAGACAAGTGAGAGGGCTCTCTCTTCGGAGATACCCAGCTTGAGCTGGAACAAAGCCACTCTGGGGCAGAGCCGGCGCTCCGGACTCTCCTTCCCAGTCGGAGGCTGAGGCTGGATACAGCCGCGCCGGGACTCCTCTCCCAGAGGAGGTGAGAAAGCAAAGGGGGTCTGGTCCGAACCTCGCGACTCGGCGGGAGGGTCTCCCCACGTCAGAAAACACAGAGCTTTGGGTTAAAAGTCAAACAATACCGCCAGAAGGCTGCGGGGCAGGGGGAACCCTCCAGCTGCCCTTAGCTCCGCTCCCCCTGGGCGCCTTTGAAAGTTTCCATTGGTTTGAGCCCAAAGCAGCAGTTTCGAGAAGAAAAACGACCAGCTAACCTTCCACACTCTCTGCAGGGAAACAGCCACATTGCTGTTGCCTCCACCCCAGCACGGAGAGTCATGGGGACAGCGGGAGGGACTGCCCGTGCTGCGGGGCGTCTTTTCACAACTCCTCTGCTTTTTCTTGGTGTTTTCCTTCGGCCCGAGCCGGCACCTCTTCTTCGGGCTGCAAGCAGCCTGTAAAGCAGACAGCCTTTACTCATTTCTCCTTCTCCTCAGCAAGGGGGACAGCTAAAGTGAAGAACTAGCTGGAAACAACCCCCAACGGCTACGGCAGCGAGGGGTTTCTTTTTGTGCTGGGTGTAACGCGTTCTGTCAGTGCCAGCCTGCCCTGCTGAAATCCTCTGAACACGAAACAGATGAAAAAACGCTGAAATTCGATGGGGAGGAGGGGCTGCAAAGACAGACCTTGAAAGAAAAGCCGTATAACTCCTACTGTCCTCAGTGGACACCTCGCACCAACCCCCAGCAGTTTTTCTACCTTCTCTTCAGCCTTTTCCACCTCCTCCTTGTTTCCCTTCAGCTTTTCTTCTGTCCATTCAGCCTGACCGCTGGCAAATCTGACACGTTTTTTCCAGGTGTAGTAGTATTCGACACACTGGGACACAGTCTTCGTCTGAATCTGTTGGGAGAAAAACAGAAGCGATTGATGAGGGAAAGACTGCAGGAAAACATTTAGGGCGCAGACCCACAACAAATCTCTCAAGTGCTGTTTGTCTGTCCCCCCTTTTCTCTGGTTCTCACAGCACAACGTATGGGAGAGATCAGGCAGAAAACGAGCCTCCTTCTTCTGAAAGGGCTGTAAAGAAGCCATGGGAGGGCAGAATTGTACGTTTCACACCGGTGGTCAGCGGAACGTGTCAGTAATCTTTTAGTATTTCTGGTATTTTGCACCAGAGAGATGAAATATTCTGTGGTAATTACACATTAGGGCACATTATGTCTTGTACCAGTGTCTTTTTAGCGTGAAGCAGCATCCCAAGAACAGGATTCCAACACACCATTCAAAAGACGACTTTTCTGGGTTAAAACTCCCCTCCACGCTAACAACCCGAGACCCGCCTCGGTCTAACGGCTTTACCTTCTTCTGTATCAGGTGAAAATCCTTCTGGTGTACAGAAAAGGCCTCTTTAAACAACTGCTCCTCGAGAGGCGTCCAAGTGTCTGAGCCTGGGAATGAACAGCCACGTGCAAATGATAAGACCACTTGCAGCCTCAAGGAAACCCGGAACATTTATTCCTCATACATCAAAATCTCTCCTCCTTAAAGAGAAATTAGCTAACGCTACAGGGAGTTCTTTAGCAGAAGCAGTTACGGCTGCCAGCAGAGCAAGCCCTGAACGCCATAAAGCCGGCGTACCAGGGAATGGAGGAGCGTACGGTGGCGTGGGGCGTCACCACACAGGAAAACAGTGGGCTGGAACACAGGGTCGAGGAATTCCCCATGCCAAAACCCCACCAGAACAGATTAAAATGACTGTTTTCCCCACCCCAAAGAACACAAACCGTTGCTCGCACGTTTCTAAAAACCACATTTTTGAATCGGAACAAAGGGAACAGCAGTACCCGCTCGCATTCCTGGAGAAGGAACAAGCTCTGCTTCCAGTTTACCTGCGTAATGATAATCAGCCAGGGGATGGGATTCAGGTCGCTGGGGTGCCCCAGACTGCAGCATCTCCAGACCCTCCTGCGGGAGTTCAGAGAACAAGACTTAGATTCCCCCTCAGCAGGGGCCAAAAGGTCAACTCTTCAGCCCACTGTGGGAAGACGGTGCTCAGTCGATGCTCAGCAACAGCGTGTCGGGGTCACCTCCCCACACGGGAGTTGATGGGAATATTTCCTCAATCCACACTGATCTGTTTTAAGAAACCAGAACCTGCGGAGATCTCCGGGTACCAAGCTGTGGCACCCCAATGGCCACCACCTCCGGGAGAAGACTGCTCACTGCTCGAGTCCTTTTGGGCTCGTCCCTGCTGCAGGTAGAGCCTCCTCGTGCAGACGCAGCAGACGCCGAGTCCTCTGCCGCAGCTCAGCACTGTGAAATCCCTTCTTCGAAGAAGAGGGAGCAAAGCAGACCCACTCGGGGCTTCACCAGGGTCAGGCTGGAGGCATTTGCTCAGCAAGGAGCACCCAGGGACGGTGCAGTTGTCAAGCACAGACAGGACGTTTCTCCGGGGCAGACCTCGGGTTTTAGCGAATATTCCTTCATTCCCAGCACTGGGAGTAGGAGGACTTCTATTCTCCAAATTGTCACAGAATTGACAAGAGACAAAACAAGCTCCTATTGATACATGGCGTCTGTCACCCCACGAGACCTTAATGCAGATGGCGGCCAACAGGCAGCACGCAAGAACTCTGCCCCTTTAGCAAAGGGATTTGAGCCTGCGGAACAGGAAACTCGGGAGCAACTCCCAGCTCACCCCAGTGCCAAAGGCTCTCCTAGTCCGGTAGGAATTCAAAACCAGCTGCTTCTTACCCGAGCGTCATGCAGGCGGTGCAAGGCATGCTCCAGGTTGGCTCTTTCCCCCGGCACAATGTTGGAGCAGGCGAAGTTGAGCAGATTTGTCACTAGAAATGCAACAAAACCCAACAGAAGGTCAGTTTCCGTCAAGAAAGGAGAAAAGGTGCGATCCAAGGCAGAGGGCAAACAGAGCAGACAGACTGGAGACCCAGAAAAGGCACCGAAGAAAAGGCAGGTTATCCAGTATCGCTCTCTGCCTTAAGAGCAGCTTTGGCACTGGCAGCTCCAGAGACAGATCTCGCAGTTGAGGTGGGACAGCTACAAACGGCCCTGACCGTCTCTCCCAGAGGACGTGACTGACAGCACCACCGGTTGTTATCTCTTCACTGTCCCACCAGATCTGAGCACACATCACACACATAACGACATGGATTCTGCCACCAATACACAGCTGCTAAATATCCCCGGCTGCTGCCGATCTGTAAAAAAACCTCCAAAATACAAGAGAATGCTGAGCCCGGCGCGGTGACAGTACAGCCAGGGCTGTGAGTCGGAGATGGAAGGAGTCGCAGCCCCTGAGGTTGAAATCAGTCCCACGTTTAGGCACAACTCGGGGTTTTAAGTCTCGCTACAAACCAGACCCCCGCTTTTGAAAAAAACAGGGAGATTCACCTTGAAATAAACCATGTTCTCCATGCCAAAGGGGTGCTGGTCCATGGCCACTGCCACCCTTAGGGCCAGTTCCATGGGGCTTCGCTTGACCTGGAGCAGAACTCGAGGGTGTGAGGACAACGAGACCCCTAAACAAAACCTAAAAAAAGGAAAAGTTCAATAAGATTTGCTGTTCCTCACCCACCAAAGCCTAACCACTACAGCTGGCCCTTTCACAACCAGGCCTGATCGCAGAAGAAAACTGAAACATCCCAATTCCCGGTTCAAACACAAGGCGTGGAGCTGCCCAGACCCCACGTGTGGGCTGGGGAGACGGGGCCTCTTCTTCTCAAAACCCGCAGGAAGAGAAAGGGCAGGAGTGTTTTCCCAGCCCTGGAAGAGGCTGTGGGGCTGCCCCAGCGCTGAGATGTGGGGAGAAGGTGGGAGGGAGGAAAAGGCTGCCCAGGAGTGGGGTTGGGGGAAGGAGGGGGCTCCAGCCCTGAGGGAAACGCTGCTCCTGGCCTCGCAGGAGGCCGTGGGGCCGCCCCAGAGATGGGGTTAAATTCTGAGTGATGCCCAATTCACCACTATCAGGCACGTTTAATATATATCAAACTGTTACGGTTCTGGGTACACTAATAGCGCACTGCACCTTCAGCCCAGTCGTGCTCATGAACTAACACGGCCACGCTTCGGTCGCGTTGCGTGAGAAACCCAAACGACGAGCTGCCTACACAGTGCAGTTTGCTCAAACAACAGAGACACAAGTTCTTTTGGATTCCCGGTGTCAGTGACTGTCTGCAAAGCCCGTGCGAATACTACAGATGTCAGTAATACAGCTCGGTTAGAAATGCGCTAAGCTATAAAACCACTCTGTAGAGATCTCTAGGTTTCCTGGGGAAGCACTTGGTACAGCCAAGTGTTTGCATCTTACCCACGAGCGTCCTTATGGGGGGAAGAGAGGCTCAGGCCGTCGACTGGTCCCAGAAGTCCACGATGGTGTCTTCCCTCACATCCCCCCTTTCTTGGGCTATTTTTATACTTCTTTTTTATCGTCAAGGTGGAGTTTGAGTGACTCGAGTCATAAATACTTTCATTACGATTGGTGTAAAATTTTCTCACCTCGCATTTAAAGGTATAGTTTACGAACAATTCAGGGCGCAGACTCAAGCAGGAGTGGTCGCACCTTGGAGACGTGTAGCTTTTGGGATGGAGGTGTGTTTTGGTATTATAATGACATTATAACAAGCAAAGTTCACCAAAGGACAACATTTCATCAAAAAAATGACAGATCATTGGCTCAGCGGAACAAGTAGCAGTTTATCAGTTCTATAAGACCTTCGAGGGCTCCGTTTGGCCCTCAAGTTCCCAGTTTATCACAGGGGTTTAGCTGCAGTGTCTCCACTCTGCTCCATCCTTCGCACTGTTTTTCTTCCGTGGTGCCATCTCTTTCCCATGTTTGCTGGATTATCACAGGGTTTGGCCTTGGAGTCTCCACCCCACTCCACTCCCCGTGTTGCTCTGCAAGCAATATTGTACAGGGAATCGCAGATGTAGCGGATTCTTCACACACCAGCTGCGGCTGCGTTCTACCCTAGAAACCTTTTGATTTTATACCTTTCCTTAATGTGTGACCAGTGCTGTATTAATGATCATTTTTAGTAATTATTCCACAACAGTTACAGGTTTGGCCCATGTCAGCTGAAAATCTCAAGAAATCCCTCAGTGGGTGATAACTGGGACTCGAGGGGGGTTGACTTGCCCCGGCCCTCCAGTCCTCGAGGTGTCTGCCTGAATAGTGCCCTGACTCAGGGGAGGTGCTGGCCACAGCTCACTGCCATCCAGGAGAGCTCTAAGGGTCTCGCTAGAATCGCTGCTTATAGGGTCTGAGATAATTTACTTTCATTGGGTATTTTTCCACTCCAGCCCAACTGGACGATGGAATATTCTGGTACTTTCCACTAGTTGTGCAAGTCCAGAACTTGCCAGATCTGCAAGTTCTGGAATCGCCCCCTTTTAGGCCATGACCCAGGTACAGATGTGGTAGGCTGTCAGAGAGCGACAGTCCCAAGCGACACCGGAGGCAGGAGCCAGGCACGTTGCAGGGGTGCCTTAACGCTCTGGTCCTTTCTCTTTGGCAGATACATGTGCCTGACACCTCCTGGGTTGGTTTGTAGCCCAGGGATGGGGAATCGCACCAAGCACCGAGTGGCCAAAGTGGGGCGGGGGGTGGTGGTGGTGTTGCACCACCACACCACAGTGTTTGGGAGCTCAGCCTCAGCCGCGAGTTTCAGTTATGGTCAGGATTCGGGTCCGGAGAGTCACGAAGCCTCCGGCTCCAGGGACTGTGGGGCTGGAAAAGGCACGCCAAGGGGAGCACGGCACTCCAAGAGCATTGCTCCCTCCACACCTTTATCAATTCTTCCTCTCAGTCTTTACCCAGTCTTTTGTACTTTAAAATACATGTAAAAGCATTTTTCAGTTAATTCTGAAAGTTTTCTTGTGAACTTCTTTCAGTTCACAGTTCTGATGCCCAGCGAAAATGGCAAAATCTCAAGATCAAACTGAGACTGAGCACCCAAACATCTGACAAACAGCTGAACCATCTCAGAATCTGGCTTTCACACCAAAACAGCTACTTCCTAGAATGCATTGCTGTTGCTGTTTACGTTAAAAGTCCTCTGAAACTGCTAAGTAAAAAATTAATCGTATTTATTCATATTAGTAATTATACATAAAAACATAGTCTGTAACAATCATTTCAACTGGAAGCTTTCAGAGCAGACTAAACTTAGTGAATGTATTGATGACATTTATATGTGACCATGCAGAGCATACTTTTTAAATTTGTAATCAGTTTTGAAACTTTGTGGTGTTCTTCCCGCATCTCATTTTTGGAATTTGCAGTTTTATCATCTTTTTCCAGTGGATCCAGTTTTTCCAATTGATAACTTCCTCCTTTCCATTTCGATTTTTCTTGTAAATGGAAGTACTCGCTTCATCTCTTTCTCCTCTCCATGTATTGTTCTCCTTTTCTATTCACTTCTGTGTCTTCTTGGCTCTGCTGTCAAAATAGAGACAGAACATTTAGTGCATGATTTGTTGGAGTAAAACTATGTGCTCTTTCAGAAACGCTTTAAGAGGTAAACTTTCAACATGAGGCATGAGATAGAGGTTCTAACCTCTGCTTTTGAGACACTTGTAAAATGTTTCCATGGTCCTTAGGGTGTCTCGGGAATGTTTTGTAGCCTGAGTCCTTTTATGAATTGGAAACTGGGCTGATCACCATTCCGCTATTGCAGACGCTTCACAAGCAATTGAACAGAGACAAACAGATCGCACTCATAGAGTCTCTGCTGTGCTTTGGCCGGTGCGACAAGCCAAACCCCACTGCTTCTGGCTCCTCACTTGAAAGGCAAGGACGTACTTTGCTTTCATATCAGTAATGTTGTGAAAACTCAGAAATCACGGGTTAGTCATACAGGCAGAATTACATGTCTGCACACCAACAAAACTGCTCTTTCAGACTACTCAGCGTTGCTTACAATCTTGCAGGGTTTCGGCTGGGCAAGTTTGAAGAGCGCCTTTACATTTCCTAGGTGGGGAGGGGCATGTTGCTTTTACTAAAAAGACTGAATTGTAAACATTTCTGTCAAACAGTTACCTGAATAGTTGTTTTATACTTAGACAAGGGGTTTGCATGTGGATTTCTTCTCCTCCCAGCTGGTGCGTTGTAAGGTCCTGAAGGGTATTTGTCTATAGAAAAAAACATAGACGTTGCCTCTTAATTCCGGCTACATGAGAGACGAGATAGAGGTCCAGGAAAGACTCTCAGTCTGATACGTGAATTGAATGTTACATCAGCTGAAGTGTCAATGAAGGCATCAGGTGAATCCTACATTGTCTCTCACATACAAGCTGGTATTAAATACAGACTTTCTCTCTGGTAAAGATAATTTGTAACTTGCAGTGTTTGCATCAGGCTCACAGGATCTTCCAAATGAGGCAATTCTGCCACGGACATCCTTGACCTGAACAAAGTGAATGTTCCCATGCTGAAAACCTTCCCAAAGGCATCAAGTGCTTTTAGATTCAACAAGTCTATAATCCAATCCCCTCCTTTATCTCTGCTTGTGAAAGCACTAGAGGCAAGGCAACATGATGGTTTTGTTCTAGGCAGTTGATTTGCATCAGAGCATGCTGCGTAATGACTAACCATTTTCTGCAATGCTTGGTTAAAAAACATTATCATTAATACTCTGATTTTCTGTTGATTCCAGACTATTTCCATTAATTCCAATTACTAATTGCACAATAATCTCAAAAGTTGCAATTTATACAAAACGTGTAAGTATTACCGTAGTTTTCCATTTGGGTGCAAAATCTTCTATTTATGTCAAGCTGGTTCTTTTGTATGTTTCAAGCTGGTTCTTTTCCCACCACATGGCTCAGGCACTGCTGAAAATAAAGGTAGAGAAAATAGTAATGGTTGTTTCTATGATAAAAATGCTGATCACCTTTTTTTTTTTTAAATGCTTTATCCTTTTGTAACCTGGAAATTTGATAAGATGTATTCTTCACTTGAAGAATGTTTTCTCTGTAATCTCTGTACAAATCTGTCCACATTTCATCAACGTAGAAATTCTATTCTTCAACTACTATTCATCCCTGAGATGAACCAGTGATGTTGGGATCCATTTAACTTAAATTTATTCATCTGAAAGTAGGGGTTACTTTGTCTGAAAGAAGGTTCCTTGTATTGGAAATTAAGGCAGGGAGGCACCTGAAGAGGAGAACCCAGCTTAGGAGAGATGACTGGAACTGGCAAGATAAAATCACCTGATTAACTTATGATTATTTACATTATTTACCACTTAATTCCTTGATGAAGTGACAGGTGAAAAACCACAATTATCCAGAGAAACCATGGAAACGGAAAGTAGAAAGGCAAAAAAAACCCCAGTGATGTACTGTACTAGATTGCATGAAGCTCTATTAGCAATGTAAAAATAAAGGGAAAGATGTATAATTATTGTTATGTCTGAAAAAGATTGCCAAAAAGAAAGATACAAGACTCAGAATCCCACCTGTAGGCTTCTTGTCAAATTTATGACATAGTACATACTATCAAGAGGAAACGGAAAAAAGATGAAGGAAAATATCATAGAATCGTAGAATCGCTGAAGTTTCAAGGCTCCTTTAAGATCATCAAGTCCAACCATTAACCTACCCTGACAAAACCACTTCTAAACCATGTCCCCGACTACCACATCTACCCTTTTTTTAAACACCTCCAGGGATGGCGAATCCACCACCTCCCTGGGCAGCCTATTCCAATGTTTAACAACCCTTTCAGTGAAAAAAATGTTTCCTAATATCCAATCTAAACCTCACCTGACATAACTTGAATCCATTTCCTCTCGTCCTATCAGTTTTCACCAGGGAGAAGAGGTCATCTCCCACCTCTCTACACCCTCCTTTCAGGTAGTTGTATAGGGTGATAAGGTCTCCCCTCAGCCTCCTTTTCTCCAGGCTAAACAACCCCAGCTCCCTCAGTCGTTCCTCATAAGATTTGTCCTCCAGACCCCTCATCAGCTTTGTAGCCCTTCTCTGGACACGCTTCAACACCTCAATGTCCTTCTTGTAGTGAGGGGCCCAAAACTCGAGGTGGGGCCTCACCAGTGCCGAGTACAGGGGGATGATCACTTCCCTAGTCCTGCTCACCACACTATTCCTGATACAGGCCAGGAAGCCGTTGGCCTTCTTGGCCACCTGGGCACACTGCCAGCTCATGTTCAGCCAGCTGTCCACCAACACCCCCAGGTCCTTTCTGCCGGGCAGCTTTCCAGCCACACTTCCCCAGGCCTGTAGCGCTGCATGGGGTTATTGTGGCCCAAGTGCAGGACCTGGCACTTGCCCTTGTTGAAACTCATACCATTGATGTTGGCCCAATGATCCAATCTATCTAAGTCTCTCTGTAGAGCTTCCCTATCCTCCTGGGAATCAACACTCCTGCTTAACGTGGTGTCATCTGCAAACTTGCTGATGATACACCCTATGTCCTTATCGAGATCATCAATAAAGACGTTGAACAGAAATGGTCCCAACACTGAGCCCTGAGGCACACCACTTGTGACCGGCCACCAGCTGGATTTAAATCCATTGAGCACCACTCTTTGGGACCTGGTACTAGGCCTGATCCCCTATATATATGGGGGAAAATTAAAAGTCTTTCTATCCTCTTTGTAATATGCTATCTTTCATCATCACCAAGTTCAAAAAGCGGGGAGGATGGGCAAATGATGTCATAGTTTCTCCCTCTAACAGTAATTTAAAAACTGGTAAACATTGTCTGAGAAGATGGAAAGTACTTGCCTTTCTGCAAGTCTCGCCCGGTCGCTTCCAAGGGTAATAGCTCATTTTCCTGAGGTGAAGACACAGTTTTTGTTGATTGGTGTTCGTGACGGTACGGAATCTTGTAATACTCAGCTAAATATATCCCAAGAGGGAAAAAAAATGCAAAGTTTACTATATTGGCAGCACTGCTGTTTAGGAAGGAGTGACTAATTCCATACTTACCAGATTTATAGCACATTTCCTTTATTGCTCTTTCCTCTTCAATATCTGCAGCAGTCTTAGGCACCCAATTAGAAACATCTATAGGACAGATTTTTAAAAGATTACTAGTTATCTATACAAAGGCCTTCAATAATTCTTAATAATCAAATACCACAATGAATTTCATTTCTGTCATGGGTGTTTCTTTTCTCACTGCAACCTCTGCTTCTGGACAGAAAAATGATTCCGTAATATTAGGTATTGCCAAGTGCAATGGAATTGCAGTTACAACACCTATTAAGAAGTTAATGTTTGTTGGTTTAAAATGAGTTAAAAAAAATCTTCAGTCCTTATTTGCAAAACAGTCCTTCATTTACACCCAAAAGGAAATCTTGTGACTAAACATGTCCCCAGGGAGCGCTTGTCACAAAACCTCTGCCCAAAGTTACTGTCCTGTAACGCCTGCCAGCAGAGCTGGTGAAATGAGCGCTCCTTTTCTGTCTCAGTTCAGGCTACTAAGACGAGCAAAGCCCTGCTCTTTCTGTTGTTGAAGTTAACGTGGCCAACTCAGACTGAAACTGAGTTTGGAGGCCCTAACAGGCAGCCCTGCCCGCTCACACAAAGGACAGCGGGAAAAGCAAAGGCGGCTCGGGGCTGCCTGAGAACTAGCACCGTCATTTGCAGGGTGCACACAGGAGAGTAGGTTGTTCTCTCACGCTCTGGGAATGTGCAATTCATTCCATCACTCTGAATCTCTCATCTCTGAGTGAGATACAGTCAACGGTTTAACTACAGTTCACAAAAAGGGAATAAATAATAATGTAAATATATATATATAGACACTGCAGTTAATCTAGTGAAGAGTTTTGTCTGGTTTCTCTTCGCTAGACTCAAGAGTAACTTTCTGCAATAAAATGAGACTGCCTTCAGAGTTTAGGAAATCAGTCAAACAAATTATTTAAGTTGAGGCCACTCAGCTATCTTTTGTAAACAAACCTGTGACTTCACCTTCAGTGATGAGTGTCTACAGCCCCTGTTCCAAAGTTTGTTTCCCGGGAAAGAAGTACCTCCTGAATTTGTGATTTCATCCCCAAATTTTGAGAATTTTTGAATGGTGGATCACATCATCTGAATAGTGGATCACATTTTAAACTTCATTGAATGAAAAAGAAGTGAATTGTACCACCATTGAAATATACAGCTAGGCATTTCACAGGGGTTAGAAAACATTGCCTCACTCACATCTGGGGACTACCAGTTCCAATATTTTGAGGATTAGCTGGAAGCTATTTCCAAAACCTGTTAACAACTCTTTTCTAACAATGTAATTGTTATTATAATACATCAGTTGTGATGTATACACTGCAAGAGTCCAAAAAACCCATTCTGCTTCCTTGTAAAAGAGAGAAAAAAACTCTTTACAGTTCTCTTCCTCTTCGTCATCCTCTTCATCCTCCTCGTCGTTGAGGTTTATAATCAGTGGAGGGTGAATGGGTAGTAAAATATTATTTTGATTTCTGAGTGATTCTTGATGATGAGGCAGAATCCCTTCTTGTACACCCTGTGGCAATGGGGCATCTGCAGACAAGAACATTATATTTATTTTATTAGGAGGGAACTAGAATATCAAGTCCAGGTTCAGACCAGCAGGTACAGTTTTTAAATCATTATATTGAAGGAATCATTAAATAGACAGATTGTGCCTTTTAGGAAAAATCTTCTGCGGAGGTTGACGTCTTCCAACTACAAGAAAGTAGGAAAGACGCTCTCTTCCGAGAGCATCTTCCAACTACAGAGAGTAGGAAGAATCACAGGCACTCACTCCTTTGAATGGACAGATGAGGCAGTGCTGAATAAGGCCTTTTGAAAAGAGGAACACTTTGACCATTCTACGCTATTTTAAAAAGGCTGGCTGTCTCTTCCAGCTGGTGGATAGATTAATTTGAGGCAGAAACCTTCTTTCTTCCAATACCTTTTAAGATATTTACAGCTTAGGGAAACACACAATCAGTAATACCTGGGCTGAAGTGAGTGAGTTCAGGACCCCACCTGTGAAACTCGTTTAAACATGCTGAATAATAGGCAGGCCTGTATCGCTCCTCATGGCATCAGTTTTGGAGGATTTAGCAATGCTAAGATTACCTTTTTTTGGCTTGTAGACGTTCTTTTGCTATCAATTTTCTGAATCACAATTCTCTTTACTAAGTACAAAATGTAGATTTTGAGAAAGAATATCAAGTTCACAAAAATAATTTGCACTTAATTAGAAGAAAATCAGAAAAGATATTCTTTTCCTTAGGAATTTATATCTACCCATAATATTTGCAGCAAAACCATTCCAGTACAGGGATAGCATTTTCTGAGAGCCAGGAAATGCAACGGACTGAAAATAAAAATGATGAAAAATGGTAAGTCTATTTGTACTGTTCAAGCTGACCAATTTGCAGCTCTATATACAATCAGGATTCTGTGCATTATATTAAAAATATCAAAGAAATAAGATGAAGCGTGGGCATTTTCTGTTATTCCACTTGCTGTTATTCTTCCGCATCTCTTGCTTGCCTAGGAGCAGCATGTGTATCCTAGCAAACCCATTTCAATAACACTCCTGCAGATCAGATTTGTTGTATTTCATGCCAGAGAAAGTAAGATACAACACTTTACCTTGATAGAGCCTTTGTCAGTGTCCAGAATAGGATATTATTAGCCCTGGGTAGTGTAAGCCAAATCAAACTTGAATTCGTTTAACAAGATTTCTAAGTATTAAAACAAATCAATGCACTTTTCGTATTTGCAATGTTATTGTGCAGCACACGAACTTTGAATTCATCCATATTGCAGTAAAAAGGAAAAGGCCTGCGTCCATTTTCTCTTTCTGATTGTTGGACGTTGCTCTTCTACAGGATGCCCTTGTCCGCAGTGCCTCTTAGGCACAGTCTCTGACTCACACCAGACCCAATGTCATGCCTATGTGGTGGGCACGGCAGCACCAGCTGCCTGGCGCCGACACGGGGGATGTGGAAACTGCACTGGAAGCAGTATGGGCACTCACAGAAAGAGCACACAACCCCTTGCCGTGGGGTTAGTTAGGCTCAACATGCCCAGATATGACAGGCTACCCTTTCCTGGGGGAATTTCAGGAACTCAAGGTGTTTGCTTCTGACTAGAGGTCTCTCTGGAGTTCTCTGGTGACACCTGTCCACAGCTCTGGAGATAAGGCCCAGGAACAACTCTGGTTTAGTCCACTTCTTCATCCATCTATGACACGCCATGCCGACTCGCTGAAATGAGCAGTGCTGGTACAGGCACAGTCGCAGCGGAACCCCTTTTTGGCAGCAAACCGGGCCTTTCTGGAGCTTTTCTGAGGCAGGAAAGGCTGGGCCAGTGCAGGGACACTCGCAGGGTGTTATCAGGATGGCTGTGACAAGCCAAGGGACGACACTCCAAGGTATGAGGGATGGGGCGCGAGCGAGGGCCCTCAGCCTCTTGCTCCAAGATGTGCTGGGTATACTGCAGCACACTCGTAGTCTTATGAAGAGGAGCCAGGGGCTCCTGAGGCAAGAGGAGCCAATGGGGAAACACAGGTAAACACCTCAAAGGAAGGCCACCTGGAGAACAGCACAAAGGAACTGCAGCCATTCCAGCCACTAAGTCACCTTCAACGGGGACCCAGCTTAAGTGCCTCTATGCAAACGCACATGGCGTGGGGAGTAAACAAGAGGAGTTAGAGACGTGTGCACACCTCCAGGTCCATGATCTCATTGGCATCACAGAGACCTGGTGGGATGGCGCCTATGACTGGAGTGGTGGAATAGAGGGATACGGGCCCTTTAGGAAGGACAGGCAGGGGAAACAAGCAGGGGGTGTTGCCCTCTATGCCAATGACCACCTGGAATGAGTGCATGGAGCTCCACCTAGGGATAGATGAGGAGCCAACCGAGAGTTTGAGAGTCAGGATTAAAGGGAACCAATCTTTATCGGTGACAAGGATAGTGGGATTGAGTGCACCTTCAGCAAGTTTGCCATTGACACCAAGCTGCCTGGAGTGGTTGACACGCTGGAAGGAAGGGATGCCATCCAGAGGGACCTGGACAGGCTGGAGAGGTGGGCCCACGCCAACCTCATGCAGTTCAACAAGGCCAAGTGCAGGGTCCTGCACCTGGGTCGGGGCAATCCCAAGCACAAATGCAGGCTGGGCAGAGAATGGATGGAGAGCAGCCCTGAGGAGAAGGACGTGGGGTTGCTGACCGACGAGAAGCTCAACATGAGCCGGCAACGTGTGCTCACAGCCCAGAAGGCCAACCATATCCTGGGCTGCATCAAAAGAAGTGTGGCCAGCAGGGCGAGGGAGGGGATTCTGCCCCTCTACTCCATTCTTCTGAGACCCCACCTGGACTATTGTGTCCAGCTCTGGATGCCTCCACATAAGAAGGACATGGACCTGTTGGAGCGGGTCCAGAGGAGGGCCACGAAGATGATCAGAGCACCTCTGCTGGGAGGACAGGCTGAGAGAGTTGGGGGTGTTCAGCCTGGAGAAGAGAAGGCTCGGGGGAGACCTTATAGCAGCTTTCCAGCATCTGAAGGGGGCCTACAAGAAGGCTGGAGAGGGACTTTTACAAGGGCATGTAGTGATAGGATGAGGGGTAATGGCTTCAAACTGGAAGAGGGGAGATTTAGATTAGACATGAGGAAGAAATTTGTCACTCTGAGGTTGCTGAGCACTGGTCCAGGTTGCCCAGAGAAGTTGTGGATGCCTCATCCCTGGAGGTGTTCAAGGCCAGGGTGCATGGAGCTTTGAGCAACCTGGTCTAGTGGGAGGTGTCCCTGCCCATGGCAGGGGAGTTGGAACAGGATTATCTTTAAGGTCCTTTCCAACCTAAACTATTATATTATTCTATGGTTCGATGACTTGCTCTCACTTTGGCTTCCCCCGATTTCTGACATCTGTCTTGGTTCCCTGCCCTGGAGTCTTACCCCGTTCCAGGTTCCGGCTGTCTACTAGGACTCCTGGTAGACAAGAGCTCTTCTTAGAATGGACTGAGGGAAAAATCCCAACTTATAATTTTTTTTTTCCATAAATACTCTGATTTTCAGATATT
The DNA here is from genome assembly GCF_965231255.1 of Vanellus vanellus. Classification (NCBI taxonomy): domain Eukaryota; kingdom Metazoa; phylum Chordata; class Aves; order Charadriiformes; family Charadriidae; genus Vanellus; species Vanellus vanellus. Next base: position 68,384 of record NW_028127638.1, on the reverse strand, counting down.
ATACTGCCTTGTACACTAGTACTGTACTTCAATAGCCTGCATCCAGTGTTCAAGCCTGAAAAATTTATTCGAAACGATGAACTGGAAGTACACCTGCACACACAGCATTGTAATCTGATGTTATCTGTCTGAGGGGGGTCTCATCCATCTCACATGTTGTGCTCTGTCAACAGATATTGCTACTCGTGGCCCTACCAACCTCCTCCCACCACCACACACACTACTTTTCGTTTCTCTTACATCATCACCTGCCTACTCACCACTTTTACTACTAGAAAGATTTGATCTAGCAAATACCCAAGTAAAGCAACACTTTTACTCTGTCGACCTTGGCAACCTAAATTGCTGTTTGCGAGTTCATCTTTCATGTCACTGACACTTAGGAAGATCCCTAAAATGACAGCTAAAAAAAATCATACGCAACCCTATTCAAATACCAATTTCCTTTCTTTGCCTTCAACTTGCTGGGATAGCAGATCATACCTGATTTCTTTGCCATGGTGCACATCTTGACCTTAACATATACGACATAAGCACAGGAAGTAAGCACTAGGAGGACATTCTCCTGCATCTACTTACTCTCACGAACAAATTGTTGAGAATATGGTTTTACTCACTGTTGCTAGGTGGCAAAAAAAGTCCATTTATATAACGAGGTTTGCTATGATGGAATGCACAAGTGATCCTCAGACAGCCTGAGGGTTGTCTTTCCCAGAAACAGGAGATGTTGCTTTTCTGCTGCTGCAGGAGAAAACAGTTTTCAGGTATTGTAAATACAACAATAAAAAATGACTAAACGGATTAATACGGGATGTGCTGCTGTGAACACAGCCAAGAGTTTTTTCACAGCGACAGAATCTGCACCTGGAACCCCCATGAGGAAAACGACTTTGTGGGTAAGTCACGCTAGATTCCCATGCTCTAGTCGTTGCCTGAAATGTGAACGTCCTCTTTTAAAAATTCTTGGTTTTAATTAACGGGGGAGGTGATTCAGTAGTCCAGGTATAACAGTATTATGGTGACAAATAGACACTTGGGTTTGTATCCTGGGTATGAACAACATCCCAGCTGACATCTGTAAGTGCCAAGTTGCCGGTTATTTCTTAACGGGTTTCTGCGTAATTTTTTAGAGGAAAACAAAGTCACATTTGAAAATATTTGAATATTTGAAGGTCAGTTTCACCCAGTTCCAGACATTAACAGCTGGCTCTAGGAGCAGCATCTCAAAACCACGCCGCTTTTGGTCTCTAGTCAGTACGACTGGGCCATCCCCTGAGACATGATGGGGTCTGGAGCCAAAGGCCATCACCCAGGTATCAACACCTAAATCCCCAGTGCTGAAATGGATGCAATGACAGAGAGCCCTACACCCACCCCCGGATTTTCACCAGGTGCAATATAAATGTTTCTTTGAAGAACAAACCTGTTTTGAAGGACTTTGTGTTAAATAACGGATTTTGCAGAAATTCAGGTAGTTGCTATAAGCAGAAATTACAAACATGGACTATTTATTCAGAATCAATATAATGTTGGTTCAATAAGAAAGTGATGAGTTATCCTCATGTGCGGTTTTTAACTTGTGTGTTCTTTGGGTATGTGAGCAGAGTTCCCAGGAGAAATTGCCCATAGTTTAGATGATCATTAGCTCTTCTCACCACTTCTAAAGATCAGATGTTTGATCTACAGATGCTGCCATAACCCAGGCAGAGTGACATATCAACTTCCAACTTTACACAATAAACCTCCCCTTCAACATGACATGTCAAGAAAATCAAGGATACAAACCACTCTAAAATCTACAGCATTTACCTGTGCATAGCGGGAATAAAAATGGAAATAGCAGTCATTCCCAGCTGTGGCCATTTTCCCCTTTTGTGCTTCTCCTCCACTCTCTTAATACTGCCAGAACATACACGAAAACATTAAAGCTATCAACAGTCAGGCAAACCGTATTCTCATCCTGAAAGCAGTACTTTTCTTTCAAAAACTATACCTTCAGAACCTTAGCTCTGCTTCTTTTTTGAAACAAAACTCCAACGGACAGAAATACGCTCAAATGAAGGAGGTGGTACCTGCTCCAGGCTTGCTGAAACAAGACGGCAGTTGCCAGCCGGTATAGAATGTTACATTTCCAAGGTTCCACGGTTGCCAGACGCTCCTCCAGCTTGTGAGATCATCAAGATGGTGCTATGGGACCTGTCCAGCTTGAACATCTTCCTTTATCTCCATTGCTTCAGAGTAAAGTACGGAAAATGGGACAGTTTCAAAAAGTGTCCCGTTCAGCTTAACGTAAAAAGGAACAAACCCATTTGGCGGGGCTTAAATCGTACCCAGCTTCTTGCTGCAGGAACTGAGGTCTTTTAGAAAAAAATCTAAGACAAACCTCATTCTTTGACTGTTTTTTAACCAAAATCTTTGTGCTCGTTGTGTTTCTTACTGTTCTTTGGATGGAGAAACTTGCTGCTTCCTGTTAGTACACTGTTAGCCGTTACCTGTTCACACTGCTGGGGTTCATTGCTTTCTCGGGCCTCCATGATGTCCACTGCCACAGCTCAAGCAGCAAGAACAGCGTACACTCGTGTCCCTAACCTTTGTTCCCATTCAGGTCCCAGGCTGCCCTGAACAAAAAATATTTTGGGGGGGAAATGAAGTTTCAGTCCTGGAAAATGGTAAGGCATGCTGTTATGCCCAGGACATGGGGTCACATTTACAACACTGAGTGACATCACTGACTTGGAGAGGAACACTTCAGAGCACTGTTAGACCAAAACCTGGGAACTTAGGAGTAAAGCATAAAAGGAAGAGCAGAATGGAAAAGGAGCCTGTGGAATGATTACTAAAAATGATCGTTAATACAGCACTGGTCACACATTAAGGAAAGGTATAAAATCAAAAGGTTTCTAGGGTAGAACGCAGCCGCAGCCGGTGTGTGAAGAATCCGCTACATCTGCGATTCCCTGTACAATATTGCTTGCAGAGCAACACGGGGAGTGGAGTGGGGTGGAGACTCCGAGGCCAAACCCTGTGATAATCCAGCAAACATGGGAAAGAGATGGCACCAGGGAAGAAAAACAGTGCGAAGGATGGAGCAGAGTGGAGACACTGCAGCTAAACCCCTGTGATAAACTGGGAACTTGAGGGCCAAACGGAGCCCTCGAAGGTCTTATGGAGCTGATAAACTGCTACTTGTTCCGCTGAGCCAATGATCTGTCATTTTTTTGATGAAATGTTGTCCTTTGGTGAACTTTGCTCGTTATAATGTCATTATAATACCAAAACACACCTCCATCCCAAAGGCTACCTGCCTTCAAGGTGTGACCACTCCTCCTTGAGTCTGCGCCCTGAATCTTTTGTAAACTGTACCTTTAAATGTGAGGCGAGAAAATTTTACGCCAAGCGTAATGAAAGTATTTATGACAAGAGTCAATCAAACTCCACCTTGAACATAAAAAATAGCATAAAAATGGCCCAGGAAAGGGATGATGTGAGGGAAGACACCATCGTGCACTTCTGGGATCAGTCGACGGGCTGAGCTTCTCTTTGCCCCCATAAGGACGCTTGTGTGTAAGATTCGAACACTTGGTTATGCCAAGTGCTTCCCCGGGAAACTAGAAATCTCTATATGGAGTGGTTTTATAACTTAGCGCTTTTGTAACCGAGCTATATTGCTAGCATCTTTAGCATTCGCACGGGCTTTGCAGGCAGTCACTGTCACCGGCAATCCAAAAGAACTCGTGTCTCTGTTGTTGAAATAAACTGCACTGTGTAGGCAGCTCGTCGTTTGGGTTTCTCATGGAACGCGACCAAAGAGTGGCCGTGCCAGTTCAGGAGCATGACTGGGCTGAAGGTACAGTCTGCCGTTAGTGTATTCAGAACCGTAACAGTTTAAAATATCCTAAAGGTGCCTGGGCTGATAGTGCTGAATGGGGCATCACTCAGAATTTAACCCTAGCCGCACCTCGCCTCCCACCTCGGTGAGGAGTGTTAGAACGCAAGGGGGGTTATTTTCTGCCAAAACTATTTTGCCCCTTCAACGAACACCTTTAAACCTCCCAATGGTTTAGCAGTACCGATGATCAAAGTCCAGGTCACGGGAATACTCACTGGTGCTGTTTAATTCAATCCCACGGATGCTGCCAAAAGCTCTCCCTCAGACAGCATCCCACGCTAACATACGCAGGGGCGGTTTCTTCAGTACTCCCTTAGAACAGCAGTAAACAGAAGCAGAGGAAAGCAATGTGAATAAACCAAACTCATGCACACTGCCTCAACGATAGAAGAGGGGCTCAGTATCTTCAGAATACAGCCTAGAGAGCATCTGGCGTCAAGACAAGTGTTCACTTGTAATTAATTTTTTCCATTACTGTGACAAACAGGTAGAAGGGGTGTGTGTGTGTGGGGGTTGTTTGCTTGTAAATTTCTTACTTTTAAATAAAGTAGGAATAAAAGACATCAAGTATCTACAAAGACACAGGCCTGTAAAAACTACGTAAAAACTAGTAACAACTACGCCTGCTTGAACCCTTGAAAAGCAGGCGAGAACAGCGAGTTGGAGCTCACGCTGCTGCTAACAAGGACTTTCTCCCGCCCTGTGGCACCTGCATCCCCTGCGTGTGTCCCTCTGCCCGGGCGTTGCTGGGGAGACCCCCCAATTCGCGAGGTATTGAGATCACATTTGTTCTTTGTCTTCTGTGGTCTTGTGGTCGTTCCTGCGTCCTGCCCGAATCGGCTCACACAGAAGCCTTTTGATTGTATACCATTCCTTAACGTGTGACCAATGCTGTATTATTGATCATTTTCAGTAATCTTTCCACAGGGGGGGACGTTGGAGTCCCTCCTGGCACCAGCTGTGGTGCAGCCGCGCAACCCTGGGGTGCCCCCCATGGGAAATGTTAAAGAAATAAAATGTTGGTCTCTATCCCTGGTGCTGTGGTTCCTCCTCCCATCCCGCGGCTGGGGCGGTGCCCCCCTCAGTGCCCGACCCAGTGGGACAGGCTGGCACTGCTGGCACCCACCAACCTGGGGGGGTGGTGGTGTCGGGGGAGCTGGGTGGGCTGGAGAAAGGGAGGAAGCACCTCTTGAAACCAGCTTGGCCCTCCCCAGCCACAAAACCCTCCCCAGAGGCACCAGAGGGGACCCCCAGATCCTTGAAGGGCTGCCCCAGACTCCCTCTGGCCTGCAAGAGTCCCTCCCAGGACCCCATAAGGGCAGCCCAGGACCCCTTACGGACACCCCACTGTCCTCCCAAATCTGGTTTCTTTACCTGCTGGGCAAGCCAATAACACACAGAGCAGAGGTATTTCTAAGTTTATGCCATTAATGCACAGAAATGGGTGCTTGTCCCAAAACGGGAGCGCTCACACCTTAGTTCCAAAAATCTCCACTTTTACACATTGATTCTTACATATTCACTGTCATTCCCTCTAATGATTGGTCGAGATTTCTTTGCTTCCCACGTAAATGAATGCGCAGACTCTGTCTTCTTTTTCCACTCTTATGTTTTTAATAGGTGGTATCGTTTGGGGAGGTGGTCAATGAGTTGGTGGTCACCATCTCCCCCCGGCCGGAACCACCTTTTACCTGCTTTTCCTCTGATCTTGGCAGTTCCAAGTGGGTTTCTGGGTTTGCTGACCAGGCCTACAGTTCATCGCTCTCTTGATAGGAATGCCCTGCTTACCAACAGTGCTACACTGTCTGCTGGTTTCCTGGTTTGAGGTAAAACAGAACCAATTTTGTTCAGTAACTTCGCTTCTTAGCGGGGCCTCTTCTAACTACTGAAATTAACTGCATATTGTGCAGAAAATGTTCACTCTCTCAGAGTGATAAGACCAATTGTTTACAGCTGATGCCCAGGCATGGGATGCAGAGAGGCTCCTGCTTACACTTATTGCCATAACAGCCAAGGCCAACCAACTTTGTCATTTGCCACGTTGGAGGGTCGGAAGCGGAAAAGCATAGTGGGGTCCCACCTGGAGGGAGGAGCGGACAGGACAGGTGACCCAAAACTGACCAACAGGGTATTCCATCCCATCTGCCTCATGCTCAGTAGAAAAGCGGAGGGATCAAAGGGTCACGGGTTCTTCCTTGTCGTGGTTTAGGCCAAATCCACCACTGGGGACCCGAGGGACCCCAGATGGGACCGACAGATGCTCCCCTCTACCCCTCTACAAAGAGAAAGGCAGAGGAGGAAAAAAGAGACTTAAGAGTTTAGAAGAAACCAAACTACTTTAATGAAATATTAATAATAAAATAAAAGGAAATAATGAAAAATATATACAAAACCGTATCAAGCTCCCAAGATGACAATCACGTCACCGGCTGGCACTGGGGCAGTCCCAGGCTGGACTCAGTAACGGACGGGAACTGGATTCCGGATCCGGAGTCAGGATTGGGATCACAGGCAGAGAGAGTCCTCCTCAGACGTCGGCCATTGAAGGAAGAGCCCGTGACCCTTTGGTCCCTCAGCTTTTCTACTGAGCATGAGGCAGATGGGATGGAATACCCTGTTGGTCAGTTTTGGGTCACCTGTCCTGTCCGCTCCTCCCTGCAGGTGGGACCCCACTATGCTTTTCTGCTTCCGACCCTCCAACGTGGCAAATGACAAAGTTGGTTGGCCTTGGCTGTTATGGCAATAAGTGTAAGCAGGAGCCTCTCTGCATCCCATGCCCGGGCATCAGCTGTAAACAATTGGTCTTATCACTCTGAGAGAGTGAACATTTTCTGCACAATATGCAGTTAATTTCAGTAGTTAGAAGAGGCCCAGCTAAGAAGCGAAGTTACTGAACAAAATTGGTTGTTTTACCTCAAACCAGGACATTCCACCCCTTATTCCATACCATTTGCATCTTGCTCAGATTACTATTGCTTTTATACATCAAATTTACACACGCACAGTTATATATGATATGGATATATGCAGGTTACTCATCTACGGTTTATGTTTATATACAAAATTTTAAGTCCATTTATTTCATGATTGCAGGATCTCATCTCAGGGCAGGAAAGATGGTACAAAATTCATTCTGGTTCGTGCCCATGCGTAGCATGTTCATCTTGAAGAGCTTGCTGGACGCCACTTGATGAAGTTAGCTCAGGTTTCATCACCACTGTGTTATTCTGAAAAACACTTATTGAACACTGTTAGTATTATGTAGTGATCAGCATCATACTGCTCAGGATTGAGTATTCTCACCAAGGGTTAAATTCTCTTGAGGTACACATTGAACTTCTCCATCCTTCAGCATCACCCACCAAGTACATCCAGGTCCTTGGGCAAAAACAGTCCCACAAATGGGTTTGCTTTTGCCTGAAGCAGGAAAAACCCAAACAGTTTTCCCTAACAAATTCCTTTCATGCACCACAGGGACTTTATCCCCTTCTACAATATGTAAAAGGTCTGATTGAGCAGGACCAGCTCGATTGATGGATCCCCTGGTGTTAACTAACCAGGTAGCTTGTTGTAAATGCTTGTCCCAATTTTTAAAGGTTCCACCTCCTATAGCTTTTAGGGTGGTTTTTAACAGTCCATTGTATCGCTCAATCTTCCCAGAAGCTGGTGCGTGATAGGGGATATGATATATCCACTCAATACCATGTTCTTTTGCCCAATTACTTATAAGATTGTTTTTAAAATGAGTCCCATTGTCTGACTCAATTCTTTCTGGAGTACCATGTCGCCACAAGACTTGCCTTTCAAGGCCCAGGATGGTATTCCGGGCAGTGGCATGAGGTACGGCATGGGTTTCCAACCATCCGGTGCTTGCTTCCACCATTGTAAGCACATAGCGCTTACCCTGGCAAGTTTGAGGGAGTGTGATGTAATCAACTTGCCAAGCTTCCCCATATTTATATTTCAGCCATCGTCCCCCATACCACAAAGGTTTTAACCATTTAGCTTGCTTGATTTCGGTGCATGTTTCACAGTCATGGATACCCTGCGCAATAGCGTCCATGGTTAAATCCACCCCTCGGTCACGTGCCCATTTATATGTTGCATCCCTTCCTTGATGACCTGAAGTGTCATGGGCCCACCAAGCTAAGAATAGTTCACCTTTATGTTCCCAGTCCAAGTCTGTCTGGAAAATTTTAGCAGCCTGATCCGCTTGCTGATTGTTTTGATGTTCCTCAGTGGCCCGACCCATGGGTACATGGGCATCTACGTGACGTACCTTTACGACTAGGTTTGCTAGCCGGTCGGCAATGTCTTGCCACAGCTCAGCAGCCCAGATGGGTTTACCTCTGCGCTGCCAGTTGCTCTGCTTCCACTGCTTTAGCCACCCCCACAGAGCATTTGCCACCATCCATGAGTCAGTATAGAGATAGAGTATTGGCCACTTTTCTCGTTCAGCAACGTCCAATGCCAGCTGGATGGCTTTTACCTCTGCAAATTGACTCGATTCACCTTGTCCTTCAGCAGCTTCCGCGACTCGTCGTGTAGGACTCCATACAGCAGCTTTCCACCTTCGATGTTTTCCTACAATACGACAAGACCCATCAGTAAACAAGGCATACTGTTTCTCATTATCTGAGAGTTCATTATATGGTGGAGCTTCCTCAGCACGTGTCACCACCTCCTCTGGTGGCATCCCAAAGTCTTTGCCTTCAGGCCAATTTGTGATCACTTCTACGATTCCTGGGCGATTTGGGTTTCCTATTCGAGCTCGCTACGTGATTAAGGCAACCCACTTACTCCAGGTAGTATCGGTGGCATGATGAGTAGAAGGAACTTTACCCTTGAACATCCAGCCCAGTACTGGTAATCGGGGCGCCAGGAGGAGCTGTGCCTCAGTACCAATTACTTCTGAAGCAGCTCTAACTCCTTCGTATGCTGCCAAGATTTCTTTCTCAGTTGGAGTATAGTTGGCCTCAGAGCCTTTATATCCCCGACTCCAGAATCCCAGGGGTCGACCTCGAGTCTCCCCTGGTGCTTTCTGCCAAAGGCTCCAGGTAGGGCCATTGTCCCCGGCTGCGGTGTAGAGCACATTTTTAATGTTCCGTCCAGTTCGGACTGGTCCAAGGGCTACTGCATGCACAATCTCTTGTTTAATTTGCTCAAAGGCTTGTCGTTGCTCAGGGCCCCACATAAACTCATTTTTCTTTCGAGTCACTTCATAGAGAGGTTTCACAATCTGGCTATAACCTGGAATATGCATTCTCCAGAAACCCACAACACCTAAAAAGGCTTGTGTTTCCTTTTTGTTAGTAGGTGGGGACATAGATGTTATTCGGTTAATTATATCCATTGGGATCTGGCGACGGCCATCTTGCCACTTGATTCCCAAAAACTGGATTTCTCGTGCAGGTCCCTTGACCTTACCTCTTTTAATGGCAAAACCTGCTTTCAGAAGAATCTTAATTATTTTCCTACCTTTGTGGAAAACTTCTTCTGCTGAATTACCCCACACAATGATGTCATCGATGTATTGTAGGTGTTCTGGAGCTCCACCCTTCTCCAGTGCAGTCTGGATCAGTCCATGGCAAACGGTAGGGCTGTGTTTCCACCCCTGGGGCAGTCGATTCCAGGTGTACTGGACACCCCTCCAGGTGAAAGCAAACTGTGGCCTGCACTCTGCTGCTAAAGGAATAGAGAAAAAGGCATGAGCAATGTCAATTGTAGCATACCATTGGGCTGCCTTTGACTCCAGTTCATACTGAAGTTGTAGCATATCTGGCACAGCAGCACTCAGTGGTGGTGTAACTTCATTCAGGCCACGATAGTCTACTGTTAATCTCCAGTCCCCATCAGACTTTCGCACTGGCCATATAGGGCTGTTAAAGGGTGAGCGAGTTTTGCTGATCACTCCTTGGCTCTCTAGCCGGCGAATCAGGTTATGGGCGGGAATCAGGGAGTCTCGGTTGGTGCGATACTGTCGTCGATGCACCGTGGCAGTAGCAATTGGCACCTGCTGATCTTCAACCCTCAGCAGTCCCACAACAGAAGGGTCATCTGAAAGACCGGGTAAGGTAGACAGCTGTGTAACATCCTCAGTCTCTACAGCTGCTATACCAAAAGCCCACCGATACCCTTTTGGGTCTTTAAAATACCCTCTCTTGAGATAGTCTATGCCAAGGATGCACGGAGCATCTGGACCAGTAACAATGGGGTGTTTCTCCCATTTATTCCCAGTTAGGCTCACTTCAGCCTCTAATACAGTCAGTTCTTGAGATCCGCCTGTCACTCCAGAAATGGTGACAGTTTCTGCCCCTTTATGATTCGATGGCAATAGGGTACACTGTGCACCAGTGTCCACCAGGGCTTTATACTTTTGTGGCTCTAATGTGCCAGGCCATCGAATCCACACAGTCCAATAAACTCGGTTGTCCCTCTCCTCCTCCTGGCTGGAGGCAGGGCACCTCTAATGTTGACCGTAATACCTACGATTATCAGATCGGTTCCTACCTGGTCCGTAGGATCGCCTACCGTAGGTTGGAGCAGCCTTCTTCCTGTCAGAATCCTTTCTCCTACCTGCTTCATTTTGCAGCTCAAGCACCCGTGCCTGTAGGGCTGAGGTAGGTTCTCCATCCCACTTCTTCATGTCTTCACCATATTCACGGAGGCAAAACCACAGGATATCTCGCATCGGGTTTGATTTGTCTTGAGTCAGAGGGTGTTTTTTCTCTTGAGTAGGAGGGCGTTTCCTCTTAGCAGCTGCAACATGAGTCTGTACAGGGAAAGAATGGAGTTTTTCCTCCACCTTGGTTAGTTTATCAAACAGTTTATCGGTTTGCTCAACTAATTTCTGGGTCATTTGCTCTATTTTCTCAGTCAGTTTCTCAGTCATTTTCTCGGTGGTCACAGTCAGCTTTTCTATGGCTGCCACAGAAAAGGGACGAGAGAGACTGTCTTCATACTGTCGTACCTTATTAACCACTTCATTTACAGTTGGGGTGTCAGTATCAGATCCTCCCCAGACCATTGTTGACAATGTGTGGGAATATGTTGATGGTGCACTTTGTACAAACTTTTTTAGCATAGATCGTTTGCATGGCATTTCATCAGGGTCTACAATCCCTTGCCCATCGCTATAAATCACCTCTCGCACAGCCAATTCTCTCAGATACTTAATACCTTTTTCCATGTTGGTCCATTTACTTGGACGGCATTCGATATCGTCCTTAAAGGGATACCTGCGCTTTATGGCTGACACCAGTCGCCTCCAGAGACTGAGAGTGCTTGTCTTTCTCCCAATCTCTTTATCAATACCTCCATCCTTGGCCAGGTTTCCCAATCGCCTAGCTTCTCTGCCATCTAAATCTAGGGTATCTGCCCCACTATCCCAGCATCGGAGCAACCAGGAGACAAGTGTTTCACCTTCATGACGACTAAAGTCCTTCCTGATATTTCTCAGATCTTTCCTAGAGAAGGATTTAACAACTCCCTCTACATCTGAGTCCTCCTGTGGTGAGGCTGCCCCAGAAGGGGCCTCTCCAGCATCTGCTCTAGAAGGACTCTCGCCTTTGTCTGTTTTCAAAGGTCTCTTTCCCTTATCTGGTCTTGAAGGACCCTCCCCTGGATCTTCTTCAGAACTCTCCCCCAAGCTATCTGACTTGAGGTGGTCTTTGTGGTAAGGGGCAGGGGAAGGAGTTGACCTCCTCTTCTTCCTCCTGGTTACCGGGGCAGCTTGTACCGATTTTGATGGAGTTTGAGTAGTTTTGGTACTGGTTGTAGTGGCTGCAGTAGGTTGTGCCGGGACAGGCGGCGGCGTGGCTTGTGCCGCTGTAGGAGGGGGCACGGCTTGTGCCGGGACGGGCGGCGGAGGGGCCGGTGGTGTTGCGGTGGGGGGGGCGGCTGCCGGTGGTGCCGGTGCCGGTGCAGGCGGCGGCGGAGGCGCCTGTGCCGTTGCGGTGGGGGGGGCGGCTGCCGGTGGTGCCGTTGCTCCGGGGGGGGCGGCTGCGGCCGGGCCGGGCGGGGCCGCGGTTTGTGCCGCTGCAGATCGCCGAGCGGCTGCGCGGGTCTGAGTGGCGGCAGCGCACGGTCCCCTACAGCTCCCCCTGCACAGATGTTTCACATGAAACCACCCCTGCACCACATTCAGGAGCCCCAACAACAAAATCACGATCTTAAGAAGGTACCAGTCCTTATCCTCAGAGCCCAGAAGGCTTCCATGCCCCAGCTCTGAGGGTGTCACATCAGCATAAGTATCAAAGGGCGAAGTAAACATCCCCCAGGTAGAACCGAAAGTATAATTAATAACAGAATCCATCACCTGATGCCCGAGATATACAGGTAGAGCCGTTACCCAACTCGTGTTATACATCTGAATTGCGAACCACACCAAAACAGCACCTTTAAACCTTCGCATAAAAAGACAAAGAATAAATGAAATTTGCAACACATTTAGCAGGTTAGACCAAGTTGACTGCATTAAGGTCCAACAAAGCTGTTTAAAGGCATGATACACGATTTCCTCTAAGAACGACATGATGCAAGCTGTCTGTTCTAATCTCGGAGCAAGTTGGAATTCAAACTATTTGGACAATTTATCACAGCTCTGGTGGAGCACTGTTCGTGCCCCACGTTGGGCGCCAATTAATCTGTCCTGGTTTAGGCCAAATCCACCACTGGGGACCCGAGGGACCCCAGACGGGACCGACAGATGCTCCCCTCTACCCCTCTACAAAGAGAGAGGCAGAGGAGGAAAAAGAGACGAGTTTAGAAGAAACTAAACTACTTTAATGAAATATTAATAATAAAATAAAAAGAAATAATGAAAAATATATACAAAACCGTATCAAGCTCCCGAGATGACAATCACGTCACCGGCTGGCACTGGGGCAGTCCCAGGCTGGACTCAGTGACGGACGGGAACTGGATTCCGGATCTGGAGTCAGGATTGGGATCACAGGCAGGGAGAGTCCTCCTCAGACGTCGGCCATTGAAGGAAGAGCCCCTGACCCTTTGATCCCTCAGCTTTTCTACTGAGCATGAAGCAGATGGGATGGAATACCCTGTTGGTCAGTTTGGGGTCACCTGTCCTGTCCGCTCCTCCCTCCAGGTGGGACCCCACTATGCTTTTCCGCTTCCGACCCTCCGACGGGGCAAATAACAAAGTTGGTTGGCCGTGGGGGTTATAGCAATAAGTATAAGCAGGAGCCTCTCTGCATCCCATGCCTGGGCATCAGCTATAAACAATTGGTCTGATCTCTCTGAGAGAGTGAACACTGTCTGCACAATATGCAGTTATTTTAGTAGTTAGAAGAGGCCCCGCTAAGAAGCGAAGTTACTGAACAAAATTGGTTCTGTTTTACCTCAAACCAGGACAGTCTCCATCCACAACCTTGGGGGATTCCTCATATACAGGGGTGAAGAGGTGGAGGGTCAGATGTACACATGCGGCACGGGCTGCGTTAACCCCCGCGCCTCCCACTGCAGGAATGACCGCAGGCAGACACACTGTGAACCAAACATCAAACCTTTAATGAATTAAGAAAGAGAGAGAGATGTGGGAGAGTGGGGCTGGGGCTGGAGTGGGTGGGTGCGGGTCGCATGCGGTGGGGATGCGTGCTCCACGCCTTCTCTATCAGCCCATGAAGAGAGGCTGGGGGAGCGTGGGGCACTTTGCCCCCCAGCATCCCCCAGGGTTCTGGGTCGCTTGGTGGCCATGGTGTTGCCATCTGCCCTCCATTTGTTGCTGCCCATGTGCTGCCTGCTGCTGCCCACTGCGGCACCGTCCCGCTCCGGCGTTCCCTCCCACAGGGGTTTGGAGTGTTTTTCCACCTGGCACACCACCATCTTCCTCTTCTTGGGTGGGATGTTGTCCCACGGGGAGGTCTCTTGCGTCCTGGGGGTGCCGTGTGGCGCGGGGCGCTTGGCCTGCTTGCCACCCGCCTCTCCCGATCTAGGCACAGCCTGGCAGGAGACAACGGCTGGTGGCAGCAGCGAGCGGGTCAAAACCTCCTGGGACTGCCTCCTCAGCAGCTCCTCCAACAGTTGGGCCATGCGGGGTGGCCGATGCTGGGGGACAGCCGGGGGTCTGGCCAGGGTTCTTGGCAGCGGGTGACAGAGGGTTCTCAGCAGGGAACTCTCTGGAGGACTCTTCAGGGGATCCTTCCAGGGACTCTTCACAGGACTGTCCTTTAAAGTCTTCTCTCAACTCTCCATGGAGGGACAGCTTTGCTGGTTTTGCTGCCTCGGCTCGGTGGTGGCCGTTGGAGGGCCCCGTAGGCAGGCTCCTTGAGCAGGCTGACCTCAGAACTCGTTGCCGATAATACGGCTATTACAGACGTTATGAAGGCCGAGGCTTCGCGAGGATGGGAGGACTCGGCCTTCACCGCCTTCAGCACTGTGCGTTCGGTGAGGATTTTCTCCACTACTCCTTCTCTTCCTCCTTCCCCTTCTCTTCCTCCTTCTCTTCCTCTTTCTCCTCCTTCTCCTCCTCGTTCTTCTTCTCTTCCTCTTTCTCCTCCTTCTCTTCCTCCTTCTCTTCCTCCTTCTCCTCCTCTTCCTCCTCTATAGGACTGAGGGTTGGCTGCCATCTCTTGGCTCTGCGTCTATGTTGTCTTTTGGGCATTGCTTTGCCCTTGGGTTGGCTGGTCATGGGTTGGTTTGTGTCGGAGGAGACCCTTGGGACCACCAACCGCCGCCTGGAAGGACACAAAGGGAGAGGTCTACCTGAGGACACAATGGGTTTGGGGCTGCTTTCTGCCCCTCCCCATGAGCCACGTGCCTCCTCATGTAGCCACCAGCAGGTCGGCTGAGGAAACCCCCTGTGCCGGGACCCTCATCTGACATACAGCTGTCCCATTGTCCCTAGACCACGCTGGGGCTCTCCTGAAGAGCTGGAGAAGATCCAGCCCTGTGAAATGGGGGTGTTCCCAGCAGCCACATCCCACCCCTCCAGGTGCTGCCTTCACCACTCTTGGGTGGTGATGACCAAGGAGCGTTCAGGGCTGGGGAACGGGCTCTTGCTGGGTCAGAAAATCATGGAATGGTTTGGGTTGGAAGGGACATTTAGAGGTTCATCTAGTCCAACGCCCCCCGCTGTCATCGGCAGGGCCACCTTCCAGTAGACCAGGTTGGTTCCAGCCCCATCCAACCTGACCTTGAACACCTCCAGTCAGGCTGATGGAATGGTTTGGGTGGGAAGGGACCTTTGAAGGTCCATCTAGTCCAACACCCCTGCCATGAGCAGGGAGGTCTTCAACCAGATCAGGTTGCTCAAAGCCCCATCCAACCTGGCCTGGAATGTCTCCAGGGATGGAGCGTCTCCCACCTCTCCGGGTAAAATGGCCCCGTGTGGCCGCCCACCCTGAGCCTTCAGCCTCACCTAGCCAGAGACCTTGTCCTCTTCTTCTGCAGCTCCAAGATTTCCCCGAACTGCGGTGTTTTGCTTTGAGTCGGGCTCGGACCATCAGGAAAGGGAAAACCGGGAAACCCCACTGGAACCAGAAAGAAGACACCTCCTCAGAAGAGCGTCGCTGTGACGCTGCCAGACCACCCAGGGACACGCAGGGAGTGCTCAGGCCTCTTCCCAAAATGTCTGAGGGTTGGACATTCTGCTCCTCTAGCAGCCCCATCGTGTCCTCCCCAACACCAGCACCATTTCCAATGTGGTTTTCCGACTTCATCATCATCATGATGGTGAGGAAGGAGGAGCCGGGTGGTGCCGGGGAGGGGACAGGTGTCATTTCTGAGGGGAAGAGGGGGAGGAGAAGGCCTTGGCCCACCATCCTCCCACTGTACCCTTGGGCACATCCCACCCCGGGGCTCTCTTTTGGTGACACCAACAAATCGTTAGGACAAAAGGCCCTCAGGAGTTGGCCTGAAGCTTTAGGACAAGTCGGAGACTTTTGGCGCTCAGCGTCGGCCATTTCCCCACAACATGGCAGAAGTTGGCTGCCCGTCCCATGGAGAAGAGCTGGGAGCTGCTTTACCTTTCCCACCTTGCTGGAGAGGTGGCAAACTGTCTTTTCTCATCTGCACATCCTCACCAGGGACTTGTCTCGAGGTCTTGAGGAGAGCCCTGGGTGGGTGTTTGGGCACACACTCCATCACAAACCTGGAAAGAAGGAGAAGACACCCATATGACCCATGGCACCACCAGCACTTGCCACTTGCTGCGGCCACTTGCCCGCAGGCAGAGTTTGGCATTGCCATGAAGGCCATTGACTTCCCAAGTCTACCACATCCCATCCCCAAGGACGGGCCTGGGAAATGGAGTCGCCCAGCAAAGAAGTCCAGGCCACCACGGGAAGAAATGTCACCCAAATTCCTCTGTCTTTCCCCTCAGAGCTGCCTTATGGGAGTGACTGCGGCCTGGGGACATCATCAAGAGTCGCCGCCTGGTGTCCCCAGGACACCCGCAGCGGCACAAGGAAGAGATGCTACCTTGGGCGTTGGCATCAAAGAGCGGCTACAGCCGCCAACGTACTCACTTGGGAAAGAGGATGACATGGCCGGAGAAGCTCAGTGAGGCCACGGGTAACACTGGGGACACAATCATGTCCAGCAGATGGGGGACCTGCAATGGAGGAACACAAAGATTCAGGACATCCTCAACGTGGTTGAAGCACTGCACACTGGAGGATGCCAAAGACAGCAGGACATCCTCAATGTGGTTGAGGGTCTCAGTGTTGGAGGAGGCCAAAGATGGCAGGACATCCCTCAACGTGGTTAAAGCACCCCACATTGGAAGAGGCCAAAAACGGTGGGACATCCCCCACATGGCTGAGGCACTCAAGTGTCGGAGGAGCTTGAGGCAGCAAGTGTTGGCAGGACCGTAACTCTCACCTGGACCGAGTGGCTGAACGTGTCCTGAGGGACCCCACACAAGCAGTGCCAGAACACTGCCGTGGGACCGCACGCACCACAGAGAAACCAAAATGCTTACCTTGAAGACAACCTTCTCCAAGTTCTCCTTCCCAGACAGCCTCTCCAGGAAGCTGCGGTAGAATTTCACGTGCACTTTCGTGCCTTCGATGAGGAGCACCCCCACCTCCCTCAGGATGAGGGCCACATTCTCCCCCTTCCCCAGGCAGTGCGAGAGGAGGGTCGTGGTGCCTTGGATGCAGTCCACCACTTTCTGCCGGGACACGGCGGCTGCCACGGCCACCTTGGAGTACTTGAGGGGCTCCAGCTCCTTGTTGCCTGGAAGAACCACAGGAGAAGGATGGAGAGGCTCACCCGGTGGCCCGTGTCCTACAGCTTGTGTGTCACAATCATTGCATTGCCCCAAAAAAACTCAAAACCACTCAATTATTGGACTTTGGAGTTGCTTCAGACAAGATGACCGTGCAGTCAGCCATCTTACCGGGCAGGTAGTCCTTGTTGTCCATCAGGTTGTGGACAACAGCAAGGTTCCTGGCCAGGTGGAACACCGGCTTCTGGATAGTCAGGGTTTCATCTCCGACCTGGACGCGTTCGAGGACAGTGCCGAAGGAGCCAAGGGTGGGAATTCGGACACCCTGCAAGTGGACGAGAAGGGTGGGAGGGTAAGGACTGGCTAGAGGGAAGATCTGGAGGTGACCTCCCCCGTCCAGGGATGGTGCTTCAGGCTGGATCCTGCCCTCTCCCACCGTTTGGAGGCACGAGCTGGGCGGTGGGGAGAACTTTGGGGAGGAGATGTTGAGTCCTTCCCCTCCTCAGGAGAAAAAACCAGCACTGGAGTTTGGGCAGAACCAGGACGAGGCCATCCCGGGGGGGTCTCCAGTGACCTGGATCAGCCCTACCAGAAGTGACACCAACATTGCACAGGCCCTGTTTGGCCATCAGTGGGGACTTTTGGGGTGAGATTCCTGTTTTCTGAGGAGTTGAAGGGTGAGAGCAGGCCACGACCCAGGGGGATCCCACCACCCCTCATGGTGCATGAGGAGGACGCGGGTGTTGCACCACCTTGTGGAGCAGGAGTTGGTCTTGAACGTAGCCAGCCACTGCATCCCAGACGGCCGTTCGCTCTGAAAAAACAAAGAACCACCAGGTCAGGCCCCATCTCCACCAGCTCTCAGGTCCACCCCAAACATCTCCCCCTTGAGCCGCGACGCGGTGGCAGACGCCAAGTGTCAGGGCTGGCTCCGAAATGGTGACAAGCCCTTGAGTCTTGGCTGCCGGAGAGGTGGCTGCGGTTGGCCGTACCTTCAGCGGTGACGCTGGACATAGCGAAGGTGTGCTCCATCCCATCCCAGAAGTCCATCTTGGTCCGCCTCACGCTTCTGGGTCGGTTCTTGGTGGCGACAGCCATGTTGGAGGTCATCTTATGGACGTTCCTCCAAAGTGTGGGACCCACCACCCGGTGGGCCCTTTTATACCCCCTGAGTGGGTGTGCCACGCACCTCTTGTGACATCAGGGTGACATGTTCATCGCTGATTGACTGACCGTGGTGACACGGCAACCGCCAACCTCTGGTGGGGTGGCCATTAGCAGGGAGAGCTTCAAGCAGCTCAGGATGCTCCAAGCCCCGTCCAACCTGACCTCGGACCTTCCAGTCATGGACACACAGATTGGTTTGGCTTGGAGGAGACATTTGAAGGTCCATCTCGTCCAACCTCCCCTGTCTTCGGCAGGGGCATATTCCAGTAGAGCAGGTTACTCAACGCCCCATCCAACCGGACCTTGGATACATCCACTCAGACCCACAGAATGGTTTGCATTGGTTGAGTTGGATTTTTGGGTGGTTTGGGTTCCAACAGACCAGGTTGGTCCCAGCCCTGTCCAATCTGACCTTGAACCCCTCCAATCAGACTCATAGAAGGTTTGGGTTGGTTGAGTTGGATTTTTGGGCTGGAAGGTTTGGGAACCAGTAGAGAAGGTTGGTCCCAGTCTCATCCAGCCTTACGTTGGACACTTCCAGTCATAGACCCACAGAACGGTTTGTGTTGAAGGGGACCTTTGAAGGTCCATCCAGTCCAACCTCCCCATCATCAGCTGGGACACCTTCCAGTAGACCAGGTTGGTCCCAGCCCCATCCAACCTGACCTTGAACACCTCCAACCGGACCCAAAGAACAGTTTGGATTGGATTTCTGGGTGGTTTGGGATCCAGTAGACGGGGTTGGTTGCAGCCCCATCCAACCTGACCTCAGACACTTCCAGTCATGGACCCAAAGACTGGTTTGGGTGGGAGGGGACCTTGGAAGGTCCATCCTGTCAAACCCCCCAATCACTGCAGTGGCCGAGAATAAAAGTAGTGCCACGAGTGGGGCGGGTGCTCCTGCGTTATTGTATCTCATCCTATTGTATTATTTTATCTCTTTCGTTTATTTTGTTTTTTCCTCTTGAGCTGTTGAGCAGAGATGGTTCTCGTGCTCTCTTCCCATCTCGGGGGGGTCGTTGGGCTGCGGCGTGGGGCTGCAGAGCCCGGGAGGAGAGGACAACCCCGAAGAAAAGGTCCCCTTGCCGCCCTCCACCAGCAGCGGTGGGATGGGTGCAGGGACCCTCCTGCCATCGGCTTATCCCGTCCCCTGCGGGAGCCTTTTTCTGCAGCAAACCGACCCAAAACGACAACGGCATGTTGGTGCTTCTTGCTAAATGGGGAGGGGGGAGAAAAACAAATCTATCAGTTTGCTCTGTAAGGATGGAAGCAGCGCATCCCCAAACAGGGCCAAAATCAGGCGGCTTTTACAGGATGGGGTTTTGCAAAGCTGCTGGTGCCAGTGCCCCATGGTGACGGTCAGAGGGGGAAGAAACTGGTTGAGCCCTTAAAAAGAGGAAAAGAAAAAGGCTCAGAGGAAGGGAAAGGTGCAGTGCCGGGGTTTCCTTGCTGCTGTTCCTCCGGGATGCCCGTGCGCATCCCCTCCACGCTGCCCTCCGGGCAGGACCGTGCTCGCTGCTCCGGCTCTGCCTCCCTGGAGGGGAAAGGTCCCGGCGCAGGAGAGTCCCCATCTCTCCCCCCTTCCCAAAAGAAACTTTAATTACCGGAGAGGTACATTATTACGCCGGTGACCCACAGTGGCTGTGGGGCTGGGGGGCTGTGGTACCAGCCCTATTGCTGCCCTACCCTTAAAATGGAATTATACACTTCTAATATAGGACAATTTGGTTTTCTTTTTTCCATTTTGTTTTCCTCCCTGTAAAAGGAGGGAGCGGGGCTGAGCTTCGCTCCCTCCTGGCAGGGACCGGGAGAAATGAGAAAATCAGGATCTAATTTCTCATTTTTCAAAAAGTCTCCATCTGACTTTCAGAAGCTTGAGACACTGGCGTTTTTATAATTTCAGTATGTTATACAGCAGAAGGCCAACACTTTTGTTAGATTCATGAAAAAGTTAAGAGCCCCTGGGAGATAGCCTCCCAGCCTGCAGTTCCTAGACACATCCAGGCTTACTACAACTGTAATTGAGAGCTGGAAATCTTTTTGCTGGTTTATCCACTGCACTTTGGCTTGTGCTCAGTAGCACTCCAGTGTCACATGCAAATCTATAGCCTGGGATGAGCCAGTGACTTGGAATCCACCATGACGCAAGCTACAGCAAAGACACACAGATATGCACAGTGAACATTGTACCTCTGAGTGGCTGCCAAACCTAGTATGCTAAGGGAATTAAGGCAGAATCTTACTATTGACAACTAAGCATTGCTTCAATCTTGCAAATGATGCTTTTTTTTCTCTTTTTTAACCTTCTTGCTTTAACTGACATATCTTGATATCTGTAGAAACCCGATTTCTTTCCCAGAAAGAAAGAAAATAGGACTCTGGACAATTAGAACATCTTCCTACTAATAGTAGAGGATGAAGAGGACAACCTGCTTACACTATATCCTTCAAGCCACTTCCCACTGCTTAGGTTCATCTTGTATACTAATTGAGACCAGGCTCGCTCTTAATTTATTTTTTAAAAAGCCATCTCCTTATACAAAACATGTATTAAGCAAGAGTCTGCAATTTACCTTGGGCTGGTCACATCATGGGTATTATGGAACAACTTCTGTATCTTGTTGCTAGAAACAACTCCCACTTTCACCAGGTAGGAATAGGCTTCCACGTGAAAAGCCCAGAAGTGCTTCCCTTTGGCAATCCCGGTGTCGCCAATGATGTAATCCAGGGTTGTGTAGCATCCGGCCTGCATGCGCTCAGACCCCAGCAGTAGAGGAAATCCAGCCCTACTTTCCACAGAGGTTCTTCCTGGGTTCAGCAGGAGATGTTCACTGTTGTACCCGCATTTGTCATCAAAAAGAAAACTGAGAACTGAAAAACAGCATCCCAAAAAATTTTCTCTTAGTTAAGTATTTCTGTGCTTATAAACTATATTTTAAGTCATGCTGGCACTAGAATTCCTCGCTTTTAAAGGCTACCAGGAACATTACGCAAGCTAACACAGTCTCAGTATGCTACCTACTTAACCTGTTTGTTAACAGTGCTTTTAAACATTTATACAACCGGTAACAGTGTAGTAGAAGTCTGGGAGCTACTGGAAACCACCTACAGCTCTTAACACCACCAGCAGCTCGTGGACATAAGAAAACCCAATACCTGGGGCTGGAGGCGTACGCAAGATAACTTCTCGGCTCCAAGGGCTAGAGATGGATCCTTTATATCCTCGAACTCTGAAGGCATAGCTGCTGTCGTCATCGAGATCAGATATTACTTTGCTCTTGCTGCAAACTTCGATCTCCTGCCACGTTGTACTCTCCTCTTCTCTATTAAGCTTATGATACTCAAGAACATAGATATCAGCTGAGTCTGTCTTCCCAGGGCATTCCCAACTGATCAGAGCTTTGTTGTACATTTTGCTCTGCTCTTCATTGATTTCTGGTATTTCTAGACCTGGAATGACAGAGATTCAGGAGAAAAAAACCTCAAATGTAGATACATGTTGTTTTAGAATTAAACACAGAAGCCCTTTGTTGAGTGGCTACAGCACTGGGGGGACAGTGGGGGGGGGGAATCTGACTCAGTCAAAGAGTGCAGATGAGGACGGGTCTGTTCATGCACTTAAATCCTTTCTGGTTTTACTTTGAAAGTTGTATTATTTATTTTTGCTGGCAACTAAAAAACCATATAAAAACCTATTCTTTTCTGTCATGCAATCACGACAAAAAGCTGCTAGGAAGACCTAGTATTACTTAACTACAATATTTTGGAAGCCAATGTAAACTGGTTCTGAATGCCATGGCATCTTAGCTTCTTTATCAAAGCTGAAGCTAGCATTGCTGCCAGGTAATGCCTTGAGAATCACAGAGGCAGAAGGGACAATGCAAGTCACAAGATTGAGTTCTGCAACTGCAGCCCTGCACAAGTTTTGCCTCTTTCCAGAGAAGCCCTTAAAGCTATAACTCAAGAAAGACATGATGCTCTCATAATTTACCATTGGAATGGAAGGACAAGTCACCAAGGATCTCTTCTTGCTTGGCTATGTCCATCACAAAGTCCTCGAAAGTAGTTTCAGCTGCTGGCTTGAAGCTCTTCAGAGATTCAGTAGCTTTTTGGATTCTGAAAGCACAGAAGCAGAGGGATGGCAGAAGAGGGAAAAAGGAATTCACATGGGTGTATTCCTTAAAGCAAAACCGCTAGGTTTTGCTTTAAAAAAAGTTCTCTTTTCAGGTACTTACTCACGTGTCCCAGAAACTTGTCTCTCTAGACAGAATTAAAATGCAAAATTTAAAGGCCTTTTGTACATCAGTGTAAAGATAACTAACAGGGAATCTTTTGGTTGGCAGAGCATTTTAACAATTTGGGGCATTACATTCAAAGAACAAAATAGGTGTGAAGCGCTAATGGAGCACAACTATTCAGATCAAAGAGTTTAAAGCCAGAAGAGACCTGTTAGATTAACTTGCAAATACCCGATGCAATCTCTGAGCAAAGGACTGTATCAGTGAGCTGAATGGGTTACCCTTCCACTGCAGTCCTACTGAAGAAGGCTAGGCGTTGGCGCAGGACAGAGCCCCTCCTCTGGGCTGTTTTTTAACGCACACTGTAATATAGGAATTTCTACTGAATGGTACCGGGACCGCCTCTGAGGCTCTGCAACACAAAGTACTTGCATTCAGTACTTTCCTAGCAGGTGTCCAAAGAATATGACTGACCAGACATCCCTGGAACAGTACCTGTACCTCAAACGGAAGATAATTAATAAGATACCTGACATGAAGTTGTTTTGCTGTTTGAACAAAACAAGATGGATCGGTTTCTTTAAGCAGTTCTTGAGCAAGTCCTACAAGGCCATTATTTTCCAGGAGCCCTTGAGATTCTTCTGCTTGTGTTTGCAATTTTTCCAGCCTTAAATTCTTAGAAGCTTCAATTGCCCTAAGAGCTGCGGATTTCTTCTCTTCCAGGACATGAGATAATTTCTCAAAACTCTGAGATGCTTCTTCTTTAGCTCTTTCACTGTTGCACTAGGAGGGAACAAAAGACATTTTAGACGGATCCCACAGCACTGTGGCTGTGTACAGAAATGTACTTAGGGTTGTTCAAGAGATCAGAGCAAACTAGTCATCTGTTTGACTGACAAGACTAACGAGCTTTGTTATGCTCTTCAACACTGAAAATGCAATCAGCACTGCACCCAAGCTAGTAAGCGTCTCCTACGTTAACACAGAGAGGAAAGAGCAGGAAATTATTCCTCCGATTATGTATTGAGTTACGCACAGCGTTTGTCTAAATAGTTCATGGAAAAGCACTGTAAAAGCAAGTCAGCGTCTGAAGTCTTCATGCCCAAGACCTAGGTGCTCTTCCACCTTCCCCAGTCACCCTGAACTGGGAGTCCAGCCCAGTTTCTCCCCTATGCCCTGTAGTGCCACCTCTGATGAGTGCCCTGGATAAAAGGAACTATGAAGCACAAAGGCCATCTGCAGCAAGATACAGGCAGGGCCAGGAGCTCCTGCCAATTTTTGCCATTGCGTTTTTCAGCTCGTATGTGAGCTCCCAGCTCTGACTCTTCTGCAGGGAGATTTTGCCCTTAATTCTGACTTCACTGCAACATCCTCAAGGTAAACAGACAGCATAAATTGTGCAGCACCACTCATATGCAAGAGCTGTAAGTCTAACCCACCTCTCTTTGGGTAAGGTATCAAATAAGCTTTATGTCAATTAAATTCACAGCAGCACCCAAAACTTAACTTCCCTCTGTAGGTTGCCCAAATTTCCCACACTGTCAGGATTAGGTCTTACCGTCTGTGACTCAGAACCAACACAAACTGTTCAGAAATGGTTTTGCTGGCTAACAAAAAAAAAAACCAAAGGATCTGGAACACTTCACTGTTCCATTTGGAGTCCCTGCTGTGTCCTTGCAAGGTCCATCCCCAGACAACCCACAAGCCACTCTCACCTCTGTTTCTTTCAGCAGCAGATCCAGCTGCGTGATGCGAGCTTTCACCTGGCTCTCCTTACTGATGAGGTACTCGATATCTTTTGAAAGCTTCTCCTGTTAAAATAAAACAGCAAACTGGCAGGCAGAACAAGGGCATCCCACCCAAACTGACAACAAGCACAGGTGGGCCACCCAGCCAGCACTCAGTTTCTGTAGTTACGAGGACAAGAGCCTGCCATCAGTTATGAGCAGCAACCCTGCGGAGAACTGCTCAGTGACCCGCCATGACTGGCCCGGGACATCAGGCCACTGCCATGTGCAGGACTGGTGGCACAGCCTCTGAGGAGAAGAGGTGACAGCCTCAGCTGGCTCATCCTTCCCCAGCCACAGCAGTCACCTTCTCTCTTAGGCTAGGAACACGAGTCTTCAAGACATTACCAGAACTAATAGAAAAGCCTCATAGGTTATTAACTCATCTGTAGTAAGGTTTGCTAGAAAAATGAGTGGTTGGAAACTTGAACTTAGGAGTGTCTCTGCACTTCCTTAGTTGCAAGAGTTAACAGCTGTACAGGAAAAGCCTTGCAAACAGGCGAGGAGGCCAAAGAGCAGAAGGCAGGCTGGGATGGGCTTTTTTTTTTTTTTTTCTCTCCTGTGAGCAAGAGAGGAAGCAAAGGAAGAAGAGGAGGCAGCAGCAATCATTCTTTAATAACAAAGCAGTGTTTGCAAGTCTGCCCTGTTGTATGGTGCTTAGGGAATCAACAGCTCTGCAACTTCAAAAACATACAGCGTCCCAGCAGATAACTGCCGATGCAGATTCTTCAGGAGTGCTTCTGAAGTATAAGCTAACCCAAGCCACAAGGACACTTGCCTTAAAAAAGCCAGATTGTAAACCATTAACTTCTTAAACCTTCTGCATTGGTCAGTACTGATGCACAGTTGGCTAACATAAGGTGGAAGCGCTTTTAAGGGGTTCTGTTTGAAGCCTCATAGAAAATATAGTTTAGTTTCTTAGCCGCACACTATGTCACACTAATATATACATTAACAGATGTTGCACAGCAGCATGCCTCATGACTCGTTCAGTGTCCTCCAAACACACGTCCTGGCATCCTGCCAGGGGAAGTTTGCCCTTAAACCCGAGGCTCAGTGCTCTTCCCCCTTCTTAAGGCCAGGTCCAACAATATTTACTTTTACCTTAAAGGTTTTGTAGGCAGTGCTTATGGTTGTTACTCTGTGGTTTGCATGACATCCACCCGGTTTACATAGACGACAAACAGGCCTTCTGCAGGTTTCACAGTACATGTTTACCCTCTCCATTTCATGTTCTGGACACATCAAAATCTGGAAGAAAAAAAAAGAGAGCAGAGAGAATGCAGGTGTCCTTCCAAAAACGGAGGTGCTCAACAAACCACCAAAACACTCAATTATCCCACAGCAGCGTCTGACTTATCAGTGGGTATTTTTTATATTCTGTTTATCTTCCACCTTTTACATTTGTCCATGCCAGTGAAAGCCAGCAGATGAAAACAAACAGTTTCACCAGGTTTACAGTGAGTGAACCTGTAGCAATGTCTGTGTACACATCACATAGCCTCCATACTGCAATCAACCATTTTGCTAATCCCTGAAGCTGTCTGCACACCTCAAGCTCCCCGCACTCCAGTTCGGAGATGTAAATGCAATACATAACATGTCCACCCTGTCAAATTTAACCCTGTTCACACCGGCATCTCTTGAAACACCTATGAACTGTTTCTTAAAGCAAGAGTTGACATAATACTGTAATGACTGCGGTCTAAGCTAGACTCTGACCAGCCACATAGCCATTGCTCTTGGAGCAACAAATGAAACGCAGCCACCACCACCAGTCACAGCCATCTTAAAGACAAAAGGCCCCAGTGTTTCAATTTTTCTGTCTGACTCCAATTACAAGTTGCTCATGCTGAGCGCTAATTCCAGCAACAGCTTAAACAGCACTGTAAAAAACCTGGTGTTCACTAAAACTCATCTTTCAAAAACTGAGCGTGTTGAAATAACTGCTCAAAGAGGGAAAAAGTGCCGCTCAACTCCAAGATCATGCAACAGATAAAGCCATCTAAAAGGCACATAAAGTAGCATAAACACGGACACTCAAAGCTAAGGTTGCAGACCATCTCCAAAACCAACTCTCAAGCTCCAAATGTTATCTTAGGCTATGGTGAAAAGCCCAAAGACAAAGGAAATGTTCAGGAAAATTAGCTGTGCAGGCAGACATCTCCAAAAACTGCAGTCATGCTGTTAGTCTGTGGAAGCAGTTTTTCCACAGCAGTGCACAGTCACACCTAACGGAAACTGCACACTTTTATTCATCTCCTCGTGTAAGTAAGAATTACAGCCTGCAAGCTAGAGACCGAAGAGGTCAGCAGATTACCTCGTCTAGTTCTCTCAGAATTCAAGAACAATCAGCCCAGTATCTGCTTCTCCCATCCCCACCACACACGTTACAAAGTGCTCTCCAGTCTGGTTGTGAATGAAAGCGGGTTTATGAAAGGTGGGTTAACCTTGACCAGCAGCCAGACAACAACCAAGCTGCTCACTCGCTCCCCGTCCTCAAGATGATACGAGGGGAAAGATGATCATGGGTCAAAACAAAGACAGGGAAATCACTTACAAATTATCAGTTCATTGCCAAGTCAAGTAGACTTGGATAGTCAGAAACTATGACTAAATATTTTAGACCATTCCCCCACCCCACTTTTTTTTTTTTTTTCCCTAGGCTCAAATTACTCCTTCATTTGCATTTGCATTTCTTCTTCTCACTCCCGCCTGGAGAGGCACACGAGGGATGGGAAATGGAGGATTACAGTCAGTGCATAACACTCCATCTCTGCTACTCCTTCCTCATTATAAGTTTCCTCTCTTCATCACAGGTCCTCTCCACAGGAGACCAAGGTGTTTGTGGCCAAGGGGATCTGTTCTCATTTCTTTCTGTCTTACTTTTGTCCTCTACACTCACAGAATGGGTGAGGTTGGAAGGCACCTCTGGAGACCGTGTAGTCCAAGCCCCAGCTGAGGCAGGGTCAGCTACAGCAGGTTGCTCAGGACCTTCTCTCGGTGGGTTTTGAATAACTCCGTTATTAGAGACTCCACCACCTCTCTGAGACACCTGTTCCAGTGTTTGTTCACCCTCAAAATTCAAAGCTCACTGGGAACTCCTGAGGCTTTGGAAGATCTCCATTGGTGGAGAGTTAACAACCTCTTTGGGCAGTTGCAGTGTTCCAGTGGTTCCAGAGTTTGACAACCTTCCGAGTCTACTCACTGGGAACTCCTGAGGTACAGTTGGCTCCCTTGCCTTCATTCCCTCCCATCAGGCATTGAGACACCTTAATAAGGTCTCCCTGAGCCATTTTTTCTCCACACTGAACAGCCCCAGATCTCTCAGCCTGAAGAGGACTTCAGGTGTGTAGGGGCCATCGTGTCTACAGGCAGGTCCATGAAACTCTCCACGACAGCGGAGACAGGAGATGTGATGGGACACCGTACCACAGACCTATGGCACATCCTCCGCTTGAACGGCAGGTAACCGTGGCTGAAGAAGACACCAGAGGGGAAGGAAACACTGGAAACTCTTGGGGAGAGTGAAAGAGGCAACGGGGAAGGAGGGCTAAGACAACAGTGACAGGAAAGGAGAAGAGACAAATTGTCCCTTCCCAGGGGCGGGCTCACAGGGGGCGGGCTCACAGGACACAGCCAAGGGGGGTGAAGATGTCTATAAGAGCGTCCCACCCTGTGCCTGAGCTCTGCTTCCAGCAACAATGGCCCAAGGAGCTGCTCAGACATGCAAGTTTATGCACGTACCTTCAGACAGCGCTGAGTAAGAAAGCAAGGCCTGGAGTTACTAGGAACCAATTAAGGAAGCTAATTATGGCCTTCAAGCATGAACTGAAGTCCTCCAACTTCTCCAATAACCAAAGCACCCACTGAACCTTGCTCCCAGACAGAACCGCTGTCCTGAGGATAACAGTTATTGCCCACCATGTCAGGGATGAGGTGGACTCTCCTTCCCAGGCCCAAGGGGGTTAAACCCACACCTTAGACTGAAATAACGACTTTTCAGAGCAGCACTGGCACAGTTGGAAGCCCATCATCACCTGAAGGGCTCTGAGCTTTGCACCAGGCCAGTGCCCCTGGACGCCACGGCCGCGGCACGAGGAAGCAGTGACTCGGGGCACTTACAGTCACCGTGAGGTTCTCCCAGGTGATGCCAGACACATTGATCTTGTTGCTCTCCCAGAACTGCAGGGTTTCGTTGCTGGGATGGGTCGGTGCCTCACCCTTACAGCTGGGAGGAGAGAAGCCAAGACAGAGGTGAGGGGAAGGCGATGGAGGTGCAGCCCTGAGCTCCTGCCAAGGGGCAGCGGCACTTTAGGAGGAAGAAACCCACTAGGAGATGGTGAGGAAGTCCAGCTTGCTGTGCGTGTGCACAGGGTAGGCCTCTCGCAGGTGACTCAGCTTCTCCAGAGCCTCATAGATGAAGATGATGCAGATGAGGGAGGCGAAGGCTTCTTCGGTGAAGCGGGTGATGTAGCACACCAAAGAGCTAGCGTCAGTGGCCACCAGCACCATGCAGAAGAAGGCGGTCCACAGCCCAATGCACGCCATAGAGAGAGGTAGAAGAGTGCGTAGTCCCTGGGAAAGCAAAAGAAAACGCAGGGTGGAAAGGGCAGCAAGAGGCTCCGAGCCGTGCCTTCCTTTGGGGAAAATCGGCAGCAATTCAGGAGCGTGTCAAGGCTGCGGATGGTAAATGCAGTTTCCACGTCCTACGACAGACAGCCTTGGGGCTGCGGCGCAGGGTGTGGGCCCGCAGGAGGAGAGGCCAATTATTTAATTATCATTCTTTAACAATTACCTTGTGTTAATGCCTCGGAGGCTAATTGAGGTCAGGTCCCTGTTGTGGAAGGTGGTGTTCTCCCACATCACCCCGATGCCCTAACAGCGAAAGCGGCTGGGTTTGCACCCAGTTACCCGCTGCCAGCAAGTTGGGGCTTCATAATAAATTTAATTGCAATAAGAGAGGTTAATCTCCCATCACAGTTGCCACAACAAAAAGACTGTCATGGAAAATATCCATTTTGCCTGAAAAGCTCCTGCTTTTTCAAAAATCATCAAAACATTTGACCAGAAAACTGTTTGGATATGTGGGTAAAATATATTTCCACTTCCAGCAAAAAACATGCAAAAAAGTGCCCGAGTTTGTACTGAGAGGAAAGCAAATCTTCCCTCATTCCCAAACCAGAGTCATTTGTCTCATCTTCCCTGTGCAGCCCATCTCGGGCATCCATATCCTTGTGGTTTCTCCTCCTCCTGCTCTTTCACTTTAACTCTAAAAACCCTGAACCACCCATCCATCCTTCAGAGACCGAGGGCTCCTGCACCGTCACATACTAAAGCAGCAGCGCGTGATGTCTGTGACACAGAAGACAACTTAAATCTACCAACTACCACTAAGAAAAACATCTTTTCTCCATCCCTGCCTTCTTCTGAAGGCGCTCGCAGCACCTGGCCGCAGCAGCCAGCCTTACTTGCAGAATTTGTAGAGGATCTTCTCGAACACGAGGACGGGGCCGGTGCTGCCGAGGATGGCGAGAGGTTGCCCAGCAAAGAGGAAATACACCACGCCGGTCACGGATGCGCCCAGCAGCGACTCCATGGCACTCTGTCCAGGGAAGAGAGGCAGCAGCGAGTAATTAAATCATTAGAGGGAAAACCACAAGTGCAAATTCACTGCAGCAAGGACTTTTGCATGAGTGTTGTCCTCCCTCGTGCCACCCAACAGAGAGAGGTGCTCACTATGTGGCTGTTGGTCGCCTCCCCCAGCAGTCCCCCAAAGGTGATTGATGACGGGGGACATGCAGGCACAGTAGAGGAAGAGGAAGGACGCCAGACACTGCAGGCTCAGACCATCCCGAAAGTAACTCCAGAACCAGGGGGCTTTTCGCTTCACATCCCGGATCAAACCTCCAAAGAGCCTGGAGGAAGGAAAAAAAATTAAACCATTTTCGTGGAAGACCACGTTAAGTTTTCTTGGCTGAGGAAGGACAATCGCAAGCACAGAGTAACTTCCGTTGCTAAAAAGAAGTCTCCTTCTCCCATTTTAGCCCCAGGAGAAACTGAGGCATACAAAAAAAACACAGAATCACAGAATAGTCAGGGTTGGAAGGGACCTCTGGAGATCATCTAGTCCAACCCCCTGCCAGAGCAGGGTCACCTACAACAGGTTGCACAGGACAGCGTCCAGGCGGGTTTTGAACATCTCCAGAGTGGGAGACTCCACAACCTCTCTGGGCAGCCTGTTCCAGTGCTCCACTACCCTCAAAGTGAAGAAGTTCCTCCTCATGTTAAGATAGAACTTCCTATGTTCAAGCTTGTGCCCATTACCCCTCGTCCTATCAATGAGCACCACTGAAAAAAGACTCCTCCCATCCCTCTGGCATCCTCCCTTTAAGTATTTGAAAGCATTAATAAGATTCCCCCTCATTCTTCTTTTCTCTACACTAAAGAGACCCAAGTTCCTCAGCCTTTCCTCATATGAAAGATGTTCTAATCCCCTAATCATCTTCGTAGCCCTTTGCTGGACCCTCTCCAGCAGATCCCTGTCTTTCTTGAACTGGGGAGCCCAGAACTGGACGCAGTACTCCAGATGCGGCCTCACCAGGGCAGAGTAGAGGGGGAGGATGACCTCCCTCCACCTGCTGGCCACACTCTTTTTGATGCACCCCAGGATGCCATTGGCCCTCTTGGCCACCAGGGCACATTGCTGGCTCATGGTCATCCTGTTGTCCACCAGGACTCCCAGGTCCCTTTCCACAGAGCTGCTGTTTTCTTGCAATGGGGCTGATCGTGCCCGATGTCCGCAGGTGGCTGAAGTTTGAGGAGGACGTGGAAGACGGCAGCGAACGCTGGAGCAAGCCCTACGTGGCCATCGATTGGCAACAGTTCAGCCCTAAATATTGGGCTGGCCCCTCTCCCCCGGGTCTGGCCAGGCTTGCACAGAGCCATGGAGAAGGAGAACCATCTGTTCCACCTCTGCATAAGGATGGGCCACTTTCCTTCCCCATGTTTCCATTTTTAAAGGCAGGATCCCTCTAAGGAAGACCAGCCTCAATCCATTATGCCTTCAACTGCCTCCCAAATAATGCCACTTTCCCTCAGAAGAACAGCAAACCACACCAATCAGCCACACGGACCTGCTTGCAGAGGACCCCGGCACCCACGCAGCCCCGAGGAGGCTCATGAATGCTGCGGCGGGACTTACAGTGGTAGCCCTGCTCCATCGGGGCACAGTCCTCCCGTTCCTTCTTCCGATGCTTCTGGCGGTGGGGTCGGTGGTGCCGGTGGCTTTGCCTCACCAGCGGCATCCGCATGCCCACGGACAGGGTGTGGTGGCCTGCAAAAAAAGCAGCGTTCTCATCACTCTCGATATTGCGGAGACGGTTGACGCCGCTGCCATGATTAAACCAGCACAGCCATCCCAGGAGGAAACACCAACTTCTCTTCATTTTAGTTTCACTGCATTCCTGAATGTCAGAGACCCGTCCCTTTTTCCAAGCCTGTTTTACTCTAACTTTGCAACAACAGAGCAACAACAAGCGATGGCTCCGGGTCACCTAAAAGTGCCCTGAAAGTATCAACCCTCGTCTCAAATTCCAGCTTCGGCTCGACAACACTCAGACCTGCTCATTAAGCAGCCACAGAAGGTAATTATTTTTAAAATCTTTGTCGGCACAAGGCGACAAGAGGAGATCCAATTAGTCCCGTGATAATGAAGTCTGGAACAAAAAAAAAGAAAATCACAGCCCTGTGTCTGCAGCCATCAAATTATTCTCCTGACCTCTCCAAGCCAAGAGCAGCCTCTGAGAAAACAAGCTGGGAACTGCCCAGCTCCGTGGCCAACACTCACACCACAGATGCCGCGGGGGCTTTTTCCCCTCTGTCTAAAAGCCACAACATTAAAAAAAATGTGAAAATAACTGTGCTTGTTTATTTAGAAGCACGCCACGTTTCGCTGCAGGTGATGCGTACACTGAGCACAGGACGCGGCAGGGACTTTGCGCAACGGGAAAACGCGTGGGGCTGGTGCCACCTCTCCCGACTCACCTTCCAGCTCCTCCTTCTCATAGTGAATATTGGCAACGGTGCTCGTTCTTCCCTGGTCCATCACCGCCTCCTCGTCGTGTCTCTGTTTAGCGAGAAGAAGAAGGTACAAGTTGGGGCCAGGTGAGGAGAGCTCCCTTACGTCCTCCCAGTCATCACCCATCCCCGCGGCCACGCGAGCCAACGAGCATCACACCTCTGCATGTCTCCCCCTTCAGGCACAGCCCTAAAAACACGGACTTGGAGGAGGTTTTTTTTCCCCTACCCAAATAAAACCACCTGTAATGTCACCTGTATTGTATACACCGTGAGTCTGGAAGGATTTACTAAAAGGGGAGACAGTTGAGTGTTTCAAACCAAAACCAAGCCTCCTGCTTCATTCTTGTGGTTCCTTTCGAAAAATTAAAATAGGGATTTCCAAACTGGGGGTGGGGTGGGGTGGGGAGACCCAACCCCACACTTTTGAGCACAGCCAGTTTCATTCTCCAAACGTGATACCTGCAGGACTCACTAGATGGCACTTGGCCACAGGACATGGCCACCACCAACCTCCAAAGGCCCTCAGAACCTACAAGGGTGAAGCTTCGTCTTCAGCCCAACCAGGCTCAGGCTTCTCTTGCTGCAAGCCCGCTTTCCACACAAAACTGCATTTTTCTCCTCAAAAAAAAAAAGCCAAGGGCTGACAGCTAATGCCCTCCTTGGCTGAAATACCACTGCCAGCGCTGCACAAAGAGCATCTGTGCCTTAAAAGCTGAAGGAGAACTACAGGAGTTCTCTTCTCCCCTTGCCCACGGGGCTGGGGAAGCATCACTGGGATCACCGCGCTCAAAGAAATAAAAAACCAACCACGTCTCACACTCGAGTCACAACTGCAGCTTTCAAAGGGCCTCCAGGAAACCCTTCTCTTTAGAGAAGAGCAAAATACCGGAAATCTGCTTTTTATCCCCCAAATTCCTGCTTCGACCCAATGGCATCACCTGCCGCCGCGCAGCAGCGACGCTCGGGGAAGCTCACATCTCCCACTCGCCAGCCAATTTAACGAGCAAAAGGAACAAACGTTCCCATCTGGGAATGAGCTTTTTCTGGCCCCCAAGTACTTTGTCCTTTGCCGCCGCTGCCAGGTGCCTGGAAAACATCAAAGCATCGAAACTGGGCTGGGAAAGGGGATGGCGAGCTCACTTTTGAGTTTCGGAGCAGAGAGTGTTGTTCCATCTCAAGAAAACTTCTCCAAATTATTATTTTGCTGCAGCGTTTTTTTTGTCCCAGCAGGAGAGAGAGGGATTTTTGACTGTCCTGCCTCAGTTTACCTGTCTCAGTGCAACTCCTCCAGTTAGAAAGAAAAATCTTTCCCTGGGGAAGCGTTGGTGTAATTGAGGATGAGGAAAAGTACAAAGCAGAGGTTCACGTCCGGCTTTGAGTCCTCCCGGTGCCGGGGGAGGCCAAAAGCATCGCACGAGCACGCAAACTTCCCACCTCAGCCCCCTCGTCCTGTCACACGCAAGCTGGACTGGCCACCAGCAGCAGGAGGGAGGATTAATGTAATTAATCTCGCGCAAAGTGTAATTAATAACACTGATCCCAGTGTTATAAGGGGATGAGGGGCCAAACTGGGGGAGCTGCTCTGGTGGCGGAGCAGGAGACCCCCCTCCTTGCCCCTCTCCATCTCCATCCTACCCAGACGACGCCACCGGTCCTGTGGCTCCCTCCTTTGCTATCGTGGGGGTCAGCACCGTCCCCTGCGGGGACCCCTCTGGCTCCTGAGCCAGGATTTGGGCTGTGACGGGGACTGGACCCGGGAGAGGACACATCTCCAGAGCCCCAAAGTGGGGCTGTGAGGGGGGGGGACACGCAGGTCACAGCTGAGCATCACCAGGACGTGACCGTCATCCCTTGCTGGCGGAGACGCAAATTCCTCTCCGTCTTTGCCGTGAGCTGTAATTTCAGAGCAGATTAATTAATTCCCCACCTCTCGTTTGCCCCCGAGAGCAGCTCCTGCAGCCGGGTCCCATGGGTGCAGCGGGGGGGCGGACAGGCCCTCCCCCAGGCTAAGGAAATGCAGAAAGATGGGGGGACCACC
Source organism: Vanellus vanellus (assembly GCF_965231255.1). Classification (NCBI taxonomy): domain Eukaryota; kingdom Metazoa; phylum Chordata; class Aves; order Charadriiformes; family Charadriidae; genus Vanellus; species Vanellus vanellus. Next base: position 33,994 of record NW_028127638.1, on the reverse strand, counting down.
CAGCCACCTCCTGCCTGCACCCCAACACCAGGCGCATCCGCACAAGCGCCCGGTGGGACAATAGCTGAGGTGACCGGGTGGCATGGGGCTCTGTGGGGACAGTGGCCTTTGTCCCCCTGCTCTGAAGGGCCACAGCATCACCAGGGGGTCACATCGAGATGCGGAGGAGGGGACAAGGAGGGGGGGTCTGGTGGGGAGACCCCCAACAGGCATCACCCAGGTGCCTCCCTCCCACACCCACCTTGGGTACCCCTCACCTCCCCCTTTGAGCCCCCACCCCTCCGCCTTGCAGATGCCTTACACCCCCCTTCAGCGGCCTGCTGCCCCCCCTCCTTGCACACCCCCAGCACCCCATTTTAGACACCTACCACCCTCCTTACCCCCTCCAACCTTGCAGATGCCCTTCACTCCCATTTCCATGGCCCTCACAGACCCCTCCCTCCCCCCCGTGCAGATGCTTTGCCTCCCCCATTTGCCCCCACCCCCTGCTCCCCCTGTGTTTCCTCCCTGCCATGGGAAATGCCGCAGTGAGCAGCCATGGAGCATCCTCCAGCCACACCGGCGGCACGGCCCGCCCGGGGGTACCGGGCATCCCCCTCCCTGCCCGGGTGCCGCTGCCTCCCACCTGACAGCTGAGGACCCCATCGGCCCATTGCTGCTGGCGGGCACGGCGGGGCTAGGGGGAGATAATTGCTTGATAACGATACTCTTAAGACATCCAAACAAAACACCAACAAAAATCACTACCATCACAAAAATGAATAGGTTTCGCAATAGGCTTTGCAGCCGTCAGCTCAGGGCAAACTCAAAGCCATGCAAGATTTTGTTCAACCATCCGACTTCTATTGCCTCTCGTAGATTTCTGCCATCCAAGTAGAAGGCAAATTAATCTTTCTTATTTTCTCTTTTGACTGATTCCCTGTCCAATCAACACACCAAGGAGTAGATCGCATGTAATGCCATTCTCCGTGTTCTGCCGTCTTCCAAACGGAAGGGAACTGCATTCGAGAAAGTGCTCGAAAGCCCAGCAGTTATCACCTCTGTTTTGGACCCGCGCTTCAAGGAGATGCAGTTTCTCAGTCCCAGCCTGAGAAGCGAGCTGCACCAGCCAGTGAGAACCACGCTGTTGTGGGTTTGCAACCACCAGTCCCCATCTGCCACCCAGTCTGGGGTGCCAAACTCGGATTCCAAAGCCACAGGCGCAGATGCTGGCAGCCAGCTGCCTGCTCGCAAGGACCCATGCACCAGCGCCCCATCTCAGAGCATCTATGACATCCTTTTGGGGTAGGACCCGATGGAGAGCATACCCGAGATCCACCAGCAACTGGAAAACTACATCCTGGAGCCCCTCTGCAAGCGCAGCACCAGCTGCTGCACTGGTGGAAGAAGAACGAGCATCGCTTCCCGGCCGTGGGGCGGCTGAGCCGGCAGTACCTCGCCATCCCCACCACCGCCTTCCTGCCAGACCAGGCCTTCGCTGCCGGGGAAAGCACCCTGGAGCATCGGTGCACTGTCCTGGCGCCGGAGAATCTGGTCCAAATTCTGTTCTTGCATCCGCATTCTGATTTTTTAGAATGCACAATTTTTGGGATGGCGACTGAGAAATTAGGTCTTGTGGTTCCCATTGAAACACCCATTAATTCATACAACCAAAACCCAGCCACATGAAAAGGCGATGTTAAACCTCAGCCCCGAGGGAAAAGAAATGTGCCCAACGAGGTGCTAAAAGGCGCTCTGGCAAACCACCCCCCCTCTCCAAACTGCAGTTTGCTCTTGGAAACTGACAAGTTTTCTTCCTCTGCAGCCTTAGCGAGGCTGTAGATTTTTCCACCCTGCAGGGAAAGAAACAATCCTCAAAAGCAGATGTTATTCTGCCTGCAAGGAAAGCTTTAAAATATTTTTCTTTTTTTAAAGGCAGAATGCCTAAATGGAACATCCGAGCTGGTTTCTCCATGAAAATAACACTTTGCACTTGCACAGCAAAGCAACGCTCATTAACCAATCTCGGAAAGCTTCGCAGGCATTAAGAAACACTCCAAGTAACACACCTGCGTGCACCCTGTAAGCACACGTGCAAAGAGGAATCCCTGTTTACGCACCCCGGCTATATCAAACCGCACTATTTCCCTCACAAGCCATGATGGAAACGGGCCACGCTCCCATTCCTCGGCTCCAGAGCTCCGGCGATGCCGGGATCATGCCGACCCTCAGCCGCTGCGGGCATCAGCTCTGCTAACACCCCGCTGATGGGTCAGCGACAGGAATCTGGGAGCAGGAAGGGGATTGTACCACCCAGGCTCCCCAAAATCCCCCGCACTTAAGAGGAATGAGAATCTCAGGCTCCCCTAAGCCACCACTCACCGTGACCACTGCACTAACACCCAGAGCAGTTTTTAAGCAGCACGCACCAGGTTTAACCTCCACGCCTGAGAAAGTCCCTGTCCTAAGGGCTGCCGGTCCCCTCGGCCCAATGCAGGAGGCAGCAGCAAACCCCTCCAGACAGGGCAAGAGGTGCTTGTAAGAGTGACATCCAGCTAATAACCAAAAAGCACTTAAACCAACCCCAAACTTTGGAGACATTTAGTCTTGGGCCAGCAGCAGCATGTTGCTCAGTAAAGCACGCTTCCACGACTCCCCTCAATTAACCGTCACCTCCAGAGCAAGACCTCTGGAGGCGAGAAGTTCGTGTAGGTTGACTCTTGACGTCCCTTTCCCTCCCACAGGCAAAGAGACCCCAAGTATTTCCACTTGAGAGTGCAGTTCCCCTTCCACGGGCACCCAGCTCGCTCTGCAGTTTTGGATTATCACTCAGCAGGGAGTGCGGGAGTCGCGGCAGCAGTTGCATCGATAAGCAATCTGTGCAACAGTTCCTAAAACAGGGGCTGCCCACAATCAGAAGTTGACTCTTTGGTACAAACTCCCTCCACACCAGTCATCACACAGGGGGAAAAAAAACAACCAAGCTATTGTAGGGCTCAGTATTACCCATTTCTCCGCAGCTGGGCAGAAATACACACTTTTGCGGCTTTTCCCACACTGGAAAATTCAAAGCATTAGTACTAATCAAAAGACTTCTTTTTCTAATGCCTCTGTTGGAGGGCTCCGGAACGTGGTCTGCAACGAGCGAATATCCACACAAAAACAAGCCCCAAAAGTCCCACAAAGCTGCTCTACCTCTTACGGTTTATTGCTGGGGTACCCACCAACACCTAAACCCACGTCCCACCCCCCACACGGTACATCCTTTGCCATTTTGAACTTTGCCGCAAAACATTTTACCATTTTCCACCCCTCTTTCTTGGGAAAAGAAAGAGGGAACGAGACAACTCCAAACCGCTCTCTTTTATTTGATTTGCAGTGATCTGACAACCCCAGCCCTTCCCGCTGCCTTAGGCTTTGGGAAACAATTCAAGGGTCCTCAGCCACCAGTAAGGAACGAGCTGTTATTCATGGGCGAATCAGTGGAAACAGCAGCCCCGATCATTAGGAGAAAGTCTCATTTTTCAGTCATGGATTTTCACGGGTTTTGTTTTCAGGCCACCCAAACAGGGCGCGCTTTTAGAGCCATCAGCAATTAAATTCTCTGTCCCTCCAGAAAAGCCTTTTCCTAAAGGCGCTCTCCTTCCAAGGGCAGACCCACAAAAAGAAGCCCACACTGCTTAATCCATTTCACAGAGAATTTCAAATGCAAACAACAATTAAACAGGACGTCTTTTCCCCGCTTCAGGGAAAGCCAGTAATATACACCTTGGCAACAGATTTAGCAAATCTATCATTGTAATGCCTTTGCATTTCCCATTTCCACCTGGAGAGCAGGCTGAAAGGACTCTCATAAAAAAAAAAAACAAACCAACCACAAAACATATTCCTGTCTAGGGGGTAATTTTATGAAACGATTTGAACACCTTAACAATTTGAACATCTTTTTACAGGTACAAGGCAACAAGAAACATTCTCCAGGTGAAAAAAAAAGAAAACAACACCTATTCACCTCTTTACCCCAAAGATCTTTTCACCACATGGATTCCACCACCAATACACAGCTGCTAAATATCCCCGGCTGCTGCCGATCCGTAAGAAACCCTTCAAAATACAAGAGAACGCCGAGCCCGGCATGCTGACGGTGCTGCCAGGGCTGTGAGTCAGAGCTGGACAGAGTTGCAGCCCCTGAGGTTGAAATCAGACCCACGTTTAGGCACAACTCGGGGTTTTAAGCCTCGCTACAAACCAGACCCCCGCTTTTCAAGAAAAACAGGGAGATTCACCTCAAAATAAACCACGTTCTCGACGCCAAAGGGGCGCTGGTACATGGCCGCCGCCGCCCTTAGGGCCAGTTCCATGGGGCTTTGCTTGACCTGGAGCAGAACTCGTGGGCGTGAGGACAACAAGCCCCCTACACAAAATCTAAAAAAAAGGAAAAGTTCAATAAGATTTGCTGTTACTCACCCACCAAAGCCTAACCACTACAACTGGCCCTTTCACAACCAGGCCTGATCGCAGAAGAAAACTGAAATATCCCAATTCCCGGTTCAAACACAAGGCGTGGAGCTGCCCAGACCCCACGTGTGGGCTGGGCAGACGGGGGGGCTCTTCTTATCAAAACCCGCAGGAAGAGAAAGGGCAGGAGTGTTTTCCCAGCCCTGGAAGAGGCTGTGGGGAGAAGGTGGGAGGGAGGAAAAGGCTGCCCAGGAGTGGAGTCAGGGGAAGGAGAGGGCTCCATCCATAGGGGAAAGGCCATTCCTGGCCACACAGGAGGCTGCGGGACCACCCTGGGGATGGATTTGGGGGCTCTCCCTGAGGGAAACACTGCTCTCAGCCATGCAGGAGGCTGTAGGGCAACGACAGAGATGGATTTGGGGGCTCTCCCTGAGGGAAACACCATTCCCGGCAACGCAGGAGGCTGTGGGGACACACCGGGAATAGGTTTGGAGACACTCCCTGAAGGAAACCCCATTCCCGGACACACAGGAGGCTGTGGGGCCGCCCGGGGGACAGATTTGGGGGCTCCCCCTGAGGAGAGCCTGTGGGGAGGAGGGAGGCGGGGGCCGCCCCAGGGCCGGGGCCACTCCTGGAAGGGGAGGGGGGGATCTCCAGCCGCCCACGCGGGGCTGCCCGAAGCCTGAGGAGATGAAAAGAAGAGGAGAAAAGCCAAGAGTTCCCTCACCGCCATCGCCTCTCACAGCCCCGGCCCTCCCCGCCGCGCCTCATGGCGGCTGTGTGCGGTGTCACCTGAGCGGGGGGCGGGGGCTGAGGCAGGAAAAGGCGAGAGGAGAAGGGAAGGGAAGGGAAGGGAAGGGAAGGGAAGGGAAGGGAAGGGAAGGGAAGGGAAGGGAAGGGAAGGGAAGGGAAGGGAAGGGAAGGGAAGGGAAGGGAAGGGAAGGGAAGGGAAGGGAAGGGAAGGGAAGGGAAGGGAAGGGAAGGGAAGGGAAGGGAAGGGAAGGGAAGGGAGGCGCCATTTTGAATGGGAGGAGAGGGGAAAGGGGGGGCGAGAGATGGGGGGGGGGGGTGGGAGCGAGGGTGTGAGGGGAGTAGGTGTTGTGTGAGGGGGGAGTGAGGGGGGAATGGGTTTTCGGGAGAGGGAGGTTTGCAGGGCTGTGAGGTGTCTGTGAGAGAGGAGGCCCCGGAGGGAGGTGAGTGGAAAGGGCTGTGTGTGAAAAGAAAAGCTTTAAGGACAGGCCGGGCTGGGGAAAGGTGGTGGGCCCTGAGGGAGGGCTTGGGGAGCGGGGCTAGAAGCGTGGGTTTGGGGGCAAAACTCTGGGAAAGAAACTGCAGGACAGGGCCAATCTGAGTATACAGTTTAGCGAAGCTTCTAGGAAAAGGTGACCAAAGGTGCCTCTTGTCCTTTTGTGGGCTGGTTTTGTCTAAGTTATTCATGCGAGTGGACTTTTGCCACACGGGATGGGAACTTTCGCTTCCCGGGATAGCTGATGCCCCTGGATAACCACCGCCCGCGAAGCACTGCGAAACCCCGTGATCAAAAATGAGAACAAAGGCCGGGTTTTGCCTCTCAGAAGGATCTCTAAGCCCCATCTCCAAGCTATTTTCAGTACCTTTCTGGTTGTTTTCTTCCCCCCCATCCCCGTGATGTTCGTCGGCGGAGCTGGCGGAGCTCTGCAGGCGGATGTCCGGCTCATTCTGGGGAGGGCTGGGATGGTTTCGGCCTCGCATTGCCCGACGCGGAGAGAAGCTGTGCTGCGGGGCTCGTTCTCCTCGGCGCGGCCCCGCCCCCTCGCTCGCGTTTGCCGCGGCGACGCAGGGGGGCGTGGCCCGGGTTTTCGCCTCGGCACATGCGCGGGTGGGCGGACGTGAGGGGGAGCACTTCCGGTGTACGGCGGCGGGCGGGAGCTGCGACGGTCGGTACCGGGGGAGACGGGGGGACCGGAGCCGAGGAGGGCGGGAGCGGGCGGGCGGGCGGGGTGGCGGCGCGGAGGTGTGCAGGGCCAGTTCGGGGGGTTTGTGGGGTGGCGGGACCGGGCTGGGGGGCTCGGGGGGCGGTCTGGGCCTGTTTGGGGGTGGCGGAGCCGAGTGGGGGGTCCCCGGGGGAAACAGAGCCGATTCAGGCCACCCCCCCCCGTCCCCCGCTGCCGCCCCCTCACCCCCCGCTCGCTCCCCGCAGGTGGCGGCAGCCCCGGCCGCAGCGCAGGGTGCCCGGGGCAAGCCTGGCGGGGCGCTTGGCTCCGCTCTGGGCTCCGCTCTGAGCCCCCCCCCCGCCCCCGGCAGGTCAGCCCGGCCGTGCCCCCTTCGCCCGCCTCCAGCCCACGGCCGAGTCCCCCCAGGTACCCCCGAGATGGGTCGGGGTTTGTCAGCGCTGGGCCCCCTGAAGCGGGGGTGGGTGGTGGGCACGGGCATTGCTGGGAGCCCGTGGGCAGCCCTGGGACCCCCTTAAAGCCCACGGAGACCCGCGGGGCCCCCTTGTCTCCCCCAGAGCCGACGGGGAGCCGTAGCTGTGGAGTCAGCTTAAGGAGTCTGCCCTAAGGACTGCTGCTTTTTGGAGCGTTGGGGGAGGGGGAGGGTTGTCGGTGTGGGGAGTGGAGGTGTGTGGGAGGAGTCCCGTGTCTTGAGGGAGGTTTGGGGATGTTGAGCAGATTTGGGGGAGTGGGGGAGGGGTCCCCTCACTTGGAACCCCCTGGTTCTTCTAAACTGTGGGAGGCAGCGGGCGTAGGGGGAAGGCAGTAGAGTGGGTTGCTGTGTTTCAGTCCTTGGTTGAGAGTCAGCAACTCTGCTCCCTTGCTGCTCAGCAGACTATTAGCTCCGTGGGGCTGTTTCTCCAGGCAGGCTACGACTACAGAAACGGACCGACTTCCTCAGAAGAGTTGTTAGCGGTGACGTCTCCTGTGAACGTACTGCCTGACGTTGGATAGACCTGGCACCACGCAGCAGCTCAGAGCCCCACAGCGTATGCTGCCGCTCTCAGTTGGCTCCATCAAATCCTCTGACCTGAGAATACCAAAGGTACGGAGTTGAAACGGGCCCTTCCTCACCCGCTGAGTCAGATGAACCTTTTTGTGCCCAAGTTGGCTGGGGACTGCTCCTGCCTCGCCGCCTTCAGGCGGAGCATGGCTGTGAGCAGGGGAGCTCAACACACAGTGCTTGCTGATTGCACCTGCTCCCTCGGGGGAGCACCCGCAGCGGTGGGATGGGAGGAGGGAGGACAGCACGAGGGCTAGAGACAAACATTTTATTTCTTTAACGTTTCACATAGGGGGTACCCCAGAGGGGTTCCCGGCCCCACACCCCACAGCCGCTCAGTATTCGGGGCACTGTTGGTCTTCTGGGCCTGGCGCTGTCACCACTTGCAGGGCTGGCAGAAGCAGACACGGCTAGTGGCATCTCCACCAGCCCTTCAGGTAGCCCCACAGCCAGGCGCAGCCCTACCGTGGGCATCTTCCTGCCCTGCACAGCCCTGGGTCTGCCTGGCCACACTCCCTGCCCGTGGTCTTGCAGGGTTCCTCCCTCTTTGCCTTCAAGGCCTGGAAAGCGCAGGTGATCTCCCGCACCCGCTCCACCTTGTCCATGTCCATGGCTGGGGGCCTTCTGGGGGACAGTTGCTCGTCCGTGGGCCTCTGTGTCCTGTCCATCCCCTGCTGGGGAACCCACTCTTTCTCGGTCCCTGCTGGCAGCTCCTGTGGAGGCTCCTGGCTGAGGACCAGCCCCAGTTTCCCCACTGCCCCACCAGCAGCCATGGGAGAGCGGGGGTGTCCTGAGTGTGTGAGCACCACTGGCTCTGTTGCTGCACTGGGCCAGGGCTCCAGGAAGTGGTAGAGGGAGCTCTGGGAAGAGGAGCTGCTCCTCAACAGGCTGCTGCAGTCCTCCGAGTTGGCCAGCGAGCACAGGCTGCAGGGGCTCTTGCGGTGGCCCTCGGGGGGCCCAGGAGCCCGGGGGGTGCCTGGACGAGAAGGAGCTGTCCCCACTGATAGGACCTATAGGCGGCAGAGGAGGGCAGGGGGACCTGTGGGCTTGGGGGGGACAGGGGGTAGAGAGAGGCATCTCTGCTCGGATGGTATATGGTTGGCAGGGAGCCCAGTGGGTCCTGTGGGGCCCGGTGCTCCCTCCTCGCTGCCTCCTCGGTTGCCCTGCAGAGGAGGAGAGAGAAGAAACCCGCTGCACCCCGTCTCCTCCGCTGGAGCCTGCGGGCAGCACCCCCTCCTCAGCAGGCAGGCAGGGCTGCCCAGCACAGGCAGGGCAGGGCACAGGCTGAGGGTCTGGGGCAGGATCTGGGGGTCTCCCCCACACTCCCTGCTTCTCCTGCGTCGACTTGAGCTCCCAGCCTTCATCTGCTAGCCAAGAAGCTGCTGAGGGAGGGGACGGAGTGAGCGGCCGGCAGCCCCCGGCACAGCCCCGGCTCAGGGCTGCCGTGGGGTGTGGGCTGTTTGCATGGTGCTCGGTGCCAGGGCCACTCACCGCTCTGCTCCTCTGGGCGGGCTCTCGTGTCTGTCGTCCCTTGCTTTGGCTTCTTCCAGTCCCTCTGCAGGACCCCGGGAGCTGGGTGAGATGGGAGCAGCTCCCAGCCCTGCGCCGCAGCCCCCCACACCACCCCACGCTGTGGCACAGTGCGGTGCAGCAGTCGCCTACCTGGAGCCGCTTGGTCCGTAGCACAGAAGAGACCGCGCTGAGCCCCATCAAAAGCATCACGAGCGGAGCCAGGTGAGCTGTGGGGGGGACGTTGGAGTCCCTCCTGGCACCAGCTGCGGTGCAGCCGCGCAACCCTGGGGTGCCCCCCATGGGAAATGTGAAAGAAATAAAATGTTGGTCTCTATCCCTGGTGCTGTGGTTCCTCCTCCCATCCCGCGGCTGGGGCTGTGCCCCCCTCAGTGCCTGACCCAGTGGGACAGGCTGGCACTGCTGGCACCCACCAACCTGGGGGGGTGGTGGTGTCGGGGGAGCTGGGTGGGCTGGAGAAAGGGAGGAAGCACCTCTTGAAACCAGCTTGGCCCTCCCCAGCCACAAAACCCTCCCCAGAGGCACCAGAGGGGACCCCCAGATCCTTGAAGGGCTGCCCCAGACTCCCTCTGGCCTGCAAGATTCCCCCCCAGGACCACATAAGGGCAGCCCAGGACCCCTTACAGACAGCCCAGTGGCGTCCCAAATCTGGGTTCTTCACCTGCTGGGCAAGCCAGTAACACACTGTGTGGGAGCAGCCAGCCAAGCCGGTTTCAGAGCACAAGAGGTGAGAGGCAGGGAGCTGCCATCCCACTCAGCTCCATCCCCGCCGTGCCGTGGCTGTGCAGAGAGAACTTGGGGGGAGCTGCAAAACAGCTCAGCCCGGGCTTATCTCAAGATGGCACAGAACAACCAAAACCAAATGGCCCTTAACAAACAAAATGCCCCGAGTCCCATCCCACCACTCCTCCTGTGACGTTGAGCGCCGGACATCACAAATTGGCAACAGAGACTTCGCTATGGCACCACCAGAGGGAAATATCCCAGACAGTGTAATCCACTCGGGCATAATCCTGCACCCTCACCGAGTCAGGAAATATAAATCGCAGGGTCTGGGGAGACAAATGGGGAATCCTCCAAGGATACAGCTGGCCCCTAGGAGATCCACCCCCCCCCCCCCATCCAGGACGCTGTACAGGGTAACTTCCCCGGGATGGAGCGACCTCACCTGAGAGAGAGAGGGTAAGTGACTAAGAAACATCCGTACGGTATATGCCATGTGATTGAGTTTGTGACTGGTGCACTCTTGTAAGGTATTAATATCTAGCGCCCTTGTGGTTTGTGTTGCTACTTGTCGGGGGCATTTGTAGCTCGCAATAGTGGATCCCGCTAATTGCTTCTAAACTGCAATAGTGAAATCGCCATCGCACACGCAGAACTTGCAATAGTGATGTATTGGGCCTGTGAACGAAGTCCAAAGAAATTGTTAATTTGAACCTCTCAGTGAAGCCCTTTTTCCCGTTTCGTCACACTCCCCGAGCCACTGGGTAAAGCGACACCTGGCAAAAAACCCACCACCACCCCAAAAAAAACCCCACAGCACATCCCCCACTCCCCACCCACCCCTTCTCCCCCCATCACAGCCATGGGGCAAACTCCCACCACCACCCCCCCAATCTCAGCTCAGCCGTGACCCCCCCGAGACACTGGAACAAAAGCAACGGAGAGCGAGCTCAGGCTCGTGTGAGCTGGAGAGATTTCTCTTTGTTTTTTGATGTTGTCGTTGGGTGGGATTTGGTTGGTTTTTTTCACAGAACACTTTGCAGTGTGGTGTCGCAGCCCCTGGGGCCGGCGCTGGCACCACCACCTCACCCCCGGCTCTCGTCCCTCTTGCCCGATGGCTTTCACCACTTTCCTTGCTTGGTTTGGTTGGTTTTTTTTTTTTTCCTTTTTACCTTTCTTTTTTTATATTTGGGGTTTTTGTTTCCTTTTCCTTTTTTTTTCTCTTCCCTCCCCTTTTTTCATTTTCCCTTTTTTTCTTTTTCCCCCTTTTTTCTTCCCCCCCTTTTATCTCCTTTTTCTCTTTGTTCTTCTTTCCCCTCTTTTTTTTCTCCCCCCATTTTTTTCTTTTGTTTTTTTTTCTTTTTCTCTTTTCAAACATTTCTCAAGCTTTCTCCAAAGGAACAGCCCCCGGCTCTCAGCCAGCGGAAGGAGACTATGGAAGAGCTCTGGCACCCGTGGGATTGCATTCCTTCTCCCGCCTCGCACTCAGTAAGAGTGTGTTTTCCAACTCGTTTTTTTTTTTTTATTAAGAAAATAAACAAAAATAATGCTCCATCTATCAGTTTTACAAGGCATAGAAAATCTGTAAAAGGGAAACAGAAGCGCAATGTTCTGAGGTATGAAAACCTGAGGTAGTTTTTGTGTGTGGATGTGTGTGTGTCATTTGGGGTTGGGGGTTGTGTGTGTTTTATTTTTGAAATTAAAAAAAAAATAATAATTTTGCTAGTGTTTTGTTTTTTTTTTCTCCCAGCCCTGGGCTGACAACCTCTTGGAAATCTGTTTTCCCCCCCTGCCCCTCTTTTCCCACCTTCTCTCCTTGCAACCGGGATCTTTCCCCAAAGCGTTTACGGCCGAGCATGGCCTTTCTTTAACCTCTAGAAAAGCCGGCTTGTGCTAAAAAACAAACATCCACCTCCCGCCCCCACCCCCTCTGAAATTAAATAAATAAATAAATAAATAAATAAATAAAATCCTTACAAAACTTAAAAATCGCCGTTAGTTTTGTTATCGTTACATTAATTCTAAAAACTGATGAGCCGCTGCGCTGTGTGCCGCAGCCCAACCTCCCCCCCTCAACGCTGGGGGAGCTCCTCTGGCCATGCCTGGGATGAAAAACCGGTGGCTTTTAGGAAATAAAAAATTAAAAAAAAAAAAGAATAATAAAACCTCTCTTTCTCTCTCTCTCTGCCTGTGTTAGTCCAACTGAAGGGGTAGCGTCGGGAGGCGAGGGAGGAGGAAGGGGGAGGCTGTGGGATGGAGAGAGCCCTCCCCGTACCCCTCGGCTGTGCATCCTCGCAGCGCTGCGGGGAATGGGGGGGGGGGGGTCTTTGGTTTGCACAGGGTGGCCATGGTGGGGGCTCAGCCCCATCCTTACAGTGCTGGGGAGCACAGGGCTACCAGGCGCAGAGTCCCTCCCCCAGTGAGGTGCTTTGGTGCGCTGAGGTGTTAGATGGGGTGGCACAGCCCCTGCCCGCCCCGGGAGGGGGGACACCACCTCTCCGGTGGCACTGGATGGGTGGGAGGGAGAGAGGGAGCAGAGCTCTGGGAGCCATGGAGAAAGGCGTGGGGGTGTCCCTCATCGTGGCAGCCCCCAGCAGCCCTACCCCGCCACCCGGCCACCCCAAGGGACACCCAAGCCCCATCTTGGTCCTCTCCCCGTTGGGTGATGCCCTTCCACCCACCCCGGAGGTGCGCTCCTCTCCTGCGGGGGGGACGCCCAGCGCTCGCCTGGCTAGAGAAGCACCGGGGGGGTGCTTAGGGGGCATCTGAGCTTCCCAGTTACAAGGGCGTAATTAGTGCACCATTAATAACCATTAATAACGACTTTGGCTTTGCTAACCAACTGCGGCGAGGCCCCCACCCCGCTTTAGCACAGGCTTCCTGATGCCAACGCCTCCCCGAGCCACTGGGTAAAGCGACACCTGGCAAAAAACCACCACCACCCCAAAAAAAAACCCCACAGCACATCCTCCACTCCTCACCCACCCCTTCTCCCCCCATCACAGCCATGGGGCAAACTCCCACCACCACCACCCCCCAATCTCAGCTCGGCCGTGACCGCCCCCCCGAGACACTGGAAAGAGAGCAACGGAGAGCAGCTCAGGCTCGTGTGAGCTGGAGAGATTTCTCTTTGTTTTTTGATGTTGCCGTTGGGTGGGATTTGGTTGGTTGTTTTTCACAGAACACTTTGCAGTAGAGGACAAAAACGTGGTGTCGCAGCCCCCGGGGCCGGCGCTGGCACCGCCACCTCCCCCCACCTCCCCCCACCTCCCCCCTCCCCCGGCTCCTGTCCCTCCTCCTGCCCGGGGGATGTTCCCACTTTCCTTCCTTGGTTGGTTTGTTTGTTTTTTTCCTTTCTACCTTTCTTTTTTAATATGTGGGTTTTTTTTTTTCTTTTGCCCTTTCTCTTCTTTCTCCCTTTTGTTTTTCGCTTCCCCCTCCTTTTTTCTCTTTTTCCCCTTTTTTTTCCGATTTTTTTTTGCCTTTTCCCCCATTTTTCTGTTTCCCCTTTCCCCCCATTTTTATTTTTCTCTTTTTTCACTTCTTCCCCCTTTTTTCTCTTTTTCCCCTTTTTTCTTTTTCCCTTTTTGTTTTTTGCTTTTTCCCCCTTTTTTCTGTTTCCCGTCCCCCCCGTTTTACTTTTTCTCTTTTTTTACTTTTTTCCTCTTTTTCCCCTTTGTTCTTTTTCCCTTTTTTTTTCTTTTCCCCCCTTTTTTCTCTGTTTCTCCCTTTTCCCCCGTTTTAATTTTTCTCTTTTTTACTTTTTTCCCCTTTTTTTATCTTTTTCCTCTTTTTTCTTTTCCCACTTCTCCCCCCTTTTTTTTTTTTTTCCTCTTTTTAAACAAGCTCTCTCCTGAAGGAGCGGCCCCTGGCTCTCCGCTGGCAGAAGGAGCCTACGGAAGAGCTCTGGCACTGACACGGGCAGGAACACCCACTCACACATCGCAGCACAGCAGTTAGTTTGGCAACACCCCCACCCCCTGTCACAAGTGAGACCCGCACAGACAAAAGGCTCCTGAGTGAGGGCACTGGGGCAGCCCCACCTTAGAAGCAGCAGAGGAGCAGAGCCGCTCGGAGCCATCAAGAGCACAGGAAGGGCTATTCAGGGCCTCATTGTCTGCGCCGAGTGACCGTCTGCTGAGAACCGCTCTGGCGGCTCAGAGCTCAGCCCCAGCAGCAGTCTGGAGCCAACGGGGAAAAGTACACTGGGAGGAAGACTGGCAGCCTTCCTCCACAACGCCCCGGAGAGAATGACCAGAGTGCTGCCTATTCCCATCGTTTTGTCCAACTCGTTTCTTTTTTTATTAGAAAATTAATAAAAAAACCCTCCAACTCTCAGGTTTCCAAGGTGTAATAAGTAACAGAAGATCATTTGCTGATCCAACCAGTCGCTCAAGGACCGTCTGGACAGTAGGTTATCTCAAGCACAATAAAAGCTCAAGCACAAGCGCTTAAGCGGTTTGATGAACAAAATAGTGAAAAGTAAAAGGGGGGAATTGTGATAAGCTCAGCGCTGTTTGTTCACCAAACCTAGAAACTCGCATTGTCACATTGTTTTACAAAAAGGCAATTGCTGAACCTGCTGTTGCAAGATAGCCCGCATCCTGTGAGCGGGCAAGGCTAAAACTGCAAAGGTCAGGTTATGCAAACAAAGTAGGATGTGAAAAAGACTTGGAGGAGGGGAGGGGGGCTCATGAAGACGAAGAGTACATGATGTGAGGAAGACATGAATCTTTCATCCCTGCGACAACCAGGAGGAAAAGGAAAGCAGAAAACGACCCCCTAGCAACAAGTCGTGTCGTGCAGATGCAGAGTACCTCTCTACCGGAAAAAGAAGAGTATAAAACCAGGGACTTTCGGGAACCGGGCGCGAGCCGTCGGCGGAGTGAGACTCCCGGGCCGCCCAGCGCTGTTTTGCTTGCTGCCGCTTGCTAAATAAATATTCCAAATTTTAATTGACTCTGTCTCGCATCAATTTGTGGGATCAACTTATAACACAAGGCACACAAAATCTCTAAAAGGGAGACACAAGCGTGAGGTGCTGAGGTACCCAAACCTGCCCACGTTAGTCCAACTAAAGGGAGAGCGTCGGGAGGCGAGGGAGGAGGAAGGGGGAGGCTGTGGGATGGAGAGAGCCCTCCCCGTACCCCTCGGCTGTGCATCCTCGCAGCGCCGTGGGGAATGGAGGGCTGTGTTTTTGGGGGGGTCTGTGGTTTGCTCCCCTGACCTGCTGGGGGTGGGGGAGGAGGATTTGGGAGGGGGGGGATGTCCGGCTGGGGGGTTACATTCATCGGGCGGTGCTGGGCGGCACGGCGGGAGCCTCCCTTGCTGTGCTGCGGGGCCGGGGCTCCCGGAGCGTGTTTCTGCTCCTGCTGCTTCACCTGCTGGAGCATTTCCCTCATCTTGCGCTGTGCAGTCTTGGGGAGGAGAGGGGAAAAGCAAGAGATGGGGGTCAGGGCACTGTTTCTCCCCCCACCACCCACTCCCGAGCCCCCATCGAGCATCTCGCTGCTCCCAACTTGTCACTCTGGACAAGCTGTAATTAATTTCAGGTTGGTTGGTTGGCTGTTTTTTTAACTTGTGCTTCACTCCTCGAGAGAGCCTGAATTTTTTGGGGGGTCGCCATGCCACCTAAGTGTACAGGAGACAAGGTTATGGAAGATGCACCCAGGTGGGATGCGCATGGATTTGCCCGCACCGGGGAGTCCATTCACACCCCGGGTGCTGCTCTGCACAGCATCCAAAACACCCATTTTTAGATCAATCTAGCCAATCTTCAATTTCAGCGCTCGCACAGCCGGGGGGAGCTACCGAAACACCTTCAGTGCCTCTTGGGGACACAGGGACCTCCCAAAAGAAGAGCAGCAGGTCGCTCGGGTGGTGCTGGGCTCAGCAAGCCCCACACCTTTCCTCGGTGGATGAAAGCGGCCGGGGAAGATCAGGTAAAGCCACAGCCAAACCGTACCTGACTGGCAAAGAAATGCCCAATGATTTTAACGATGACCTCCTCGTTCTCGTCCAGGGTTTGGTCTCATGGCACAAGGACTTCCGCACTGGTTAAGTTTTGCAGTTCGTTCACCTGGAGCGAACCACAAGAGGCTTCTGTTGTGGAAGAGCCAAAATCCTCCACTGCCGGTGTCACCACGGCACCAGGCACCCTGTGTGTCTCCCCCTTCCTTGGGACCAACGAGAACCACCACCAGGACATGGGGGCTGAGGGTCAAGACGTCGCTGAAACCACTGTGCACCCGGGATTTGTCCCCCTGGGGTGGGCAGGGGTGATGGGTGATGCCCAACTCTGCGTCCCCGGGGCACCACCACCTACCGTTTTGCCACCTTTGCCTATCACGTGGCCGGCTGCAAAGGAAGGCACCTTGATGTGGGCTTCAAGCTTCACTTCTTCTTTCGCGTTAAAGAAGTTTGCCTCTTTCAGCTTCCCAAATATTCACCCCTGGGCCTGGGGAGGAGACGGACGGGAAGGAAAACCATCAGGCAGCGCCCGCTGTGCCTCTCCATCCCCAAAGCTGATAATGTCCCCACATCCAGCAGCATCAAAACCAGGGTACCCAACAAAGAGCTCCCCCGGCGCTGAGGGAGGCCAAGCCAGGCTGGCAGCACAGTGGTGACCACAGGGACGCCTGCGACTTGTCCCTTACTGTTCCCCCCCCCCCATAGCCCCCACCCAGCGCACCCTGAACTGAGCCTCGGGCGGCTCTGTGATGATGACCATCCGCTCGCTGCCCTCGGGACCTTCTGCCGGGGCGATCTGGGGAGGGATGGGGGAGAGGGAGCATGAGCGCGGCCCCCACTTTGGTGAGACCTTCCCTCTGTGGCATTTCCCCCCCAGTGCAGGGCAACCCCCCCATGCAGGAGCATCCCCTCCCACCCGAGCCGGGGTGATAACCGGGTGCTGCAGGCCTGGCCTTCTACTAACGACAGGCTGGAGAGGTGGGCACATGCCAACCTCATGAAGTTCAGTGAGGCCCAGTGCAAGGTCCTGCACCTGGGTCGGGGCAATCCCAAGCCCAAATCCAGGCTGGGCGGAGAATGGATGGAGCGCAGCCCTGGGGAGAAGGACCTGGGGGTGCTGATTGATGAGAAGCTCAACATGAGCCAGCAACATGTGATCGCAGCCCAGAAAGCCATCCATATCCCAGGCTGCATCAGAAGTGTGGCCAGCAGGGCAAGGGATGTGGTTCTGCCCCTCTGCTGCGTTCTGGTGAGACCCCACCTGGAGTACTGTGTCCAGCTCTGGAGCCCCCAACATAGGAAAGACATGGACCTGCTGGAGCGGGGCCAGAGGAGGCCACGGAGATGCTGTGAGGGCTGGAGCCCCTCTGCTGGGAGGACAGGCTGAGCGTTGGGGTTGTTCAGCCTGGAGCAGGCGCCGGCCGGGGGGGCTCCGTACAGACCTGAGAGGTACACCCAGGAGCTCCATGGTGGGAGAGAAAACGAGGGTCAGTGACGGCCCCAGCGTGCCAGACCCTTCCCCGCCACCCCCAGCCCGACGCAGAGCAGCGTGCCACCACAGTGAGCCCGGCAGGGACACAGGGACAACCCTTCAGGCCCTGAAACCCCCCCTCACAGAGCACGGGGGCACCCGAGGGTGCATTGGGGTGAGCTGCGGCCCCGACCCAGCACCCAGGTACCCCCAGTTCCTCCCCGCTGCCATCTTTCTGCCTGTGTCCTGCCTTTGTAGGGGAAAACCGGCCCCAACGGCCTTTCAGAGCAGCCGCAACCCCGCAAAGCTGAAACCATGCTGTGACCACCATCGGTCCCCTGCGCAGAAAGTAGGGGATTGGTGAGAACCGAGCACCATGTCTGGTTTGGCTCTGATTCCCATCACTGTTTCACTTTTCCAGGTCCAAGAGAAGAGAAAGCCAAGGCTGAGGAAGATGTTCCCCCAAGACCTGGGCTGGGGACAGGGGGGAAAGCAGCAAGGGGTGCGTGCCAGCACCCCAACCCAAGTCAACCCAGCCCAAAGCCTCGTCAACTCTTCCATGTCTCAAATCCATCAGAAATCTCCCCTGGCAGTAGACACAACTCTCTCCTGCTCTGCATTCCAGCAAGTGCAACCAGATGCTACCTGCAAACCACCATTTCTCACATGGAGGACGAGCAGACCCAGCTCCCCTGCCCAGGCTGGACGCTGCTCTCGCTCCCAGCCCTCTAGTTATAACCTCTGCACCGAGGTTGTGCTCCCTGTCACATTGAACCCATGCTCCCTGTGTCCACCCTCTGCTTCTGGCCACGGGCTGCTCCATGGCTCCTACACCAACATGTCCTCTCCTGCCCAGCCAGTCCTCAAGGCCAGCGTGGACGCCGCACCTCCTCACTTCCCTCCCTTCACCAGGAGGCTCATTCCTTCTCCTCCATCCTTCCCAGGTCTCTACAGCTCCACAGTTGAAGCTACAGCCACCGGCCCCAGGTCCTGCTGAGGATGCAGTCAGAAATGACCACTCCACGGTGTGAAACGTAAAGTACTTGGGTGGAAGGAGCAGAGGCCTCACCAGGGTGGCTTCAATAAGGTCCCACAAAGTTTTGGGCTGAAGGGGGTCCCACCAAACGCTGCCCTTTGGGACACCTGCCCAGCTCTTCTTCAATACGCCAACAAACGCTCAACCAGACGCTTCCCCAAGGCCGCGCTTGCTCGGGCGGTCGCCGCGGGCAGAGCATCCTCCCGCACAGCCAGACCAACCGACCCTTCTCAGTGCCTTCCGGGGCCACCGCGCACATCACACTCACATGCCCCTCCGCACCACCAGCCTGGCACTCACCCTTCTCCTCCGACGGCTCTGCTGCTGGCATTGCCAGGAGAAGAAAACAGCACAAGTAAACTTCAGACAACAGCACAAGTGAACTTCAGAACTCAGCTTGGCCACTGCAGTTAAAGACAATAAGAAGAGATTCTTTGAGTATATCAATAGAAAAAGGAAGATTAGGGAAAATGTAGGCCCACTGGCGAATGAGACAGGCGCCCTAGTGGTGGAAGACACAGAGAAGGCAGAGTTCCTGAATGCCGCCTTTTCTTCGGTCTTCACTGCTAAAGCTGTCCCTCACGAATCCCATACTCTGAAGGCAAAGGAGAAGGTCTGGAGAGAGGAAGATTTTGCCTCAGTTGAGGAGGACCGGGTCAGAGACCACTTGGCCAAGCTGGACATTCATAAGTCCATGGGCCTTGACGAGATGCACCCGCGAGTGCTGAGAGAGCTGGCAGATGTTATTGCTGGACCACTCTCCATCATCTTTGAAAGGTCATGGAGAACAGGAGAGGTGCCTGAGGACTGGAGGAAGGCTGACATCACTCCGATCTTCAAAAAAGACAAGAAGGAGGACCCAGGGAAATACAGACCACTTAGTCTCACCTCTGTCCCTGGGAAAGTAATGGAGCGACTCATCTCCAAACACGTTGAGGAACAGGAAGTTATTGGAAGTGGTCAACATGGATTTACCAAGGGTAAATCATGCTTGGCCAATCTGATAGCTTTCTATGATGTTATAACTGGTTGGCTGGATGAGGGGAGAGTCGTAGATGTCACCTACCTTGACTTTAGCAAGGCTTTTGACACTGTCTCCCACAACATCCTCATTAGGAAGCTGAGGAAGTATGGGCTAGATGAGGTGACAGCGAGGTGGATCGAGAGTTGGCTGTGGGACAGAACTCAGAGGGTTGTGATCAGTGGCACAGAGTCTAGTTGGAGGCCTGTAACCAGTGGTGTCCCCCAGGGGTCAATACTGGGTCCAATTTTGTTTAATATATTCATTAATGACCTGGATGAGGGGACAGAGTGTATCCTCAGCAAGTTTGCTGATGATACCAAACTGGGTGGGGTGGCTGACACCCCAGAGGGCCGTGCTGCCATCCAGCGTGACCTGGACAGGCTGGAGAGCTGGGCAGAGAAGAACCTAATGAGGTTCAACAAAAGCAAGTGCAAGGTCCTGCACCTGGGGAGGAAGAATGTAAAGCACCAGTATCGGTTAGGGGCGGACCTGCTGGGAAGTAGCTTGGAGGAGAAGGATCTGGGGGTTGTGGTAGACAGTAAATTATCCATGGCCCAGCAATGTGCCCTTGTTGCCAAAAAGGCCAATGGAATCCTGGGCTGCATAGGGAAGAGTGTGGCCAGTAGGTCGAGGGAGGTCATTCTCCCCTTCTACTCTGCACTGGTGAGGCCACAACTGCAATACTTTGTCCAGTTTTGGGCTCCCCAGCTCAAGAGGGACAGGGAACTGTTGGAGCGAGTCCAGCGAAGGGCAACTAAGATGATGAAGGGATTGGAGCATCTCCCGTATGAGGAAAGGCTGAGAGCGCTGGGACTCTTTAGCCTGGAGAAGAGAAGGCTGAGGGGAGACCTTATTATGGCATATGAGTATCTAAAGGGTGGGTTGAAGGAGGATGGAGCCAGGCTCTTTTCAATGGTTCCCAGTGACAGGACGAGGGGCAATGGGCACAAGTTAGAACACAGGAAGTTCCGTTCAAATACACGGAAACACTTCTTTACGGTGAGGATGACAGAGCACTGGCCCAGGCTGCCCAGGGAGGTTGTGGAGTCCCCTTCCCTGGAGATTTTCAAGACCCGCCTGGATGCAGTCCTGAGTCATGTGCTCTGGGCAATCCTGCTTTAGCAGGGGAGTTGGTCTCTAGAGGTCCCTTCCAACTCTTAAAACTCCGTGATTCTGTGATTCCATAGCGGAAATTGCTAAAATAGCATTAACTGCATGAGAGTCCAGGAGATCGGGCATCTCAGACTGAGTTCGTGGTTAAGGAAAGTTCAGAGTTACGAGATTGCCCTGATCCAACAAAATCTAACGCAGATGCTTCAAAACTTAAGCGACAGCCTCACTCTGATTTGCCAGGATGTTATGAATCACCTATGAAGAAGTCTAATACTGCAAGTTTCACAGGGGAAGGTACTATGTTAGCAGACTTTAATGAAGATGTCCCTTTTTGATATGATCCAGTTGAAAAATGGAGGCAAATAACGCAAAAGGCACTGGACAGTGGAGATACAGCATGTGGAAATGCAATAGCGTGTCCCGTCTTACGACGAACGGATCAGCCTAATGAGCACTCACCTTTTCCTTATGAAGTAATTAAAGACTTGAGACAAACTCTTATGCAAAATGGGTTAAGTGCACCACATACTCAAAGTTTGCTACAAGGAATATTTGGGGGGAATGAGTTAACACCCTATGATATTTGGCAAATTACACGTTTAATACTTACTCCTACGCAAATGGTATTATTTGAGTCAATGTGGAAATCTGCTTGCCAAGTGGCAGCCCTTGCAAGCAGCGAATGCTGCTGCGAAAGAGTCTTTGTTAACGCAGCTTGTTGTGGGAAATGCTAATTATGAACGTCAGTGTATTTTGCGTTTGTTACAAAATCCAACGATAGTCCAAATGATTGAGGCATGTCAAAGAATCGGTTCTAACTCTCATAACATGGAGATGTTGGCGACAACTTTTGCTGCAGAGATGAAAGTACGAGGAAGTTGTTTTTTGTGTGGGCCGGCTATAGCCCAGCGGTTGCTTTGGTCTTTCACAAGTGTGTCGCGTGAATCTGTCAGATCATTCAGAATCTGTGCGTAAAAACATTCAAATGTTAAAGGAGGGGGTCAGAAAGTTGCAAGTAGACAATGAATGGAATTGGTTGAACGATTTGTTATCTGGTTGGGGAATTACAGGATGGATAGCTGCAATTATTAAGACAGGATTAATGATATTGATCATAATTTTTTTTATAGCATTAATTGTTCCATGTTTATACTCTTGTCTGCAAAGGGCCCTGCAGAAGATGATAAACTCGGCGTTTTTAATTGAAAAACAAAAAAGGGGAGATGTGGGGACTGAGGCAAAAGAAGGGTTAAGTGGGGTAGAACTAATAGGGAGGAATAAGCAGCTGCAGCACTGTTCTGGCAGACCACGAAGTTGTGTGAAGCTCCTCCCGAGATAAGGAGGTGCTGCTCACAGGGAAGAGAGATTCCCTTTTCGGTGGGAACGTGATCTTTTGGAGTACGCGATGGTGTAAACAAGCAAAGTGGGCAATTACTGGCCGTGGTAGAAAAGTATGTAAAGAGCACGCTTGCTTAATACAGCGGATGTCGGTTTCCATCCTGCATATCGCAGTCCGCGCGTTCCCACCGCCACACGCCCCCTCCCCCGCGGGCCGCCCCCCGGCCCCGGCAGCGCCCCGCTCCGCCCGCCCGCCCCCGCCCTGGGCAGGAGCTCCCCGAGCCCGCGCCGCCCCGCCGGAGCGCAGCGGGACGAGCAGCTGCAGCGCCCGGTGCCGCGGGGCCGGTTCCTGCGCGCCGTCACCCGCGGCGGGAGGAGCCGCACCGCGCCCGCGGGCACCGGCGGGGCTCGGCTCCGCTCGGATGGGGTCGGCGGGGGTCGGATCTGTTCGGCCCATCCATCCCCCAGTGGTGGGAGGGGAGAAGGGAACCCCCTCTCTTTGCCAGCGCCGCCTCCTCCCCACAGTGTCCCCCAGAGAAGGCTCTGAACTCGGGACGATGCCAACGCGGGGGGGGACTGCAGTCTCTGCCCTCCGGCACCCACTCCGAGGGGATCTTCCGCTCTCTGACCATCTCCTGCTCCCGCTGCGGGGAGTTCCTGCTCTGGATGGATCCAGCCGGTTATGGAGGTACCGAGGGAAGTTGGACTCTCGCGTCCGCTACGGGGAGGTCAGAGCTGGGAAGCGCTCCGTACCCCGGCAGCAGCGGGGGGGGTCGAGCTGAGCAGGGAGGTGTTGGCCGGGCAGGAGGAACTGCTGCGCTGTCCCTGTCTCCCTCCAGAAGGACAGCGGCAAGAGAGGAGTGTGGGAGGAGGAGGTGGCGGGGGCAGAAGAGGAGGGGGAAGGGGAGCCGAACGCGGAGGAGCTGCGGGAGAAGAGCTGGACCATGGGGCTGTCCTGCCCCCCGCTGCCGGGCACGGGGGTCTGGGGGCACCGAGGGCTGGAGCTGTGCTCCGCAGAGCTGTGCTGGCCCCCAGGTGCGGTTTTAATGTTGAATTTCTGTAAATGACTGGCTTGTAGAAGGCATGTGTAGATTTGGGGAGGGGGGAAGCAGGAGCTGCGGCCGTGGGGGGGTGCATGCAGCTGAGGGGGTGGAGCTGTGACCTTGCTGGGCAGGAAGGACCACGGACCTGTCCGTGTCTGATCCCTGCAGCCCCCCCGGCTGTCCCCCTGCAGCTCTAGGGGAAGGGGCTGCCAGCGTCGGACAGGCGGCTCCTGCTCCTGCCCCCCTCCGGGGGAAAAGGGTCCGCGGGGCTGCGGGCAGAGCCCCTCCTGTGCTCCCCGGGGGCTCTCGGGAGGTGCCCGACAAGGTGCCGTCAGGGGCGACCTCCTCTTGCAGTAGCACCGGGGGGGGGGCAATGCCGCCCGAACCAAGGTGCCTGCCTGTGTCAGGTTCTGCAGGCAGCCTGTGGGCAGGGACGGTGCCCGGAGGGGGCTGGGGGGACCCCGCGCTCTTCCCACATGCCTGCAGCAGGGCAAGCAGCCCCAGGACCCTCCAGCTCCCCACGAGCGCTGGGGGATGTGCCTGTCCCCACCATGGCACCGCTACGGGGAAACAACATCCAGTGAGACATTGCAACATGGCAAAATGCATAGCGAGAGTCGTAGCTGAGAGGTTCCTGAATGGTGGCCCTGGGGCAGCTCTACCTTGGAAGTGGCAGAGAGCAGAGCCATCTGGAGCCATAGAGCAGCGGCTTTGGCAACCAGATAAGGACAGTTGACCAAAACAATACAGTGATTAAAAAGGAGTCAACGACTCCCAGAGGATTCTGAAGGACTATCCGAGAGACTATAATGCGCATACCGGGGTGGGTAGTAGCCTATGGTAATGAGTTCCCGGAAAAGTAACGAACATGTTAAGCATTTCCCCAAAACCTTGTGAATGTGTATATATGGCATGTCTATAAGCTGTATAACTAACCCTTTACGGTGTGCAAGTTTGGAGGAGCGATCCCCCTTGCACCCAGCACTGCAATAGACATAGCTGCTTTATAACTCTGCGTGAGTTGTGGAGTTTGTTTCCGCACCTCAGCACTGCAGGGCTCAAGGATGGGGACACCCCCCGCCCCCCCATCCCCCCGTCCCCTCCCTTCTGCCCGCAGGGAGCAGCCCCAGGCAGGGATGCTGAGCACGGGGGTTTCTTGACAGGCCTGGGGCTGGCAGCGGTGACACTTGGCTGTAGGACATGTCCCACCCAGGCAGGGGTGCAACTCCTTCTGGGGGCAGCATGTCACTGAGAGCTGGGGGGGACTTGGATGGTCTCGGGCAGAGCGAGTGTTACCCCAGCCTGCCACCATGGCCCTTTGCAGCTCCGGCGGTACCCGGGCAGGGACGGGATGGGCTGGCCTGAGGCTGGAGCACCCCAGGGTGATGCCCCCCCCACCACAGAGCATCCTCAGACCAATGGGTGCTGTGGAGATGGTGGGGCAGGGCTGGATAAAGGATGTGGGGCAGCGGGGCCAGGGCAGGGCCAGGGCCATCACCTGTAGCTGTAGCCAAGGGGAAGCCGAAGTCCTTTTGGGGTGAAGGTGATGGAAGGAGTAGCAAGGGCGGCACTCGCTGTCGGACAGGTCCAGGTTGCAGTTCCAGCCGATGGTCACACTGATCATCCAGTCCTGCAGCAGGGACCAGCAGACCTCGCACAGTGCCAGCACGCTGCGGGCACAGCATCCCAACGGGCACGGCACCACCATGGTCACAGCATCTCCAGGGGCACGGCATCCCCATGGGTACAGCACCTACGTCCCTGCAGGCGTAGAATCTCCACAGACATGGCAATCCCCCAGGCACAGCACCCCAGTGGGCATGGGAACCCCCACGGGCATGGCATCCCTGCGGGCACAGCATGTCCACGGGTATGGCATCCCTGGGGGCATGCAGCATCCCCCCAACCCACGCTGCTCCCGCCCGGCCACGAGCACAGCCCCATCCTCGCCCTCCCCAGCAGGACGGGGCTGGGTTGCCACAGGCGTTGGGCCACAGGCCCTTGCCAGGGACGCCGTTGGCACTGCCTGCTGGCCCAAGAGTGCCCGGGAAGGGGCTTCCCAGAGGAGCTGGCCGGGCAGCAAGGAGCAGGTCCCAAAGGACGGGAAGACGCTGGGGACGGGCAGGGGGGCAGAGAGCGGGGGAAGGATGGAACAGCGTCGAGTGCCTCTCCTGGGGGGGACTTGTCTGCTCCCGCAGGTGCAGAGGGCAGGGAGGGCCCTGCGGGGACGCTGCGCTGCTCGGCCACCCGCCCCCCATCCCCGGCAGAGGCGGGAGGGAGTCCCGGGGAGGCGGCACTGCCTCGCTCCGGCCGCGCCTGCCGCCTGCTCCCCCCGCCCGGCTCGGCCCGGCTCTGCCCGCACGGCTGGCTGGATCGGCTCGGCTCGGCTGGGCTCGGCTCGAGTGGGCTGCGACCCTGCGGGCCCGGGCCGGGCCGTGCGGCGGGAGCCCCGGCGGAGCGGCGGGGCAGGTGTGGGCGCGGAGGGGGCCGGGGGTCCCGGTGGGTGCGTGCGGGGGCTGCGGGCAGGGGGCGTGTGGGCCTCGCTCCGCGGAGGCTGCGGAGGCCGCGGCGGGGCCCGAGGGCAGAAGCGCGGGGCCGGCGGGCCCGTGAGCGGGTCCCCGCGGGAGCGGGCAGCGGCGCAGCCGTCGGGCGTCCCCCGGGCGCGGCCCCGCCCCTGCCCGCTGCTGCCGGGGGTCTGGCGGGGCGGCCGTCGGCGGGCAGCGGGGGTGCGGAGAGGGGCCGGGCTGCGGCCGCTGGCGGCGCTCCCCCCGGTGCCGGCGGGGACGGGGACGGGGACGGGCCCGGGGAGAGGCGGGCTGGCGGCGGGGCAGAGGCTGCGGGGCTCCCCCGGGGCACAGGGTCGGGCCCGGGCCGGTGGAGACGCTCTCGGGCTGCGGCCGGGACAGACGAGGCCCAGCCGGCGGCTCTGGCAGAGGAGACGGAGGCTCCGCTTCGATTGCCCGCTCCGTCCTGAGGCAGCATGGCGCCTGCAGCCTGTGCAAGCAGGCCGTGCCCGGCCCAGGGCAGAAGACCCCCGGGGGGCTCGTGCAGGGAGGTCCCGGAGGTGCCCCTGCCAAGCTGGCACAGGGAGGAGAGGCGGAGGGATGGAGGGCACCGCTGGACTCCCGCTCCTGCCAGGACAGGGAACCGCTGGCCACAACTGGCCCCGAGGAGCCCTGGCAAGGGGCCGTGCTCGGGGCTGCAGAGGAAGGCGAAAGACCCCCGGGGGCCCGTGCCAGTGTGCCCCGGGGAAAAATTCCTTCCTGACCCCAAAAGTGGCGATGGGCTGTTCCCCGAGGACTCGAGCAAGACCTTTTGCGTGGCCTCCTGGGCAGCGGTGGCTGCAGGGGACACCAGCACTGCCCAACCCCTCCTCTGCTTCCACTGGGGGCACCTCAGGGCCATCCCACAATGGAAAACTGACATGGTTTTCTCTACCAAAACACTCTTTTTCTATGAAAATATATCCTCCAGGGTCCACACAAGACTCCTCCGAGACAACTCCTGCAGGCTCTTGATCACAGCTTTAGGGACCTGAGATCCCAGGAAGCAACCCCAGACTCCTCCAGGGAAGATACCCAAGAGGATTTTTCTCCTTGGACAATGCTCCATCCTCTGGGATGCATCCGAGACTTATCCCAGCTATGTCCCAGGTATGTCCCTGAGTCTTTTTTCCGGTGGTTTGAGGCCCTGTGATCCCGGGTAGCAACCCCAGACTCCTCCAGGGAAGGTACCCAAGGTGATTTTTCTCCTTGGACTATTGTCCATCCTTCGGGATGCACCCGGGACTCCTCCCAGCTCTGTTTCTGAGTGTTTTCTTCCTGGGGTTTAGGGCCCTGTGATCCTGGGTAGCAACCCCAGACTCCTCTAGGGAAGGTACCCAAGGTGATTTTTCTCCTTTGACAATGCTCCATCCTGCGGGATGCACCCGAGACTCCTCGCAGGTATGACACCGAGTCTTATTTCCGGTGATTTAGGGCCCTGTGATCCCGGGTAGCAACCCCAGACTCCTCCAGGGAAGATACCCAACATGATTTTTCTCCTTGGGCAATGCTCCATCCTCTGGAATTCACCGGAGTTTCCTCACAGGTATGTCCCTGAGACATTTTTACGGTGGTTTAGGGTCCTGTCATCCGAGGTAGCAACCCCAGACTCCTCCACGGAAGATACCCGAGATGATTTTTCTCTCTTGACAGTGGTCCATCCTGCGGGATCTACCCAGAACTCCTCCCAGGCATCTCCCGCAGAGGTTTCTCCAATGCTTTAGGGCCCTGTGATCCCAGGTAACAACCCCAGACTCCTCCAGGAAGATACCCGAGATGATTTTTATCCTTGGACAATGCACCATTCTGCTGGATGCACCGGAGACTCCTCCCAGCTCTGTTTCTGAGTGTTTTCTTCCTGGGTTTTAGGGCCCTGTGATTCCAGGTAGCAACCCCAGACTCCTCCAGGGAAGATACCCGAGATGATTTTTGTCCTTGGGCAATGTTCCATCCTCTGGGATGCACCTGAGATTCCTCCCAGGCATCTGCCGCAGATATTTTTCCTGTGGTTTGGGGCCCTGTCATCCCGGGTAGGAACCCCAGACTCCTCCAGGGAAGGTACCCAAGAGGATTTTTCTCCTTGGACAATGCTCCATCCTCTGGGATTCACCGGAGACTCCTCGCAGGTATGTCCCGGAGTCTTTTTTCCGGTGGTTTGAGGCCCTGTGATCCCGGGTAGCAACCCCAGACTCCTCCAGGGAAGATACCCGAGATGATTTTTCTCCTTGGGCAATGCTCCATCCTCTGGAATTCACCGGAGGTTCCTCACAGGTATGTCCCTCAGTCTTTTTTCTGGTGGTTTAGGGTCCTGTCATCTCAGGTAGCAACCCCAGACTGCTCCAGGGAAGATACCCGAGATGGTTTTCCTCCTTGGACAGTGCTCCATCCTCTGGGATGCACCTGAGATTCCTCCCAGTCACCTCCCGCAGATATTTTTCCTGTGGTTTGGGGTCCTATAATCCTGGATAGCAAGACCAGACTTCTCCAGGGAAGATATCTGAGATGATTTTTCTCCTTGGACAATTCTCCATCCTGCTGGATGCACCCGAGACTCCTCGCATCTCTGTTTCTGAGTGTTTTCTTCTTGTGGTTTAGGGTCCTGTGATCCCAGGTAGCAACCCCGGACTCCTCCAGTGAAGATACCCCAGATGATTTTTCTCCTTTGACAATGCTCCATCCTGCGGGATGCACCCGAGACTCTTCGCAGGTATGTCACCGAGTCTTATTTCTGGTGATTTAGGGTCCTGTCATCTCGGGTAGCAACCCCAGACTCCTCCAGGGAAGATACCCGACATGAATTTTCTCTTTAGAAAGTGTTCCATCCTCTGGGATGCATCAAGATTCTTCCCAGGCATCTCCGGCAGACTTTTCTCCAGTGGTTTGGGGCCCTGTTATCCCAGGGAGCAACCCCAGACTCCTCCAGGGAAGATACCCGAGATGATTTTTCTCTTTAGAATATGCTCCATCCTCTGGGATGTACCCCTGACTCCTCCGAGGTGTCTCCCGCAGACTTTTCTCTAGTGGTTTAGGTATCTGAAATCCCAGGTAGCAACCCCAGACTCCTCCAGGGAAGATATCCGAGATGATTTTTCTCCTTGGATAATTCTCCATCCTCTGGGATGCATCCGAGACTTATCTCAGCTATGTCCCTTAGACATTTTTCCGGTGGTTTAGGGTCCTGTCATCCCGGGTAGCAACCCCACACTCCTCCAGGGAAGATACCCGAGATGATTTTTCTCTTTAGAAAATGCTCCATCCTCTGGGATGCATCTGAGCCTTATCGCAGCTATGTCCCTGAGTCTTTATTCCGGTGGTTTAGGGTCCTGTCATCCCAGGTAGCAACCCCAGACTCCTCCAGGGAAGATACCCAAGATGATTTTTATCCTTGGGCAATTCTCCAACCTCTGGGATACATCCGAGATTCTTCCCATTCGTCTCCCGCAGACATTTTTCCTGTGGTTTGGGGTACTATAATCCTGGATAGCAAGCCCAGACTCCTCCAGCGAAGATAGCCAAGATGATTTTTCTCCTTGGACAATGCTCCATCCTGCGAGATGCACCCGAGACTCCTCCCACGTCTGTTTCTGAGTGTTCTCTTCCTGGGTTTTAGGGCCCTGTGATCCCAGGTAGCAACCCCAGACTCCTCCAGGGAAGATACCCGAGATGATTTTTCTCCTTGAGCAATGTTCCATCCTCTGGGATGCACCAGAGATTCTTCCCAGTCGTCTCCCGCAGATATTTTTCCTGTGGTTTGGGGCCCTGTAATCCTGGGTAGCAACCCCAGACTCCTCCAGGGAAGATACCCGAGGTGATTTTTCTCCTCAGAAAATGGTCCATCCTCTGGGATGTACCCCTGACTCCTCCCAGGTGTCTCCCGCAGACTTTTCTCTAATGGTTTAGGTATCTGAAATCCCAGGTAGCAACCCCAGACTCCTCCAGGGAAGATATCCGAGATGATTTTTCTCCTTGGATAATTCTCCATCCTCTGGGATGCATCCGAGACTTATCTCAGCTATGTCCCTTAGACATTTTTCCGGTGGTTTAGGGTCCTGTCATCCCGGGTAGCAACCCCAGACTCCTCCAGGGAAGATACCCGAGATGATTTTTCTCTTTAGAATATGCTCCATCCTCTGGGATGTACCCCTGACTCCTCCCAGGTGTCTCCCGCAGACTTTTCTCTAGTGGTTTAGGTATCTGAAATCCCAGGTAGCAACCCCAGACTCCTCCAGGGAAGATACCCGAGATGATTTTTCTACTTGGGCAATGCTCCATCCTCTGGGATGCACCTGAGATTTCTCCCAGGCATCTCCCGCAGATATTTTTCCTGTGGTTTGGCGCACTATAATCCTGGGTAGCAACCCCAGACTCCTCCAGGGAAGATACCCGAGATGATTTTTCTCCTTGGGCAATGCTCCATCCTCTGGAATTCACCGGAGGTTCCTCACAGGTATGTCCCTCAGTCTTTTTTCCGGTGGTTTAGGGTCCTGTCATCCCAGGTAGCAACCCCAGACTCCTCCAGGAAAGATACCCAAGATGATTTTTCTCCTTTGACAATGCTCCATCCTGCGGGATGCACCCGAGACTGCTCGCAGGTATGTCCCTGAGTCTTATTTACGGTGGATTAGGGCCCTGTGATCCCGGGTAGCAACCCCAGACTCCTCCAAGGAAGATACCCGAGGTGATTTTTCTCTTTAGAAAATGCAACATCCTCTGGGATGCATCCGAGACGTATCCCAGCTATGTCCCTGAGTCTTTATTCCGGTGATTTAGGGTCCTGTCATCTCGGGTAGCAACCCCAGACTCCTCCAGGGAAGATACCTGAGATGATTTTCCTCCTTGGGCAATGCTCCATCCTCTGGGATGCATCCGAGACTTATCCCAGCTATGTCCCTGAGACATTTTTCCGGTGGTTTAGGGTCCTGTCATCCCAGGTAGCAACCCCAGACCCCTCCAGGGAAGACACCCGAGATGATTTTTCTCTCTTGACAGTCGTCCATCCTGCGGGATCTACCCAGAACTCCTCCCAGGCATCTCCCGCAGAGTTTTCTCCAATGATTTAGGGCCCTGTGATCCCAGGTGGCAACCCCAGACTCCTCCAGGGAAGATACCCGAGATGATTTTTCTCCTTGGGCAATGGTCCATCCTCTGGGATGCACCCGAGACTCCTCCCAGCTCTGTTTCTGAGTGTTTTCTTCCTGGGGTTTAGGGCCCTGTGATCGCAGGTAGCAACCCCGGACTCCTCCAGGGAAGATACCCAAGATGATTTTTCTCCTTGGACAATGCTCCATCCTGCGGGATGCACCCGAGACTCCTCGCAGTTATGTCACCGAGTCTTATTTCCGGTGGTTTAGGGTCCTGTGATCCCGGGTAGCAACCCCAGACTCCTCCAGGGAAGATACCTGAGATGATTTTTCTCCTTGGATAATGCTCCATCCTCTGGGATGCATCCGAGACTTATCGCAGCTATGTCCCTGAGACATTTTTCCGGTGGTTTAGATACCTGTCATCCCGGGTAGCAACCCCAGACTCCTCCAGGGAAGATACCCGAGATGATATTTCTCTCTTGACT
Organism: Vanellus vanellus; assembly: GCF_965231255.1. Classification (NCBI taxonomy): domain Eukaryota; kingdom Metazoa; phylum Chordata; class Aves; order Charadriiformes; family Charadriidae; genus Vanellus; species Vanellus vanellus. Next base: position 3,224 of record NW_028127638.1, on the reverse strand, counting down.
GTGGTCCATCCTGCGGGATCTACCCAGAACTCCTCCCAGGCATCTCCCGCAGAGTTTTCTCCAATGCTTTAGGGCCCTGTGATCCCGGGTAGCAACCCCAGACTCCTCCAGGGAAGATACCCGAGATGAATTTTCTCCTTAGAAAATGTTCCATCCTCTGGGATGCATCTGAGATTCTTCCCAGGCATCTCCCGCAGAGTTTTCTCCAGTGGTTTGGGGCCCTGTTATCCCAGGTAGCAACCCCAGACTCCTCCAGGGAAGATACCCGAGATGATTTTTCTCTTTAGAATATGCTCCATCCTCTGGGATGTACCCCTGACTCCGCCCAGGTGTCTCCCGCAGACTTTTCTCTAGTGGTATAGGTATCTGAAATCCCAGGTAGCAACCCCAGACTCCTCCAGGGAAGATACCCGAGATGATTTTTCTCCTTGGGCAATGCTCCATCCTCTGGGATTCACCGGAGACTCCTCGCAGGTATGTCCCTGAGTCTTTTTTCCGGTGGTTTAGGGTCCTGTGTTCCCGGGTAGCAACCCCAGACTCCTCCAGGGAAGATACCCGAGATGAATTTTCTCCTTGGACAATGCTCCATCCTCTGGGATGCACCTGAGATCTCTCCCAGGCATCTCCCGCAGATATTCTTCCTGTGGTTTGGTGCACTGTAATCCTGGGTAGCAACCCCAGACTCCTCCAGGGAAGATACCTGAGATGATTTTTCTCCTTGGGCAATGCTCCATCCTCTGGAATTCACCGGAGGTTCCTCACAGGTATGTCCCTCAGTCTTTTTTCCGGTGGTTTAGGGTCCTGTCATCCCAGGTAGAAAACCCAGACTGCTCCAGGGAAGATACTTGAGATGATTTTCCTCCTTTGGCAGTGCTCCATCCTCTGGGATGCACCTGAGATTCCTCCCAGTCGTCTCCTGCAGACATTTTTCCTGTGGTTTGGGGCCCTATAATCCTGGATAGCAAGACCAGACTTCTCCAGGGAAGATATCTGAGATGATTTTTCTCCTTGGACAATTCTCCGTCCTGCGGGATGCACCTGAGACTCCTCCCAGCTCTGTTTCTGAGTGTTTTCTTCCTGGGGTATAGGGCCCTGTGATCGCAGGTAGCAACTCCAGACTCCTCCAGGAAAGATACCCAAGATGATTTTTCTCCTTGGACAATGCTCCATCCTGCGGGATGCACCCGAGACTGCTCGCAGGTATGTCACCGAGTCTTATTTCCGGTGGTTTAGGGCCCTATGATCCCGGGTAGCAACCCCAGACTCCTCCAGGGAAGATACCCGAGATGATTTTTCGCTTTAGAAAATGCTCCATCCTCTGGGATGCATCCGAGACTTATCCCAGCTATGTCCCTGAGTCTTTATTCCGGTGATTTAGGGTCCTGTCATCTCGGGTAGCAACCCCAGACTCCTCCAGGGAAGATACCTGAGATGATTTTCCTCCTTGGGCAATGCTCCATCCTCTGGGATGCATCCGAGACATATCGCAGCTATGTCCCTGAGACATTTTTCCGGTGGTTTAGGGTCCTGTCATCCCAGGTAGCAACCCCAGACTCCTCCAGGGAAGATAGCCGAGATGAATTTTCTCCTTAGAAAATGTTCCATCCTCTGGGATGCATCTGAGATTCTTCCCAGGCATCTCCCGCAGCCTTTTCTCCAGTGGTTTGGGGCCCTGTTGTCCCAGGTAGCAACCCCAGACTCCTCCAGGGAAGATACCCGAGATGATTTTTCTCCTTGGGCAATGCTCCATCTTCTGGGATGCACCCGAGACTCCTCCCAGCTCTGTTTCTGAGTGTTTTCTTCCTGGGGTTTAGGGCCCTGTGATCCCAGGTAGCAACCCCGGACTCCTCCAGGGAAGATACCCAAGATGATTTTTCTCCTTGGACAATGCTCCATCCTGCGGGATGCACCTGAGACTCCTCGCAGGTATGTCATCGAGTCTTATTTCCGGTTGTTTGGGGCCCTGTAATCCTGGGTAGCAACCCCAGACTCCTCCAGGGAAGGTACCCGAGATGATTTTTCTCCTTGGGCAATGCTCCATCCTCTGGGATTCACCGGAGACTCCTCACAGGTATGTCCCTCAGTCTTTTTTCTGGTGGTTTAGGGCCCTGTGATCCCAGGTGGCAACCCCAGACTCCTCCAGGGAAGATACCTGAGGTGATTTTTCTCCTTGGACAATGCTGCATCGTCTGGGATTCACCGGAGACTCCTCGCAGGTATGTCCCTGAGTCTTTTTTCCGGTGGTTTAGGGTCCTGTGATCCCGGGTAGCAACCCCAGACTCCTCCAGGGAAGATACCCGAGATGAATTTTCTCCTTAGAAAATGTTCCATCCTCTGGGATGCACCTGAGATTTCTCCCAGGCATCTCCCGCAGACTTTTCTCCAGTGGTTTGGGTCCCTGTTATCCCAGGTAGCAACCCCAGACTCCTCCAGGGAAGATACCTGAGATGATTTTCCTCCTTTGGCAGTGCTCCATCCTCTGGGATGCACCTGAGATTCCTCCCAGTCGTCTCCCGCAGACATTTTTCCTGTGGTTTGGGGCCCTATAATCCTGGATAGCAAGACCAGACTTCTCCAGGGAAGATATCCGAGATGATTTTTCTCCTTGGACAATTCTCCATCCTGCTGGATGCACCCGAGACTTCTCCCAGCTCTGTTTCTGAGTGTTTTCTTCCTGGGGTTTATGGCCCTGTGATCCCAGTTAGCAACCCCGGACTCCTCCAGGGAAGGTAACCAAGATGATTTTTCTCCTTTGACAATGCTCCATTCTGCGGGATGCACCCGAGACTGCTCGCAGGTATGTCCCTGAGACATTTTTCCGGTGGTTTAGATACCTGTCATCCCAGGTAGCAACCCCAGACTCCTACAGGGAAGATACCCGAGATGATATTTCTCTCTTGACTGTGGTCCATCCTGCGGGATCTACCCAGAACTCCTCCCAGGCATCTCCCGCAGCGTTTTCCCCAATGCTTTAGGGCCCTGTGCTCCCGGGTAGCAACCCCAGACTCCTCCAGGGAACATACCCGAGATGATTTTTATCCTTGGACTATTGTCCATCCTTCGGGATGCACCTGAGACTCCTCCCAGCTCTGTTTCTGAGTGTTTTCTTCCTGGGGTTTAGGGCCCTGTGATCCCAGGTAGCAACCCCAGACTCCTCCAGGGAAGATACCCGAGATGATTTTTCGCCTTGGGCAATGCTCCATCCTCTGGGATTCACCGGAGAT